>NC_086157.1:103042443-103667443 GCF_035149785.1 Candoia aspera
TGGATACAGAGACCAAACAATTATTTAGAATCAAAACTGCCTCCCATGGGTAATAAACGTTTCCACAACATCTCCGATCCATTTGTTAAAGCTCCAGGGAGTGTGGAATTTGTGCATATTAACACAGAAGGGAATACTAGAATTCCCTCTTTTAATTTACAGTCAGGGTTAATTAATTAGGGCTGCTTCTTGTGTACCCTCCAGCTCCCTCTTCCTAATCTCCTGCTTCAAATATTTTGATTTTGTGGGAAACTGCTCAGCCTGTGCTTGAGTGAACTCAACAGGAGTTCTTGCTCATTTCTTCACCAATAAAGAACTTCAATATTAGTTTTATAATTTGCTTTGCTGAAATGTGATCATTATCTAGCAATATCCAGCAACACCCCATTGACCATTTCCTCAAAACTTTCTTCTCAATACTTCAGATGTTCCTCTGGGGAGGAAACTTGAAATTTAATTCTAATTTCACATCCTTTTTTATTCACTGTTTAAAATCTTTCCTCTTTTTCTACTCCAAAAGAAGTCACTTCAAAGCTGGAAGTGAAAGAGCACTTACAATTCACACATGATTTATTTGAACAAATCATAGTGGTGTTCTTCATAAAGGTAAAGGTAAAGGTTTCCCTTGACATTAAGTCCAGTCATGTCCGACTCTAGGGGGCGATGCTCATCTCCGTTTCAAAGCTGAAGAGCCGGCGTTTGTCCGCAGACACTTCCGTGGTCATGTGGCTGGCATGACTGAACGGAATGCTGTTACCTGCCCACTGAAGCGGTACCTATTAATCTACTCACATTTGCATGTTTTCAAACTGCTAGGTTGGCAGGAGCTGAGACTAGCAATGGGCGCTCACCCCGTCACGCAGATTCAAACTGCCGACCTTCTGATCGGCAAGCTCAGCAGCTCAGTGGTTTAACCTGCAGCGCCACCGCGTCCCTTAGTGTTCTTCATAGGTAACACTAAATGGTGAATCGAGAGTGGGCAATCCTCAGCCTCTCCACTTTTTCATCCCCTGATCAATGTTTGAAAGCATGATTTCTCACATGGGGGGAAGTGGTAAGCTCTACAAGGCTCAATATACTTGTTTAACATTCAAGTAAGTCCCCCACATACCAGGAAAAAGCCCCAAATTCAGCTCTGCTCCTTCTTGTGGTTCTGAAATTTGAAAATGGGCCCTTACAAAGAAAATATAAATTGTGTGTCTCTGACATGACTTAGCAGGTGGCAACATCTGGCAGACCTTAACTGAGTTAAAACAAACAAACCCTAATAATTGACAGACTTGTTAGGGTGGAAAACCATCAGGAAACCCCAAGTCAAATATCCAACCATCCATTCATCTCAGAAGAAGGCAATGAGAATCCTGTATGGTCATCAAGAAAGCTATTTGGAGGTACTATCTTTAATTCAAGGCAGTCTTTATCTTTTAACTCTGTCATAAAACCACAATGACTAGATTCTTACATCATACTCCACCCAAATTATGGATACCCACATTTGATTTAGTCAAAACCTTAAATAACTTAAAGTGGATATCATGACGTACTAAGATACATCCTTCACACAATGTCATCTTAAGATATGTGTTGTCATTCTGAAATCAGTATGGTTTGCAATGAATACTGTTGAAGACAGCTAATTAGGCTGTCCAAAGCATTAGATGATCAATCTGAGTTTTCTTCCTTGGAAGTTACTCCCACCCATCAGAGTTTTAAATAGCGGGGTCTCTATCATATGGAACTTCTGTGGATAGGACAAAAATAGAATTGGACACCTAGATCTTACACCATCAGAATTCTGCTTTTAGACAGTGACCATAAAGGCTCCTTGAATATAAGGGGAAGCTTTGGTGAATTTAAAAAAAGGCTGAAAGAACAAGAAAAGTATAGACTGTAAGAGCTGCCTTCCACCATTAGATAGGACCCGTTATTTATAGGACTACTTCATGGATAATGAATGTTTATCTTTCAGTTGTCCAGCACTGCCTACCACTGCACAGAATATATGAGCCGCCATAGATTTTGGAGTTCCAAATAATTGTTTTTTAATCTATTTTTTAACAAGATAAATTCTTACTAAGATTCAAGAAACAGACAAAATTCATTTGTATGTATTAATGACTATCCATCCTGTATTCCCATTCAAAACATAGTTAAATAATTTAAACACATTTCAAAACAGCAGTTTTATATAATAAATTGCAAGTGTTTGCCTTTAAAATATGCAAAAGCTTAAAACTGCACAAGATTATATGAAAAGGAGATTACATGAAAAGAAGTTATCATAGATTAGGAAAGGTGGAAGAATGTGTTTGAGTGGGCCACCGCTATTTTCTCCTAAGCAAAGTTGTCCTATATTCTTCAAAAAAATAATATGAAAATACAGTCTTAGTTACATCTTTTTACTCCATGCTATAAATTGAAAGGAGCGAGCATAAGTCAGACAGTCAAGCAGAGGTAATTGGGGTCGAAACAGGTGTCTTCTGTTCTTAATGATACAGTTATATGAATTAATAGTCTGTTGGTTGACAAAACTATTGGAGCATATAAATGAATGTTAATTTCTTGTGCCATGTTAAGGGTCATTTGGCAGATCATCCTTCTGAAGCTATGGGAGTCATTCCCATGTCTAAATAGAAGTAATGCTTGAATTAGCAGTAACTTGTTTTATGATGAAAGGACAATATAATCATATTCCAGAGTTCATAGAAACCTTTTTGGATCACAGCAAAAAGTCTATCTCAATTTTCTACACTGGCCAAATAAATACTTCCAGGAAGTCCATATGGAGAGCATGAACACATTCTTTCTTCTCTTCTAACATTTTTCCTAGTAATTTGGACTTTCCATTTAGCTACCATCATTGACAACCATTGTTGGAATGGCTTCATGAGTTGATCTCATCTGTTTTCAAAGTCTTCCAGTCAGTAGTCATAAATTGTGATTTTGACATTTTTCCTGTTTGAGAAAGATGCAGAAGTGAGAGCCAGTTCTTGGCCATTAAAAGGAAGAAATGGGGAAAAAATGGAACAATTGGTGAATGTAAAGGAATATCCCAGAAAAAGATGGAACATTCCATACTGACATCTTTTGTCACAGACTCCACATATGTCACCATAAAGTAGGGATGCAGAAGAATCTATAATTCATCTCGACAAATAGTATTGGATCATGTAATTTATCATCTTCTTACCATTGGTCATGATTCAAAATTGATGTTCAACAGTCCCTGCAGATTCCTTAGCCCAGAATGGTCAGAGAAATTGAGTTTCTATTATTATTGTTGTTGTTGTTTATATTTTTTCATTGTTGCTGAAAATTGCTTCTGTTCCAGTTATCAGAATTCTGGTTGTTACTTGCTTCTGACATCCTTATACATTTTGTTATTAGGGTGTTCTCTCATCTTACAATTTAATCTTCTCCTACTCCTGCCCCCAGTTGAAGGTGGCCCTATCTGGCTTTTCTTCTGCATTGCCTGCAGGCTAGTTGGCTTCCTGAGGTCTAAAGTTTGCCAGGCTTCCAGAAATCCCTGCTTTATCATTGCCCTAGATAAGGGTGCATTACCAAACATCAGCCTTGCAGGGTTTACCACCAGATCTGAGGCTGCCCTTTTGTAATGTAGAAAGCTCCTCTGCATAAAATCATATTGCAAGTAATATGTTCATTCTTATAATCCCTGTTCTGTTTGAACGAAATCCATCACTATCTTGCCTCTTGGCAGTAAGGATACAACAACTGGAATGACTGAGATCTGGAATATTCAGCTGCAGAAGTGCACTGCTCACTTTTTCTTGAGGAAGAAAATACCCCAGACATGGTATCGTGGTTGAGGTTGATTATTTCTATGGTTTAACACTTCCATAGTTGACATGATGCAGCTATGCGGAAGGCAGTCAAATGCTTTCTTCTGATCAATCTAGACCATACCTAATTCACTTTTCTTCTTTTTGATTTTTTTTAGATTCTTTTTATCCTACCTTTATTATTTTTATAAATAACTCAAGGTGGGGAACATGACTAAGACTCCTTCCTCCTCCTATTTTCCCCACAACAACCACCCTGTGAGGTGAGTTGGGCTGAAAGAGAGGGACTGACCCAAGGTCACCCAGCTGGCTTTCATGCCTAAGGCGGGACTAGAACTCTCATACTACGCCTGATTGGCTCTTGGGCTGAGAGAGAGGGACTGGCCCAAGGTCACCCAGCTGGCTTTCATGCCTACGGTGGGGTTAGAACTCATAGTCTCCTAATTTCTAGCCTGGTGCCTTTTTTTTTTTTTTTTTTTAGAATTGCTGTATCAAAAAGTAGCTGCCTCCTTGCGAATTTCTGCAGTTTCCTTTTGGATCAACTGGGTAGAATTTTTTTTCAGATAAACATCCATTGAATTTGCTGTTTTCCAGTAAGCATTTTAAACATGATAGGCAAACAAGCTAGCTGTAGCTTTCAGATATGATTCCTTTTCTTTGCCTTTAATTAAAAAGCTTCTTCCAGTTGTCATCCAGTCTTCACTGGTTATGTTCATTGGTGCACCTTTAAGCTGATCAGCTCACCATGCATGTACACTAGCTAAATGTTTAAGCTAAAACCCATGCAACTCATCAATCCCTCTTGATTTTCTTTGACTGCTTCTGAACCATTTTTCTGTTATAGTTCAATAAGGTATAATTTTCCCATTTACTGTAGTGTGAATCCATAGTGTCCACAGTCCTCTCCAGAAATGCATAATTATTCATTGTCAGGTTTCTATGTATATTTCTATGTATATGTATATTGGTGTATGTGTGTGCATGTGTACACACACACACAAACAAAATACATGTATTTTCATGTTGATGGTTCTTAGAGCCAATATTCCTGTAGAACAGAAGCTAATTTGTTCTAAATTGTTACTTTTGTTTGTACCACTTGATTTTTCTGGATAATTCAACAACCCTCTTTTAGTTCTTCTTGAACTACAGCTATAGTTTGGGTTCTAATGTTATATCACACTTTTAGATCCAGATTCAGTTCTTCATTCGTCAGTTTTCCTAGTTTAAGGCTTTTCAAATTACCCAGATCAGCCCACAGGCTTCCTTACCTTTACTTCTCATGGGGGGTCATAGGATATACTTGGTCCAGGCCCTCACTTGAGAACGTTCTGGCTTGGGTGACCCTTGTCATAGCTAGGCAATAGTCAGCATAGATCTCAACACCATTGCACCAAACAAGCCCCACCATCATGGCAATGTGACATCCTATGGTGGGGATGACATGGTTCCCAGTTTACAGAGGAGTAAGTTGTGCAGACTATAAGAGCTCAATTTGTCTCCCAAGCCAGCATTATGGAATGGGAGCCTAGCCAAAGTATTTCCTTCCTCTAGGAAGATGTGTGGTGGCACCAGATGTACTACGCAATCCATAACCAGAAGCTGCACTGTGCACCTGGGCAGGAAGACAGGAGGGTCAAAGGGCATGGGCAGGAGGGACAAGGCCCCTCTTATCACCTGTTAATGTTGCATCCATCCTCAAGCTATTTATTACAGGAATGAATATAAAACTAAAAGAATATCATCATTTAAGTTAGTTGAGGCTTTCACACAATACTTTTAGTAAAAGGGAAAAGATGTAGAGTAAGTTCCCAATCTTAACCATCCCTGTCCCATATGCAGCATTTTCTGCTAAAAGTGAAGATAATTTTTACACATTTTGACCAGCCAAAATCAGTTTTACCCCAAGCAAGATCATACTATTGAACACCAGCTAGGATCTGTAATCTGGAGACCACCTTGCAAGCCAACATACTGTTGCTTGCATCCCACCAGCTAGAAGGTAAATACAGTATACTAACTGTAGGGGTTAGGATGAGGGGGCTCTGAAGAAGGAAAAAAACAGGAGAGTGAACGACCATTTAGTTAATAAGATTAATAATGACTGATGAGCTTTCTGGAAGTCAGAGCAAGAATCTTCTAAAGGAGAGCTTGGAGATTCAGAGGTGCCTTCTAAGTCCAAGGCAAGGGTGGACAGCTTTCATTAGATGATGGCTGCACTTGCCCTGGAATGGCATGTTTACAGCTGTTCTTCAGAAAGGGGTAGGACCACATAGCAAGATTTTATAAGTAGATGGGATACTAAAATTTATAAACTGAATATTAGTATTATGTTTTGAAAAAATATTTTTAAAACCATATAGTTTTAATCATTTGATGGGGCATTTTGTGGATGAAATCATGTATATTTTCTCCAAACTCAGAATCTACTGAGATCACAGAGGTCATGTCTTGTGTTCTTATCTGAGAGGCTTTTGAGTCTGTGGATCCTGAGGAACTGGACAGAGTTTTTTTCAGTCTTAGTTCTGCCACATGTAAAATGGACCCTTGCTCTAACTGGCTAATTAAAGTGGCCTCGGAGGGGACTGGGAGTTGGGTCCAGGCAATAGTCAATGCTTTTTTCTTTTTCTTTTTTTTTAAGGGAAGGAGAGATGTCAGAGTTCCTTTAAGGAGGCCAGGACTGAATCCAACAAAATGACAAGTATCTAACTTTCCATTCCTGAGTGTGTAGGTTCAGAAGGTAGAGGTTGGGAAGGAGAGGTCAGACCCCCTTGGTACTTTGTTATGGAGTGCCTTGTGGTTCAGGTCAGATCTTTTCAAAAGCTACATGAAACCACTGGGAAAGGTCAACTGCTGGTTTGGAATGAAGTATCAGCAATATGCTGATGATACTCAGCTATATATTTCCACTTCTGTGTTGTTGGAAAATGAACTGATGTCTGGAGGCTGTCAGGCTCTGGAGGGTAAAAAAACAGACTTCTCAGACAAGACAGAGTGGCTATTGATTCAGAGGCTGGCTGATTAAAGGGCTGTATCATATCTGGTTCTTGATGGGACTGAGCCCTGGAAAGAGCAGCTCACAATCTGGGGTCTTCCTGGACAAACAGTCCTGCTCAAAGGGCAGGAGGAAGCCCTGGCTAGGAGGCTCTTGCATAGCTTCAACTGGTGAACCAGCTTCAATCTTATCTGGAACAGGATGCACAGATGTTCACTCATGCCATTGTCACCTGTCAGTTAGACATTGTCCATGGAGTTCCCCTTGAAGACCACCCAGAAACTTCACTGATCCTGAATGCAGTGGCACATGTGTTCAATGGTTGGTCATGATTCTGCTTTGCTGGTTTCCCGTAGGTTTATAAGTGCAATTCAAAATGTGGATTGCTACCTATAAAGGCCTACTGTATATGGCTCAGGGTCTTAGGGACATCCTCTCCTCAATAGATCCTGCCCATCTTATCTGGACAAATAGAGAACACCTTCTGAGAGTTCCCAGCTACCAAGACATAAGAGGGGGCACTGAACTTTCTCTGTAGCAACTCCCATCTTCTGAAATAGCTTGCCCCCTGAAGTATATATGGCCTCCACTGTCACGACTTTCCAAGGGCAGGTGAAAACAACTCTTCTGGAAGGCCTTTGGGGATTTTTTTTTACAATTATATAACTTTTCACTTTGTATTTTAGTTACTGTTTTTCTGATTTTTATTCTGCCTTTTTTTAAACATTTTTACTTAACAATTACATTTGAATACATATTTGTAGTGAGCACATACTCACTGTTCAATTGATTCCCAAGTGTAAAATATGGATTAAGGTAGTAACAACAAGAAAGCCAAATGCAAATACACAAATCTCATCTACTAAAGAGTGGTAGCATAAGATAGAGATATATTAACAACTTGAGTTTTTGTCATTTGGAGGAATAAAGTAGGAGGGGGTCCCGTAATTTACTGGATGGGATGCAGATTATACACCTGGAATGTAAAGTGATGAATGGATTCATTGTTTATATGAACCAACTGCTTCCTTAGATGGCTCTGGTTCTGCTGCAGATATTTAGATGTCCCTTAACAAGACTAGGTGACTTGCAAATGCCTCTTTGAATGTCAGTATGTTAGTAGAAAATGAGCTATTTTAGAGATAAGATCAGTGCACCAGAATATTGCTAGGGTTTTCCGATCTTTATTATGCAGGATTTAATTTATTAATGGGCATGGAGGTGGCCATTTAATGGGAGAAGAAATAGAAGACTTGAGGAAGTCTGAGACATCAGTTAAACACTATCCTTATGCAAATACGTTAATTTGCCAAGGAGACCATTACAGTACATAACCAATCATTCACTGAATAAGAATGTGTTGGGGCATGAGAGCAAAGTGATTCACAGATGTGCTTATTACGCAGTATCTAAATGGATAGATAAAAATATTAAACTGATGAGAGGCTAATTAAAATTAGCCCATTACATCAAAAAAGACACTCAGTAAGGGGAGATACACACAAATGCTTCCGCAGATGTTGGATCGGCTTACACTGGGTAAATGGAATAGCCGCAGTCCAGATAAAATTAAATGAACTTAAAATGCCATTGAGATCAATGGGACTCAAGTACTTAACTGCATGCTCATCAACTCACTGGCCTGTAGTAGCCCCATGGAAAAAAAGAGAACAGAGACTAATTTTAGGAAGTATTAGGATAAGCACTGAGAACAAAAGAGCATATACCCTGCTTTTTATTTTAATAATGTATCAGATATATATCCCATTTTTCCTCCAAGAGCTCAAGGTAGCATTCATAAAATTCCCATCTCCTATTTTTCCCATAAGAATAGCCCTGTGGGGTAAGTTGAACAGAGAGACAGTGATTGGCTCCAAATCACCCAGTGGGTTTTCATGGCTTAAAGTAGACTTGAATCTGCTCACCTCCACCCCCAATCTTAATTCAAACCTTAATCACCTTGGCTCTGGTGCTATCATATTTGGAAATACTGTGTCTAGTTTTCATTACTTTAATTCAAAAGAGATATCATTGTCATACTTCATGCCAGACATGTCAATAATTCTTAACTCTCCAGGTACTTAATCCTGCATTCAGGAACCAGCTTATCACAGAAACTCAGGGACATAGCTAAATTACTTGCAGATGCCTATGAAGCAAAATGCACATAGAGAATCTGTATTCTTTGGTACACAGAAATCCTGTGTGTGTCCATCTTGTGCCTCCATGGTCATTTGTGCTGTGGGTGCTGGAAAGACAAGATATCTACTGGTGCAGTCTCTTTCTTCTGATTATTTGTGGTTTGGACATGGGAATATTGACTACGTCAGAGGCAAGTCCTCCAGGAGATTGATATGACTTATAAATAAAGTTTCCACCTGACTTACATGGCAGCCTTCTACTCCTATCCTGCACAAGAGCTGATTTTCATTGTAGCATCTCTGGAAATTGCATCATGTTTTTTTTTTTTTCCTTAAAGTTCTACCCATATTGATAGAATACACTAAAACAAAACAAAACAAAAGCCTATATGACTTCACCCCCTGGTTTAGAATTAAAAGACTGCACCTTGGGATGCTGGGTACCCAACACCACACACAAATTAAGGATCTCTGCAAAGGGCTGTGGGCTTCCAGAGAGGTTCCAAGAAGCTCCTTCAACAAAACACAAGGCCAGCAGAAACAGAGCCAGGGGATCGTATAGCAAATAAATATTGATGGCTGGCATGGGCTCAGTAGAAGAGATGAAGGCATTTAAGCATTACATTACAATTGCTTAATTATTCCTTCTCACATTTTACCCAGTTACAGTTACAGTGTGGACCATAACAAATTGTGGCAAGTTCTTAGCGGTATGGGGATACCAAGTCATCTTGTATGCCTCCTGAAGAATCTGTATAACGACCAAGTAGCAACAGTAAGAACAGACCACGGAACAACAGACTGGTTTAAGATTGGGAAAGGAGTACGGCAGGGCTGTATACTCTCACCCTACCTATTCAACTTGTATGCAGAACACATCATGCGACAAGCTGGCCTTGAGGAATCCAAGGCTGGAGTTAAAATTGCTGGAAGAAACATTAACAATCTCAGATATGCAGATGACACTTTGATGGCTGAAAGCGAAGAGGAACGGAGGAGCCTTATGATGAAGGTGAAAGAAGAAAGTGCAAAAGCTGGTTTGCAGCTAAACCTCAAAAAAACCAAGATTATGGCAACCAGCTTGATTGATAACTGGCAAATAGAGGGAGAAAATGTAGAAGCAGTGAAAGACTTTGTATTCCTAGGTGCAAAGATTACTGCAGATGCTGACTGCAGTCAGGAAATCAGAAGACGCTTAATCCTTGGGAGAAGATCAATGACCAATCTCGATAAAATAGTTAAGAGCAGAGACATCACACTGACAACAAAGGTCCACATAGTTAAAGCAATGGTGTTCCCCATAGTAACATATGGCTGCGAGAGCTGGACCATAAGGAAGACTGAGAGAAGGAAGATCGATGCTTTTGAACTGTGGTGTTGGAGGAAAATTCTGAGAGTGCCTTGGATTGCAAGAAGATCCAACCAGTCCATCCTCCAGGAAATAAAGCCAGCCTGCTCACTTGAGGGAATGATATTAAAGGCAAAACTGAAATACTTTGGCCACGTAATGAGAAGACAGGACACCCTGGAGAAGATGCTGATGCTAGGGAGAGTGGAGGGCAAAAGGAAGAGGGGCCGACCAAGGGCAAGATGGATGGATGATATTCTAGAGGTGATGGACTCATCCCTGGGGGAGCTGGGGGTGTTGACGACCGACAGGAAGCTCTGGCATGGGCTGGTCCATGAAGTCACGAAGAGTCGGAAGCGACTAAACGAATAAACAACAAACAGTTACAGTGGCAATGAGTGCACCCTCGGGAGACTTGAAATAACAGGTTAGGGATAGATTGTCATGGAGAAGCTCTATCTATGTGGTTGCCAGGAGTCAAAAACAACTTGATGGCACATAATCCATCAAAAGTTGTGTTTATTGCTAGGAACATGCTCAAATGGAGAAGTGATATCATTATAGCTGAGCATTGATAGTTATTGCAGATGGATTCTTCCCTTCTCCTGGCATCTTCCTCCATATGGGGAAAACTTGTAACAGGCCTCACATTGACTCCTCACCCCCCAGAAACAATCTTCTTTTTCCCTGTTGAGTTACTTCATTGGCTTATTCATGGGTTCTGTAGAATATGGCCAGGATCTCTGACTCCCTGTTAGAGTTAGGTTTGCTTGTTGTTTATTGTCTTGAGCTGTCCTTCAGAAGAAACTGTTCTTGTTGAGACGTTCCAAAAGCCTTCTGTTCAATGTCTCTCATACAGCCCACCTGTCCTTATATGTGCTGATAATTTCTCTCCCTAAATTCAAAGGTCAATACAAATATGCCCTAATCCTGGATAGCAAAAAACCCCCAAACAAATGTATCATAAAAAAATCAATCCAGAATCCTCACTTGAGACACAAATGCCACAAATATGATCAAAGTATCATATTTTGGACAAATTAGGTAATGAACCAGTATCCTTGAGAAGTCCATAATGAAAGGACAGTGAAGAAGAGAATGACCAGCAGCAAGGTGGATGGACTTGATAGCAGTGGCAATGGGTCCACCACTGAAAGATCAAAGGGCCAGGTTGGGACAGATCATCTTGGAGATCTATCTACTGTATGTGATTGTGAAGAGTTGACACTAACTTGACACATCATCCATCCATCCACCCACCCACCCGCCCACATTAGACTTTGGTCAGAACCAGACAGCATGCACAGGCTGACTTGTTACCTGTAACAAAAGTGGAACAATATCTGGATGGAAGCTCCTGGATGGATGTTCCTTCAAATGCCACTTCTGCAAGAAGCTTCATCGCTCTTTACCTTCCTCAAAGATCTTGAGCTGGCTTTACTTTCCAGCATCTTTCTGGAAATGTCAGGGATGTCAAATGCTTCTGAATTGCTAGCCTTACTTTTAGGAAAATGGCTGAGTGAGTGAAGCATGAAGAAAAATCATTTAAGGCACAAATGCACTTTTAAGCAGGACATCTCTAGAGAGGTGGGATAGAGTTTCTGGAAAGAGAAGGAATGTTATATGAAATTCCTCAGATTGGGTGGTGTGGTTGGCAGTTGAATTCTGCCTACATATCTCCACACTTGCAATAAACTATCCATGCCACTGAGACCAGTTGCAATACATAACTAGCATCAGAAATAATAAGAAAACATTGATCAGCTAAGAATGGAAAAGCAGTTATAGCATTTTTGATAGAGAGTCTACAGATGATGTCAAGGGTTGTTTTTCATTCTTTTTAATGGAATTAAACATCTGTACTACCTTTCCATCCAAAAGATCTGCAAGAAGTCTTAGAAAGTACAATTTAAAATAACCCAAAATAAAAAACAAATAATTGATTTCAAATTCCTTAGCAGTTAGTAGGTACTGGCATCACACCCAAGATAAGGCATGAAAGCATGTAGTGCAGCCACCTGAATGACACTAAGCAGGTCTGGAATATTCCAAATCCCGCTTTGGAGTGTCCTCTGTATGAGGAGTCAATTAACTACAGCAGTGCGTCATCTCAGCCGCTGCTCCAGGAGAACTGAAGTTCCTCCGCACTGAATATTGTTCCCCATTAGCAGGAATTCCTGGGATTTCCCTTCCCCTCTGAAGCGAAGACAACATGATGCCTTCCCACCATTTCCCAGCTGCTTCCTGATGTGTCTGGTGCAGTTCTGCCATCCCTCCACACACATTCTCATTGGCTTTTGTTGTTTACTTCCTCTTTGGTACTGAAAGCAAAGATGCAAAGGAAGAACAAGGAAGGGGCAAGTCTAGACTAGATGCAATTTTTAGCATTCTCACACTAACCAGACGAAGAGACCACTGGTCAGCCAAAAGGTGAGGAAGCTCATGGAATCATGAACATCTGCAACCCTGGCTGCTTTCATCAAAACGACAAAAGCAGAATCATGGCATTGTGTTACAAACTCCACCCATTTTAGATCTGCACGGAGTATCATGAACTACTTACAAGAGACAGAGTTTGCATTGCTGTGGTGCAACATTGCTTTTGTCAGACTGATTTCTCTCTCTCTCTCTCTCTCTCTCTCTCTCTCTCTCTCACACACACACACACACACACATTGTGGATGCATGGAGTGCTGCCCAGAGGTGTGAAAAATGCTGCTAATAGTTTTGAGGCAAAGCTGGCTGCTCTGTCAAAATGGCCTAGTTTTTCCCTAGAAAATTTACTTTAAAAATAGGTGGGTCATCTTAACCCCTTATGGACTTTTTGATTTATGGTTCAAAATGAACTTTGATCATAAGTTCAAAATGAACTTAGGATTTATGGTTTTGATGATCAGACAGGATAGATGATAGAAAGAAGAGAGTCATGTTGCAACCACAGCGTAAAAGGTAAATTTATAATTGTACTTATAACTGCTGTAAAAAAGATTGGAAGCCACTACTCTATATCTTTTTTTCTTTCTTTTCTATTTTTCTTTTACTTTTTTCCCCATTTCTTACACTTTTAGCTTTCTCTTTGATTTTTCTTTTCTTTTTCTTATTTTATATTGGTTTGTATTAGTTTTTATCTTCTTTTTTTTAAAAAATAAAAAATATGTGTGTGTGTCTGTGTCTGTGTAATAGGTGGGACATCTTAGATTTGCTGAGAATGGAGGTTCAGCATGGTGGGGTGGAGTAGGAATGGGGAGACCTACAGTCAGTTCTATGCCAATGTCAGTCATGGGAGTTCTCTCAGTGACTTGGCCCAGTTGCCATCTCTCAGCCCAATCTATCTCACAGGTCTGTTGTTGGGAGAATGAAATGAAAGGAACTGAACTCCTGGGGAAAAAAAAGGGAATTTAAATCTAACAAAAGCAAAATACAGTAAATGGAAGTAAGATTTTCTTTTCCTCCTGTCTATCTTCATTGAGGTGTTCATCTTAAATCACTTTGTGGAAAGAATTATGTGTTGTGGTGCCCTTACAAAGAAATTGTTGGTAGCCATCAGTTAACCCAGGGTGTCAGCCATTTGAGGTAGGCCGGATCAAGAAATAGGCATGGCAGATTGCAGGAAAGTTCTGTATATAGTAAGGTATAGTAAAAAAAAAAAAATATTGAAAGCTTGTTCAAGTTTCTGTCTCAACTTGTACCAAACAAAATCAAGGCAGGTTAATGCTGAGTTTCTTTCTCATGCTTCCCTCATTCCCCCAAGGTCAATTCTACATGTTTCTCACTGGCCAGAATAAAAATTCATTGAAACACAACCATTTTTTTCTCTCTCTCTCTAGTGTTTTCCATGGAACCGTATTTATTTCTTTTAACTAATGGTTCTGTGCTCTGAAAAAAAAAACAAAATTTGACGCTCCGAGTTTTATCAAAAGTGGCCAGAAGTGGCCATTAACAGGCTGGCACAGAGTGAACTTCAGATTCCCTGGTCTAGACTTTATCATAGATACCTTGATCACAGAATGAAAACCCCAAAACACAAAATGGTGACAAACTATCTTGGTTTATAAGAAGGAAAAAGCGAAAGTCAGGCAACATCATTATGAAGAGCAAATGTGGTCAAAATTATGGGCTAAGTTTCCTGATTCACTCATTAGGGAAACTATTACAATAATTTTGGGGATACAAGAAGGAAAAAGGCTGACTTGATGCCAAAATCATGGTGTCTTCATGGTTAGAATTTTAGAACTAAGCAGAGAAGGAAGCACACACCAAACTGGGTTAGGCTCTATGCAGCCCTAACACCTGAGAATAATGAAAGGCTGTCCACTGAAAATCAAGCAAATCAAAGTGTACACCCAGGCTGCTGAGACATAGTTAAAGCAGTTAGTATTCAAGGGTGGAGGGAAGAGCCAATAAAGCTTTCTAAAACTTGTATATAATTTTTATTACTAAATTTGCATAGTACCAACAACATAAACCTATTAAACCATACAAATCCTTAGAAGCTCATAATCTGAACATTATCATTCCAGTCACAACAATTAACCATTTTAAATTAACCCAAAATTGCTATGATTTCTTTAGAGTGAAGTGACCCTCACCCCATCAAAGCTCCCTTCCAAGTGCTTAATATTTATTTCTGCTATTTATACATCTCTATATTTACATGCTAGTTTAATCCAGTCGTGTAGTCTGTGCAATTGAACATGAATGGTGTTAAGTAAATCATATAGAGGCTAAATACTGTAAACAACAATAAATTTATTTGAAAAAAGGGGGGAGGTAGGCAGTACAATAATGAGTTCAAAATCCAAAATACTGATTTACAAGTACATGTATCATAGATTCCAAATACTGTAGATCTGATCACATGCAAAGAAAAGCTATTGGCTTGTTTTTAATTGATCTGACTTTATGCCATATGTTCATCTTAAAGACTGTGGACTTTTCATAGCGATCCAAGGAATTTTAAGTATGTAATTTTTCATGTTAAGCATTTATGTATTCATTCATTCATTCATTCAATAGTAGAGAGCCAGTTTGGTCTAGTGGTTAAGGCAACAGGCTAGAAACCCGGAGACTGTGAGAGACAGCGTGAAAGCTGGCTGGGTGACCTTGGGCCAGTCGCTCTCTCTTACCCCAACTCACATCACAGGGTTGTTGTTGTGGGGAAAATAGGAGGAGGAAGGAGTAATAGGGATGTTTGACACCTTGAGTTATTTATAAAAATAATAAAGGCTAACCCTAAATAAAATTAATACATTCATTCATTCATTTCAATTTAGGCCCTGCCTGAATTCAACTGACTCTGGGCAGCTCACAACATATAACCATAAAAATCCACTACAGATCAAAAGAAGATGGGATCTGGACACTATACATATATAGACAGAAACCAAAAGAACAAAGACACACCCAACAAGGGGCCCCATCCATTACAACACAAAACTACACACAGATCTTCAAATCTTTATGGAATGACAACAGGGTGGGGCCCGCACAATAGATAACACTGTTTAATCATGACCCTGGAGCACTGCCCCACCACTGTATTCTGGACCAGTTGAAGCTTCCAAGTGGTATTCATGGGCAGCCCCATGTAGAGCAGATTGCAGTAGTCAAGTCTTGAGGTGACTAGGGCATGAGGGACTGTCTGAAGGTCCTCCAGTCTTGGAAGGGGCAGAACTGATACACCAGATGGAGCTGTACAAAGGCCCTCTTAGTCACAGTTACCACCTGATCTTCAAGCAGGAGCTATGAGTCCAAAAGGACCCCCAGATTGCACCCAAGTGTGTGTGTGTGTGTGTGTGTGTGTGTGTATATATGTATATGTATATAGTCTTCAGATCCAGGGGGCCTTAATATCCACAGCCACTTGGTCCAGTAGGATTGCATTAGAGTCGGTTCCTCCCCATCCAGGCCTGCACAGCCTCCAGGCACTGGGACGGGACCTCAGCAGCTTCACTTGGCCGGCCTGGGGTCGAAATATATAAAGTAATTGGATATCATTAGACCTGATCCAGTGGCTTCATGCAGGGGAGAGAGCATCAAAACCTGCAGCACCTACATAAGAGGAACCTGGGCAATGACCTCTTCCCCCACCCTGCCAACACCGACTGGAACCAGCCAGGAAGGAAGGGCAAGAACCACCTTAAAACATTGCCCTCAATTCCCAACTCCTGCAGCCAGTCCAGAAGGATACTGTGGTCAGTGCTATTGAAGGTCACTGAGAGATCAAGTATATGAAGAACTGAAAGCATATTTTGCCACCTGGAGCAAAAGCTACCATATACTAGTGCATTGGAGATGCCATGAGATTAACACTTCATATACATACAGTACACATGCACACTGTCCTCTAATTCTTCCATTTGGGGTGGCAGTTATTACATGTATTAACTCAACTGTGAGACCAATATCATGCTCTCAAATGTCCATATTCTTTTGATCTATATTTTGAACTAGTAGAGCTGTCATCTGGACAAAGAAAGTAGATTCTCTGTGCTCTTCTTATAGCTAAAAGCCTTATTCTTCAGCACTGGAAAGAGCTATACACGATCCCAATTACCCAGGAGTCTGCAGAGCTGATGTTACAAGCAATTTATGAATGAACTTCTTATTGATGAAGATTAGCTATAGGTAATTAAAATGGAATATGTCTACTGTTTATTGAAATGGAATATCTCTGTATGTGTGTGTGTGTGTTTGTGTGTCCACAAATATATGCCCTATATCTTTTTGTTTCTATTTTTTAAAATTTTGTTTAGTTCAGTTTTGTTTCTTCCTTCTTCTTCTGTCTGGTATATTTTCTTTCTCCCTTTTTTTTTGTACTCAATCAATAAAATACCAATGATTATATAGTCCCATTGATTTTAATTGCATTTTTATTCAATTTTATCTGTCTATTATAGCCATAGAATATACCAATTCTCTTTGGAAAGTCCTGTTTTGACTGCATTAGGACTAGTACTCAAAGTTACCAACATATCTGGTAGCCTAATATTAAAAGAGCTACTTAAGGCTAGGGAGGCTAAGATGATCTACTTTGTTTTTTGTTTGTTAAATTATAACTTGGAGATCCACAAACCAGGAGTGCAAATATTTAGAAATGATGATATCACTTAATTAATTAAATGAGACAATGTTGCATTTTAGACCATACTCAGTCCTGCATTTTTTTACTCTCTACTTTTTCACATAAATATTCTATGTTATTTATCTGAACACCCAAGATAGAGAGAGAAAGCTCATTTATTGATGCAATTATTAAACAACTGGGAATCAGGATTCACTGCAGATAGACAGTGAATCATAAACAATTTCTGCTCATCCCAGCAAAGAATCATGAAGCAGAAATTTATGAGTATATAAGAGAGCCAGTATGATGAACTGTTTAAGGTGTTGAACTAAGAGCAGGAAGACCCAGGTTCTGGTCCTCTCTTAAGCATAGAAGCTGGCTGTAGACTTTGGGCCAGTTAGTCTCTCTCAGCCATAGACTGGGAAGTCAACCACCCCCCACCCCCCACCCCACACATCTATCTACCAACTTTCACTAGAAAAGCAAAGTAAATTATGCTTCAAAACTTTCAATAGCCTTCAACATGCAGTGGATTGATTTGGGAGAAGGAGAAGGAGAAGGAGAAGGAGAAGGAGAAGGAGAAGGAGAAGATCTAAAAACCAATAACATCCATTGTTTCCCAGCTACCCATTTTATTTTGAAATTTTGAAACTATTAAGTTGCCCATTCTCATGTAATGTTTTGTGTATACTGATGATGCTACTCTGATAGTTGAAAATGCAAATGATCTGCAATCTTTAGTAATGAAAGTCAAGGATCACAGTGAAAAATTGGGACTAAGATTAAACATAAAAAAGATCAGCTTTTTTGTTAACCTTAGAATTGACAATGAAGTGGTGAATACCTTCTGCTTTATAAGATCAGCTGTCAAAAGTACAGGACCAGTAGGCAAGAAATCCCCTACAGACTAGCGTTGGTAAGGTAGTAGGGAAGGTGTGATGGAATGTGAGGGTGACCTTGGAAGATGTGGGGAAGAGATGCAACCTAGGGAATGATCAGATAAAAGAGAAAGGTGCCCACAATAGAGTAACAGCCAGAGAAAGAAACGTAGGAAGGACCCACCCTAACTACTCAGGTGATAAATAGGGATGGCGGGAGGTTTGTACTTTCAGACTTGCAAGGTTCTGTTAATGTAGCCTTACAATAAAGTAGAATTAGCTCATCTAGTTGTGTTTCCTGTCTAGTTTACCTGGGAGGGCTGCAGAAGGCCTTGGAAAAGATATTCAGATATTGTGAAGTGTCTATACCTACAAAGGTCAGAATCATGTAGGCAATGGTTTTCCTTTGATGGTCTATGGAAATGAAAGCTGGACTTTGAAAAAATGGGATAGAAAGAGTATTGATGCTTTTGAGCTTTGGTGTTGCAGAAGACTTGAAAGCCTCACTCGAGGCAAAAATGACCAGACTCAAATTATCCTACTTTGGACACATTATGCAAATATCCATCTCTCTGGAGAAGGCTCTGATGCTGGGAAAGGTGGAAGGAAAGAGAAGAAAAGGACAACCCACAGCAAGGTGGATGGACCCAGTTACAGGAGTGATGGATGGACAGCTGGAAGACCTGAGGAGCCAGGTTTTGAACAGATCATTCTGAGAAGATCTAGTTGCTAAGAGTCAACACTGAAATCGGTGGCACATAATCAATTAACCAATCAATCAATCAATCCTGATTACAGAAGCTACTGTAAGTAGTGAAATTGAAGGGCATAGCTTCCCTTTATACTCATTCTGCTTTTAATATTTGATTTGGAATTAATTTTTGATTATCCTGACTTCCTCTCTTATGCTTAGAAGTCTAAGACTGTGTTTCCAACAATGTACAAGGCTGGAGTAACTGGATCAATGGTCTGACTAGATATAAGGCAAATTCCTCTTTCTGTATGCCTTTCCCAGGAGTCCTTGAAATATAAATGCCTTTCATGTGCACATAACCCACCAGTTATAATGAGTGGGCTTTTTGCTAGTGACAAATACTGGCAATTACTGTAATATGCATTCAAAGTGACTTCAGATAAAATATATTTTGTAGTCAAGAACTGGGATTTAAAGAAAAAAGCTTCTGCATGCAGGGTCCTTAAGGCAAGGCTAAAATCAGATTTGTCATCCACTGACTATTAGAGATTGAAGGATTCTTAGTGGGGGGGTGAGTGTTCCTGGGAGTAGAATCTAAACTGAACAAGAATTAGTGAAGCAGGTTTAATAGCTGTAACAGAAAAGGATATGCTGTATGTTTATAGGAAATACATTACAGGGGTAACAAAGCCTAGTACCCACTAGGTAGACCCTGCCAGGAGGAGAATCCAACAGCATGTGCATTATACCTGGGAAGAAAGGCAGGAGGAAATGGCTTCAGATTAGCAATATTCTAGACGGTGCAGCTAGACTACTTTGCAACTTTAAGATGAGTGGCCTTCAACTCCCAGAATTCCCCAGCCAGCATGGTTGCTGAAGTCCACATGTCTTAAAGTTGCCAAGTTTGAAAAATACTGAGGTAGACCAAGAGGGGAGACAGCATAAATCCTCATCTCTCTATTAGCATCCCACTGCTTCTTTGTGGTCAGGAGGTGCCGAAGAGTTAGTGGTACTGGACTTGGACCTCCAGTGCTGATTTTATCACACTACGATTGAAATTGGTCTTACCTGGCAGAATTAGCATACAAATATCTGGTTGCATTATGTTGCTCTCCGCCATGTCAAATTAGTGGTTATCTCTATCAATTGCCTGGTGGTACACAGCTATCATACAGTGATTGTTTCTCCTTGTTCTTTCCCAAAGAAAGACTTAGAAGTTTCCATCAAGCCATAATAGGTGGGTAGTCCATTCAATTACCCAGCCTTTTAAGAAGCACTT
The DNA here is from genome assembly GCF_035149785.1 of Candoia aspera. NCBI lineage: Eukaryota > Metazoa > Chordata > Lepidosauria > Squamata > Candoiidae > Candoia > Candoia aspera. The sequence goes on from NC_086157.1 coordinate 103,062,645, forward strand.
TAGTTAAGGATATGGTTGAGCAGATGATATATTACAACACTGTCTCATCTTTCAGGGTCTTGTTTCTTGAAAACATTGGTCCGCATTTAGAGAGGAGAGGCTATTCTATTTTTTTTAAGTGTACACGTGCATCGACCATCAGCATTTTTTAATTCATTTCTGTACTGTAGGTACTCAGGGTTTTGTTTGTTTGGTTTCTCCCACCTAATCATTTTTCAAGTTAGTTGTCAGACCATCTGGCTGAAACTACGCATCAGGGGGCAGTCTTAGGTCTGGAATCCCTAGATCTTTGAGCAACAGCTGCAGAATGGTAAACTTGGGAACTCAGTTAGACCAGGATGTTCTGATTTTATGTTCTGAATCTTTGCAGAGAAGCAATATCATCAACCTATAATAACCTTTCTGCCCCTGACTGTTTTTCTCACACACAAACAAAACACACACTTAAAATAAAAAGGAAAGCAAATTAATATGGTTTATAAAGTTAGGCTGGAATGATCCTTCCATTTTTACAGTTTTTTTCATTAACGTACAGTACATTATTTGAATTTTTACTTTTTAAAAGATGAATTACAGAATGATGGATATGGATGTGGACTGAATGCAGAAGTGTGGGATCAGTACAAAAGAAATACATTGGGGTGGTTTAATCATACAGGAGGATGAATGAGGATTGAACCATAAAACAAATTTATGAATGTAGAGTGAATGGGTCAAGAGGAAGGAGAAGACTGAGAAAGATGTGGTAGGATGGAGTTCATGAGGTTCTCAAAAAATGGGAGGTAAGAAGTGTTAATATATTGTTTTCTACTACAGATTGGGGTTACTATGGTAACTAATCATTTTGGCAGGGTGCAGAGGTTGGATTCGACTGCCCCCTTTTCGAATGTTAATTTTTGCACCTGGGGGGAAAAACTTGCCTAGGACTTGTTTTAGTTTCTGTTCCCCTTCTGTGTAGGCATGTAGAGTTGAGTTAAGCAGCTCTCACTGAGGGCCTGCAAGAATGCAGAGCTTTTAAATATGTTTTGCTTTCTGTAAATAAAAATTATTTTTATAGAAATGCCTGGTGTGTGACTTTTCTGATCTCTCCTGGGCCAAAGGCTTTCCCAGCAATCTGCCAACAAGAAGTTTAAAAAACAAAAGGAAATACTGATTGATTGATTGATTGATATGATTTATAAGGCCACCCATCTCACTGCAGTGACTCTGGGTGGTGTACAAGGCTAAAAACAATAATTTAATCAATCCAAACCGTAATGTCCCAGTTCACAAACAACAGTCCAAACTTAAAAGAAAACAGCATTAATTGGCAGAGCTCATCTAACGTCCTAGCCCAAATGCTTGGGGAAAAACATCCAGGTCTTTAATGCTTTATGAAAGGCTTATAGGATCAGGGCCTGATCAGAGAAAGCATGACTCCAGGGTCCAATAAGATGACATATTTTAATAGAAGGGCCACAGAGCATGCCTTCCCTGCTAGTTCTGGTAGAACAAGCAGAGATGATGGGAGACAGGCAGTCCTGTAATCAAAGACATGTATGGACGTGGTGGAAGTTGTAGAGAGTAAGGGAGATGACCTTGATGGAGAAATAATTCTATAGAAACAATTGCCTAGGTAAAAAGGACAAAAGTATTTTTTTAAAAGACCAGAACAGCCAGATAACACTCTGAAGTGACTGAGACAGATGCCTCCCTAATTCACTGAATGATAAGAAGGAGGAAGAGGTACAGCACAATCAGACTTGCAAGATTCCGTTATTATAGCCAACCTCAATAAAAGTAATTTTAGCCTTCCTGTGGAGTTGATTTCCTGGTCTGGACTACTTGGAGGGGCTGACAAAAGAAAGGATCATTTGCAAGGATGGAAAGGCATGAAGAGATATCTTAATGATGTAAACTGAAACTAATTCCCTTCCCTTCCCATAAATTTGCCCTCTTTTTCTTGCACCTTGCATAACATTGCTTCTCCAAAAGGAAATAGTAAAATTGATATATATGGTTTTTTAAAATTACATTTTATATTTTTATAGAGTTGGCCTGAATAAAATATTTTTTTAAAAAAATAGGTAACATTAGATATTTGGGGAACGGATCATGGGAAAAACTAGCTAGCTGCTGCTAAGAAACTTCGCCATTTCATTTTTTACCTAAAGTCTCAGTTTGGGGGTGCCTGGACAATTGAAGCTCATTAAATAATCACAGAGAGCCAGCCTGGTGTGGTGGTGAAGGCAATAGGCTAGGAACTGGGAGACTGTGAGTTCTAGTCCCACCTTAGGCACAAAGGCAGCTGGGTGACCTTAGGCCAGTCACTTTATCTCAGCCCTAGGAAGGAGGCAATGGAAAACCACTTCTGAAAAACCTTGCCAAGAAAACTGCAGGGACTTGTCCAGGCAGTCTCTGAGAATCTGAGGTAATTTAACAGATATAATAATCATAAAAACAAGAACAACAATCACAACAATCACAAGGGAAAAAGTCTGGGAACCTTTTGTGGAATGTCCTCTCCAGAGAACCTTGCCTGATGCATATGCTATGATCCTTTTGGCACCTATTGAAAACCTCCTCTTTCACAACATTTAGCCTTTGGAATAAGATCCCCCCTGAAATCCATGTGCCCCCCATTGGTGTTCCAGAGAGCCTAGAAGATCTGATTCTTCTCCCAGGCCTTGGGTTGAGAGGGATGGAGGACCCTTGTTAGGTGTGTTGTTGTTAATCTGTATAGTGACAAGATACCACTTGCTTTGGTTTATATCAGTTTTTATAGTATTATACTGTGAGCCACCCAGAGCCAGGCAGTTGTTGTTGTTTATTCGTTTAGTCGCTTCCGACTCTTCGTGACTTCATGGACCAGCCCACGCCAGAGCTTCCTGTCGGTCGTCAACACCCCCAGCTCCCCCAGGGACGAGTCCGTCACCTCTAGAATATCATCCATCCATCTTGCCCTTGGTCGGCCCCTCTTCCTTTTGCCTTCCACTCTCCCTACCATCAGCATCTTCTCCAGGGTGTCCTGTCTTCTCATTATGTGGCCAAAGTATTTCAGTTTTGCCTTTAATATCATTCCCTCAAGTGAGCAGTCTGGCTTTATTTCCTGGAGGATGGACTGGTTGGATCTTCTGGCAGTCCAAGGCACTCTCAGAATTTTCCTCCAACACCACAGTTCAAAAGCATCGATCTTCCTTCGCTCAGCCTTCCTTATGGTCCAGCTCTCGCAGCCATATGTTACTACAGGGAACACCATTGCTTTAACTATGCGGGCCTTTGTTGTCAGTGTGATGTCTCTGCTCTTAACTATTTTATCGAGATTTGTCATTGCTCTTCTTCCAAGGATTAAGCGTCTTCTGATTTCCTGACTGCAGTCAGCATCTGCAGTAATCTTTGCACCTAGGAATACAAAGTCTTTCACTGCTTCTACATTTTCTCCCTCTATTTGCCAGTTATCAATCAAGCTGGTTGCCATAATCTTGGTTTTTTTGAGGTTTAGCTGCAAACCAGCTTTTGCACTTTCTTCTTTCACCTTCATCATAAGGCTCCTCAGTTCCTCTTCACTTTCAGCCATCAAGGTGGTATCATCTGCATATCTGAGATTGTTAATGTTTCTTCCAGAGATTTTAACTCCAGCCTTGGATTCCTCAAGGCCAGCTTGTCGCATGATGTGTTCTGCATACAAGTTGAATAGGTAGGGTGAGAGTATACAGCCCTGCCGTACTCCTTTCCCAATCTTAAACCAGTCTGTTGTTCCGTGGTCTGTTCTTACTGTTGCTACTTGGTCGTTATACAGATTCTTCAGGAGGCATACAAGATGACTTGGTATCCCCATACCACTAAGAACTTGCCACAATTTGTTATGGTCCACACAGTCAAAGGCTTTAGAATAGTCAATAAAACAGAAATAGATGTTTTTCTGAAACTCCCTGGCTTTTTCCATTATCCAGCGGATATTGGCAATTTGGTCTCTAGTTCCTCTGCCTTTTCTAAACCCAGCTTGTACATCTGGCAATTCTCGCTCCATGAACTGCTGAAGTCTACCTTGCAGGATCTTGAGCATTACCTTACTGGCATGTGAAATGAGTGCCACTGTTCGATAGTTTGAACATTCTTTAGTGTTTCCCTTTTTTGGTATGGGGATATAAGTTGATTTTTTCCAGTCTGATGGCCATTCTTGTGTTTTCCAAATTTGCTGGCATATAGCATGCATTACCTTGACAGCATCATCTTGCAAGATTTTGAACAGTTCAGCTGGGATGCCGTCGTCTCCTGTTGCCTTGTTATTAGCAATGCTTCTTAAGGCCCACTCAACCTCACTCTTCAGGATGTCTGGCTCTAGCTCACCGACCACACCGTCAAAGCTATCCCCGATATTGTTATCCTTCCTATACAGGTTTTCTGTATATTCTTGCCACCTTTTCTTGATCTCTTCTTCTTCTGTTAGGTCCTTGCCATCTTTGTTTTTGATCATACCCATTTTTGCCTGGAATTTACCTCCAATGTTTTTAATTTTCTGGAAGAGGTCTCTTGTCCTTCCTATTCTATTGTCTTCTTCCACTTCCGCACATTGCTTGTTTAAAAATAATTCCTTATCTCTTCTGGCTAACCTCTGGAATTTTGCATTTAATTGGGCATATCTCCCCCTATCACTGTTGCCTTTTGCTTTCCTTCTTTCTTGGGCTACTTCTAGTGTCTCAGCAGACAGCCATTTTGCCTTCTTGGTTTTCTCTTTCTTTGGGATGTATTTTGTTGCCGCCTCCTGAACAATGCTGCCAACCTCTGTCCAGAGTTCTTCCGGGACCCTATCTACTAAGTCCAGTCCCTTAAATCTATTCTTCACCTCCACTGCATATTCCTTAGGAATATTAGTGAGCTCATATCTAGCTGATCTGTGGGTCTTCCCTAATCTCTTTAGTCTGATCCTAAATTGTGCAAGAAGAAGTTCGTGATCTGAACTACAGTCAGCTCCAGGCCTTGTTTTTACCGACTGTACAGATGTCCGCCACCTTTGGCTGCAAAGGATGTAATCAATCTGATTTCGGTGTTGTCCATCTGGTGAAGTCCATGTATAAAGCCGTCTCTTAGGTTGTTGGAAGAGAGTGTTTGTTATGCAGAGTGAATTGTCTTGGCAAAATTCTATCAGCCTGTGTCCTGCTTCGTTTTGTTCTCCCAGGCCATACTTACCTGTAATTCCAGGTGTCATTTGACTGCCCACCTTAGCATTCCAGTCTCCTGTGATGAAAATAACATCTCTTTTAGACGTGTTGTCCAGTAGGTGCTGCAGATCCTCATAGAACTGCTCTACTTCAGCTTCTTCAGCATTTGTGGTTGGGGCGTATATTTGGATCACTGTGATGTTAGATGGCTTGCCCTGAATTCGAATTGAGATCATTCTGTCGTTTTTTGGGTTGTATCCAAGCACTGCTTTAGCCACTTTACTATTAATTATGAAGGCTACTCCATTTCTTCTGTGGTCCTCTTGTCCGCAGTAGTAGATCTGGTGGTCATTTGATGTGAAGTGGCCCATTCCAGTCCATTTCAGTTCACTGATGCCCAGAATGTCTATCTTTAATCTTGACATCTCACCAATAACCACATCCAATTTGCCCTGGCTCATAGATCTTACATTCCAGGTTCCGATGGTGTGTTGATCCTTAGAACATCGGATTCGCCGTTCACCACCAGCACCGTCGGCCGCTAGCCGTCCTTCCGGCTTTGAGCTAGCTGCGTCATCACGTCTGGGGCTAGTTGAGCTCATCCTCTGTTCCTCCCCAGTAGCATTTTGACCATCTTCCGACCTGGGGGTCTCATCTTCCGATGGTATACCGACATATCTCTGGTTGTACTGATCCATTTAGTTTTCACGGCAAGAATACTGAGGTGGGTTGCCATTACCTTCCCCAGGGATCGCATTTAGTCTGACCTCTCTGTCATGACCTTCCCGTCTTGGGTGGCCCTTCACGGTTTAGCTCATGGCATCATTGAGGTGCTCAAGCTCCAGCACCACGACAAGGTAACGATCCTTTGCTGAAGAGCCAGGCAGTACCTACATTGAAATAAATAAAGAAAGAAATGAGGGAGGGAGGGAGGAACTGCATTCAGACTTGGAAGATTCTGTTCCTATAGCTTTACAATAAACATAGTACTGATCCCCATGGTATTCATTTCCTAAATCCAAATCCATCCCCCTCCCCCCAGTGCTCAAAGTTCAGGATAATCTAAGCAATTATCAGAAAACAATAATCTATAATGTTAAGTCACGTCTCATTTTGTTGTGAAGAAGCAACTGGGCAAGGGTCCCCAATGAACTTCATGGGAAAGAAGAGACTTGAATTTAGGTGTTCCCTGTAGCATCTTAACCACTAACACCAGGAGAGCTTTCAATTCTAAGTAAGACAAGCAAATCTGAAAGGTTGTTTCTAGAGCAGAGTTAACAAGTGCTCCCCAACATATGCTGAGCAAAGGCAAACAGATGCTTTGCATCCGAGCAAAAGGCCTACCACCATTAGGATGAAAATGTGAACAGAGCAGCATCATGTTGCAGCTATCCATCCTGAATGCAAAATCCCTTAAAGGGAAGTCTGGCTGACTCAGAACAGATGGACCTCTTTAAAAACATGTACAAATTATGCACAGAATGATTCCATAGTTGCTTTATTAACAACGGATTTAAACATAATGTTTTGTCAGCATCAACACCAAAAGTCCTCTGTCCCTGCTAGTTATTTTTTACTATTGCAGAAATGCTGGTTTTCTGAAGATACGGTACATGATTACTATTTATTTAGCAGATTTACACTTTTTTTCCCCCCAGAAGCTCAAAGCAGCTTACATGAGTGTCTCTATTTTATCTCGCTAACAAAAGTCCTGTGAGAGAAGCTTGGCTGAAAGAGAGTGACTGGACCAAAGTCACCCTTTGAGCTTCTATGGTTGAGGGTAGACTTGAACCTGGGCCTTTCTGGTCCTAGCTCATCACCATCATTTTGCTTTCTTTATTTCAAAAGACATATTAAAGAAGGAGGGAAAATTGAATACAACAAAACTATTCAAGAGATTATTACTTCTTCCTTATGTTGAAAGACTGCTCAGATGATGGTGGCGGTGTGATTCCATATGCTTAAGAAATTTTAGTTAATTACATGAGCTTTATTTGATATATAAAGCAGTTATAATGAGATTCTATACTCAGTTAACAGAGAATCAGTTTGATGTAGTGGAAACCAAGAGACTGAGTTTTAGTTCCACCTGAGGCTGAAAGCCAGCTGAATGACTTTACACCAGTCACCCTCTCAGATCTAGGAAGGAGGCAATGGCAAACCACTTCTGAAAAAAGTTGCCAAGAAAACTTCAGGGACTTCTCCACTTAGGCGTCAGGAGTCAAGACTGACTTGAAGGCATTCATTTATGAAGCCATTCGTGGACTGCTAGGACCACTGAATGGAGCAGAGCTTAATGCAGTGGAGAAGCTGCACACAGAAAAAGAATATTATCTTAAATAGCTTTAATGACCACATTAGAGAAATACAGGTTATTGATCTTACACAATCAGCCCTCCCAAGTATAAAGAATCACACATTTAGACAAAGTAGATTTAAAAGTAAAAAGATTCTTACTGATTTTATTCTTGGTTCAGTTACATCCATCTTCAGTGGAAAAATGAAAATTCTTTGTTTCTTTTGTTCCCTAAACTTAATATATTCTTAGCCCTCATAGCTGCTAAGAGCTGCATGCAGAAAATGGGAAAAATCTTTCTTCAAAGCCCAAGCATGTGGCCATAATGGAGGGAGAGAGAGCAGCATGCTTGCTGTCTCCTCGGTCAGTGGAAGGAGGAGGAGAGAGGCAAAGGAATGTGGGAGTGGCAGCAAGCAGCTACCTCGCACATACAGAGTTTGCATCCTAGAGCAAACCATCCATATATTAATGAGGCATGCTCATTTGCTTGAAACTCCAACAATTTAAAGGTAAAGGTTGTTAGAAAGCTCAGCTTGTAGTGACTTCATAAACATATCTTATAGTTTCAACAACATGTAGCCAACATTGAATGAGTTTGAAAAACTAAGCAGGGTCAGGCCAGGTTAGTATTTGGCTGGAACACCATCAGAAAGTCCCAGACCTGTAGCTAGATTGGCAAAAAGAAAACGTGTGATATTCATACAGTTATTGCACTTACATTTTCCAGTGATGTTAATACTATTTATGCACACTTTCCACTGGTGTTAATGTTATTACTACCAGCAGTCTCCTTAACTTCCCAGACTTCCATTCAACTCAGGAAAAGACCAGGAGGAAACATCTCCTTTTGTTTTCCTCAGTAGCTGAGCTACTGTGGCTGCTTAGGGGGAGTGGGATTCACCACTGAGAAACTGGGAGAGAATTTGTCTTCCCTCTGGAGAAATTCCTGTTAGGAATCTCAGGACTTGCCAAAACAGATTCTAAAAAATTCTGCTTTATAGAATCCCAATTGATGATCTAGTATGTGCATTAAGGGGAGGACGAATGGCTGTACTTGAACTTCCTTAAATTTTAATGTAAGAGTAGCTATTCCTCAGAGCTTTTTTTTTTTTAATTAAAAGGCTTTTTTCCCCTCCACTTCATGAAGTATTCTAGTGTGATTTGTTGAAAGATGAATCTGAGGGTCCCTCAGCAGGCAAGCTCAAGGTGAAGTCTGCATGTGGGAGCCCTCCCCATAACTGATGGGTTTCTACCAATTGCCTATAGCTTTCTGACCCTGTTTCCATAGAAACCATAGGTTTGTGCTTGCTATAAACAGCATTGCTCTGAATAATGCAGTGTGCTCTACTTAAACACACTTTACTTTGGTAAAGAAGCTGCTAGCATGTTTAATTATATCCCCTGAACGTTCTGCCCTCAGTCTTGTTTTAGATGGCAAGACTTCTCTGTGGCGTGTTAAAGCTAATTAGATGGAGCCAGATACAGCTAACCATACTGGAACTTCTCAAGTGTTGAGTTAACTTTCAAAAGCTGAGTGCTCAATTCCAAAATATTTCCAGCTAAACTAACTGGTAGCCGTCAAGCTGGCCAGAGGCATCCCCCAAGGGGAATTAAGAATGTCAAGATGGCAGCCGCAGCTGAATGGTTGGAATCCCACCCCTTTTTGTCTACAAAAAGAACAAGGACTTCAACGGTATGGTTGGGGCCTCCCTCTTGACATCTTTCACCCTACATCCTGTGGACACCCCTGAACCTAGCCAGGTATGTCTCACAGGCTCATGGAGCTAGTAGCCAGGAGGGCCGCGCACATTTCAAAAATGATTTGGAGGAAGTGCTTCGGCTCAATTTGAGCATGGCCCTTCTTCTTTGTTATAGCAGCCCCTCTTTTTTCCAGCTTCTGTGCAAGACTGAGAAAAAGGTTAAGGCTGCCCTAAAGAGTCCATTCATTAAACTTTAGAGCAACTGATAAAATGGTTAAAACTTTTCTACAGGCTCAAACAGAAGGCTGAAAAAAAAGAGGAGTGACTTTAATCAATAGCAGACAGGTGAGTGAATTGCCACAGAATGGTTGTCATAGGTAGGATTTTCATGTTCTTTAATTTCAGTTAGAAGGCAAAACTGTGCAGTGGGAACAATACGGCTTCCTTAGGTGTCATTAACTTAGCAGTGGAAACTCAGCTAATGTATGGGGGTACATGTACAAACATAAGCTGGAAGTCTGCATTCAGTGTGCATCAAACCTCTGCCTAAAATGAACAGATAAAGTAAGTTTGGTTTTTTCCCCATTGCTTGGTGTATTTTAGCACATTTTTTCTGATAAAAGCTTTTTTCAAAAACCTAACTATTGCTCTTTATACTGAATTTCTAGCAGTGTGCTTTCTTTCCAGATATATGTTTCTGTTTTTCAGTGTTTTTCCCAGTGGGAACACAAGGCTGATCCTGCTCCAGACAGAATATCTTTGGCTACATTCTTTTACACCCCTAACTCCTCTAGAACAACGTAACTGTCTTGACTCTAGAACCTGAAGGCATATCGATTCAATAAGATTTGGCCCTTGTATGCAAAGGTGGAAATCGATGAAGTGTTGCTGATTTTCTTGGTCACTTCAAGAGGATCACTTTAGCCCTCTCTTGGTGTGACAGAAAGGAAAGACTTGTACAGGCTAACAATCCTATAATACCATGAATCTCCTCCCTTATTTCCTAACAAGAGATCAATATGTACTGTATGTTCTACAGAGGAAAAGACTGCCAAAAATGGCCAGTGGGGTTTAATTATATTTTGTGGAGTCATTCCATATTGCTGCACACAAATACTGCCAGCACCTTTAGCAGTTAATGGAAAATGGTTGTGTTTTCTACTACTGCCAAAGAGAGACAGCTCTGGTTAATTAGTCTGTGATGCCTGAAACTCCACAAGGATGGAATGTTTCCTGCCCATAAACCCTATTTTCTATAAAGGAGCTTACAAACTGAATTGTAACCTCTCCAGTTAAAACTTTACCTCTGCCATGAATTCACTTAGGTCTTAAGTGAGCCACATCTTCATTTCATCATTCTTCTCTGCCTGCAGTATGTGAATAATGAGCCTATCCTACCATGTAGGTTTGGTGAAAAATGTGCAGAGATTTGTTTTATATCAACCTTTTAATATTCTCTAAAGCATTCTAAAAATGCCAGGTACAAGGATGTTTAATGGTTGTTTAGTTGTAACCAGTAGGACTATAAAGAAGGATTCATGATGCACAAGATCTGTCAACTTGGGGGAAAAGAAACAAAAATCCTGGCTAGTCCTTTAATATATGATGGAACCTAGTCACGAGTTGAAAGATTTTCTTTCTGGAGAACTTTAGAATTTGGCTATTCCTAACTCTGACAGGTAGAAAAGTATGTTATGCAGAAAATAATGATCATGGGAAGTATTTGTTCCCCTCTATTCTACTTTGGTCAGACTCCAACCCAAGTACTGTGTTCAGAACCAGGAATCACATTTAAGATGGCTTTACAGAAATTGGAACTGGTTCAAAGAAGGGCAATGAGCATGATCAAGGAATTAAGTCCCATGGGGGAAAAAAGAGAGAGAGAGAGAGAGAGAGGGAGGGAGAGAAGGAACTGGGAAATGCTTATGGGGAAACTCAATAGCACCCATGATCACATCCAAGATAATGAAAATACATGAAAAGATGTCAATCCAAGAAAATCAAGACCTGTTCTCTCACATTCCAAAATGCAGGACAAAGAATAATGAATATACATTACTGGAAAGCACATTCGAAATTGAGTGTTTGAAAAACTTCCTAAGAGTAACAGCTATTCAGTAGTGGAAATTGTTAATAGAGTAATTGTCTCCCCTTTACTGGATGTGCTCCAGCAGAATCTAGGCAGTCCTTTGTCTGTCTGCTTTGATTTGGATTCCTGCACACAGCAGGAGGGTAGACAGTGGCCCTTCCAATCTACAATTCTTTAATTCAAGGCAAGAAGTAAATCAAAACCCTTGAAGGAGCTATTTTGATTGAGCTTCTGAGATCAGGACTGGAGAACATACTTGCATGTCCCAAAGTCAAAGCAATTAAGAAGGCAAGCCCAAGGGGCATTCTTACATAAGTGGTAGTTCACAGTTATGGAACTCTGTTTTAACTAACATCTGGTCATTCCAGGCCTTCAAACAGGTTTAAAGATTCATCTTGACCTATAATTAAGTTTATGACTTTACAGACTGTCTTTTTGAGTGTGTTATGGAGTTACTGGTTTAGATTGTTAATTTGATTCTATTACCCTTTTATTCCTTCTACTTTCATTTTATATTTATGGTGCTATGCTTTGGGAGGAGGGACTGCTAAAGCCAACAACTGTATCAAAACATTTGGGATGCTGCTTGATTCAAAGGATAACTTTCTTTTGATCTTCATCATAGTCAGTGAGGTTTGATTTGTTTATGCACATAAACTGATTGATTGAATTTCTCCCATTCCTAGTATGCACAGCACAAATGTACAAATCAAATTAATTCACAGAAAAGGCTGCTCAAAAAGAGATTTGATATCTTCTCTTTTGAATATCATCATATTTTGATAAACAACTAGATGAAACATCCAAATAAAAAGTATTTCTCCTATATATTTTCATTCCCCCTGCCCCCTGTTGACAAAGAATGGCTTTTAGAAATATATTGCCCAGTTCTGAGATTTAGCTATCATTCACAATGCATCACTTCAACTGTGAATGCCATCTTCTCTTCTGAGCTTTCTGCTGTTTATGATCAAGTGACTTCTTCTGAAGTATCAGTCAGCAGTGAAATGTGGAGCAGTAAAATGCAAAATATTTAGTGTGAGGAGAAATAGGTAAGTAATGCCACAATGTTGATGTTGATCCTCAGGTGGAATATAAGAAGAACATAAATGAAAAGCAAAAGAGTTTTGAAAAGTCTGACAACAAATCTTGAGGGAAGGACGATTCTCATATCTCTAGTTTGTCATCCATGTTCCTTACAACAGAACTGGATGCCAATTTGTAGCTGATTCCTTAAGCAAAATACCAAGAATGTCAAGAGACGCCATAATAATTTCACTAATCTAGATCACGATGATTCCCAATGGACTTTGCCTTAAGCAAAAATTTCAAACCAATTTTGAGATTCTTCCCCAGGCAGAAAAAAAAAAGGGGGGGGATTTTCTGGAGAAGCCAAAAGAATACAAAATACTAGAAAAAACAGTGCTCAGATTCTTAGCACCATTAGCTTGTGATCTCATTTCTCTGTAATTATGACAAGCGTAAGAAAAATGTTACAGCATATCAGCCAATGACTGAAAATAATAAAGATATGCTATTATTTCTAAATATAGTTCAGGATAGGCACAATTTCCTGGGGTCTGGGGATTACAGTGGACTGGAAGGAGGAGGAGAAAGAGGAGGAGCAGGAGGAGCAGGAGGAGCAGGAGGAAGGCGGCTTGGATTTTCTGCCTTATTTTCTTTATGTATATTTTTATTTTAAAAAATAAATATCCCAGAGTCAGATACTGTACACACCTGCATAACCATGTGAAATTATAGAATTGCAAACTATAAAACAAGTATTACAATTATGATAGAAACGTCCCCCAATCAGAATCCTGTGTGAATGGATAGATATTTACTTTACACTAACCTGATATGTTAGCAACCGTAAATGGGAAAAGAGGAAATTCCACAACTGGAACGCTTATACTCAAAATACCTTTTTCTCAGGCTGCATAATGAACCTCTGGCAGGTATGAAACCTTCCAGAAATTTTGGATGTTAATGGTAAAAAAATAAAATGATCCATCAGATGCGCAGATTCCAAGTGATACACGTTTTTAGGTCAATAAAATCATGTTAGTTTTGTTTGGTTAAACAAAGGAGTGGGCGAGGAAGATGGTTCCTATCATGCAGCTCCTGCAGTAGCTAACTCCATTCCTTCTCCCCAGCTGGTTTAGCCTTTCCTTTTATTATTTCTTTTCCCTTTTACAGGTTATAGTTTTCTTATTTTACCATTTTAAACATTGGGCTCTTTTATCTGTTGTTTGTATTGTGAATTTTATTTAATAAACATTGGCAATACTGAGTGGAGGAAGAAGCAATGAATGAGCTTGGGCACTCCTTCCGAGCAGGTAGAATGTGTTTATGGTGGGTTCCTTCTGCAAGAAAGAAACTCTGTGGCATTTTGCAGCTTCCAGTCTAGGACTCTTGGCCTCCTGACTTGCTTCCCACTTCTGATGTTACTCCACATCACTATTCACCCCAGGCTTAATATCTTGGAAGTGCCATGGACCCTGCTGAAAAGAGGTAATCTCTAAATGGATAATCCTCATGTCCTTGAGTTTGTCTGAAATTCCTTACCCCAGAGCAGTGTTTCTCAACCTTGGGAATTTGAAGATGTGTGGACTTCAACTCCCAGAATTCCCCAGCCAGCACAGACAGTGTTCCTGTCTCCTCTGTCTTGGAATCAAGCAAAAGATGGAAATGATCATGTAGGGCCTCCTTCAGAACAGATGCTTTCTTGCCTTGTGTCTTTTTTATGCCTCTATTTTTCATAGAATGTATCAAACAAGTTTGAAAATGTGCTTTAATCTGCAGCGAGATAAAAGATGGAGGAGGAGGAAAGATGAAAACCTGGGCTAATAAGACATCAGAACTGCCTGAGGGAAACAGCAAATGTAAGAGGGAACACTAACGTCAACAAAGGCAAAGTTGTAAAAAGGGATATAAAGCTATAAAGTGAAATTAACAAAGTCAGGAGGCCATTGAAGAAAATGTATGTAAGAGCTCAGAGTGAAACTGGAGAAGAACTGTCTGTGAGTAGCAATCCCCAGAGCACTGATTTTGTACTGGGAAGTACAGAAAATATTTGACAAGACACGTTTTCAAAAAACAGAGCACTTAGAAGTGCTATTTATTATAATCTCCTTAAAATGATTGTTGTGGAAAAGCAAACTGAGAACCCTGGACATAAAATTTAAATGGAGGTAAAATTTATTTGCAGCTGCCAAGTGTAAACTCCTCTCTAGGTGAAAAAAATGAGGCAACATTCTCTGATCCCTTAGAACAGTGATTTTCAAACTTGGCAACTTTAAGATGAGTGGACTTCAACTCCCAGAATTCCACAGCTAGCATGCTCTAAGAAGATGTCTTCTTAAAAGTCCTTAAAATGCTAATTTGCTGTCTAATACCAGCAATTTGGAAGGACACTGAAGCTGGAAAAGACACTTAGAGGGCTCACATAATGTGTAAGCCATCCAAGATTTAGTTCAGGAGCAGGCAATCTTTTCTGGGTGAGAAGCCTCATAAAAGGAGGATAGGGGCTGAATGTTTCTGCCCATTTTTTGACATTTGGGGAATTGCAGGGAAATAAAGGTGGAATGGGACTGTTTCACCTCCAAGAGGCAATACTTTCAGTTATTGCCTTTAAAGCTGAAATTGCTTGCTAAAATTCACCCATTTTGTCAAATTTCAGCAACACAATCTCAGGGTGCTTTGAGGGCTTCGGATAAGATACTGGTTGTGTGTGAGAAAAAATTTCTCAGCCCTCTTCTCTCTTCCCAGTCACCTAAGTTCAGGTCTGTTCTTCTACTAATCAAGACACAATTTGTGAAGGCTCTAATACCATCATTAAGAACATGCAGAGTCTTGTCAAGAACACAAAGAACACATCTGGCAACATTTCTTGGGCTAGACCCCAGGCACAAGGTCAGACTTATATAGACAGTTGAGATAGAAGGAAATGAAGAGAAAGGAACTGCAATGACTGCATCAAGCATCTAGTCAGTTTCATCCGTTCCTGTGCTACTAAGAAACCAGGAAGTCTTCCATGTGCGGTTAGGCAGTTTGCACTTAGCTTTCTAGGAATTCTCCCATCCACAATAGCAGCAGCTAGTGATTCATCCTGGCGCCTGCAAGGGTCCCTTAGCTTTCTGTCTGTGAGTAAGCAACTTCCTCATTTACAGAGAAAATAGAGTCAGCATAGCTAAGTAGGAAGCAAAATTTGGACTTTGAAGAAGCTGGATAGAAAGGGTATTGATGCTTTTGAATGCTGGTGTTGGAAAAGACTCCTGAGAGTACAGTGGTCAACCAAGAAAACAAACAAATGGATCAACAAACCAATCAACCCAGAGTTCTTGCCTGAGACACAAATGACCAGGTTCAAATTATCCTACCTTGGACACATTATGCAAAGATCTAGCTCTCTGGACAAGGCTCTAATTCTGGGAAAGATGGAAGGAAAGAGAAGAGGATGACCACCAACAAGGTGGATGGACTGTTTCAGTGGCTTTGGGTATACTATTGGGCAACCTGAAATACCAGGTTAGGGACAAATTGTTGAAAATCTATCTATGTGGTTGCTAAGAGTCAAGACTGACTTGTTGGACCATAATCAATCAATCAATAGCTAAGTAGGTTTCTATCCCAGGCTTGACCCCATGTATCCATCTTCTACAGTTGCCATAAGGTATGGACTTTCCACTCTTTGATCTACACTCATAATTTCCAGGCTGTCTGCTGGGGCTTTCATAATGGACTACTTATCAAATATTAATAAATATCCAGAGCTGGTGCACCAGATGACCTGCCATTGCCCAGTAGGTGATTGAGTTTGTGTGAGGGTGTGTGAGTGGATGGAGGGAACTCTATTTCGAGTTAGGGACTCCAGAGGCCCAGGAGCGGGACCAGATGGATTTGAAGTCGCTGGGGGTTGTAGGGCAGGTAATATCATTGAGGTGGTGATGGGCAGAGGATGCTATGGTGGGTGCTGGAGGGCAGGCCATCCTCAGGGAAGATGCCCCCGGTGTTTGTTACTGGTGGTGTGTTCTGGCCCTCTGCACTCAGACCAAGGCCCTGGACAGCGGATTCATAGGGACCCTGGTCTCCGGCTGCTGCTGCTTAATGCCAGGTCAGTCAAAAACAAGGCCCCCCTCATATGTGATTTGATCACTACGGAGGGGGCAGACCTGGTGTGTATTACCGAAACCTGGCTAGGCCCCGAAGAGGGGGGTGCCTCTTTCAGAAATGTGCCTGGCTGGGTTTACAGAATGGCATCAGCCAAGACACCAGGGCAGGGGAGGAGGAGTGGCTGTTGTCATCTGAGAGTCTCTAGTGGCCTTCAGGGGCTCTGCTACACAAGTAGCTGGTTGTGAGACCGTTTTTCAAATTTGGTTCTCAAGAACAGTTGGGAGTGTTGCTACTGTACCAGCCTCCCTGCTGCATAGCAACCTCCCTGCCTGAACTGCTGGAGGCCATCTCGGGGTTGGCAGTGGAGTTCCCCAGGCTTATGGTTCTGGGGGACTTCAACCTGCTGCCCCTGGGGTGTTCTTCGGAGGCGGCTTGGGAGTTCATGGCTACTATGGCAGCCATGGGCCTGTCCCAGATTATTCAGGACCCGACTCGAGGCAGTGGTCTCACCCTGGATTTGGTTTTCTTGCTGGAGCAATGGCAATGTGATCTGAGGGGAGAGTTACAGCAAAGTGTCAATACTTCTCCATCTTATCATGTCCACAGAATGCTGCCCGATGGCCCTGTTTAAAATTACTTGATCCCTTTTGGGGACGGTGGGCAGAGTGAGCCACCTACAGGGCCACGCAGAGGAGTTTTCTGAGCATCTGCAGGATAAAATCGCTCGGATCCGCTCCACGCTAGACTCCAAGCATGAGGCAGGGTCTGTGGAGATACCAAGGGATCGTACTTACCATGTTATCTGGGAACAGTCTGATCCTGTTGGACCTGAGGAAGTGGATAGGATCCTACAGACAGTAAATTCCACCACTTGCCAATTAGATCCATGTTTCCCCTGGCTGGTGGAAGCAGCTTGGGAGGTGACATGTGGCTGGGTCCAGGCAATGGTAAATACATCCTTGAGGGAGGGGGTGTTTCCAACTGCCTTTAAGGAGGCCCTGGTGCACCCCCTCCTCAAGAAACCATCACTGGACCCTACTATACTGGACAATTTTCATCCAGTCTCCGACCTCCCCTTTTTGGGGAAAGTGGTTGAGAAAGTGGTGGCATTACAGCTCCAGAGGGTTCTGGATGAAATAGATTATCTAGACCCCTTTCAGTCAGGTTTCAGGCCCAGTTACGGGACAGAAATGGCTGTCCTAACAGCCAGGAACCACACTGAGACAAGGAACTGGTCTCTAATGTTTTATTGCTTGTACATAACAGGAATCCTAAGAAACTGAAGAAGCGTGGGAAAAACCCAGACATATAAACCCCAAAGGTTAAGGCAGTCCCGATCTGTGTCTCTTTGAATGGCTGCCCAATTCCTCAGTGCTACGCATGCACTTAACAGTCTGGATGGGAGCCCCCTGCTCGCCATCCTTACTCATGACATCACCCTCCCCTCCAGATTCACATTCCATTTCAGCCCCCTCCCCTCCAGAGTCTTGATAAGATTTGCTGCCTGCTTCTAAGGTCCCATGGGAACTGGGCAACAATGGAAAGTCTTCAAAGGAAAACTCCACGGACGAATCAGTGCTGCTCTCCAGGTCTGATAACGCTTCTGGCCCAGGTGGCTGCTGCTAGAAAATAGCTAAATAATTAGAAAAGTCATCCCCCCCCCCCTGGAAAATGTAAGCCCGAGGTGGAGGGCTGCGGTTCCCCCACCTCCTCTGTAACTGGAGTCAAGGCTTCAGGCGGGGACGGGGGGATGTGCACACTCACAAACTCTTCTGCTTGGTATTCTTCGGCCTGCTCAGCTGAAAGAGGAATCTCGGGTAGAGTGCGAGGCTTGGGTTTGTGAAGAAAAAGCTGATGGAAACGATGAACCAGTGCTGGAGCATGTACATCTCTGGCATTCTCCCATGTGCGCTCTTCCTCAGGGTACCCTTTCCAGTGTATGAAATATTGGATGCCCCTTCCCCTCCTCCTAGAGTCCAGAATTTCCTCGACTTCGTATTCCTCCTCCCCCTCCACAATTACTGGAGGGGGGGGCAGTTGTGATCGCAAGGCACTTGGGGGAGGGTCTTTGGCTAGCAAGGCTCTGTGAAACACTGGGTGGACTTTCATGGATTCTGGGAGCTGTGAACGATAAGCCACTGGATTTATCTGCTGCGCCACAGTGAAAGGGCCCACAAACTTAGAGTCCAATTTCTTGGAGGGTCTGGTAGAGTTCAAAAACTTGGTAGAGAGCCACACTTTGTCTCCTACTGGCCCCTCCTGTCTGTGAGCATCTGCAGCCCTCTTGTAAGCACTCTTTGCCCTGTTCAGCTGCTCCTTTAACAACTCCTGTGCGGCTTGTTGCTCTTTAAGAAAATCAGCCGCGGCTGGAACAGTTCCCTGCTGGGAGGAGGTGGGCAACACCCGAGGGTTAACCCCGTAGAGTGCCTGGAAAGGGGACATCTTGGTAGAGGACTGTACAGGATTATTATATGTAAATTCTGCCATGGGTAGCAGGGCTGGCCAATTGTCTTGCTGATAAGTAGTGTAACACCTGAGATACTGCTGTAACCATTGGTTAATTTTCTCGGCTTGCCCATTACTGGCAGGATGATGTGCTGATGACAGGTGGGTCTGGACCCCTAATGACTGAAAAAGGGCCCTCCAGAACCTGGAAGTGAACTGTGGGCCTCTGTCACTCACCAAGTGATTCACCATGCCTCTATACCTAAAAACGTGGTCCATGAACAACTGCGCTGTGACTGGTGCAGATGGGAGGCCCTTGCAAGGAATAAAATGTGCCATCTTTGTGAAAAGGTCCACCACCACTAGTATGGAAGTCAGCCCCTGGACCGGGGGTAAATCAGTGATGAAATCCATGGAGATTGTATCCCAAGGCCTACTGGGGGTGGGTAGGGGTTGCAAGAGTCCTGTGGGCTTCCCTGGGAGAGGCTTGGCTCATCTGCAGGTGTGACAAGAAGCAACATAACCCTTTATGTCTGCAGCCATCTTAGGCCACCAGTAGTCTCTCAGAGCTCTATGGAGAGTTTTGAAAACACCTCCGTGGCCTGCTGTTTGGTGGTCATGGCAAAGTCTCAGTACTTCTTCCCTCAATGAAGGGGGAATATATAATCGCCCACTGTGCCAGAGGATTCCTGCCTCCACATTGAATGGTGAGGCAGTGTCTTGCAGGGTCCTCTGGAGGTCATCCATCCTGGCCCTGGCATATGGGTCCTGTTGCTGCTGAGCTCTGACTCTTGTAAATAGGTCCTCTGCTTGTCTGCCTGCTGCTAAAATCTCTGTTTGGCTCCCCCTCATAGACTGATCAAAGTTGTGAGGTTGTAATATAGTAGCCTGTACCTCCTGGTGAGTGGTGGGGGTTGCCTGAAAGGATCGAGACAGGGCGTCTGCCAAGCAGTTTTGCGCCCCGGGCACATAAGAAATAACAAAATTGAAACGGGAGAAAAACTGGCTCCATCTGATTTGGCGTGGGGTGAGGGATCTGGTGTTTTGTAGAAGCTGTAAATTCTTGTGATCGGTACAAACTTTCACAGGAAGGGCTGCACCTTCCAGCCAGTGCCTCCACTCTTGGAATGCTGCTTTAATTGCCAGCAACTCCTTGTTAAAAATATCATAGTTTCTCTCTGCTGGTGAGAGCGTGCGGGAGAAAAATGCACAAGGAAGCAATGTACTCTCGGTTTTGTTTGTATATTGCAATAACACTGCCCCAATGGCAATATCTGAAGCATCTGAATGCATTATAAATTGCTTGTGGGATCAGGGTGTCTTAACAATGGCTGGGATGCAAAGAGTTGTTTAAATTCTCGGAAGGCTGCTTGCTGTCTCTCCCCCCAAATGAATTTTGATCCTTTCTTCAAAAGCTGTGTGAGGGGTCTAGCCTTATCACTGTAATTTTTTGTAAACCTCCTATAAAAATTGCAAAATCCTAGATATCTTTGTACCTCTTTAACATTTCGGGGAGGTGGCCAAGAGAGAATTGCCTGGACCTTAGAAGGATCCATGGATATGCCTTCTGTTGATACTTTATAGCCCAGGAAATGTAATTCAGTTAAGTCAAAGGCACACTTCTCTAGCTTGGCGAACAGCCTGTTCTCTCTCAGTCTTTGCAAGACATTACGTACATGGGTTACATGAGTTGTAGCATCCTCAGAGAAAATTAATATGTCATCTAGATAAATGACCAGATACTTATCTAGTAAATCAGAGAAAATTTGATTCATAAATCTGGAAAATATGGCTCCTGCATTAGACAAGCCAAAGGGCATAACAAGGTACTCAAATTTACCAAACCTGGTGTCCAAGGCAATCAGATATTCGTGCCCCTCTTTCATCCGGATCAGATTGTACGCACTCCTGAGATCCAACCTGGTAAAAATGCGTGCCTTCTGTAAGCGGTCTAGCAGATCCAAGATTAAAGGCAGAGGATAGGATTCTTTTTTTGTTATTTTATTGAGGGAACTGAAATCGTGGACCACTCTCATGGGTGTCTCCTGGGTTGCAGGTGCCAACGGGTCAGGCTTCTTTGGTACAAAGAAGGTAGGAGCAGATTCTGGGGAAGCAGATGGTCGGATGAACCCCTTTTGGAGATTAGCGTCCAAGTAATCCTTTAAGGTGGCTAGTTCCTTGGGAGACATGGGATATTGTTTCCTTGTTGGAACCCTGGCTCCTGGTATCAACTCAATGGTGCAATCACAGTCCCTATGGGGGGGTAGTGCCGTGGCCTCTTGTTCGCTGAAAACGTCTGTGAAATCTGCATACTTGGCTGGCAACTGGACCCCCCCTGCTTCCGTGACTGCGTTGGTTGCTGGAGAGCGGAGAGCGGAGAGCGGCTTGAATCTTGTGGTGCTGGCATTCCTTAGCTGGGAAGGAGATTGCTCCCATAGTCCAGTTCAGCAACGGGTTGTGGATCCTCAGCCAAAGCATGCCTAGGTTTACAGGCACATTAAGCGATGCAGTAACATAAAGCTGGATCCACTCAGTGTGGTCTCCCATTGTCAGTTGCACCGGTTCTGTGAGCCTTCTAATCAGCCCTGCCTTGAGGGGCTGGCCGCCAATGGTCTCCACTTCTATGGGACATGGCAATTCTCTGGTCAGGATGTTGAAGTCTTGTACGGTCTGCACATCAATAAAATTGGTTGAAGCTCTGGAATCCACAGTGGCCTCTAGCTTGACCTGGTGCTCTGGGCTGACGTGCATTATTACGGGTAAGTAGTAAAAGGCTTGCCTGGAATCCTCGGAATGAGCCCTCCTTAATTGATTGATGGTCTCCCTGCTGAGCTCTGTGGACGGAGACCAATGGAGTTTCCCTGGTTGGAAGTCAAGGTGGAGGTGGCTCTTGGTTCTGCTGCTTGCCCTGGGGGTCTTACTGAAGTTGCTTGGCCTCTCGCTGGGCAAGCTCTCACCATGTGCCCCTGGGCTCCGCAGTAAAAACAGAGGGCTCTCTCTCTCCTTCTCTGCCTCTCAGCCTCGGAATTCAGCCTCCTGCTCGCCCCAATCTGCATCGGCTCCTCTGGTGCTGAGTGAGTGGATGCTACGGAGAGAGCTGGAAATCCTGGAAACGCTCTGAGGGTCCTGTTTCTCCCCGGCTGTATCTGTCTGAGCTCTTCTAGCCTGGCATCTATGACCGCCGACAACTGATATAAGCCTTCTAGGGTAGCTGGTGTTCCCTGGCGCACTAATTCATTCTTAATTTCCTCATCCAGCCCTTGTTTGAATTGGTCTTTTAATGCACTCTCATTCCAGTCTAGATCTCCTGCTAACAACTTGAAATCAGCAATGTAGATTCCCACCCTCTTGTTACCTTGCTTGAGCTTCCAAATTTCCCAGCTGGCAGTGGCCTCTCTGATCGGGTCATCAAAGTGTGCTCGTAACCCTGCCAAAAAGTTCTGGTAGTCGTTGAGAATCGGGTCGTTGTTCTCCACCATGGGAATAGCCCATTTGGCTGCTGGTCCCTTTAGCAGGCTTAGGATGAAGGTGACTCTGGTTCTGTCTGTGGGGAACTCTGCCGGTCTGCTGTCGAAAAACATAGTGCAGTGAGAAAGGTTCTCAACTGTCCTGCTTCTCCTCTAAACTTCTCTGGTAGACTGCCCTGGGATCTCAAGACTACTGGCGGAGGTGCTGCTGCTGCTGCTGCTGGCGCCAGTTGTGGGTTAATCGGAACTGGTTGTTGTAACTGCTGTAGCATGGCAGCTTGTAATGTGTTGATCTGGAGATCTACTTGTTGTTGGTGTTGTTGCAGGGCTGCTGCCAATTGTTGGATGGCAAGCTGCATTTCTTGGTTTTCTGAAGACATTTCCAAATGTCTCTCCTTAATTTCTTGTTCCTCCCTCTTTTGATGGGAGTAGGAGTTTGTTAGGATTGATGTCCTAACAGCCAGGAACCACGCTGAGACAAGGAACTGGTCTCTAATGTTTTATTGCTTGTACATAACAGGAATCCTAAGAAACTGAAGAAGCGTGGGAAAAACCCAGACATATAAACCCCAAAGGTTAAGGCGGTCTCGATCTGTGTCTCTTTGAATGGCTGCCCAATTCCTCAGTGCTACGCATGTGCTTAACAGTCTGGATGGGAGCCCCCTGCTCGCCATCCTTACTCATGACAATGGCATTGGTCACACTTATGGATGATCTCTGGCGGGAGTGGGATGGTGGCAGTGCATCCATCTTTGCTCTTCTTGACCTCTCAGCAGCTTTCGATACCATTGACCATGGTATCCTTTTGGGGCAGCTCAGGGAGTTTGGGGTGGGCAATGTAGTTTTGTGCTGGTTCACCTCCTTCCTCCAGGGCCCATCCCAATCGGTGTTGATAGGTAGTGAGAGGCCCAACCCTCGGCCCCTCCTTTGTGGGGTGCCACAGAGTTTGGTTCTCTCTCCACTCCTTTTTAATATCTACATGAAACTGCTGGGTGAGGTCATCTGTTACCATGGGATGAGGTATCACCAATATGCTGATGATACTCAATTGTATGTCTCCATCCCGAGTGAGGTAAGTGATTCTGTGACCGCCAGTGCCTGGAGGCTGTAAGGGTCTGGATGGGGAACAACAGGCTTCAGCTGAACCCTGGTAAGACAGAGTGGCTGTGGGTTAATGGCTGTTCCGTATCCGGGACTTTGTCATCTTTGGTTCTAGATGGGGTTGCACTGCCCCAGAGAGATCTGGTGCACAACTTGGGGGTCCTCCTGGACTCACGGCTCCTGCTCGAACAGCAGGTGGCAGCCGTGGCCAGGAAGGCCTTTGCACAGCTTCGTGTTATGCACCAGTTACACCCTTTCCTGGATTGGGAGGCACTTCAAATGGTCACTCATGCCCTGGTCATCTCCCATATAGACTATTGCAATGCACTCTACATGGGGCTACCCTTGAAGAGTATCTAGAAGCTACAGCTGGTCCAGAATGCAGCTATGCGGGCTATCTTTGGCACCCCTAGAAGGCACACATAACACCTCTACTATGTGAGCTGCATTGGGTGCCAGTTTGCTTCTAGGTCCAATTCAAGGTGTTGGTTATCACCTTTAAGGCCCTACATGGCATGGGACTGCCTCTTCCCTGTTATATCAACCCATCCCACCCGATCATGCGAAGAGGGAATGCTGCAGACCTGATTGGTAAGAGAATGCCATCTGGCAGGGTCCAGGAGGTAGGCCTTCTCTGCAGTAACTCTGGAATGTCCTATCCTCGGAGGTGAGGTTAGCCCCTTCACTCCTGGCCTTCTGGAGGAATCTGAAGACCTGGCTCTGCCACCTGGCTTGGGGTAGGGAGGGGAATAGTCATGCCTGAGGTTGGCTAGTACCCTAAAGTGCCCATCCCATACAAGGACTGAATTAGATCATAGCCACCTGGACTTCATTTTTATCTATATTTATTAGTTACTTGTAATTGTATTTTATATAATGTATTTTATATATTATAATTTTATGATATACATAAAGTTTTATTGATTATTTTGCTGTAAACTGCCCAGAGTCCCCCTGGTGGAAGGAGGTGGGCAGTGACAAATTTGATAAATAAAATAAATAAAATTTCTCCCATTCTGAAGAGGAATGTTTTACCAGAATTTCTTCTCCTGCTTTGGCCTTTTTCCACTCTGCTTGTCCCCACTTATCAGGGATGTTTTCTATTTTACAAATTTAGTATTGGAAGGAACTTATAGGTCATGTAGTCTAACTTCCATCTCAATACAGTCTGGGGGTTGCCTTTATTATGGTTAGCATGCGTACAAATTCACAGCAGCAAATTGGCTTCACTTTTTCTCATCATACAGGTAAGACCCTCAATTAAGGTAAGTCCTTTTCTTGTGAATGGGTAAAGCCAACATATATCAATAGTTTCCTTGACTGCTCTCTGAAGAAAGAAAAATAATTGGGGGTGAATGGAATTAGTTCCATCTCCCTCTCCAGTAATGCAAGTTCTGACTTATGGATCCTTTCAGCAGGGCTATCTAGTAATGGGTGGAGGCAGCAAAATCTGTTTAATTGGAGGACTGTTTCACAAATAATTAAGTAATGCCAGAAGACATTTTAAAGCAGAAATTGGCATGTATGACACTTAACAGGTTACAAATTAAAGAAATGAGCCTTTTTGTACAAAGATAATCCAAAAGATGACAATATTGCGACCATTAACAGCACTTGAAAATCTTATATTAGAACAGTTGGCATTTGATTGTTTTTTGCAAGGAGCAAGCCATTAAGGTTACTATGGTAACAAATCACTTTAGCAGAGTCAGAAGGTCAAACTTATCTATCTGCCTTCCTCTCTTCCCAGTCCTCTCTGAATACATGTGAATGCACAGCTTGAAAATATGTTTTTGTGCTTTCTGTAAATACATTTATTTTTATAGAAATGCCTGGTGTGTGATTTTTCTGATCTCTCATGCCAAACGCTTTCCAGCACACTCTAACAGGTTATGGGCCCAGTAAGCAGCCCAGGGAAACCCCAAAGAGAGCAGAGAGATCAGTTCCACACCTCATGCATGTTTTAAAGGCAGGTAGCAAAGACCTGTGAAGATTTTCTTTGGAGCCACCTGGAGATTTTCCAGCTACTGCTGGTCTACAGGACAAAGAAGCCAGCTGAGGAGACTTGCAAAAGAAGGAAGAGGCCATGACTGCCTCCCAGCCCTCAGCGATGCCTCTGGAGCACCTATCAGAGACCAACTATTTGAATTGGGCCCTGAAGATGGAAATGTATCTTCGCAGAGAGAATCTTTGGCTGCCAATTGGTGAGGAAACCCCCCAAAATTCCAGTGCTGAGTGGCTTAGACAGGATGAACGGGCTAGAGCCACCATTATTCTGGGAGTTGAGGACAATCAGCTAGTGCACGTGTGAGGCATGCAGTCTGCAAAGCAAATCTGGGAAACTTTGAGAGACTTTTATGTAAAGGCAACAGCAGGGAGTAAAGTTACCCTGACAAAAAAGCTGTACAAAGCCTGCCTTGCAGAAGGAGATAGCCTTCCTGAGCACCTGTATTATATTCAGCAGCTGTTTGTTGAGTTGCAGGAGAGAGGAATGGAATTTACACCTCTCACAAAATCCTATATCCTCCTGTCCTCACTAAATGAAATGTGGGACACACTGATTTGTACCCTGGAGGCTATGCCTGAAGCAGACCTCACCCCATCAGATGTTACACAGCACTTACTCACTGAATGGGAGAAGAGAGAGGAAAGATCCCCCCATCTCTTCTGGAAAGCTGCAATACCAGAAAACAAGGGAAAAGAAGGGAAAGGAAGCTGAGGCCACAGCGCTAGCCAGCCAGCGATGCTTCACTTGTAGTTCAGCTGAACATTTGCAAAAAGACTGTGCCCTGAGACCCAAGAGTAGAAAGACAGAGAAGAAGAACACAAGGGCAACACAGAAGAAGGCTCTTCAGACAACCTAAATTGCACAGGTTGCTGAGAAGGGTAATTCTGATGTATGGGTGTTAGATTCTGGGGCCAATTGTCATTTATGTAACTGTAAAAGCTCTTTTGTGTCACTGTCTAAAACTGAAAGACAAAGTGTATCTTTGGCTGATGGGTCTGTGACCAAAATTATGGGACAAGGTGACTTGTATTTATCCTGCTTGGGAGAAACTGTAAAAGGTGTGTTGTATGTGCCAAATCTACAGTCAAACCTTTTATCTGTGGCATAATTGGCTGCAAGAGGGTATGTCATGACATTTAAGAAAAATGGTTGTCAGATACATAAAAGTGGGAAATTGTGTGCTACTGGTATGTTAAAAGACTCCTCGTACATTGTGCAAAATGCAAGGAAGCCAAGCTGCAAGGCTGCAGTTGGCAACATGCCATATCATGACCAATGTGTACACCTGATGCACAGGAGATTTGGTCATGCTAATTTCAAGTATATAGCACAAATGCCACAGCTGTGTGCTGACCTAAAGATAAAACCCTGTGATAAATACTTAGATTGTGTAGTTTGCAAAGAATGCAAAACACTCAAAGCTCCTGTGAGTAAGCACAGTGACAGAGTTAGAACTAGACCTCTAGAAATTTTTCACTGTGACATTATTGGTCCTTTTGCTCCAAGTCTTGGCCAAGCAAGGTATGCAATGACCATCACTGATGATTTCTCAAGATACACATTTATCTACATCTTAAAACATAAAGATGAGGCATTTGAGAAATTTAAGTTTTGTGACATGGGCAAATAGAAAATTCCCTAGGCCTGTATCTGTACTCCAATGTGATAGAGGAGGAGAGTACCTTTCTCACAAATTCAAAAGGTTCCTAGCTGAAAAGGGGATAGAACAAATTATTTCTAACCCTTACACCCCTCAGCAAAATGGTGTTCCTGAAAGAAAGGGCAAAACACTGCAAGAATCAATGGAATGCATGCTTAAAGATTCCAGGTTATTGTTTAAATATTGGGCAGAAGGAATATCCACTTCCTGTTACATACAAAACAGATTGTATAACTCTGTGATTCAGGACACTCCATTCCATTTGTTTTATGGTGTGAAACCAAAGGTAAACCATCTTAGAGTGTTTGGTAGTACTGCTTGGGTTCATATTCCAAAACAACAGAGAAGGAAAGGAGGCCCCACAACAAAGAAAGCCATCTTTGTTGGCTATGAACAAAGCCAAAGGAGCTACAGGTTCATAGTGGGAGAGAAATTAATAATTAGCAAAAGCACTTCTTTTGCTGAGCAAAACTGGGGGAGGTTAACTTCTAGCTCTCCAGTTGATCTAACAACAACAAGAAAACAGCAAGGACTTCCTGATAGTGATCTTTTGCCTAGTGAGGACATTAAACCAGAAAAACAAACTGAAGATCTGTCTGATGAGACAGATGCTTCTCAGGAAAGTGATAGGAGTCAAAATTTAAGCCCTGTATTACCTCGCAGATCTCAGAGGAGTAATAAAGGCATTCCTCCATCACGTTTTCAGGCTGAAACAGTAAAGGCTTTTCACATATTCACAGAACCTGAGTCTTTAGAACAAGTGAATGCTTTAGCACCTGAGATTGCACAAAATTGGCATTCTGCCATGCAACAGGAATTAGCATCCTTGAAAGAAAATAAAACATGGAAACTGGTAAATCTACCTCCCAATGAACGTTGTCTGGGTTGTAGGTGGGTTTTCAAACTGAAAAGGGATGCTGATGGCAAAATCCAAAAAATATAAAGCAAGGTTGGTTGCAAAAGGGTTCACTCAAAGGAAAGATTTAGACTTTGACAAGACTTTTGCAACCGCTGAGCTGCTGATCGGAAGGTCGGCGGTTCGAAACCGCGCGGCGGGGTGAGCTCCCATTGCTCGTCCCAGCTCCTGCTCACCAAGCAGTTCGAAAACATGCAAATGTGAGTAGATGAATTGGTACCGCTTCGGCGGGAAGGTAACGGCGTTCCGTGAGTCATGCTGGCCACATGACCCGGAAGTGTCCTATGGACAACGCCGGCTCCAAGGCTTAGAAACGGAGATGAGCACCGCCCCCTAGAGTCAGATTCGACTGGACTTTACGTCAAGGGAAACCTTTACCTTTACTTTTTACCAAAGGTGAATCAATTAGATTACTGTTAAAAGTTGCTGCACTCAAGGGAATGTCAGTTAACCACTATGACATTCAAACTGCATTTCTCTATGGAGATTTAGATCACAAATTATACATGCAGCAACCCCCTGGCTATGAAAAAGGGGAGAATCTAGTCTGTGAACTGCAGAAGTAGGCATATCTCAGACACACAATGGGCTACAGTTTGGAATAACCCAATCTTGCAATCAGTATCAGCAAAGATCAGGGAAAAACAGTTTAAAGTGATTCATAGGTAGTATCACAATTCCATACAAGTAACTTAGATTACTGGGAAAGGCCTATATAAAGTTTGGAAGTATGACAAAGCAAAGCCTCCTATATGCATGTATAGTGGTTCTGTGAAGTTATACAAAGATTCTAGTCAGAAGTGATTAGAGAGATTAATAGTATGGATATTAGAAAAATTCTGTTATGGTCCCAAGAAGTGTTTACTGTTGTTGTTCTGTGAGGCAACTCAAAGAACTTAAACTAAGATAACTGTTCAATTCATGATAGTTGCAGCAAGGCAAACCAGAGGTTCCATCACTAGATCTCTGATATGAAACACTATGGAAAATTGTTATAATGGAAAAATTGACATATAAAAGATGGGAAGTTTGGGGATATACCAGAAAAGTTACTTTTGATTCAATGTGGTAAAAAAGTCATCCTTTTTGCAAATCATAATAGGCCAAATTCCTCTTTTTGTTTACCTTGGTATATACAAAAGTTGCTATTGGAAACTTGATTTGTTTTTAGATCTTTTTATTATTTCTGTTGGCTTTCAAATCAATAAAGTTAAAAAAAAATAATTCTTGCCAATGTAAATCCAGGTTTCTATTCTTGTCAGATAGAATGCTAGTAGGTACATTTAAAAACAAAATCCTGCACAAGATATTGGGAAAAAATAATCTAATCTAGTTTTGTGCTTGAAGTGCACTGCAATCTGTTTTCCCGGTGAAATTCATGCTAGAACACCCTTTTCTCCAAAATGAGACTAGATGATCACCTCCCTTTTACTATCATAATGACCATCTGAGGTAGGCCAGGCTGAAATAAACAGATTAACCCAAGGTGGTTCTGACTTTCATAGTTCAATGGGGATTTGAATCCCATTTCCCCAGATCTTGTCCAATGCACTACACTGGTACATCACTCTGTGTTTTCTGTAATAAATCATATACTTCACATGTCATCTCAAGAGGTTCCATTTTGAGGAGTGATGAAAGAATTGATTCAGTCATGGTTTCATAACTTTATTTATGTACAGTTTTGTTAACTGCCCCAATTACATGACTCTTGGCAGTATACCATAGTGTAAACAACAAAATATACATGATATTAAAAGATACTAGTGCGACATAAAATAAGCTGCACAAGCAGATACACAGATGAAAGCCCAAATGTAGCTGACAGTCACATGAAATAGAAAGGTTTTAACAATTTTCTGAGAAGGGAGGGTGCTGTTGGAGCCTCTCTGAAGCTTAATAATGTGACAGAAAATTTGGCACCTCACACAAGTCCCATGAACCTCAGCAGGCCTATTTTTTACATTTATTTATGCATTTATCTTTGTATTTATTAAATAAAACCAGTCAACCAACCAACTAGCAGGGCTTACTAACATCCCAGCCGAAATGCCTGCAGGAACGGGTTTTATGTGCCTTATAGAAGGCTTAAGAGGATGGGGGCCAGCTGAATCTCAAATCATCTTATGACAACATACTGTAAATTTGGATGAAAGTTTCCAGTTATTCCACGATCTCCAATTTCTGCCTGTAAAGTACATGATGGTGAGATGATGATGATGATGATGATGATGATTGGTGTGGCATTCTTTTCTGCTTCACATGTGATACTACTGTATAAGGCATCACATGGCACCTTTCCCTAAAAGGCTGTTACTATATGTGATTTGCTTGCACTGTTCAGCATTTGTGCATCTGCAAGTTTGGTCTAGTGGTTAAGGTGCTGGGCTAGAAACCAGGAGTCTGTGAATTCTAGTCCTGCCTTAGGCATGAAAGCCGGCTGGGTGACCTTGGGCCAGTCCCCCTCTCTCAGCCCAACTCACCTCACATGGTTGTCGTTGTGTGGGAGATAGGAGGAGGAAGGAGTATTAGATATGTTCCCCACCTCGAATTATTTATAAAAACAATAAAGGCGGGATATAAGATTAGATTAGATTAGATTAGATTAGATTAGATTAGATTAGATTAGATTAGATTAGATTAGATTAGAATGTTTTGTGATGGAAACTGCCATCAGAGAAAATGCATGTCAATTAATAACAGACCTCACACTGAAGGGGAAAATATTAAAGATCATTTTTCATTTAAGAATAACAAACCTACCCAATTCAATACAGAAGTCAATTCATCAGCAGAATCTAAGGGTGGGGGTTCAAACATTTCAACATGGCAGGCATGCCATTGTGATCCAAGCTCTGCCCTTTTTGTGTGTGTGTCACACATGCAGAAAAGAAGCTAGGCTTGGTTCATGACATCATTCCCACATTTTCTGGATTTTTCATACAGAGAGAGAGAGTTACCTATACAACTCCATACTAAGTTTGTGGAACATTTGTAACAGTTCTAGGCAGAGCAATCCTCCTTCATCTGATGTAACAAAATTTGGTTTAGAACTCCTTTCAAGAACTCCTTTCCTAGATAAGGTATAATATTATTACACTTACTTAGTGACTAGATAGCCAAAGTGTGTGTGTGTGTGTGTGTGTGTGTGTTTAATGAGCTGAAATTCCCTTTTCCCTGAAAAAAATCAGAGAAAATGTCTAACCAATTTCTTGATCCACAAATTTGGTGGAGAATTTCTAACGGTTGATCTGCAGTCAAAATAATGGCCACCTCATTTGCAGACAGGGAGAACTAGGCTTAGAAATTCTGATAAAAACAGAAATGTGAAACTAATTAAAAGTACCCAAATGCATTTTAAGGGATTCTCTCTGAATTCTCACACTAAGAGGCTTTCATCACATTTCCAAGACTGGCCACCTATTAGGTTTGGTATATGCTATAAAGGTCTTGTTTTGTGAATGCAAAAAAAAAAAAAAGCTTTGTAACCCCAGAATGAGCCTGGTGAGATTCTCTATGCAGTATTTTTGCACCTCTGGAAAAGTTGCTTAGAGGAAAACTAGTATAGGGGAGGTAAGTTATGTTAAATTTATTTTAATAACTTTAAATGATTTGTGATTGTACTGCAAGAAATTCTAAAAATAATCATCCAATTGGAGACTACAATTAAATATAATTCAGCAGTTGCTGCATACACTTGGTATTTCTACCAAATGTGGTTAACCAACTACAATCTCAGAAGTTGGTATTATGTGTGAAGACATAAACTATTCCCTGTTCTTGTTTTTATTTATGGGTTTTTTCTTTCTTCCCTCCCTTCCTTACAAGTACCAGACATAAAACAGAGGCAGGCCTTCAACTCCTCCTCCCTCCCTTTCCTCCTCCTCCTCCTCCTGCAATTAGTGCTATGCTGTGACTCCATCTTTTGCTAAATCAAGATTGAAAATTACCTTTTCATGACTTGGCTTTCATTATTCAAATGAGCTGAAAAAGCAGTTGTTTTGTCATTGTCCTAGCATCTTTTAAAATCTCATATTTAGAAAGTAATTTGTGGGGCAGTGGTTGAAGAAAACATTTCAGAATCACTTAGGGAATTTAGTTCATTTAACGCCTGCCACTTGCTTTAGACAAGGGTAGTTGTAACATACAGAGGAGATTGCCTTGCTGTGTATAGTCAGCTACTGTCAGGCCCAGCCCAAGAACGACAAAGGATCAATCCAGCCAAACTTCAGTTCTTTATTTCCTCACACCGTATAGGCAGAAGCTTGCCAGACTAAAGCTACTCTACCTAACCTAGAGGGAAATAACCTGGGAAGGCTCTAGGACGGGGTTAGTCTGAACCTCTTAGTCTACCCACATCCCATCCTTGGACTGTGTTTTCTCTTCTCTCACTCCCCTCCTTGGAATGTGCTCCCTCCTTCCTGAGAACCAGCAGCATTACTGAAATCCACCACGGATGCTCCCACCATCATTCCCTCTAACAGCCAACTAAAATTGTGAGTAGAGGCAGGCACCAAAATGGAGTCACTGGGAAAAGAAAAAGAAAAAAGGACCATGATACACTAAGAAGAGTTCGTGTGAACGTTCAGGTCAAGTCCCCTAACTCAGCAAATGAGAACTGGCCTCATATAGACTGCATGAACAGAAGCACCATTTCCAAATCATGGAAAATAATCACTCCATTTTCTTTTGCCTAGGTCAAAACCCACCTCGCACACTGTGTCTAGTTCTGTGCAACCACATTTAAGAAAGATTCAGAAAAATTGGAACAGGAACACACAAAGGGAAAGAGAGTGATCAGCAGACTAGAAATTAAGACTTCAGAATAGAAACTAAAAGAGCTGGGCATGTTTTGCCTTGAGAAGACCAAGAGGGGATCTGAAAGCAGTTTTTGAATACCTGGAAGGATGTGAACACAGGACAAAAGGCTCTGTTCTTCTGAGTGCAAAACATGGAATAATGGATCTAAGTTACCAGGAGGCAGAAGAAGCTGGCTAACAGTAACTGAAGTCAGAGGGTAGAACCAAGAACCCAGAAAGGTAGTAGAATTCCTTTCATTGAATGTGTTCCAGCAAAGGCTAGGGAGTCACTTATTGTTGATGCTTTAATTTGGATTCCAGTCCTGAGCAGAGGTCAGACTAATTCTGTAACCAAGTCCTACTCTATGACCATTATCAGTGGTCTTGGCTGATTGGATAAGTCAAAATTTTGTCCTGGTTTTGCATATTCTCAATCAGAAATTGATTCCATTAAGTATTATTCCATCAATTATAAGGTGGTCTTGTAAGGAGGGGGGTAAAAAAGGTTGAGATGGAAGCTGCAACTGTGAGACTGAGGCCTTGCCTCTATTTTACATCTTCCACATGCAGTAAAGCAGACAGCTTTGATCACATCGTTGTTTGTTTCTTTGTCCATTTATTAAATTTATACAGCTGCCATCTCTCGTATGTGACTCTGGGTGGCATACAATAAAACAATCAGGTAAACAGTTATAAAACAGCAATATAATACAACAATTTAAAAAATTAAAACAATTTAAAATAGTTTGAAACACAGATATAAATAATTTTGTCTAGCTTTCTTTCTACTTGGAAACCACTTTTGGACTTTTTGCTTGAAACGGAACATACTTAAGTTTTCATTTTGGGATTTGATGATTAGGATTTTATAAGAATATAGAAATAATGTGTACTATAGTTAAAAACAGAGTAAGAAGTTAATGTATTTTTTATTTGTATCTGTACTGAAGAAGGTTGGAAGCCACCCCTTTTTCTATATTTCTTTTTTTATTTCTGCACTTTTAAGTTTGTCTCTTTATTGTTTCTTCTTTCTACAATCTTTTTCTATCTTTATATATTTTATTTGTATTCTGAAATTTAATAAAATTTAATTTAAAAAAATTAAAAACACAGGTATAAATAAGACCTTGGGAGATTGCCACCATCCTGACTTTTTTTTTAATTCTCCCCCTGTAGCTGACACTGCCCATTACAAATCATAAGGCTTATTACTGAGTTTAGTTGGACCAAAAATGGAGAGCTGATTCTATGAGAGGGTCATCTGCATGGGTGGTCAACAACATCAAAATGGCAGGTGCAATCAGGGCTCTTTTTCATGTATAGAGCTTCAATTGCCTGGTCACATCTGCCATTGTGTCACCATTAAAAACCCTTGGGGATGCCTCTATTCTACAGTATGATGCTGTGAAGTAAGACAGGATTCTTTGAAAATAAGTGAAAATGAACTGGAACCATCACAGTTCTTCATGTGTGATTTGGCGCTAGAGAATGCTGTGGAAAGAGAGGCCCTGAGGGGATTCTTTCATTGTGCTTACCCACATGCAAAGAAACCTAATTATGGATTAGGTGGAGGCTCACGATTTATCTTGGAATGGCATAAGGCAATCTGTATTACCCCAAAAAGCAATGTATGGAACCAGAACAAGAACTAAATTTCATTCCATTTCATTTATACTTCATTAACACTTGTGAAAGAATTTAGAGCTGACCTCAGGGAAGAAGGGAGTGAGCTTTAAAGGATGGACTTCATGAGGTAATTACATAGTCCAGAGACTGAAGGAAGGACGAGAAAGAAACTCAAAATATCCCTGCCTTGATTTTGCTTAATCTAAGATGTGACAGAGAGAAATTTGGACAGGTTTTCCAAATAAATAAATGGAATCCCTGAGATATCTGTTTCTTGACCTGTCCTACTAAAAAGGGCTAGGAACACTAAAAATAATTGATATGATTAATATGATTCTTTGAAAACTGCAAGCTGGTAACAACTCTTGATCTTGACAGCCTCTTTCAGACATTAGTGACTTCTTGCAGCCTGAGGCTTCAGATTGTATACCTTTATTGTAGCAGTTTTGGTGAACCCAGCTATAGAGTCCTTTGTGGGAGGGTTTCTGAATGGTGCTGAATCCTATATTCTTTTACCTGTAAATACCAGGAAACTATGCTAAAATTCTTCAGCAAAGGATTGTTACCTTGTCATGGTGCTGGAGCTTGAGCACCTCAATGATGCCATGAGCTAAACCGTGAAGGGCCACCCAAGACAGGAAGGTCATGACAGAGAGGTCAGACTAAATGCGATCCCTGGGGAAGGTAATGGCAACCCACCCCAGTACTCTTGCCGTGAAAACTAAATGGATCACTACAACCAGAGATATGTCGGTATACCATCGGAAGATGAGACCCCCAGGTCGGAAGATGGTCAAAATGCTATTGGGGAGGAACAGAGGATGAGTTCAACTAGCCCCAGACGTGATGACACAGCTAGCTCAAAGCCGAAAGGACGGCTAGCGGCCAACAGTGCTGTTGGTGAACGGCGAATCTGATGTTCTAAGGATCAACACACCATTGGAACCTGGAATGTAAGATCTATGAGGCAGGGCAAACTGGATGTGGTTACTGGTGAGATGTCAAGATTAAAGATAGACATTTTGGGTGTCAGTGAACTGAAATGGACTGGAATGGGCCACTTCACAACAAATGACCACCAGATCTACTACTGTGGACAAGAGGACCACAGAAGAAATGGAGTAGCCTTCATAATTAATAGTAAAGTGGCTAAAACAGTGCTTGGATACAATCCAAAAAATGATAGAATGATCTCAATTTGAATTCAGGGCAAGCCATCTAACATCACAGTGATCCAAATATACGCCCCAACCACAGATGCTGAAGAAGCTGAAGTAGAGCGGTGCTATGAGGATCTGCAGCACCTACTGGACAACATGCCTAAAAGAGATGTTATTTTCATCACGGGAGACTGGAATGCTAAGGTGGGCAGTCAAATGACACCTGGAATTACAGGTAAGCATGGCCTGGGAGAACAAAATGAAGCAGGACATAGGCTGGTAGAATTTTGCCAAGACAACTCACTCTGCATAACAAACACTCTCTTCCAACAACCTAAGAGATGGCTTTATACATGGACTTCACCAGATGGACAACACTGAAATCAGATTGACTACATCCTTTGCAGCCAAAGGTGGCCGACATCTATACAGTCGGTAAAAACAAGACCTGGAGCTGACTGTAGTTCAGATTGTGAACTTCTTATTGCACAATTTAGGATCAGACTAAAGAGATTAGGGAAGATCAGCTAGAAGGAAAGAAGGAAAGCAAAAGGCAACAGTGATAGGGGGAGATATGCCCAATTAAATGGAAATTCCAGAGGTTAGCCAGAAGAGATAAGGAATTATTTTTAAACAGGCAATGCGTGGAAGTGGAAGAAGACAATAGAATCGGAAGGACAAGAGACCTCTTCCAGAAAATTAGCAACATCGGAGGTAAATTCCAGGCCAAAATGGGTATGATCAAAAGCAAAGATGGCAAGGACCTAACAGAAGAAGGAGAGATCAAGAAAAGGTGGTAAGAATATACAGAAGACCTGTATAGGAAGGATAACAATATCGGGGATAGCTTTGACGTTTGGTCAGTGAGCTAGAGCCAGACATCCTGAAGAGTGAGGTTGAATGGGCCTTAAGAAGCATTGCTAATAACAAGGCAGTAGGAGATGATGGCATCCCAGCTGAACTGTTCAAAATCTTGCAAGAGGATGCTGTCAAGGTAATGCATGCTATATGCCAGCAAATTTGGAAAACACAAAAATGGCCATCAGATTGGAAAAAATCAATTTATATCCCCATACCAAAAAAGGGAAACACTAAAGAATGTTCAAACTATCGAACAGTGGCATTCATTTCACATGCCAGTAAGGTAATGCTCAAGATCCTGCAAGGTAGACTTCCGCAATCCATGGAGCAAGAATTGCCAGATGTACAAGCTGGGTTTAGAAAAGGCAGAGGAACTAGGGACCAAATTGCCAATATCCGCTGGATAATGGAAAAAGCCAGGGAGTTTCAGAAAAACATCTATTTCTGTTTTATTGACTATTCTAAAGCCTTTGACTGTGTGGACCATAACAAATTGTGGCAAGTTCTTAGTGGTATGGGGATACCAAGTCATCTTGTATGCCTCCTGAAGAATCTGTATAACGACCAAGTAGCAACAGTAAGAACAGACCACGGAACAACGGACTGGTTTAAGATTGGGAAAGGAGTATGGCAGGGCTGTATACTCTCACCCTACCTATTCAACTTGTACACAGAACACATCATGCGACATGCTGGGCTTGAGGAATCCAAGGCTGGAGTTAAAATCGCTGGAAGAAACATTAACAATCTCAGATATGCAGATGATACCACTTTGATGGCTGAAAGCAAAGAGGAACTGAGGAGCCTTATGATGAAGGTGAAAGAAGAAAGTGCAAAAGCTGGCTTGCAGCTAAACCTCAAAAAAACCAAGATGATGGCAACCAGCTTGATTGATAACTGGGAAATAGAGGGAGAAAATGTAGAAGGAGTGAAAGACTTTGTATTTCTCGGTGCGAAGATTACTGTAGATGCTGACTGCAGTCAGGAAATCAGAAGACGCTTAATCCTTGGGAGAAGAGCAATGACAAATCTCGATAAAATAGTTAAGAGCGGAGACATCACACTGACAGCAAAGGTCCGCATAGTTAAAGCAATGGTGTTCCCCATAGTAACATATGGCGGTGAGAGCTGGACCATAAGGAAGGCTGAGAGAAGGAAGATCAATGCTTTGGAACTGTGGTGTTGGAGGAAAATTCTGAGAGTGCCTTGGACTGCAAGAAGATCCAACCAGTCCATCCTCCAGGAAATAAAGCCAGACTGCTCACTTGAGGGAATGATATTAAAGGCAAAACTGAAATACTTTGGCCACACAATGAGAAGACAGCACACCCTGGAGAAGATGCTGATGTTAGGGAGAGTAGAGGGCAAAAGGAGGAGGGGCCGACCAAGGGCAAGGTGGATGGATGATATTCCAGAGGTGACGGACTCGTCCCTGCGGGAGCTGGGGGTGTTGACAACCGACAGGAAGTTCTGGCGTGGGCTGGTCCATGAAGTCACAAAGAGTTGGAAGCAACTAAACGAATAAACAACATGCTAAAATTATGGACTTTGAAAAAGCAGGATAGAAAGAGTATTGACACTTTGAACTTCATGTTGGAGAGACTCCTGAGAATACTTTGGATAGCCAAGAAACCAATGGATCATAGAACAAATGAATTCAGAGTTTCAGAGTTTCAAATCAGTTCAGACTCAAGGCACAAATGATCAGGTTCAAATTATCA
Organism: Candoia aspera; assembly: GCF_035149785.1. Classification (NCBI taxonomy): domain Eukaryota; kingdom Metazoa; phylum Chordata; class Lepidosauria; order Squamata; family Candoiidae; genus Candoia; species Candoia aspera. The sequence goes on from NC_086157.1 coordinate 103,100,750, forward strand.
GATTCTGGACCTTTTATTCAAATATTTGGCTCCCTTGAATAGTCCATAATGCTGGGAAAGGTGGAATGAAGAAGAAGAGAGTGACAAGTAGTAATTGATGGACTCAGTACAGCAGTGATGAGAATACCATTACCATTAGAAAATCTGAAGGGACAAATTATCTTGGAGAAGATGTGTCTATGTGGTCACTAAGAGTCAACACCAACTTGATGGTACATAATCAATGACTACATCAATCACTAAAATGCTAAAATGAAAACCTTATAGGGATTGCTGTTTAAAAAAGGAGTCAGGCTTTATAACCCCCACACCCACTTTTCTATAATTGTATGAAGGGGCACTTCCAAGTTGCTGTTTTCAATACTGTAGATGTTGACCACCATAGAACAGTGGGGGGGGGGGGGAGAGTTTCTTATTTACCCTCTCAAAGCTTGTAAATCCTCTTTTTTCTGGGCAGATTTGGTCCCTACATTATGAATTATGTTTTATTCTACTTATACTATGCCTTTCTGCTCAATCATAAAATTCTATTCTGATCGCATTTCATCCATTCTATTGACAAGTAAAGAACTTAGAGCAATATTTGATTATTTCTTCCACCTTGTTCATCAATGGGGGAAACAAGGCTTACTTCAAATCTGAGCTATTTTTCAAGTTGCTGTAACATAAACCTTTTGGTAGGCATCCATCCATAATATATTATCTACAAAATTTGAATGATGACAATCTTCGTTTAAAATCCTATTTAGGATTTAAAATCTTCATCAGATTTCCTCTTACATAAGGCAAGGGGCAGCTACAAAAAATAAAGCTTTTTCAGTTAAAGTGCTTGTCAGGTTCTTTGGTTTCCATCTGAACTCTTTTCCAAGCATGGTTCCCACAGAGTCTCTTTAGCAAGAGTTATTGAGAAGGAAGAGTTACAGAAATTCCAGCAATTGAACTATTTTCTTTCCAAAATCAAAATATGCCAAAGGACATTAAGTACATTACACATTTCTTTGTCTTCTTTCTAGCTGCCTTTTTGTGAACCAGTGAAGTGGTAGATATCTTCACTAATAATATAGGAGCTTGAAGCTGATCATTTACAAAGCCATCTCCTAAATCTTGATCAGGTTAGGAACTATCCATTACAGTGACTACCTATATGCTATTCTCTCCCTCCCCCTCACCCCACAATAGATCTACCAATCTAAGTCTTTCTCATTTTGATAAGCTGAGACTTCTCCTCCTCCAAGGCTTTTAAATATTTGAACTGATTAAAAAATCAGTTATTTCAGATGGTTGAATTGATTTGGCCCAAGTCTCTGAATTAAACCAGTTCAATTTTACCATTAAAAGTTGCATTTGCATATATTGCAAGCATACAAATTGTTCTTGATTAGTTCAAACTGATTAAAATACATTTGAATTCAATGGATTTGATTTGTTGAATTGGATTGACTATCTGAATTTGTCTGAGTAGTCCAAACTGATTCAAAGTCTTAAATCTCCATGAGTATATTCTACACAACTTTGGATATATTAATAAAAAAAACTGATAGTCTCATCTTTTTCTTCTGTATAAATCTAGTCAAGGCAAACTTTTCACAGCCAGAGATCTTACTTTAGCAATTCTGAGAGAGGCAAAAACCACTGGGCATGTTATGTTCAGGAAAAATGAATATGGTCTCTTCATGCATGTGAATGGAACAATTATTATTATTATTATTATTATTATTATTATTATTATTATTATTATTATTATTTCTGAGCTATTTGGAGACCAACTGGTTCTTTGTCTTAAGAACTATGCAAACCTATTTGGAGAGCTACAATTTCAGTTGTTTTGCACCTCAGATTCAGAGAAAACAGAACTGCTGACCTAAGAAATGGAACCACTGAATTTTGAAGGCAGCTTTGACACTGACAAAGAAAGGCACACCTTCTTTGCAAACCTGAAGCTACAGGTTGCCCACTATGGCAACTAACCAGTGAGGGTAATAGAGAATGACTGGTCCAAGTACCCCAGGCAAATTATATGGCCGAGGATGGATGGACCGTAGGTCTCCCTGCATCTAGTCTAATACCATAACCACTACACCATAGTGATACTCAGTAGCTTTCATTCTTTCCTAAAGATTCAAAGTGTGATGGATCCTCACAATAGCAAAACCATTTCTTTTCCTCCAGCTGCTATGGCAACAGAATCTTTTGGATAGTACTTGATAAAAACAGGGATATAACAGAAAACATTGATACTACAGAAAGCAGGATACTACAGAAAGGTAATATGACATCCAAAAGGAACAAGTTGCCAAAGCAGAAGGTACCAACCAGGAAGCCCTACTGTCTCTCTTATAAGCTAAATTTCCCACAGTGTTGCCACAAAGTTACATGTAGCTTTTTCCTTCCTTATCAACTGAGCCTCCTGACTTTCTCAACCAGAAGGTGCATCGCAAGGATTTCTTTAATGCTCTTGGAAAGGGCACTTAACTTTTCTGTGGTCAGAGACGGCACTTATGAGACTGCCTTTAATGGGCTCTGCGACCACTGGACAGTCCTTATTAAATGGATCGAAGTTCTGTTTGCAAAATGCATTGCATTAATTAGAAATGGATCAGACAGATCCCCAAATGTCTACCCATGCCAGACAGTTTAGACTGCTTTCCAAAGTGGTTTTGCAGTTGTTAATTAGCTTTTTGCTTTAAGAAAAAAAGCAAGTTAACTTTAATGGAAAAAAATAAATCCTGTTGAATTTCTTTAATGTGAACCAGGTTGGGGAAGATATATAGGGATAAATAATTATTTCAAATTCATTCCAACTGAATTTCTCAACTTACTTACTTCTATTTGGCCCAACTAGTTATGAAATGAGGTCACCTCTGCTAACCCTCCATGTTCCTACTATCTGGTAGAATTTTATTTATTTATTTATTTGTTTGTTTGTTTGTTTGTTTTATTTGCTAAATTTATACACCACCAATCTCACTATAAAAGTGACTAAATGGTATCTTTATTCTGACCATCTTCATTGAATGGAAGATATTCCTGCTATTTGTGTCTTAAAGAGAGGCAGGTTGAGCTGAAACATTTATTAAACTGAAACCCTTGAAGATAGCTAACTGAAACTTGGCAGGCTTAATATCTCTAAAGCGTCCACCATTGCATCTCCATTACAACCTATTGGCATTTTTTTTTCCAAATAAGTCCTTGAGTTGGCTTGAATTGAATTAATTTGCCTTCAGACTGCCAACTCAAATAGAAACACTTCTCCTCAAATGTCAAATCTGCAGTTCAAAAGGAATCAAGGCTCATTTGCACTGGCCTAGCATAAGTTTCATACGTTTCCCCTGATGTGATGGTCAGCAAGATGGTGCCTGCAATCACAAGGACTTTCATGACACAGCATCTGGACCCCAAAAATTAAATCAAAAGAAACTAAAAATGGCTAAAATCTTATGAGGTTGCCAAATCTCGTGACATGTCAGCTGTTCCATGTAGGATCTCATGCAATTTCAACTTCCTTGAATTTCATTTGCCAAAATTTTGCAATTTTCATGAACTTGATAAGCTTGCAAGATTTGGGAGATTTTGTTGTTGTTGTTGTTGTTATTGTTGTGTATAGGCCATAACACAAAATTGCCTAATGGAGTCAGGACTCAAGATACAGCCCATTTGTGCAGACCTAATCCTAGTATACACACTTCTTCAAAATGAGTCCATAGTGAGCAGAGGTTTGAAACCTCCCTGTGTTAAGGTTTATGATTGCTCTGCTCATTCTTTTAAACTCGCACTTTATGTGGATAATAATAGTAATATCAGTCTTGGCCAAAAGGCCAAGAAGCGATATCAGTCAGTCAGTCAGTCATTTTATTTCAGTCATCGACCAGCAAATAATATCCTCTAAAAAGTGTTGCTGTTGTTGTTTTACACTTGCTGTACTTTTTGCTTCTATTGTATCATAACTGGGTTGTGGGGGTCTTTTTAGCTGTTCTATTCATAGCCTGTTGGAAGAATAGAGAGACAGGTAGTCCTCTCTTAACAACCACAACTGGGACCAGAATTTAGGTTGCTAAGTGAATCCAGACTTGATTTTACGGCCATTTTTGTGGTGGCCATTAAGCGAATCCCAGAGGCCATTAAGCAAATCACATGGTCATTAAGTGAACCACATGGTCGATATATGAATCATGCAATTCCCTATTCATTTTGCTTATCAGAAGCCGGCTGGCGATCACGTGACCATGGGACACTGCAACCATCATAAGTGCAAGCTGGTTGCCAAGTGTCTGAATCATGATCATGTGACTGTGGGGAATGCTGTGAGGGTCGTAAGCTCGGGAAACAGTTGTAAGTTGATTTTCTTCAGTGTTGTTGTAACTCTGGATTGTTGCTAACAGATGGTTGTTAAGTGAGGACTACCTGGATTAGGTTTATATGCCATGCCCATTGTACAATGCAAGTGCTTACAACTTGATTCTGACTGTAGAATGCCAACAATATAGAGAAGGCCACTACAAATGAAATAAAGAGTTTTGTTTTGCTGTTCTTCTGAGGTTATGAAAATAAGGAGCAGGGGCAGAAGAGTTATCAAGCTTCAGCCAGATACAGTGCAAGCCTAACTGGATCTGATGAATTGCAAGTTGTACAAGTCTGCTATAAGGCTGAGCTTCAAAAATATTTGTAGTTTCTTCCAAGAGGGGAAAATTGGATATACTCAGAGTTATTACAGGTTAGATTTTATTGGCAGATTGACCACTTCTTGAGGAGATTGGACAATATCGATACATACCAGTTGCTATACATGCTGTTGTAAATGTGCTTACTGACAGCACTTCTTTTCTTTACCATGAAAAGAAGAAGCAGATTACTTTCTTATGGTTTGCCTCAGATGTAGCTGGTGGGACTATCATAAAAGTGCAATTTGTTGCTTGCACCATTGACTGTTCAGCAAGAAAAAAATCCACAAAAGTTCAGCTTATAGGTATAGTTCCTTTCATATATTGTAAATTATGAACAATGTCACCAAATTCTGAAAAGTCAAGATTTCAGTGCATACACGAATTTGGCAGATCAAAAACTGGTCTACTGGTAGTGATTGTATAAATTTCTCATCCATTCCAATCAACATCATACCCTCTCTGGAGGTCTTGTCCTTGGAGGCAAAAAGTGAACCCTTGGAAGTCCCTATTTCCCTTGGTGAAAGGGAAGCTTAATTTCAGATTTTGTGTACTGGAAGCTTCAAGCCCAAGTCAAATAGAGGAGATAAAAGCCATGAAATTTAGGAACTGGGTTAAGCTCTGAAAATGTGGTACATATTTGAAGAACATACCTCTACAGAAGTAAGGCTTGGAATAGAAGTAAGGGGAAGTAGAACCTGGATGGAATTCATCTAGCTCTAGCTGAATAAGCCTGTATTTCCAGACATCCAGAATAGTTGGTTTTTCATTTTGATGATCTTCTTTTGCTGCTTACACACTGTTTCTCCATTCTTGGGTTGGTCTTGGATTCTGCTTTTGGGAGCACTATTATCTCTCTTGTAAGAGAGACACATAACAAGTTACCAACACCTAACAAGACACCTAACAAGTTACCAACTTGAACACCAAGTTACCAACTCTAGACACCTAACAAGCTACCAACAGGACTTGCAGCACACCTGAAACTAAACATCAGCAAAAATGAGCATGTTCACTGCTAAATGCAGCATATTCTACTCTTTACTTGGGATACTCTCCATGTCAGGGTGGTGCAGTGTTTAAGAACCAGGGTGATACATTGTACTAAAAGGAAGGAAGTGGAGTACAAGCAGGGAAACAGTAGAAATATCCTATTTTGAAGGCAATTACTAGATTTCCTGGACCTGACAGCAGGAAAGACATCTAGAGGCCACCTACTAGAATACCCTCCCACCAGACATTAGGATGATGCCATCACTCCCAAGATTCAAAAAAGCTTTGAAAGCAAAGCTATTCAGAAAGGCATTGGGCTGTTGACATTGGGTGTCAGATGCCTTTTTATATCCATGTTATTGTATAGTTGAAATTGTGATTTTCCAGGCTATTTTTGTTACGTATTTGTATTGCTTTAATTGTGATCCTTAGGGCTGTGTAGCAACATATAAATACAACAAACAAACAAACAGAGCAGTTCAACACTCTATCTCTGGATTTCTTGAATTAACCAAAGGCCTGGACAAGATATGCTCTGTTTTTGTGATTCCATGGCTGGAATCACACAACAGACTAGGCTAAGCCAAAGTGGGGTTGGATTTAAATTTGTGGTCCGTGGTGTGGCAATCCAGTTTAGCATGTTGCATAAACCTGGCACCATATTAAGCCAAGATAAAGTTCAATTATTTGTCATAGGGTATCCTTTGAACACAGCAATTGTCTTTTGTTAATCCAGGACTGGATATTGCCTGAAGAGGGCTCTGAAAAATAAGAGGGAGAAGATTGCATCAATACTACAACACCATAGCTAGTCAGCAATGGCATTGGGGTATCCAGGGATGTTTGCAGGAGGGGTCAAAAAAGTCAACATGGCAGTGATGACTCAGTCCTAGTCCTTTGTACCTGTGTTGTGTAAGATACAGTGGCAGGATTTCAATTGCATGATCATGGCCATCATCTTGAATTTTTGACTTCCCCCACAGATGGTCCTAAGTTTCCAATCCACCCCTACAAAAGGTCCTGTTAGGGTTGAGAAAATGACAACCTTAGCTTTCATTGCTTAACATTTGGGACTTCTTTTGTTAATACAATAGCAATGCATTTTCTTCCCTCTTTGCCCTGTACTACTTCATACACCTGCCAATGTGTACACCACAATAAAACCACTAATCTTTATGGCTAAAGTCATTTGTCAGTTTCGCTTCTGATATAATACACAGACCCAATGACATCCCTGGAATATAGCCATGAACCCTTTTAAATACTCTATATATTTTCTCCTCTCTTCCTTTCCTGATTGAATTAGGAAACTATGGTTCAAAATAATCCTGTTCAGGCATTTTACCTGAATCAGATACAGATACATTTCTAGGAAGAATGGGGTTGTACACTCCAGCCCTCCCCTGCCCCCCCCCAATGTATATTGTTCCATATAAACAGCAATCTTTCTTGTTCAGGACTGTACAATTGCATCACCAATACTTTGTTTAATTACTCATCTTAATTGCTTATTTATCTTGAAAATTGATGAATACTTTAGAAAACAAAATTTACCAAGGACTACAGAAGAACAAAGACAAATTATGAATGGACCTATAATGATAAGGGAAGTTTCAGAAGCAATTAAAAAGGAAAGGTGCCTGGACCAGATGGACTATTGAGTTTGTGTTATAAGTGTTTTGAGGATGAACTTTTACAGCCTTTACAAAACAGTGTAAGTTCTATTCTACAAGGAGGAAAAATGCCAGAGACTTGGAAAGAGGCTAATATAACATTAATAGCTGAAGAGGGACAAGATTTGTCTTCAGCAAGAAATTACAGACAAATATCGTTATTGAATAATGACTACAAGTTGTTTACTATGATTTTAGCTGAAAGACTGAAAATAATTTTGCAAGAATTTATTCATGAGGATCAACATGGGTTTTTACCTAAAATACAGTTAAAAGATAATATTAGAAGTATGTTGGATATTTTGGAATATTTGGACCAACATAATGAAAAACAAGCCATATTGATCTTTCTAGATGCAGAGAAGGTTTTTGACTATTTGAACTGGACTTTCTTGTTTAAGGTTTTGGAAGATATGAATTTTGGGGAGAATTTTATAAAATGGGTGAAATTAATTTATACTTCACAGACAGCACAAATAATCATTAATGGAGATTTAACCAAACCATGTGAGATACAAAAAGGACAAGACAAGGTTGTCTACTGTCCCCTCATTAGTTTATTTTAGTTCTTGAAATATTGAATAGAGACATAAGAGAAGATGAGAGGATTGTGGATATAAAGAGTAAAAAAGAGTCATACAAGTTAAGAGCATTTGCGTTGGTTTAGGTTTTGGCAGACTCTTTAAAGAGAATTGAACTTACAATGAGTAAATTAAAATAAATTTGGGGCATTAGCAGGTTTCAGGATTAATAAACAAAAGGCAAAGATGTTAACAAAAAACATGAAGATACATGTCACCAGAGAAATTATCTAGAATGTATAAAGGTATTTTGAATCTTTGCTGGAAATGTGAACAACATGAAGGGACATTTTATCATGTTTGGTGGATGTGTAAAAAAGCCAAAAAAAAAAAAAAATGGATACAAATACACACATTAATTCAGAAGATTTTAAAGATTAAAGTACAATTGAAACCAGAGGGTTTTCTTTTTGGACTAATGGACACTTCATAAGCTACATAATATTTAAGCAGTACTTAATATTCTGGGGACGCGGTGGCGCTGCGGGTTAAACCGCTGAGCTGTCGATCGGAAGGTCGGCGGTTCGAAACCGCGCGGCGGGGTGAGCTCCCGTTGCTCGTCCCAGCTTCTGCACACCAAGCAGTTCGAAAACATGCAAATGTGAGTAGATTAATTGGTACCGCTTCGGCGGGAAGGTAACGGCGTTCCGTGAGTCATACTGGCCACATGACCCGGAAGTGTCTATGACAACGCCGGCTCCAAGGCTTTGAAACGGAGATGAGCACCGCCCCCTAGAGTCGGACACGACTGGACTTTACGTCAAGGGAAACCTTTACCTTTTTAATATTCTGGTATTTAAAAAAAATACAAAACAGATGTTGGTCTTCTTCCATGTGAAACCTATGCTGGTTCTTGGAGAAAGCTATTTTATCCATCTCTCAGACACTTTGGTCTTAATTTCTCTCATCCTCTCCTCAAAGGGCTTATTGTCCAGGCCGTGGGGGGAGTCCATGGAGGGGGGAGAATTTGAAAAAAAATAAAGATGGCAGCCATGACCACATAATGAAAGACCTGCCTCTCTTGAGGGCACCCCTTTTTGTTGCCATTCTTTGAAACACTTCCAAATCATCTGAACATTTTTAAAGTCCAGTGGCCAGAATTTGACTTAGTATTTGAGATGGCATCTGGCCAAAACCAGAATAGAATGGAAATTCATTCATTCATTCATTCGATTTATATATTTATATAGCCCATCTCATTTTTACATGGCTTTAAAATGTAATGGAAATTATATTTCTATGTATGCAGCCTAAAACTGTGTTTATCACACTCCACTCTTGGCTCATGCAATTCACAGGTCTTCTTTACATGAACAATAGCCAATTGAGGCATCTCTCATCCTATTACTGTGCATTTAATTTGTTTTTCCTAAGTAAAGGTTGTTGCATCTCATTTTGCTATTTTCAGCCCATTTTTCTAACCCAAAAAATGGTTACATCATTTTTAATATTGTTTCTATCTACCAGTGTATTACATATCCTGTGCAATGTTGAGAGCCAGTTTGGTGTAGTGGCTAAGGCATCAGGCTAGAAACCAGGAGACTGTGAGTTCTGAATTCATGAAAGCTCATATTTAAAAAGCTTGTTAATGAGAATATTCCTCCAAATGTGATCCAGGCATGGCTGCTAACCACCTCCCCAGCCCAGAATTATCATAGCTAATTCACTCAGTGTTATCAGGGGAAGACATTCTAGGTAATTGGACTTGCCAGATGGGTAATGCAGTAAAACCAGAGCTTAGTGTTCACTGTGGTGGTATCTATAGGAAGAGAAGGGCTAAACTGATAGATATTCATTACTATTTTCAGCAGCAACAGCAGGTGACAGCAAGTCAATTTTGGTTGATGGTAAGAGATGATAAGCAGGGTCAGTTAAGGAAGCATTGGTATGGGAGACCACCTGAAAATCCCAGTCCCCCTCCCCCTCCCCCCAAGCAAAAGCAAATTCACTTGTCCATGAAGTCACCAGGAGTTAAGCTTGACTCAGTAGTGATTTTACTTTTGCCTATCTAACTGAGGACTGTTCTAATAATTGATTTAGAGAAAAAAAAGGGGGGGCTCACTAACTATACTCTTCATCTGGAAAAAAGCTTTTTGTATAAGGACTATTTAAGTTCTGAATTTATTGGTAACATAAATTGAAAAGTTGGAAAAGGATACATACATTGGAAACTTGACAGGCTTAATTGGAATTCTATGTATAGGGTTGCTTTTTTAAAAAAAAAATCCACTAGCGTATTGGTATCCAATTAAAGAGGCATATTAAATTGGAGGCATTAGCAGGCTGCAGTCTCTTACTAATTCAACTTTTTATGGGCACCATTGGAAAGTTTTATTTCTAACAGGTGGCATATATAAATTACCAATAAATGAAAATGACCTTAAGTACTGGTTTCTTTTTTTAAATAGAGCCTTTAACAAGTCTAAAATCAAGGCTTGGAGAAGTGAAAATGGACTAATTTTTCAGCAACTCTTCCATAGCTGTTCATGCCACTCTCTCGACATGTGAATAGGCCTTAATCAGTAGGAAATTACATTTGCAAGACAGGTAAGCAGCAGAGCAGTCCTATGCAAAGACTGAAAAATTATTTTAAAATATTGGAAATTGCAAAATGTTGGTCTCCTGACTAAGCAAAGACCACGCCAAGATGAGGAGAAAGTCTCTAGTGTTTTATTTACTGCTATTGTAAACAGAAAATCCTACCAAACTGAAGAAGCGTGGGAAAACCCAGACAGATAAACCCCAAAACTCAAGGCAGATCTGTTCTGGGTTTCTTTGAATGACAGTTCAAAGTCTCTAAACTACACATGCGTTTTCCCCCCTCCTGCTCAGCATCCATACTCATGACAGTTAGAAACATTTTGGCTAAACTTTAGGAAAACCTAATGATGAAAGCCATTTGATCTAACACTGTGTGGTGGTGAACTTCTAACTAACTTGGAGGTAGTTAAGCAAAGGCCTGATGAAATAAGGGTACTGTAGGTGAAATCATCCAGTGCAGGCAAACAAGTTTGAGGTTGGAGGGGACAAAAGAAATGCCATTTGATGAACAACTTGACTGGTCTCCACTACCATACACAGAGAGTAATTCATGGTGGGGGGTGGGGGTGGAATCAGATAGGTAAATGGGTTGGGGTAAGACAGAATGACTGGGCCAAAGTCACCCAACTGGCTTTCATGCCTAAGGGACCACTAGAACTCACAGTCGCCTGGTTTCTGGTCCAGCAACCACAACACCAAACTAGGTCTCAAGTTTTAATACAAAGACAGATGGATGAGAGGATGGGAGAGAGAGAGAGAGAGAAACAGCATAAGCTTACCTCAGTAATATATGAAGAACCTATTTGATAGGATGGCCTATCAAGTTCATCTTTATTGTTCTTTTCCACTGTAGTGACCCAATGTATTGAATGAACACAGTTTATATGACTGCCCACTTGACATGTGGTTCAGGGTGGTATACACAATTAAAAGCAGCAAATAACAACCAACAAAACAAAACATATGAAAATATGGCAATTCCTGCAACCAGAACAATCATAACAGCCTCATAAATCTTCTGACACAGGGAGGGGAGGCAAGATACTAATGAAGAGCCCATTCAGCATGACTTGACTATAATAAGACTGATACTGTAGATACCACATAGTCATTATGGCTACTATCAATTGATAGCCTCATTCTCCATGGAATGGATGACCCAACCCTCCCTTTGAAGCCAAACAAAGGTGTTTTTTTTTAGTCTTTACACCTATTTACCATCCATCCACAGCTATTAGCTATAACCATATGTGAGGTTTCTATGCTGAGAGTAAATCATTCTGAAATAGATTGAAATAAAAGACATACAGATACAAATGCAACCTATTACAACAAAAACATTTTTCAGGCAAGTTCAGACCCACCTAGTCCATGTTTTTCTGGCAATCATTTGAAAGGGACCCTTTAGGGGAAAAAAATCAAGGAAATGTTCATCTATTCAGGGGTCACATAAAAGTTCAAACTTACATGAATAATAATAATAATAATAATCCTAACCTTCAATTGACTTCTCTTAAATTCAGTGGCATTGTCAACACATTCTCCGCTGAGTGCCTCCAACAACTAGAAATTAGAAGTAGCTGTTCAGATGGCATAGGAATAAATGTGTTGTTTTTTGCCTAAGAGCATGCAACCTATTATACATTATACATACATTTCAAAAAAGTTTGTACAGGAGGAGAAATCAATTTTCCTAAGTGCTTCAAAGACATTGTAGGAACCTTCACAGTAGCCCTGCATGATAAATATTATTTTCATCCCCTTTTTTAGCAATGGAGAAAAATTCCTAAGAGCTGTAGAGCAAAAGTGAATTTTAAGCCAGGATTTCTTGGCTGATGCCTTATTCTCTTTTCCATCATGATAACATTATTTTGCTGAGATACATTGAACAACAACAACAAGCCACATTCAGATGTATTTGCATGCTTCAAATGAGGAAGTCCCACACCAAATAAAAATACCTTTTGGGAGTAAAGCAAAGAGAAAATATCACATCTAAAAGAAGTCTGGAAGCAAATGAAACAACTAATAAAATCATTAGATATCTGGATCACTCAATTATCAATCTATCCACAAATATTTGATTAAAACTGTGTGAACCAATTGTTCAGTAATATCCATCAGTTCCAGGATTCTTTTCGTATTCTGTTTATTCAGTGACCAAAATTAATAAATCTACCTATGTTTATTTTGTTTTTGTTTTTTGTTTTTTTTCCTTTTTTTATCTTTGGAAACATTAGAATGGAAGCAACTATGCAATTGCAGGTATATTTCATTTTTCTCCAGATTAATTTTAAAATGTTTTACAGAATTATCAGCAATAATAACATCTAAATTAATTGGCTTGTAGTTTACTAAGTCCTTAAGTCTTGTGAGTGAGAGAAATAATCATCATAATCCTGGCATTTAGAAGACCCACATTTTCAAAAGGCCAAGTAGCTCCACCAATATATTCAGAAGCTGAAAGTACAAAAGCCCTACTGATGCTGAAAACTTACTAATGCATCTCCACATGGCTCTTGTCATTGAAACTGGAAAGTTTCCAATTGTATCCAATACACTGTTCTTTTGGTGAAATGGCATCTATCACAACACAGGTTCTCCTGTCACTCATGAGTCTCACAAGCATGATCTTTAAATCTGATCAGGAGGTCATCAACAAAAAGAACTGAGGAGTGTTCCCCTTGTTCTGTGTAGCAGGTTTAGTACCAGGGCAAACTGGTGGCCCAACTGAACAAGAATAAATGCCCTTATTCCTGAATGGCTTTAAAATGGCTTAAATACACATGCTCATATACTGCAGAAGATAATCCCAAGGTATTACCACCTTCTGTAGATGATCCCTGATTGCAGGGATGAATAAGCAAAAAACTGACCCAGAAGTGAGAAGGACAACTAATGGCACTGAAGTAGTATCAGATGATGCAGCAAGCAGACCTAAAGGAAGAAAACTGTAGTCTGGGAAAATACACAATCCAATACCATTTCTGCTGAAGGGTGAGAATTTTGAAGTGTAGTACTCAAACTGAAAGGAAAGGAGTGGGATTAAATCAAAGAAGGCAGAAGGGAACACACAAGATAAGATTTGAAGTAGATAAATGTTTAAAAGCTGTATATTTTCTCATTAAAAAAAGCCACCAGATTTATTTATTTATCATGTTTAATTATTTACATTTGTTTGCATTTTATTATTAACCTATAATATCAACTCAAGCTCTAAAGCTGTGACCTTATAGTATTACTGTGTTACTAATATTTTCTAGAGAGTTACAACCATTAATATACCCTTTGGGCTAAAAAAAAGGGAGTATATGTATGTATTTGTTTTGACCCAAAACAAAAGGTTACACGTTAATGTCCCTTGCTAACAATTTTCAGAACAAAATTTAGTAGTGTACATTCCTCTGTTTTGAAAACAATTAGATACTGTTTCAGTTCAAGAATGATATCATGTCAAAGTCCTGTTCCTTTTGTATTTGCATGCATATAGCACCAAGCCCACCATCTTGCAGATTTTGACATACATACCCCTGCAGATACAGATACGGATACAGGGGCTTCAGGATTCATTAAACTCTTCATAATCTAGGTCACTGTTAAAAATAGCATCTCAGACTGTACATTGTTTCACCAATAAACTCTTTAAAGGAAAGCTGAGGAAAGCTCAGACAAAGTCAATGTCTTGGATAATATCTACCTTTCTATACTTTGCTTATGGATATACAACACAAGAAATGGAAACATTTAAAACATTAACAAAATATCTTTCACTAGAATGGTGTGCAAAAAAGTTTATTGCTGCGAGGATTCCTGTAAGTGGAATGAATTTTAGCGCCATTTGCAGAGAGGGATACTGAGCAATCAAAGAAATGGTTTGAAGAGTAATATTCCCCTACTGCCACAATGTTCACAAGTCCAAGGTTTATTATTCTCCCAAGTAGCCATGAACTTCAGGAAGAAAGTAACATGGGAATTTAGTAGAGATGGGAAGAAATCTGTTTACTTTCATTTCAATATGAACTGACTTGATTCACATTTCCTCAGCTAATACAAGAACTGCAATGCAATTCCCCTTCTTTGAAGTGTGCAATTCAGTTCTCCAATGAAAAAGGCAAACAAGTCTCTTCACTAAGGGATTTCCCAACAAAAACAAATATATTGGGTTCACTATCACATGCCAAACATATTACAAAATAATAATAATAACAATAACAATAACAATAACAACAATAATAATAATAATAGTGGCTATAACTCTATTAGAGCAACTAAAGCTTACAAAATAATTGCAAGCTCTTCATCAAGCAAGTTAATCAGTAGTTTGGAAAAAGGTGGGGAAAACATGCAGCTGATCTTAAAGCCGTTCTGTACCAGCTCATATGTTAGTTGTAATGAGCAAAAGTTTCTGGATGTGTAATTACCAGATACAAATTGTGTTGGGCTGCGCTAGGGACTTTCTAAATGCTTTCTGGAAAGAAGGAATAAGAAAATCTTTTTAAACCTCCCATTTTTGAAAATAAAATAAAGGAGATAAAGTCCACAGAAGAAAAGTATCCCATTCTATGTGACCTGAAGAGAGAACCATCTAATACCATAGAGGCAGTACAATGGTATTTTGTGGAACAAAGGATATATCTGTATACTACTAAAACTCTCATTGTGTTTATCTGTCTGTTTGTACCCACAAGTTAGCCCAAATGGTGCATTATACCACAACAATTTTTGAATCAAGGTACTTAAAGTCCATAACTTAAAGAATGCATAAAAAATCTGGGACCCATTACTCCTGTGAAATTAAAATTTCCACAATGTTCACACCAGTTTTATTCACAAAGTTGTGGCCATTGCAGTGTCCCTGTGGTCATGTAATTGTGATTTCTGACACTCCCTGCCAGCTTCCCGCAAGCAAAGTCAATGGGAAAGCTGACAGGAAGCTGGCATGAAGTTGGAAGTTGCTCCTGCTCCCACTGCTATTTTGCCTACCCATGATCATTCTGTTATCTGTTTTGGTAAGTAAATATTGACTTATTATTAAAGTTCATTTGCCATTGCAATTATTTTTCTATTTATGATATATACTCTTCTTGGATGATCATGGGAACATCCAGCATTGGGGTAAAAAAAAATGGTCAGCCAAAAATTTAATGTTCATTCTGGTCACATCAGGTGGCACAACCTTCCTCTCAGAGGATGACCCAACAGGTCACAGGGTTGTCTAGTGTATTTTTAAGATTATAAAAATGTATATTGTACATTAAAGGAAGCTACTGTATGTAGATGGAGCAGAAAAATTCATGCTTCAATGAATGTGATTATATATAAAACAAAATAAAACAATCAACATTAGTTTTAAGGTATGTTACAGGTAGCATCTTCTTTGTCCATGCTGCTGACAGTTATTAATACAGTAGCCTATTCCAATCTACACAGAGTCACCTTTTCTTCTACAGAGTATGATACTGGGTTCTGTTTCTTTTTCATACAAACATCAAGATGACCTTCCATCTCTAATTATTGAACACTTGTTGGACTCCGTGAGAAATAAAGTTCAACTACATTTAAAAGGCACAGTACCCCCACCCACCGATCTACAATGTGATGGAACATTTGGGATTTGCTTTAAAATCACCATTAGTATAACTAATGATTAAAACACAGGATAAATACAAGGGAAACTGAGGTACTCTTTCTTTACATAGTTTCCTTGTCTTTGAGTCTATGTGCATCTGTATCTGTGTCTGAGGGTTTTGATGGAATAGCCCAGGTTAGCAATGATCCATCAAGGTTATCCTTCTACAGATTATTTCAGTCAGTGCTAGGAGATCAGGTTGAAGTGAGCTGGTTCAGAAATATTAGATCCCTTTCAAAGCAAAGCATCTCCTCAACAAACCAATCCAGAAACTTTGGATCACTTCTGAATTTCATAGGGATGTGTTACATGGAAATGTTATATGGAGATAATTCAGTCATCATATGGAAAACTGCAAAAAGCAAATAATAAATTCTTCCCTGTAAATAAAATGATCTCAAATTAAGAAGGGGAGAGGGGACTGAAATTTACTGAGATTCATGCACCTATAGCTGGGGATGACACCTGCCTAAAACCCTGGAGAACCAAAAGCAACTGGTGTGGGCAATATTCAGCTGGATGGATGGATGGATGATAATCATATGGCAATTGTGAAGGAATAATTCCACTTAATACTATTTAAGCAGTTTTGTGTATAAATTGGGAAAAGTGGGAGGGTAAGGAGAAGAAAACTCATTTTGAATTAATTGCAAGACAATGAACATCTTAATCTAAAAATTAATTGAAATGGTGGACTTGGGTTGAAGCCCCACCAGACTAACTTTGATTAAATGTAAATACCCTAGCTATTTGCTTTATGGATGCTGGCATCTGAGCCCTTGAACAACTCAGCACTGTTAATCCCAATTTATAGGGAGTTGTTTTCCTACAGATGAGTAGCATCTTCCTGAGCAGCCACACTGTTTTTTGTGAAAATCCTTTTTTTCCCCCTCTTCAAAGTCTTTGGAAGTTTCAATTAACCAAGCAATCCTAATATTTTTTGAACTTCTTAGTTTTAATTTTAGACAAAATTATCTCTATTATTTCATAGTAGGGTGGTGTATGATTTTAGTAGTTCCCATGGTAGCTTGGACATAGTCTTGGGATATGTCTCAGGAACAAATCCACTAGAGATTCTTCTCTGCATATATAATATAATTAAATGAAAACAGGGGGTGTACTTCCTCATAACAGTAATGAGAACTGGAATGAAAAAGCTTTTATGAATAGTGTGAAAATAAATTGGGTTCCTGTAGTCCACCATATGACACATATGCTCCAAACATTTCTATTTGAAATAGAACAGGCTTTGCTTTTTTTTTTAATCAATTTCTCTATATGTGGCTTTTGAGGGCATCATTTTAAAACAACAGAGGAATCATCCTGGATCAGGACAAATGATTATCTAATCCAACTTTTTCTTTCCAGAATTGCAATCAGATGCATGAGAAGTCCACATGTAGAATATAATTTTACTTATATTCCACAACAAATAGTATGGAGATACGTGCTGCTTCTCATGAGGAAAATAAAGCATGCATATGAATAATAAGACACCACAGAGTGTACAACCTGAATTTCTACTTACTACAGCTGCAGAAATTCATTTAGAAGTGGTGATATCACATGGGGAACAATTACATTTCCCCCAAGGCTATCTAAGCGAATAACAAAGATTCTCTTAATAGAGGACAGTCTATTTCAGAGTAAATGGGCCCAGAAGGCAGACAAAAGCCTTCTGTAGCAATGGATTAGTGAAAGGGATTTAAGGGGGGAAAAAGTTTACATTAAAACTATGGTGCTACGTACCCTCCCTGTTTTCTTTACTGAAATATTGTTACCAAATCAATGACACAAACCTGATTGTATATGGTTGAGTTAGTACAGCACAAAACAGACCTGCTTGCAAATGGCTTTTTGAAATTTTCTGCCCTATGGAAAATTTTTCAGAATTTCTTCAAGGGAAAGAGATATTCTACAAGCATTCCTCAAAAGCAGAATTTCACTTTAGTGAAATCAAGCTCAACAGGATTAGTTTTCTCCTGATACCTTCCCTTGGGACTTTGTGGAAGCCTAGGGCAACTGGAAGCTGCAAACTGCCATAGAGATGGTTTTGCAATAAAAACAAAACAAGAACCAAGCAGAATTTCTCCACCAAGCATCACCTAAAAGGACCATCTCTGGAGGTCTTTCTATCAAACTGCAAACATGAAGTATCTCTTTTGTGAGGATTTTTTCCTCCCTGTTTTTGGCTTGCCTTGACCTTTCTCAAAAACCTCAGGTGAGAAGCAAATCCCACATTCCTCTCAAAGTATGTTCCAGTGGAAACTTCAGCCGTAATGTCACATACTGTTGGTAAGATTAATGTTGTCCTGGTCAAAGCAAAATTTCCTTTCCCTTTATTCTCCCTTCTCCTTTTACCATCTCATCACATTATGTATAACAGCCATCGACCAGTGGGTAAGCCTTTCTTTGCTGCTTGCTGACTCTAGTACCTTTTGTTTATAGTCTAACTTACAGAGCTCAGGAGAGAGAAGGATATATGTGGTAAGAATGCCATTAATGGCTGCAATTTCCCCCCCACAACATATTTATATTTGGAGGACCCACTTCATTTATTAGATTTTTCTATTTTATTTTATTTTTATTTTTATCTTGCCTTTATTATTTTTTTTATAAATAATTCAAGGTGGCGGACATACTTAATACTCCTTCCTCCTCCTGTTTTCCTCACAACAACCAGCCTGTGAGGTGGGTATGGCTGAGAGAGAGCGACTGGTCCAAGGTCACTCAGCTGGCTTACATGCCTAAGGCGGGACTAGAACTCTCATACCACACCTGATTGGCTCTTGGGCTGAGAAGGAGGGACTGGCCCAAGGTCACCCAGCCGGCTTTCATGCCTAAGGCGGGACTAGAACTCTCCTACCACGCCTGATTGGCTCTTGGGCTGAGAGAGAGCGACTGGCCCAAGGTCACCCAGCCAGCCTTCATGCCTAAGGCGGGACTAAAACTCTCATACCATGCCTGATTGGCTCTTGGGCTGAGAGAGAGCGACTGGCCCAAGGTCACCCAGCCGGCTTCCATGCCTAACGTGGGAGTAGAATTCTTAGTCTCCTGGTTTCTAGCCTGGAGCCTTAACCACTAGGCCAAACTGGCTCCAGATTTTGCATGTTAAGTACAAAGAGAAAGAAATATTTGATACATAAGAAAGAGCAGGGATCCTGATCTCTCTCTGTGTGGCGAAGTTTGATTCTTTTTATTATAATTTAATATCAGAATATTTGGAATATTACACTGCTGTCCCAAAAAATGGACTCTGACCGAAAATTCAGATAACAGGAGAAACAACTATAGAAATGCTATTTTGCAGCAATTATTTGGAATTCACTGGGGCCAGGAATGTAGAAGCCACTCCTCAATCCACATATTTATCCGTTCCATCACTAAAAGCCATTTTCTCTAGTAAGGAGGAACATGTGTAGAACAGAAAGAAAAAATTAGATAAGAAATGGCTAATTCCCATAGTTCTAGAAATCATTCCTTTCACTAGACACTAGTCCAGAAGGGTGAACACCTCAGCTTAAAGTGAAGGCAACTCTTATGAAGTATATTTGCTCTCCTCACGTAATAGGAAGCTCTGAGACACTTGATTTAATGTATTACAAGTTGAGGTGAGGGAAGAGGGTGTGGATTTATTCTCCATAGTTCCTGAGAGTAGGGCAAGAACCAATGGGTGGAAACTTTGCAAAGGGAGATCCAAACTCAGAACAAGGAGAAATTAAGAGCTATTAAGCAGTGAAACTGTCTGCTACTATATATACAGTATATATTTCATAAATAAATAAATGAGAGTTGTGGTTTCTCAAAGCAGTAATGACACTGGGAATAGCCATTGCTTCTGCCTATTGGTAGCACATTGATGGGATTAGGTGTGTATCCTTCATTGACTATGGAATGTTTGGGGTTTTGCCTTGTTATTGCCTTGTTATATTGTCAATTTAATCCTCCTTGCATGGGGATGGGAAATATTTCCCTTCCCTTTGGCTTAGAGAGGCATTGTCTAAGACCTGGGCTAGTTCAAATCTGGGTTTGATAGGCGTATAAAAAGTGGGGATCTCAATCCGGTCCCTGTCATATTTCCAATGCTAGTAAAAGATGTCCTAGGAGCAGACATCCATTTTGTCTGCCACAACCCTAACCACAAAAATCTCAATTGTTTCTGGGTGTTCCCATGAATATAAACCAGGGGTGGGAACTTCTACATCATAATCAGATCAGCAGCTGATTAAAATACAGATTTGTATTAAATCACAAATACAAAAGTGATTGTTTTTGCCTGATAATTGATGATATAAAATATAATAAATTGTAGAGAGCATTGTATGCTATGTTGTTGGTTGGCAAACCACGACAGCTGTGCGAGATGCTTATTTACATTGAACCTTCCTTGAACTTCCATAGTGGATAAGGTTGTAGCAAAAACTTTCCTCACAAGGCAACAGGAGCTGTAACCTGAGCTGTGCCAGGAGGCTATCGGGGGTTACATGAGGTATGCATTGCTATTTAGACCAATCAGCCTTCTGCTATGTGAATTACTGTTTTAGTGCACTTGCTTAACTGGGGGAATAATAAAAGAGAGCTTACGGCTTGAATCGGGGCTCTCATCCCAAGAAACTGTGTGTCGTGTATATTCTTCATGAGAGACCACAAGCTCTCATCCCGAGGAAGTTGTGTCTCTGCATTCTTCCTACATTCTTCATGAGAGACCACAAGCTCTCATCCTGAGAAAACTTGCAGCCTGTGTATCCTTCATGAGAGACCACCACAATAAATAAATAGATAAGGTAGCAGATGGATAATATAAGATATATAAAATAAAAGTAGAGGTGGGCTTAAAGAAGAAACAACTACTTCAGTTTAACCTTTGTAAACTTGAAATCTACTGATGATACCAAAGACTGGGAACTGTAGGCCTCCAAATATTATTGAAGCATGATCTTTCTAACATCTGTTATTGTTATCCATGTAGGTTGCTGGAAACTGTGATTTATTAGCATCTGAGTTGTTCAATGTTGCCTGTCCCTAGGCTATATCTGTGAGTGGATTCTTAGAAGGAAAAAGAAAATGTTGTAGAGAATCTATGACATAATTTAGTTTCTCTAGTTGTTTCTATTGCTGCCTGTTCTGCTGAACAATTTGTGCAAGGAATGGCATACTTAAGCAAATCTGGATGCATATGATTGACCATTATGAGCTGTCTTTGTAAATGAGCCTGTATGACTGATAGGCAGCAATTCTGGAATCTTTGGGGTATATCAAATCATTATTGCTCTCCTTTTAGACATGTCATGTTATCTATAGTGCCTGCAAAGGAGACAAGGCCATGATTTAATGTTTTATTTAAATGATGGACAGGCCTTTCTGCATGAATACACCCTTTAATCCTTTGCAGAGATCATTGAATTCTGTCCATTGCTTGAAAAACAATTTAAAGGTTGAATTCATGCAACTGCATTTCTCCTCAATATGCAGGGTTATTTCCAAGATGATAATTTTATATGTGAGACCCCTGCCTTAAAGCTGAACTGAAAGCTTTCCATCAAATCATTTTCGCTTAAAAGAAAGACTGAAGGGGTGGGATTTATGAAAGCACTTCTTTGTTCAACTATGTGCTTCCAGATACAGACACAACTGTGGTTATGCTGGGTATCACTTTCCCCTGCCTATCACCAAAGAATAGAAGCAGTGAAAGACTTTGTATTTCTAGGTGCGAAGATTACTGCAGATGCTGACTGCAGTCAGGAAATCAGAAGACGCTTAATCCTTGGGAGAAGAGCAATGACAAATCTCGATAAAATAGTTAAGAGCAGAGACATCACACTGACAACAAAGGTCCGCATTGTTAAAGCAATGGTGTTCCCCGTAGTAACATATGGCTGCGAGAGCTGGACCATAAGGAAGGCTGAGAGAAGGAAGATCGATGCTTTGGAACTGTGGTGTTGGAGGAAAATTCTGAGAGTGCCAGAATTGGACTGCCAGAAGATCAAACCAGTCCATCCTCCAGGAAATAAAGCCAGACTGCTCACTTGAGGGAACGATATTCAAGGCAAAACTGAAATACTTTGGCCACACAATGAGAAGACAGGACACCCTGGAGAAGATGCTGATGCTAGGAAGAGTGGAGGGCAAAAGGAAGAGGGGCCGACCAAGGGCAAGGTGGATGGATGATATTCTAGAGGTGACGGACTCGTCCCTGGGGGAGCTGGGGGTGTTGACGACTGACAGGAAGCTCTGGCGTGGGCTGGTCCATGAAGTCACGAAGAGTCGGAAGCAACTGAATGAATAAACAACAACAACAACAAAATCACCAAAGAAAACACTGCCCTTACTCAGATTTGGCTTCAGAGGTTATTATGTATCCAAAGCCTTTACATCACATGGCATGATGAAGCCAAATCAGACTTACTACTATGCTTCTGCTCTCATGCAACACCATGTGTAAAAGTATATTGACTTTTACAATTAATTAGCAACTTTAAAACTCCTTCTGTTAATAAACTAAGATGACTAGAGTTGGTTGACAGCCCAAGATGTTAATATTTTTCACATACTGTAGTATAGTTAGTAAAAACATTGTGAAGTATTTACATAAACCCCACGTATTTATATGTATACATACAAATATGTATACATTCATATTTTTGGGAAAAAAGGTTGAGCCAAGATTTTTTTTTTTTTTGGTAAAGTACAAAGCCTATAGCTGGATTGTGTAACTTTTAATGGAGTGAGTACCACACTTAAGGTTATCTAAAAATAGATGGGACCAGGACAAAGAACTGAAAGGAACTAGGATATTTTTTAAAAAACATGATTTGATTTAATTTAAATAAAAAATTAAATCAGAGCTAATATGATTACTGTCTGTAATACTCCCATATTAGTATGTATGTATGTATGTATGTATTTATTTATTATTCTGTCATTTAAAAAAATCATTTAAAAATTAGATATACTCTGGTTTCATGACCTGCATTGCTATTTCTATTGTTTCATGCTTTCTGCTTTCTGAAACACCTTGGAAATGGTTTACTTTGAAAGGCACCCTGCCAATACTAATCAATCAATCAAGAACCAAAATGACAAGAGCCAGTAGAGTATCATGGTTAAGTGGGGAATATGGAATGCCAGGTTCTTGTCCTCCCTCACCTAGGGAATCTATCTGGGTGACTTTTGGGCTGAACTCCTGAATCAAAAGTGGGACATAAATGAAATAAATAAATAAATAAATAAATAAACATTCTAGCAGTGCAATCTTTTATACTGATGATTCAAAAATATGCCTTAGGGAGGAGTCCTGTTCTACAAGAAACAATGTTTTGAAGACTGAAGGCTCCATCTGGACCTCTCAAACATCTGTCCCTCAACCTCTTTGGTTTAAAAAGTAACACCACTCCCTGTTTTTTTTATTATTATTATTGTTTGTTTGTTTGTTTGTTTGTTACCCCCAGGGAGTCCTGAATGTGGTTGATGACCTTTGGCCACTCCCATCCTCTATCACTGTCAAAACTTGAAAATCATAAAAAGCAAGAAAAGCTAGAAGGATAACTCCACTCCAAAAGGCGTGGAGTTTGTGATGCAATGCTCCGATGAAAGTAGGAGCAGCCTTTGGATGCCACTGCATAAATTGGGTTGAGATTTTGTAACTGGCCAAAGTCACGTAGGAAGCTCTTATGGGTGACACTGGACAAGCATAGATCTCCCCAACAACTTTTATAAATGATAAATCCTTTTATGGCTCAATAGCTTTGGGACTATCTAACCCAGATAGAGTCTATGCAAGCCAAGAATGAGTGCTAGAGGTCCAATCATAGCCTCCTCACTTTGAAACTGCCTGTTTCCTGAAGTCTGAAGGGCCCTTCCTTATTATTCTTCAGAAGATCAGTAAAAATGGTGCTTTTCCACAGAATCTTTAGGGAAGGGAACAACACATACAACAATAATAACAAAAACAAATCAAACTTTTATAAATTATAAATTTGACAAATAAAAAAATAGGTGTCAGTGTTTGGTGCTGGTACTTTTATATTGGTTTTATATGTTTATTGATTACAACTGTCAGCCATCAAGAAACAGTTGAATAGGTGGCATACAAATAGCTGTATAGAGAAGAAAACAAGCTACCCAACAACACCATTAGAACAGTGGGCACTCAATACAGCAGGAGCTAAGGACTTTATATCTGCGGGCTTGACATGGGGCATGATGACATAGCCAAAGCTGCATGCTTTCAAACCCAATCAATTTATATTTGATTCCATTACAATATGTGCTTGATTCATCTCCTTTAATAAATGTAATTTATGTTATATAATTATCATATGATATTATTAATTATGTTTATTGTGGTTTAAGGCCACAGTCTTGAGATGCCATGGAGATGAATGGCCTTGTTTTCAGAGCTGTGGAGAAAAACTTGGATTCTTTGTCTTTGAATGCAAAACAAGCAACATCTAATGCTTGTTGCCAAGAGTCCCACTTTAAAACTGGATGGAATTGCAGGAAGTCATCTTGAAACTGATCTTGAATTAATTAAATATCTAGCCCAATTTTTGTACCTTCCTGCTTGGATGGATGGATGGATGAATGGATAGAAGCCTGATGAAGAGTTCTGGCTATCTTAAGTAATGTATATGACCTGAAGAACTGAAATAAGCAACCAAGTATCTTCTATTATACAGCAAGTTATGGTTCTAGTATAAAGAAATGGCTAAAATTGGCATTTTCAGTGGGTGAAATGAAGAGCTCAGATTATCAGTTCTGGACTGTAAAGTGAAAATGGTTCTTTAAAGGATGGATTTATGGGACACAATTACCACAGAAAGGTCATTACAAAATCCAGAAGATGGGGCAGGAGAAAAACTATGATTGCTATAATCTACTAGTAGAAGATGATACACATAAGAAATGAGAACTCAGCAAAGTGATATAAAATATGTAATAAGTTAGAGCTGCCATATTTGTATTCCAAAACTCCAAATGACCACAATATGGCAGAAAAGAGTTAAATGTTTGCTGCCACTTAGTAGTCACCTGGATTTTTGGACTACAGATATGGTAGCCCTAGTTTACTGTTTATCTATACAGTTAAATGATACAGGAATATGTGATAAAGCTTAAACTAAACAGCTTACTGGCACACAAGAAACAACACTGTTCAGATGGGTTGGACTTCAGTTTTTTTCAGGTCCAGGCATTATGATCAATGACAGGGATTTCTGGGAATTGTAGTCAAAATCACTTGAAGGATACCTGTTTGACTACTCTAAGCAACAGCATCCATGGAATGTTTTAGAAAAGCTTTCCTAAACATCTATAGAACCATGGACATCTGTAATTCCAGTCTGAAAAAGAGACCTACATTAGATAGAGAAAAGTATCCATAAACACAATATATTCTCCACAACCTCCCCCACAACTAGTTTTCTGAAAAAACCTCCTGCAAGCCTCCTCCTGGAGGCTGATGTAAGTAATATATAGTCTGTTCTTCAAAACACTGATTCACAGAGCTGAATTTATTTCTCCAGTATAAAAAGTACATGATTTAAAGAAGTAACCTTGTTCATTTTTATCTTTGGTAATATTTTACTTCTTTTTTTATTGGATATAAAAAACCAGTAAACAGTTCTTAGTATACATAAATTGGCTGGGCATTATTAGAAATCCCCATCATTATGAAATGTAGGCATACTTAATAAGATGCATGTCTACCATCTTAATCATAAATTGAAAAAGTTAGCCTTCTGCAGATGTGCAAGTCTGAACTTGAACTGATGTTTAGTTTGTGAGTGTATGTGGATGGCCAAGGCTAAAGTTCATTAGGACAATCCAACCCATCAGTATTTTATGTTCTGTTGATTTTCAGTGTATTTTAATAGCATATGCTCAGTTTGGACTGGATAAATATCTGAGAAAGAGAATTAACCATTGTCCAAGTATCAAAGATGGATGTATAACTACTTTACATAAAGTATTTTATTGATAGAGAATCTGATTAAAATAAGAGTGAGGAACCTGAAGCCTTTTCCACATCTTGCGGATGTACAACATTCCCACCCAGCATGGCTAATGGTGCAGAATACTAGGAACTGTAGTTCAACAACATTTGGAGGTCCACAGCAACCAGATGTTTACATTGCAATGGAAAATGTACTGTGCATTTAGTTCTCCCAAACAAAAGCCTAACAAGTAAAAGGTCCCAGATGCAATGTCTCTTTCATATATGTGCATGCCTGAAAAGTTCAGCCTGAAATTATCCATGGGACCTTCTCCAGGTAGAATCTGCCCATCTAGCAGAGAGAAAATGCTCCAGGTACCCATTCTATAGAAGATCAGGAGTACTGAGAACCGGAAAATGACATCCAGTCCCCTCTGTCTGGAATACAATGTGCCATGAAATCAGACATGCCCCTGCTCTTATGTCCTTACTCTACCTTTATGCCCTTTAGAAAAATGGTACAGATTTAGGAGGCTTTCAAGTGGGAAGGTCTAATATAACAGTAACAATCATTTTTATCTATGATTTTATTTATCTATTATTGTTTTCTATGTGTGTGATTTTATGGATGCATTTTGCTTCCTATATTGTAAGCCATCTGGAATAGCTCGAAGAGGTAACATACAAATTTATGTAAATTTTGGCTTTGTTTTCTTTGCCTTAAGATGCAGCCAGTGGTATACTTCTACCAACAGAAGGCGCTTTGATCCAGGAAAGATTTGCACCCGCCTAGCAGGGAAGCTGTTTTCATTAGTTTCCTCTTCACTGAAGTTCACTATATCATCTCCTGCACAGGAAGATGGTGAGGTAGCATATTCATCAACTTTAGGAAGGGTAGGCAAAAATCTATCCTTCCTAGAATGTGGGGGGGATGTTGCAAATAAAAGATATGGAATCTCCTTTCCTTGTTACCAAAAAAAACAAACAAGCCCTAACTTCATTAACATTTGCTAGACTTGAAAATGTTATAGAAGCTTCCAAATCTCTGTCCAGTTCCCTTTGAAAGAAAATTTGGTGAACTGCTGCAGAAATAATGGATGAGGGTCACCCCTTCTGCGACGTATGCTATGTGGGTCTAAACTATTGAATTCTGAAATGGCAGCATCTGCTTTCGTGATTTCTCTTTCATCTGATTTCATGCCATAAAGTGCCTATGGCTGGAGATACAGTTCATAAGAACTTAACCATCAAGCCTGCAGATAAACTGTTACTTCTGAAGAGTGCTTAACCTTATCTGTTAAGAGGGTAAAATGTACTGGCTCATATATTCTAAAAAAAATCTGAATTTAATGAAGGCAGGAGAGAGAATGGCGATGGAAATTTAAACACTGAATGTCCTTTGGAACAAATAAATTAAACAAAACAATAATTAAATAATGATTACTGAAGATTTAGAACTTGTTAAAGAATAAATGAGCATAAGTTATCATGCCAGGTAATGGAAAATAAGATAAGAAGGAAGAAGGCTTATACACAAAAATAGCTGCTGTGCCCCATAACTGCTCTTGCCCTTAGAATAGCCTCCCACCAAGATCCAGAGTGTCCTACCCTATTAGTCTTGCAGAAGACCATGAAAACCTGGCTCTTCCACCAGGCACTTGGCTAAGATGGGAGTCAGCCCACCAAATGTAGAGTGGACAGGATGTTGTGGCACCTTGGTGGGAAGTGTGATCTTTTTTTCAGTAGGGTGCCTGATGGTGGGTTCTATTTTTTACTGGCTGTTGTGATCTGCCCAAGGTTACTGTGTAGATAAGCAGCCATAAAAGTTTTATAAATAAATAAATAAAACTCAGAATCAATAAAGGATTGTTAAGTTCTATGATGAACTCACTCCTTAGTCAACTCATGTGTGGATTACTGCAACATGCGTTACATGGGCCTGCCTTTGAAGATCACTCTACAGCTGGTCCAGAACACAATGGTGTCATCTGCTAGAGGACTACACAGTGGGCACATTTAGGGAATTCATACTAGAACATAGTTACTACCATGTTCTGTGCATGTACAAAATTGGATATGCTTTTTTGCATACGGGCACCATGGCAGCCATCCTGGTTTTTGTACACCCAAATGAAAGCGACCAATTTGTGCATGCACAGAATAGGGAGGACACTACTTCCCATTCCCCTCTCCAAATAATCCTGAGGACACAAATTCCCTAGTTCTACAACTAAGAATGCCCACAGCAATACGTTCTAAATAAATACTGTACAACAGCACCATGCTCCCTTTGCATCCCAATTCTCAATTGCCTTTAAAAACTTCAGAAGTAAATTCTCTTCCTTCAAACTGTATGCAAACCTGTCTCTTTTACTTATATAGTTAAATTTCAAGGCTGCCCATCTCTTCAATTGACTCTAGGCAGCTTTGTTGTTGTTTATTTGTCTAGTCGCTTCTGACTCTTCATGATTTCATGGACCAGCCCACGCCAGAGCTTCCTGTCGGTTGTCACCAACCCCAGCTTCCCCAAGGTCAAGTCCATCACCTCTAAAATATCATCCATCCATCTTGCCCTTGGTTGCCCCCTCTTCCTTTTGCCTTCCACTTTCCCTAGCATCAGCATCTTCTCCAGGGTGTCCTGTCTTCTCATTATGTGGCCAAAGCATTTCAGTTTTGCCTTTAATATCATTCCCTCAAGTGAGCAGTCTGGCTTTATTTCCTGGAGGATGGACTGGTTTGATCTTCTTGCAGTCCAAGGCACTCTCAGAATTTTCCTCCAACATCACAGTTCAAAAGCATCTATCTTCCTTCTCTCAGCCTTCCTTATGGTCCAGCTCTTGCAGCCATATGTTACTATGGGGAACACCATTGCTTTAACTATGCGGACCTTTGTTGTCAGTGTGATGTCTCTGCTCTTAACTATTTTATCGAGATTTGTCATTGCTCTTCTCCCAAGGATTAAGCGTCTTCTGATTTCCTGACTGCAGTCAGCATCTGCAGTCATCTTCGCACCTAGAAATACAAAGTCTTTCACTGCTTCTACATTTTCTCCCTCTATTTGCCAGTTATCAATCAAGCTGGTTGCCATAATCTTGGTTTTTTTGAGATTTAACTGCAACCCAGCTTTTGCGCTTTTTTCTTTCACCTTCATCATAAGGCTCCTCAGTTCCTCCTCGCTTTCAGCCATCAAAGTGGTATCATCTGCATATCTGAGATTGTTAATGTTTCTTCCAGCGATTTTAATTCCAGCCTTGGATTCCTCAAGCCCAGCTTGTTGCATGATGTGTTCTGCGTACAAGTTGAATAGGTAGGGTGAGAGTATACAGCCCTGCCGTACTCCTTTCCCAATCTTAAACCAGTCCGTTGTTCCGTGGTCTGTTCTTACTGTTGCTACTTGGTCGTTATACAGATTCTTCAGGAGGCAGACAAGATGCCTTGGTATCCCCATACCACCAAGAACTTGCCACAATTTGTTATGGTCCACACAGTCAAAGGCTTTAGAATAGTCAATAAAACAGAAATAGATGTTTTTCTGAAACTCCCTGGCTTTTTCCATTATCCAGAAGATATTGGCAATTTGGTCCCTAGTTCCTCTGCCTTTTCTAAACCCAGCTTATACATCTGGCAATTCTCACTCCATGAATTGCTGGAGTCTACCTTGCAGGATCTTGAGCATTACCTTATTGGCATGTGAGATAAGTGCCACTGTTCAATAGTTTGAACATTTTTTAGTGTTTCCCTTTTTTGGTATGGGGATATAAACTGATTTTTTTTTTCCCAATCTGATGGCCATTTTTGTGTTTTCCAGATTTGCTGGCATATGGCACGCATCACCTTGACAGCATCATCTCACAAGATTTTGAACAGTTCAGCTGGGATACCATCGTCTCCTGCTGCCTTGTTATTAGCAATGCTTCTTAAGGCCCATTCAACCTCACTCTTCAGGATGTCTGGCACTAGCTCACTGACCACCCCGTCAAAGCTATCCCCAATATTAACATCCTTCCTATACAGGTCTTCCGTATATTCTTGCCACCTTTTCCTGATCTCTTCTTCTTCTGTTAGGTCCTTGCCATCTTTGCTTTTGATCATACCCATTTTGGCCTGGAATGTACCTCCAATGTTTCTAATTTTCTGGAAGAGGTCTCTTGTCCTTCCTATTCTATTTCTTCCACTTCCTTGCATTGCTTGTTTAAAAAATAATTCCTTATCTCTTCTGGCTAACCTCTGGAATTTTGCATTTAATTGGGCATATCTCCCCCTATCACTGTTTCCTTTTGCTTTCCTTCTTTCTTGGGCTACTTCTAGTGTCTCAGCAGACAGCCATTTTGCCTCCTTGGTTTTCTCTTTCTTTGGGATGTATTTTGTTGCCACCTCCTGAACAATGTTGCAAACTTCTGTCCATAGTTCTTCCAGGACCCTATCTACTAAATCTAGTCCCTTAAATCTGTTCTTCACCTAGGCAGCTTACATTAAAAAAAGAAAAAAGAAAAAAATACATATAAAAAGAAGAACAGAGCCTACCAGATAAACAAGCATCCAATCTTAAATTAAACTAAACTAAACTAACTAGAAGAGGTTACATAGCCACCTTAACCCAAAGCCTAGGAGAACACCGAGGTTTTGAGTAATTTATGCAGTGTCATAAGGGTGGAAGCCACACTAAGCTTCGGATGGGTGTGGGTGTGTTTCCTACATAGCACTGTTCTAAATGCCACGCTGAAGTCATGGCTATGGGGGTAAGGCCAAAAAGCAACATCAAGTGTTTCTTGCCCTCCTTTCCATGGATTTAACATATATGTCGAGAAATGCCTGAAAAAATGTATTTTTAATTTCATTGTATTTGAATGTTATCTGACCTGGTAACACATACATCTTTGCTGAAATCATGCAAACTCTGAGACCATTTAAATCTCAGACAATGTGTTAAGAAAAACAGCATTAACTTGAAATGACCTTAATCATTATTTGCTAAAACTGCCCAGA
The DNA here is from genome assembly GCF_035149785.1 of Candoia aspera. NCBI lineage: Eukaryota > Metazoa > Chordata > Lepidosauria > Squamata > Candoiidae > Candoia > Candoia aspera. The sequence goes on from NC_086157.1 coordinate 103,131,745, forward strand.
GTCGTTGTTGAGATGGCCAGTGAAAAAATGCAATAAATAAATGAATGAATGAATGAATGAATGAATGAATGAATGAATGAAACCTCTATTCAGCAAACCTTCTGACAAAGTATAACTAAATTGGTTTGAGATAATTCTTCTCCCCAAAATTTGTGTTGCCTGCACAACTTTTAAACAGTTAAAGAATTGCAGGTTGCTGGTGTGTGTGTGTGTGCGGAACCAGACAACTACTGTAATTTAATACTCTCTATAAATAATGTTTTACCTCAAATATTCATTTATAAGCCCTGACGTCAAATGGTCTTACTTTAACTTTTGGCTGTAGGCTGCCCAGAAAATGTATGCGTGATTCATTTTTATCATGATCCTGCTATAAGTAGCAGTTATATTTTTATCCAAGTAAATCTTCATTATTTACTTTGACACAATGATTGCTACATAGTATTTACTTATGTGCTGCAAATCAGTGTTCATAGTGGGTGTGGAGGGGAGAGGAATTAATACTGTCCCTGCTTTTCAGTCACATTGAAAGTCCTTTTCTCCCCTAAATAGTTCAACTTTAATCTTTGCTCAAATCAGATTATAAAAAACAGTTGGAGAAATGGGTGGAAAAGGAATGGTGGCCCAGATTGGTATAGGAAGGATTTTCAACCCATCTGCAGAAAGTGGTGGTGGTGGTGGGGAATCTATTATACAGCCTGTAGAATGTCTTCACAGAGATTTCAGGACTAGGTGTTAAACAGATTAGATAAAACCAAACAGTGGATGTTTCAGTGGTTGCAAGTTCTGATAATGTATGGGATTCAGAGGCCCCTGAATCTCATTTGCTGGATTAAATGGACCAGTGATTCAAACAGCAGGGTTCCACTTATACAGTATTCTTACGATTTTATTTGAATAGTATTGCAGGGTAAGCACAATCTACTTCTCCATTTACTGTGGAAGGGGATTTATTTATTTAATGGAAAACTTGCTGGTTTGTAATATGAAAACAGGATCCAGGAAGAGGAAACAGTCAACTACGTCAGTAATGGTTGTTTAATGCCAGTAATAGAACATATACCCCAGGAGTCCTAAGTTTCTTCAATTGACAGCATTTTTCAAGCATGTTTTAAAAATAAATAAAAATGCTTGAATGGCCATCAAGAAGATGTTCACATTTGAGGTGCCATAAATATTACTGAAAAGCTCAGTCATGTCTTCTGTATTATTATCATTATTGTTGCTATTACTCAGTCATTTTGACTGTTAGTGAAATGATTAACACTGGGGCCAAGCTATGTGGCAGCAGCTAGCCAATCTTTGCTGATCTTGATTAGTACTTGGATGGGAGATCTGTACATATAACTGGAATGAATTGTCTTTCACACATTAAGTTCCAAGCAAAGTCCAAAAAGCAATCTGAGGTCTTAGGACCTCTTCCTTGAAATCAGCAAGGAAGGGTAGATGAATGTTAACCTCCTGTTGGTAAGACCATTGAAAGGCTGCCCAGGCTTAAATATTATAAATGGGGCATCTTCTCTGATCCCAGATGTTGTTAATTCTGAAGATCTCTGTCTCAGATGTTCACTACAGCAACTCTCCTGCAGTCTCAACCATTGGTCTGCCCTAGGAATTAACAGGAGGGAAGGAGGTCATGGATGATCTAGGACATTAGCTCAGTCTTCTGATTATCTCAGACTCCAAGAATTCTGCTTGACCCAGCCTGATTGCACTCTCTCTTTTCCCTCCTCTTTCAAAAATTCATCAGACGTAGACATTTTACCCTCACATGGTGCTCCTCCCTCCCTCCCTCCCTCCTCTGGAATAATGTGGCTGTGAATAGTATAAGCATATATGAGATGAAACACTTGTCCAAAATTGTTTGGATGGGCCTATTCACTATTCACATTTTTTTAAAGGAAGAAACTCTTTTTCTGCCTGCATTTAAGAGAAACCTCAGCTGCTTCTTCAAGTGATAGAAACTCAGAATAAATCCATAGTTGTTCAACTTTCTGAGACCACCTAACAATATGTACCAGGACTGCTGTTGTGCCCTCAACTACAGTTCAAAACACATTAAAATGTATCTTTTATTTAATTTATTCCTTTATTTTTTTAAATGGTCTTGCCATATCAGGAATCTTGGAGATAAACTTGGAAAAAGAAGTAGGTGCAACTTTACTAATAATTCTCATTGCTTTTGCAGTTTGGCTTATGAAGTTAAAACTTTATTGATTTAAACTGCTGGATGGATTAATAAATGTATAAAATATAATTCCCTAAAACAACATGTGTTTGAAAGAGGAAATAATCTAACAAAATAACAAGAACTGAATTATAATTCCTTTGGGCAATCCACTGCTATCGATTTCTGAGACTTTAAATGAAAATCGTTTTGAAAATCTAACCAAGTGCCCTAGAAAACTGGTGAGGAGTTAAAATTAAAACCCAAGTTACACAATAGACAATTCTATTTTAGAACTTGGAAATTATAGTATTATATGAATATTCAACATATTATTTTTACTGCTTCGCTTGGAAGAGATTTGCAAAACTTAAAAGGAGGGAGAAAGACAGACTGACATTGACAGTGGTGGAAATGGGAAAATGACTGAATAAATTTGATGGAACAGTGAGGCATGTATTTAAAGACTGGGCCAAAAGGTTTATAGATTGCAAGTACTATCCGTCATGGGAGAAGGATATTTGTAATAGATACAAAATATTCTGTGCAGACATTAACCCCAATCCCCACCCAGAGGAAAAAGGAGAGAAAATAAATATTATAAACTTAAAAGGCTTTTGCAGTGCTCAAGCTCCCAGCTTATCAGTCTAGGATTGCCAACACCAACAGATCCCAACCAGAGATTTATTTATTTATAAAAAGGTTTAAACAGTCTCAGTTTTAAAAATACCCAGGTGGAACACAAAGAACAACAGCAACAAGCAGTGCAAACCACAAATACATACTCTAGAAAACTAGAATGAATCCCATTGTATATTACATTACAGCTGACAATTACATAACTGGACATCTTTCACATGTCTGGCTCTGCTAACTCCTCATTGGTCAGATTCCAAGGCTTTCCAGAACAGCAATTTTTTTACAAGTGTCTGCATGGCCATGAGACGGGGAGCCATCTTTGCTTTGTGGGCAACCATTCCAGAGAAGGGGAAATGCTGGAGAGAATACTCCTGTTTGGGCTTCCTCCCATCTTACTTCACAATAGATGATTGGGCTGGCAAAGTCTCCCTGGGATAGGCAGTCTTGTAGATACCTCTGTCTTGAGCCATATAGGACTTCATAAGCAATAACCAGCATCTCAAATTGTACTTGAAAAAAAGCTGGCCATGAACAAAAGCAGAAACAGAGCTTATATCCCTTTGGCCCACTACATTGCAAAGGCAAGACAAAGAAAAAGGCAGACTCAGTGGAAATTACAGCATGATGTCGGAATATTTGAGATAAACCCCTCTATGTGACCTTATTATTATTTATCTCTTCCTACTAGGTCAGCATGCTACCCATACTACCTTTGAGATATGGTCAGAGAATAGAAACAATGTGGTTTAGTGGGCCACAGGTCGCAGAGTCTTCTCCCTGTTGCCACTCAGGGTCACTTCAGCTTGCTGTGGATGCTTTCTTACAAGGGCACTTTAAGCAATTCATATGTATGGGGGGCATCTCAGCATTTTGGTAGTGAATGCAGCTGACATGTATATGGGGGTGGGTATCTTTTACCACTACATCATTTTAACCTCATTCCCATTCCTTTATTTATCCTCTATACTTATCAGTGAAAGTAAGGTGGATGCCTCCTCCAGTGATAGATAATTATCTGAGGGGAAAAAAGCATTCTCCTATAAAATAAATTGTTTGCTTGTGTGTGTGCATATTTCAAGATATAAAAATAGCTCTAAATACACTGGTTTTTCAACAATGATCTCTTAGTTCATACATAAATGGGCTGACGCCTATGAAAGCTATAACGATCAAATTAATGTTATGAGGGGAATTAAAGATACACAATTGACTTGTGTCAGTGTCTGAAGTTGAATTAAGAAAAGGGTTTTTCAGCCTGTTAAGCAATACCTCCCACAGAGCTTAATTGTGTGGAGTGAATCATTTTGTGAAGGAAATGCTTACAAATCAAACTGAAAAATATTTCATGCTGATGAACAAATCAGATCCTTTCCATAGGACAGTGAAAGAGGCACAATAACTGGGGAAGCTCTGGAAATTTCAAATAGAGGAGGCCTAATTTTCCTTCATAATATAAACTTGAAGAAGAAGTAATTGGGAGCAAGCTTTCCAATACCTAGGTGTGTTGGGACCAACACAACCACTTTGGACCTTATCAATGCGATATCAGTTCATTGCAGTCCTTCTAAGAAAGGTTTCAACACATTCTTTCAACATTCCATATGTATGCATTGGCTTGACAGAGTTTCCTACTTCTTCTAACACATATGAAAAGTTTTGCAAATAGACTTCCCAATAAGCTTGTTTCTATTTTCATTTTACAGATGGAGGAGTGAGGTTGAAAACCTCACAGTTGAAATAGGGTGGTGTTGGTAGAGTCTGCTAGTCTCTGAAGGTGAGCCAGGCTCAAATTTGGTAGAACTGAAGCCAGTCTTTGTGCAGGGCATCAAGAAAGTTTCCTAAAACCAAAGATTTGTATAGTAAGTTATTAAGGCTGCTAAAGGATAGATGAGCTAGTTGCTGAATGTAATAAACTTGTAAACCAAGACAATAGTTATAACATAAGTAAACCAAAGGACAAATCAGAAATCAGTTCTGAACAGCAGCAAAAAGACCCATCAGAGCTCAGAAAGATATTGTTGTTTGGGCAGAGCTCAGCTAGAACAGAAAGAAGCAAATATTTGTAGCTCAGAGTTGAACTGTGGAGTTCTTGGTGCTCTCTGAGCCTTGTTGTTTTCTTGCAGACGCTTCATTGCCCGACTAGGCAACAACTTCAGTGCGAAGAGGGAGTGGGCCTTGCTCTCAGTTTATATACCGTGGCTTGCCCTGCTTGTGTTGGTAGGGGTGTTGTTCTCCCAAGGAGATGTTGCCTAGTCTGGCAATGAAAAGTCTGCAAGAAAACAACAAGGCTCAGAGAGCACCAAGGACTCCACAGAACAGAAAGATGTATGACTATAAATTGTATTTGTATGTGTGTAGAGAGAGGAAGAGAGTTTCCTCCTGTTTGGTAGAATTTAATGCCTTGATTGAGTTCATAGAGTCAGTCCAACACCTAAGGATACTTATTATGGCAATTTAGTAGCTCAACACATGGGGCTGCTACCCAAAGAACCCAGAAGCCCATTTGCCAAAAAATGAGGAAAAAGCTTAAAACTATGCTCTGTTCAGAACTGAAAAGATCATCTGTGGAAGCTGATAATAGGATGCAAAGAACTAGGAATCTAGAAAGCAAACAGAGAAGGAAGTTCAGCAAGATAGGAGCTTAGGCACTATCATGTTATTTCTTAAGATGAAGTCCTGGAAAGATAGTCAAGTCAGAGTGACAGCTGAATGGAAATGGTACCAAGCTGGAGTTAGGAAAAGGATAAAGTGTTTGAAAAAATAAATAAAGCACATCCTGTTTTATAGAATCATAGAATCTTTTTTTTTTCTTCATGAAAAATATTTCTTAGTTGAGATATACAGGTAGTCCTTGCTTAATGACTTCCCTATTTAACAACTATTTGAAGTTACAATGGCACTGAAAAGGTAACTTTACAACCAGTCCTCGCACTTATGACCACTGCAGTGCCCCATGGTCATGTGATTGAGATTCAGGTGCTTCACAACTGGCAGGCATTTACAAGCATTGCAGTCATGTGATCACCATTTGCACACTTCACAGCCAGCTTCCAACAAGCAGAGTCTCCTGGCCAGAAACTTGTGGTCCTTAAAACAAGTCATTGCTTCTCCTGCTGGCATATTTATTTCACCCCACTTTTTTAAAGACACATTTGACATATCTCCTTTATCCCAGAAATAATGCTGTTCTAATCCACTGCTTTAGGAAAAGGAAAAACAAGAAAGGAAGAAAGGAAGGAAGGGAGGTTCTGATGATGCAATTCTTCAGATCCTTCAAGGAGGAAATGGCCTCCAGAACAGTCAAATCCAAGTTGATCCGGGGGGGGTGGGAGGAGACGCCTTTCTTCTTTCTCCTCCTCTCATTCTCTCTCTGTCTCTGCCTCTGCCTGTCTCAATTTTCCCTCCAGACATCAGCAAGATATAGAAAGGATATTTGCCGGAGGAATTCTATGTGCTCTTCTGGCAGACCACATCCTTGGGAGGCCTAGGGAAAAAGCTCTGCATTCATTCCATTTAATGTAGTGTATGTGAGGGCATGTTACTCTCTTAATTAAAGCAGGTCTGGAGGCCATCTCTTTGGGGTGCTTATGTGAATCGAAAAACAATGTTTTCGCAACACGCTTTCCTGGCCTTTCTAATTGAAACTGACAGGAATGAATAGGTTTAAGCAGACTTGATACCTTTATGTCACAGGGGTCAATTGAAAAAGGCTAGAAATGTGGCCTTTCTCATTCACCTCTCCTCTGCTCTCCCTTCTCCATCCCACTTTTCTCTAAATTGGGTTTAGAATGAAGAGCAGCTTTGAGTACAAAAAGAAAATTACAAAGCATTGTTTTGCTCCTACAGGAAGAAATAATGTTGCTGTGTTATAGCTTGCAGAGCAGACACACTCCGGAGCTGTTCCTGGGAGTTTTTATTAAAGCTAGCTAAATTCGTTCTGGTTATAGAGTGGGTTCTTCTAACTGTGTACAATGAGCCTCACTGTCTTCTGCAAATCCATGTTGCTGTATAGATTCCCATGAGATCATCAGGTTCTTCTGCACTTGATTTATTCCAAGATGGATTCATTAAAGTAAAAACAAACACAACATTAACTGTGTTTTATTTCCTCTGCCCCATTCATATATGTCAATGAAGAGCAATTCAGCGAGCAGCTGAATCTTGTGCTTGTAAGTTCTTGGTTTGGTTTGCTTTGCTTTAAGGGGGAATTCCGCTAATCATCTGCTCCATAGGTGAAACAGGAAATTGTATACTGACATGGTCTTTGGTTCATTCTTCCCATCATGAGCTGTTCAGGAGGATTTTATTGATTTATTGACTGAATGAATGAATTTATAAGGATTTCAACCATTCAAACATAGCTCCAGCTGCTCTGGATGCACTTTGTTGGATCAGAATCCAGTAGTTGGATACAAATTCAGCTACATTTAAAAATAGACCCACTTAAGTGACTAAATTTCCATAGATCTCACTATATGTACAAAAAAGAAAGGTTCCAGTCTTATGCATTTATTCCCTTTTCTTCATTTTTAGCAAGAAATAATATTTTTGGCTTTCATCAAAATCCCAGACTTTGGAATTAGTGAAGTAAATTTGAGCAGTGGTATAAAAAATCTCTCCAGAGATTGCAAATGCTACAATTGCTGTAATTTGATGGAAATTTAATTAACAATCACAGATGGAAATCACACAGAAATCATTCTTACTTCAGTACAAAAGTCATGTCTGGATTTTTTAAATAAGAACAAAGCAAATGAATATTAAATAGTGAAGTATGAAGCATTACTAACCTGCCCTTATTCAGAAAGAGAGAGAGACAGAGAGACAGACAGAGTGATTCTAATAGAAGAGAATATCTGTAGTTTAGGATTGAAGTGTGGAGTCCTTGCTGCTGTCTGAGCTTGGTTGTTTTCTTGCAGACGTTACCAAATAGGCAACATAATCAGTGCTGCACTGATTATGTTACCTAGTTGGGTGATGAAACATCTGCAAGCAAACAATCAAGGTCAGACAGCACCAAGGATTCCACAGATAGATAGATACCTGACCTAATGTAGATGGCAAATAGTTAACATTTCTAGGGATTAAGAAATTTTCTGGTCAAAAGGAAACATTTAAACCTTAAAGCAATCTGGGTAATAGCAACTGCACATACAATCGAAGTAGTGAAAGATTTTAACTGACTAAGAGATCCAACACAGAGCGTATTTCAAAGGCTACCTGTCATTTCAAATCATTCTACCACTGACAGAGGAAATGAATATTGTAAGTGCCTGACTTTTGATAAGGCATGAATGCTGCAATATCTCTGGCACTCCTTCCTATGCTGTTTTGAAAAGTTAAAATCAGAGTAGCCAGACTCCTTTTCCATTCTGAGTTAGGTAGACAGCTCTAGCTTAAGGTCTTTCATAGCGTCATTCATTCCTTCATTCCTAGATTCTTGAAATCATTTCTTGCTGGGGTCCATGAGAGCTGTAATTTTCCCAATAAAGTAAGAATATAAGAGACCAAGTTTGGTCTAGTGGTTAAGGTGCTGGGCTAGAAACCAGGACTCTGTGAGTTCTAGTCCCACCTAAGGCAAGAAAGCCGGCTGGGTGACCTTGGGCCAGTCCCTCCCTCTCAGCCCAACTCACCTCACAGGGTTGCTGTTGTGGAGAAAATAGGAGGAGGAAGGAGTATTAGGTATGTTCCCCACCTTGAGTTATTTATAAAAATAATAAAGGTGGGATAAAAAAAGCTCATCTTTTTCAGCACAGTGTGTTCCACACTGGCAAATCAGATCTATTCAGGGAGCTCACACACACCAACAGGAAGGTGATCCATGTTTTTTATCCTTTGTTGTTGTTTATTCATTTAGTCGCTTCCGACTCTTTGTGACTTCATGGACCAGCCCACGCCAGAGCTTCCTGTTGGTCGTCAACACCCCCAGTTCCCCCAGGGACGAGTCCATCACCTCTAGAATATCATCCATCCACCTTGCCCTTGGTCGGCCCCTCTTCCTTTTGCCTTCCACTCTCCCTAGCATCAGCATCTTCTCCAGGGTGTGCTGTCTTCTCATTATGTGGCCAAAGTATTTCAGTTTTGCCTTTAATATCATTCCTTCAAGTGAGCAGTCTGGCTTAATTTCCTGGAGGATGGACTGGTTGGATCTTCTTGCAGTCCAAGGCACTCTCAGAAGTTTCCTCCAACACCACAGTTCAAAAGCATCGATCTTCCTTCTCTCAGCCTTCCTTATGGTCCAGCTCTCGCAGCCATATGTTACTATGGGGAACACCATTGCTTTAACAATGCGGACCTTTGTTGTCAGAGTGATGTCTCTGCTCTTAACTATTTTATTGAGATTTGTCATTGCTCTTCTCCCAAGGATGAAGCGTCTTCTGATTTCCTGACTGCAGTCAGCATCTGCAGTAATCTTCGCACCTAGAAATACAAAGTCTTTCACTGCTTCTACATTTTCTCCCTCTATTTGCCAGTTATCAATCAAGCTGGTTGCCATAATCTTGGTTTTTTTGAGGTTTAGCTGCAAGCCAGCTTTTCCACTTTCTTCTTTCACCTTCATCATAAGGCTCCTCAGTTCCCCTTCGCTTTCAGCCATCAAAGTGGTATCATCTGCATATCTGAGATCGTTAATGTTTCTTCCAGCGATTTTAACTCCAGCCTTGGATTCCTCAAGCCCAGCATGTCACATGATGTGTTCTGCGTACAAGTTGAATAGGTAGGGTGAGAGTATACAGCCCTGCCGTACTCCTTTCCCAATCTTAAACCAGTCCATTGTTCCGTGGTCTGTTCTTACTGTCGCTACCTGGTCGTTATACAGATTCTTCAGGAGGCAGACAAGATGACTTGGTATCCCCATACCACTAAGAACTTGCCACAATTTGTTATGGTCCACACAGTCAAAGGCTTTAGAATAGTCAATAAAACAGAAATAGATGTTTTTCTGAAACTCCCTGGCTTTTTCCATTATCCAGCGGATATTGGCAATTTGGTCCCTAGTTCCTCTGCCTTTTCTAAACCCAGATTGTACCTCTGGCAATTCTCGCTCCATGAACTGCTGAAGTCTACCTTGCAGGATCTTGAGCATTACCTTACTGGCATGTGAAATGAGTGCCACTGTTCGATAGTTTGAACATTCTTTAGTGTTTCCCTTTTTTGGTATGGGGATATAAGTTGATTTTTTCCAGCCTGATGGCCATTCTTGTGTTTTCCAAATTTGCTGGCATATAGCATGCATTACCTTGACAGCATCATCTTGCAAGATTTTGAACAGTTCAGCTAGGATGCCGTCATCTCCTGCTGCCTTGTTATTAGCAATGCTTCTTAAGGCCCATTCAACCTCACTCTTCAGGATGTCTGGCTCTAGCTCACTGACCACACCGTCAAAGCTATCCCCGATATTGTTATCCTTCCTATACAGGTCTTCTGTATATTCTTGCCACCTTTTCTTGATCTCTCCTTCTTCTGTTAGGTCCTTGCCATCTTTGTTTTTGATCATACCCATTTTGGCCTGGAATTTACCTCCAATGTTTCTAATTTTCTGGAAGAGGTCTCTTGTCCTTCCTATTCTATTGTCTTCTTCCACTTCCATGCATTGTTTGTTTAAAAATAATTCCTTATCTCTTCTGGCTACCCTCTGGAATTTTGCATTTAATTGGGCATATCTCCCCCTATCGCTGTTGCCTTTTGCTTTCCTTCTTTCTTGGGCTACTTCTAGTGTCTCAGCAGACAGCCATTTTGCCTTCTTGGTTTTCTCTTTTTTTGGGATGTATTTTGTTGCCGCCTCTTGAACAATGTTGCGGACTTCTGTCCATAGTTCTTCCAGGACCCTATCTACTAAGTCCAGTCCCTTAAATCTATTCTTCACCTCCACTGCATATTCCTTAGGAATATTAGTGAGCTCATATCTAGCTGATCTGTGGGTCTTCCCTAATCTCTTTAGTCTGATCCTAAATTGTGCAAGAAGAAGTTCATGATTGGAACTACAGTCAGCTCCAGGTCTTGTTTTTACCGACTGTATAGATGTCCACCACCTTTGGCTGTAAAGTATGTAGTCAATCTGATTTTGGTGTTGTCCATCTGGGGACGTCCATGTATAAAGCCATCTCTTAGGTTGCTGGAAGACAGTGTTTGTTATGCACATTGAGTTGTCTTGGCAAAATTCTATCAGCCTATGTCCTGCTTCCTTTTGTTCTCCCAGGCCATGCTTACCTGTAATTCCAGGTGTCATTTGACTGCCCACCTTAGCATTCCAGTCTCCCGTGATGAAAATAACGTCTCTTTTAGGCGTGTTGTCCAGTAGGTGCTGCAGATCCTCATAGAACTGCTCTACTTCAGCTTCTTTAGCATCTGTGGTTGGGGCGTATATGATAATTCTATCATTTTTTGGATTGTATCCAAGCACTGCTTTAGCCACTTTACACTATTAATTATGAAGGCTACTCCATTTCTTCTGTGGTCCTCTTGTCCACAGTAGTAGATCTGGTGGTCATCTGATGTGAAGTGGCCCATTCCAGTCCATTTCAGTTCACTGACACCCAGAATGTTTATCTTTCATCTTGACATCTCACCAATAACCACATCCAATTTGCCCTGGCTCATAGATCTTACATTCCAGGTTCCAATGGTTTGTTGATCCTTAGAACATCGGATTCGCCGTTCACCACCAGCACCGTCAGCTGCTAGCCATCCTTTCGGCTTTGAGCTAGCTGCGTCATCACGTCTGGGGCTAGTTGAGCTCATCCTCTGTTCCTCCCCAGTAGCATTTTGACCATCTTCCGACCTGGGGGTCTCATCTTCCGATGGTATACCGACATCTCTCTGGTTGTACTGATCCATTTAGTTTTCACGGCAAGAATACTGGGGTGGGTTGCCATTACCTTCCCCAGGAATCACATTTAGTCTGACCTCTCTGTCATGACTTTCCCGTCATGCCCTTCACAGTTTAGCTCATGGCATCACTGAGGTGCTGAAGCTCCAGCACCACGACAAGGTAACGATCATTTGCTGAAGTTTTTATCCTTATCCTTTCTTAATTCTAACTGTTCATCTCTGTCTCCAATTTGCTGACAATTCTTCAGGCTGTCAGTCTCACATTTCCTTCCCTTTTGTTTCTTACACTTCCCTGAAAACAAAGCAACCATCCCAAATCTTCTATTTTCTGTCACCTACTTGTCTGTCTCTGTTTTGTCTTGTGCTGAGTGAATGAATCTTCTTTTCATGAATAAGTCTAAGATAATATCTTTTCTCTTACACTACTGCATGTAATATAAACTTTTTTATTTATACAACTTATGTCATAGTGTGTTGTGTGCAATACTTCTCAGACTTTTTTCTTTGTATTGCATGAGCAGCACATAAAGCATCATTCCCAGAAGAGGCTGGCCTTGCCAATGAGCAGAGAGAACAAGCCTGCCAGTAGAGGCATCCACGCCAAGCGATGATTTTGTCAGAATAACAAAACATGTGCTGTAACATGATGCAGACTCTGCCCTATCTGTACTTGCATGCAACAGCAACACACATACAAAAAGGGACAAAGTGTGCATTGATGTTCTGTCATTTGCCCCCACTTGCCCCCCCCCTTCACTGGACATCCATTCCTGTCAGCTCAGAAAAGCAAGAGATCAGAGGATGATACTCCCTTTCATTTTTAATAAGACTTTACTTTTTAAGCAGCTTTTCAAAATTTTGTTTTTAAAGTGGGACAGAACACTCTCCACACCAGTTCAGTACACCATCTTTATAGACACTACGTTGTCCTTTCCTATCCTTCCTTTCTCTGCCTCAAAAGGGGTGCAGGTGAAAATATTTTTAAAATGTACTGTGGTGAAACCCTGGAAGCTATTTAGCTGAAATATTTCAGGGTTAAGGTCTGTCATTACTGTTGAAGGAAAGAGTAGCTGCACCTGTTTCATCACAGCTTGTGGACATTACTTTGTACCAGACCAGATCTCGCATCCCAATTAGGTCCAAATCAAGGATTGGTGCATTTGAATCTCAAATTCAACTTGCTCGATACCTTTACTTTGTGGGTGTGTGCACGCACACGGGCCTTCAAGTCAGTCTTGACTCCTAGCAATTGTCTGGACAAGTCCCTGCAGTTTTCTTGGCAAGATTAAGGAAGTAGCTTGCCATTGCCTCCTTCCTGGGGCTAAGAGAGTGGCTGGCCCAAGGTCACCCAGCTGGCTTTGTGCCTAAGGCAGGACTAGAACTCACGGTCTTCCAGTTTCTAGCCCGATGCCTTAACCACTACACCAAACTGGCTGTCTGACACCTTTACTAGACACACCTAATGTGAATGCCACTCATTTCAGTAAGGCTGTTTGCATGATACAGTTCAGTGAAACTGCAGGATTTGGTTTATTATTATTTTTTTAATGTGTTGACATGGACTTCACTTGGACTCTCCCTTCAAAAGCTGTATGCAAAAGGTTTATGACTCATTTCTGTGTACTTTTTTCCATTGGTGATCAGATCAATGTTCTGATTTCACAAATTTCTTCTTTGAAGCCTGGCTTGGTATCAGAGAGTGATGCTGAACAGGGCTGCAGTTCTTTAATACTTTTTGCCCTTTGATATAATAAGGCCGGATCATTGTAGCAAAGGAAGCAGTGCCAAGAATGTGGCACATTGCAATATGCTACTGGGAAGGTTTTATTAAGAACAATAACAAAGGAAGCGTTTCACTTTTTATTTCTTTAAAGTCTGGCTTGAAAAAAAAATTACAAAATGAACAATTTCATTTCAGCTGCACAGGAATGCAATCTAGACCAGTTCTGGTACACTGCATGCATTATTGGGAAGTGTGCAATCAGGATACCTTTTACCTTAACAAGTTGCCAACATGCTATTTTATTCTGGAGATGCCTTACAAGCTGACCTTCTTTTCTCCATCATGCATGTGTGTGAGACAGAGAGATCCTTCACAGTCCCTGATACTACCATGTTGGCAGTTTAGTTTTATCCAGGTGATTCCTTGGTACTCAGTTATGTTGCATTGTCAGTAGAGCTGTAAACACAGATGTAATGGTAGATGGGAATGACCATGGGAGACAGGAGGAAGAGCCACAGACTGGACAACTGTCATGTAAAACATATTTCGGCCCACAGAAGGAGAATGGGCATGGGAAGTGTTTCAGAAGGGACCCTCCCTAGTTTTCCAGAGACTAAAAGGAAAGGAGGGGAGAAATACTTTCAGTCTTGCAAGATTCTGTTAATGTAACCTGACAATAGAGTTAGTTCTCATGGTTGTGCTTCTTGTCTGGACTACCTCAGAGGGCCAACAGCAATAGGGTTCATGTGAACTCGAACGGTGGTGGTGCTGGTTTCAGAACGGCATGAAGTCCTCTGTGAGTAATATTCTACATGTGAAGGTTTCCCCGCTATTGTGATGGAATGTGAGGGTGGCCTTGGAAGATGGGGCGAAGAGATGCTGCCTAGGAAATGATCAGATAAAAGAGAAAGGAGCCCACAACAGAGTAATGGCCAGAGAAAGAAACTTAGAAAGGGCCTGCCCTAATTACTCTGGCAGTAAATAGGGAGAGCAGGAGATTTGTACTTCAGAGTTGCAAGATTCTGTTAGTCTAGCCTTACAATAGAGTAGAATTAGTTAATCTCATCATGTTTCCTGTCTGGTTTACCTGGGAGGGCTAACATCAATCTTGCAAGTCTCAATTTGGTTTTATTTTTTGGCAGCACAAAAGTATTTTGCCTTTTTTGGCAAAAATAAGAATGGGGATGGATGTGTTGCTCGTCTATACAACAGTGCACACTCAATAATAATTTTCACCCTTAACCCACCCCAAGCCTCCTGAAAAACATTTAAAAAGTGATATCACAGTAGCATTAGACTCAACCTCTGTGGTCCAGAGAGGTGTACATGTGTGTATGTGTGTGTGAGTGCCTCGGTGTAATTTTTTTTCAGCAGTCTATCACCATCTTAAGGTTGAGACATATAGTAGTTTGGTGACACTTGATAGAAACTTTGATGGTGGTGCAAAGGAAAGAGGTCAGAATGTTGTTTATTCACCCCATTGGGCTGCACCCATGATCACTGCTATTCAGAGCCTGCCTTCCTCTGATCCATGGATACTTGGCACAGACAGTTTCATATATTTGCCCAATTCCCCCCTGAGACCCTCTGAAGTAAGGGAAACTTGCAATGGCAAGTTCTAAAGTTCACCTATAATAGGTGGTCTCCACCAGTTTACACCAGTTGCAAACAGTGGTAATTTTATTTACGTGGAGTTTGATGGATTCTAAAGCTTTCCAACTTCCTTAGCTGTCTTTCTAAGTCCTTCCCGATGCTTTCAAAAGACAAAGAAAGACTGTTACTTTCCTAAGTGAGTTTTCTGCAGCCCTTCTATATGTAAGAAAAATGTCCTCCACCAAAGATAATTGCTAAAGTAATCTCTGTATGGGTAGTAGTTACACAACCTTGCCACCAGCAGAGAAGGTTAAGTACATACCTTCTAATTAATGAAGTTGCAGTCCACTGACTTTCTGATGCATTTTTTTTTAACAAAAAAAAGTATAGCTATACTAATTAGCAGATGTTTGGTCTGCATATGAAACATTTGATTCACCCTTTCTTCCTGTTGTTTAGGGCTACAACTAGACACTTGACAGGAAATAGACATAAAACTCTGTGCCACAAAATTCAAATGAAATAATGTGTTCATTTCTATCCTCTTCCAAGCCTGATACAATTTTATTGAAATAATGTTTTCATATTTGGCCAACAGGACAATGTTATTAATGCTTCTATTGCAGTATGTGTAGGATATTATTGTTTATATTTAGCCTTTGCTTGAGAAGTGGCATTAAGGTCTTGAGTACATCTTGAGCACAGAACAAGATAATTGAATTGCTAGCAAGAGAAACAATTCCTGTGATTGAGAATGAAAAGATATACCATTAAGCATATTAAAGTATAGGATCAGTCAGACTAAAGGCCCAAACAGACCAGTTTTTAGCTTCCACCAGTAACTAATTTGATCCCTCTTTCAAGATTTCAAGACTTGAAATCAACAAATTCTCTTCTGCTCTTGCTGCCATGAAATGTCTAAATGCAGAATTTCATCAGTCACTAGAGCCAACAGACCAACATGTAATTAAATTGTCTTCTTAAATTCATCTTACCACTGCCACATCTTGTGGCAGCAACGTCTGTAGATTAATCACATGAGGTGTACTGGGCTTTCTAATATGATGAGAAATAAAAAATAAATCTAGCCACATAAAGCATGCCCTTCACTGTTTTATAAATCTCAATCATGTTCCCACATAAGTCATTTGGGTGGCTCTTTTGAGAGCTGTTTCTCATCTGACAGTATTGCTTTTGAATCTGAGCATCCAGCACTATCCCACACATTATTCCATCAGTGTTAGTATTTAATATTCATCAAAGATACTGCATCTTATTTCCAGCCCTTCTCATTTGAAAGATACACATTTTGGCCTGTCCGGATTGGTGGAAATTTCACTGAATTCACTTTTTAAAACAACAATTTACCAAAAGGGTTGCAGATTTATTGATAAACAGGTCAGAAAGAGCTTGAGATTTAAAACAGTTGAATGTCAAAGACGGTGAAACTGCTTTATCTAATGACTGTAGCCACGTCAATAAATTAAGCATATCTTTCACCCTTAAACACTGTTATTCTGTAAATCACAAAAAGGGGGTCTTTAAAATATATCATTAAAAGAGCCGGGGTATCCACAGCAAGGATTAAAATGCTGTTGGTGGCCATAACCATGGCATGAAAGCTGCACCCCTGTTTTATATGTAGTGTGAATGCAACACATGAAAAAGGGGGAAGACTTCAGTCACATGGGTTCAGCTGCCATCTTAACTTTTTTGACTTCCTGTTGGAGATACCCTTAAACATATGCCCCCCAGGTCTTTCTGAATCACAGTTCACTAAAGCCTTAGCCAACATGGCCTATAGTGAGGCATGCTGGGATTTGTAGTTGAGCAACCTCAGGAGGGCCATTGTCCACCATAACGTCAGTGCTTTAGAAGACTAAAGTCACAAATTCCCTTTGGTTCCAACAGGAAAGTTACATCACTGAATGATTCTTACTTTAGGGTTCCTCAGTGGGACTTAAGTTGACCATTGATTTCAAAACAGATGGGATCCTTTGAAATCAATGGTCAGCTTAAGTCCCACTGAGGAACCCTAAAGTAAGAATCCATTGGTAAAGACCAATACTTTATCCAGTCCACAGACTTCTCTAGTGTTTTTCTATCAAGGTTGGGATCCACCATCAATGGAAAATTCACAGTGGAAACACACATTAAAGAAGCTGAGATGTCATGGTCTCTTAGAATCCCTTCATGATCCATATAGTGTGAAAGTGGTGCATGTGTATATATGTCTCCCATAAATAGCTGCCATCAGAATAGGATTTGTCAGCTTCTTCTTTCTGATTCAATGAAAGTTTTCTATCTCACTTTCTTCAAAACTCTCACCTATTCTTATCTGACCAACCATTTCCATTCACCTATACCTTTGTAAGCTAGGAACATCTTGTTGTTCCATCGCATCTGGGATCTTGAGGGGGAAATATTGCTCAAACATTTCAGAACATTGAGGAGGGGGGAGGAAATCTGATACAAGTGCATAGAAGGAAGTTCCTTGGTATTCACTGTCAGGTCTATGAAAGGTATAGATGATGATGATGATGATGATGATGATGATGATGATGATGATGATGATGATGATGATGCTTTCTCTTGAACTGTAATGTTGAGAATTTTTTAAAAAGCAATTTATTTCCAAATATGCTTAGTTGCGAGTCAGATACCTAAGATTAAACAAAATAACAGCTAACTTCAGATTTACAAAGGAAAAGTAAATTAATCAGTCAATCAATCAAGATAAACTTCTAGTGAATACTTGGATACGTTCTTGGTGTTTTCTTGAGAACAGAATTGCCTTCCTCCAAGATGTTTTCTGAACTCAGCAGTCTAGTCCACAGTTCTGAGATATTCTGATGGTCTCCCATGCAAATATTATGTCTGATGCTAGTTAGTTTTTTTTTAAGACCAGCTCACAGCTAGGTGCTGCATCTGCTGGGCCTTGGAGGAACATGCTTAGATCTAAATACTCACTGTGAAATGCTCCAGAAATAGGAAAATTATCACCTACTCCTAAATTAGTAGCTCCCATGATAAGCTCAAAAAAGGTATGGTAACTAGGGTATCTACTATAAATTAATAAACCTGTTTCCCCCATAGCTTCGTGATTTTATTTACATGATATGAAGTTGTAGCAATTTGGGTTGGAGAGCAAGGATACATAAAGTAGAGAATTAATTTCTGGTGACAGTTGTGGTTGTGTGATATATTTGTGTGAATGTACGAACTGGTATGTACAAAAGAGAAAGAACTGATATGTATATGAGATTCATTCAAAGCAGCTCATGGAGGCAGAAGAGTTTGTTCCAGAAGATGTACATATTTAGCATGAGACAAAATACTGGAATGAAGATTTTAAAAAAGACAGCAGAAGACATGGTTCTCAAAACAAGATATAGCTCCTCCAAAAGTTTTCCTGCTGGAACTAATGGACAGACAATAAGAAAAGACTTATGGATGATCGTTTTTGTATGCGGTAACTGCCGCTACATTATTATATGCACAATGGAAAGACTCTTAAACACCCACAATGGAGGAATGGTTGGTGAAGATGACAGAATTTGCAAAGATGGCAAAATTGACTTGTTTGATTAGGGAAAAGACAACAACTACATTTGTCAGTGACTGGAAACCCCTTATGGACTTTTTGCTGAAAGCAGAAAAAAATGAACTTGTGATTTATGGGTTTGATGATTAGAAAGGGTAGAGTATGGGAAGTAGGGAGCCATGATATAATCTTAGAGAGAGAGGATAAAATATAAATGCCAATAGAAGAGAGTATCTGTAGCTCAGGGTTGAATTGTGAAGTCCTTGGTACTCTCTGAGCTTGGTTGTTTGCTTGCGGATGTTTCACTACCCAGCTAGGTAACATCATCAGTGCTGTTGATGTTACCTAGCTGGGTAGTGAAACATCCGCAAGCAAACAACCAAGCTCAGAGAGTACCAAGGACTTCACAAAATATAAATGCATTTATAACTGCTATAAAGGATAGAAGCCACTTCTTTATACGTTTTTTTTTTAAATTTTCTTCTTTGTCTTTTTTTTTCTTCATTTCTATTTACTTATCACTTTTCTTTTACTTTTCTTTCATTTTTCTTTAAACTTGTATTGTTTCTATCTTGTAAAAAACTTCTATAATAAACATTAATTTGAAAAAAAGATATAGCTCCTATTTGAACTGAATGAATAGTGACACTATGCAAGTATAGTGAGTGAGAAAATACCAGGAAATGTGAGAAGAGTATTAATGAGATTGGCTAAGCCCTTTCCAAAGTTATAAAAGTGTTTGGGCACTTTAGGACCAATGTATAGAACAAGGTACTGTGCATTGTTGGTTTCCCACCCCATTTCTTCTGGAATTCAAATCTATTGTGGCCAGCTAGGCTTAGATAGGTATCCATGAGTGTGAATATGTATGAGTGAGTTAAGTCAGATAAGGCACAGTTGTACACCTGCTTCAGTTCTAAGTGTCCTGAAGAACAACAAATAACACAGAAGATGCCATTAATTGTCTTCTTTATAAGCTTCTGTATGACATTGTTGCTAGGCCCCAGCAGTGATGCTAAACCAACATTTGGCTCCACTGTTTCTGCCCTGGACTCAGCATACGGTGACTCAGACTGGGAACCTCCTTCACACCCAATGCTTAAGAATCTGAGGAGGGATCATCAGAAGGTTTGAGAGGCTTAGCCACACCAAGAAAGAGGTGCCAGCTATGCTCAGGCAAGATAAAATTCTGAAGATATTAGGCCCCAAGACTCCCCACTCATAACTCCTAGCTACAAAACCTTCATCCATTAGGTTTGGCTCATCTTTGACTTCTCCCTTCTTTGCTTACACTGAGCTAAATAGACAACGATCTAATTCCATACAAGACATCTTCCCACTTTTCTCAAGGACCCATGGGAGAGGCAGCAGAGAACTACAAATAATCCAAAACCAAAAAAAGCTTCAGAGCTGTGCCCTACATAATGTGGTTTAGTGGTTAAGGTGTTGGACTAGGACTGGGGAGACCCAGGTTCAAGTCCAACTTGAGCCATAGATGCTTAATGGCTAACTTTGGGTCAGTCATTCCTTCCCAGCCCAGCCTATCCCACAGGATTATTGTTGGGGGGAAAATAGGGAAAGGAGTACTTTGTGCTCCTAGAAGAAAAGTGGGTTATACATGAACAAAACAATAAATTGAAGAAATGGTTACACTTTCTGATAGTGTAATACCAGTACCCATTGAAACAAATCCTTTCCTACCTATACCCCTTCCCTTGGACTAGTTAAGGCCTATATGAAAGGAATTCAGGTCATCAGGTCTTCACAATTGGCCTAGGGTAATTCTATTATACTTTGTGTAGATTTTTTTTTCTCTTTAACTTTTAAAAATAGCTTAGTTTCTTTGGGGAGGCATTAGAAGACATGAAATGTTAAAAATAATCCCAATTCAGCAAGGTTTGCAATAGAATTCCATATTCTTGATATTCTCAATACATCTTATGAACTTTAGAGCTGGCTCAGTCTAGATTCTTCTTCTCTCTTAAACTTTATTATTTAGTTACAGGGAATTCTTTGGGGACTCTGTAGAGAGCTAACCTCCATGTTCTTGCTACAAATGATTCCAGAAGGACTGCACAAGATTTCCATTTTGAACACACAGATACTTTGGGGAATGCCCTCTGCTGGGCTCCATTCTTAGGTCAGTGAGAAGTAACCTTCAAGATGCCATTTCCCAATCCCAGGATTCTTGTTAAATGAGAAAAAAAAACCACGCATACTGCTGCAACATCTAACAAATTGGAACAGAGCCAGGCATTCTGCTCAACTAGAATGTTCCAGTTTAAGGCAACCAAATCAGTGAGAAACCAATGGGTCTAAATGAATAGTTTCTTAATTCAACTGAAGGGTAGGCATTGCAAGAGAGAGAAATTAACCATTAACAGGTGCAATTCAACAACACACATCATAGCAGGCGTGACCAATATACTGCTTTTGGGCTGTGTGCTGTCCCCCAAAAATACACACCATACCTAGAACTCCTCAAGTCCTACCATTGAGTTTGCACAGCAAAATAAAAATAATAAAGGCAGGATAAAAATTAAATAAATAAATAAATAAAATGCTAAATGAAGATATCTTAGATTCTCCATGGGACCTACCTGGGATCATGTTGCTCATACTATATCTTCTGTACCCATAGCAACCAACCATACGCTATTTCATATATAGAGCTACCATAGCTTTTTAAGGTCCATTGTCTTTAGTATTCATATAAGAGAAAATGTTATTAATAGAAGCTCTTGGACCTTTTCCGATTTCTAGCTAGTATGCCAGTTGCAGCCTGGTTTGGACTCAAGCAACAATCACTTATTTCTGTATGTCCTAGTGTTTGGATTATTGGCTCTATATGGGGCTGCCCTTGAAGGCAATTTGAAAGCTGTAACTGGTCCAGAATGTAGCTACCTCTTGCTGATCTCTTGGTCAGCACTGGTACAGAATAATATCACCAATTCTGCAGGAGCTGCATTGGGTGCCAGGAGATCCCAATGCCCAATTCAAGGTGCTGGTCATGTAATGGTATGTGGGAATAACCTTAGGAGATGGGGGGAACAGCTATTTAGTGAAGATTCACAACCATGTGTTGCTGTGATTCTGAATGTCATCAGCTTTTAGCAAGTATTGGCTACCTTCCTTAGAGATCAAAAAAATTATTGCAGGGCTGAATGATAGGATTTCCATTCTGAGCACATAGATGTTTTGAAGCTATGCCCTCCATTGGCTTCAGCCTCAGGTGAACAAGAAGCAACTTGTGAAATATTGTTTTCAATCCAAGGATGTTTTGATAGATGAGACACATTCTGAACTATTTCTACAAAATAAGAACAAAGCTGAACAGATGTTCCACTGTATCTTAATTTTGATGAGAGCTGTTTATAGAGTGGTCAAAGGTGAAAAAGGTTGAGAACTCATGGACATTCATGGAGTTTCATAATTCAATAAACATCTCAGGAAGTTAATAGATGCAAAATCAGTACTTCCATTTGGTACTTCAGTGTCTTTCAAGGGGATTTTGTACTGAATGAATGAGTTATGGTGGACATCTTACTTGAAAAAACAGATTATTCCAAACAAAGCTACATGGAAAAGTTATCCTGACAGTAAGAGGTCTGAAACCTTACAGCCTTTTGTATCTCTGGTTTCTGAGAGCTTTCATTTAAAAAAAATAATCCATTATAATGAAAACTCACAAATTTCTTCCTGCTATTTCTTCAGCAGTCTCCAAAGGAAGAATAAAATATACTCTTCATAAAAGTTTTAAAAGCTAGAGTGAACTTTCAGTTTCTGGAACAGAAGCCATCAACTTTTTGTAACTAAAACAACTGACACCTATGACACCTGGAATATTAACAATTTCTTATTATCTAAGCTTTTCTGGATCACATCCAATTTTGAGGATGGAATTGTAATTTACTACATCATGTTCCCAAGGATGTGAGCCAGAAATAAAGTATAAGAAAAATAAATATATTCCTTAAATCTCTCACAACACTGATTCTAATGGTACATTCTGAAACTCAGTTTCAATAATATGAAACTGGGTTTTTCCCAGAAAAATATACCTGAGGGCAAAATAGTTCATGAATCTCCATCTCTCTTCCTTCCCCACTGTCTCATCCCTTTCTCCCATTTCCTTTGCCTCTTATCTCCCTCCCCACTGTGACAGATAAGTTCACTCCCAACATAGCACAACAGATGTTTAGCATTTATTTATCTGATTGAGGGCCAGTTTTGTTTAGTAGTTAAGGCACCAGACTAGAAACAGGAGACTGTGAGTTCTAGTCCTGCCTCGGCACGAAACCAGCTGGGTGGCCTTGGGCCAGTCATACCCTCTCAACCCTAGGAAGGAGGCAATGGCAAGCCACTTCCTTAATCTTGCCAAGAAAACTGCAGGGACTTTTCCAGGCAGTTGCCAGGAGTCACCATTGACTCAAAGGCACACAATCAAATTATCTACTTTTCCCCAATTATTCATATCTTAAAGTACCTAGCAATGTCATACAATTATTTTATATATTTATGATATATAACCGCTGCATATTTATGATATATAATTGTTACCTACAGCATTACATTAATGGCTGGGAGAAACCAACATAAAAATAACCTTTTCTCCATGAATGCCAAAAATAGGTTCAGCACTGGACCCTAGTAAACAGTAGAGGGGTAACCCTTTCCCCTGGACAGGTGCCACGGCTGAAATAACCTGCCTTGACATCACTGCATGGCCTGAGAAGGACATTCCCTCCAAAATGCCTTGGGGTATATATAAATGAAAATATTCTTTAGTTAATTGAATTCCACATTTTTTAAAAGAATACATCAATATATATTAAATAGGAATATAATTATTTAAAAATAAATATTTAGAATGAGAAAGTAATTCAGAGAAAGAAACTAGTTTTGAACTCAATAGAATTATGACATGATGACTTAATTTGTACATGTCTTCTTCAATGTGGTATCAACTGGTTTTAGCAGGACTTATTTCTAGGGAAATGTAAACGGGATTCCAGCCGCCCAGATTTCTATGGGACTAATGTTCATAGGATAAGAGTTCATATCTATCTTATAAAGAAAGTACGGTATCACTATTTTATTATACATATAGAATCATATACTCCATGGGCTGCATCTATAAATATTTGAAGTCTTTTCTTTAATTTTCAGTGAAAAACAACTTTTCTAATGATTTTCCTTGCACTCTTCTTCAGGCCAGCCATACCCAATGTCTTCAACCATTCTTTTGTAAGTCCCCCTCCCCTTCCAGGCACCTTATAGTGTGTGTCTCTTGTTGCAACCTGGTGATTCATCAAGATATACAAATGCTTTTTTTTCATATATTGCTTGATAGGAACCCCAACTCATCCTATATTCATGCTATTGTTTTTTCTCACCCAAATACAAGATTTCACACTTCTCCCTATGGAAATCCACCATGCTGGGTTTTGCCCCATGTTCCAGCTTGTCCAGACCCTCCTCGGTACTGGTATTGTCCTCAAAGGAGCTTGCTATCCCTAATATCTTTGTGTCATCTGCAGATTTCATAATCACATTCTCTAACTCCTCGTTCAATTCATGTATAAACATGTTGACCAGCACAAGACTTAGAATGGAGCAGTGTGGTATACTATTCAGCATTCCCTCCAACCAGATGCAGAGCCATGAACATATACTCAGTTTTGTATCTACCTAAGAGTAGCGTAGTCACATTTTGTCATCTTTTCTATAGAATCTCATAAGACACTCTGCTAAATATGATAAGAACTGCATATCCACTCCATTCCAGTGCCAACTAAGCTGATCACTCTGTCAAAAAGGAAATCATGTTTGTTTAGCCTTATGTATTCCTGAAAAAAACCATGCTGAATCCTGACAAGCAATCCATTCTATTTTCAGGGTTCAAAAATCTATGCTTAATAATGAAATGTTTTTATCAGACTGGGTGTGGTATGGTGTGGTGGATTTGATTTTTTTTTTTCATTCTCCTCATTCCTTAAAGAACAAGAGCTATTTTAAGGTTATTTACTTAGATATGGATACCCTTCCAGAGTCTGCAAAAAGGGAGGTTGTAGGATAACTTTTGGCCTGTATGTTAGGGCAGCTTTTGCCAACCTGTAGGCTCAACAGATGTGTGGCCTTCAACCCCCAGAATTGTCCAGCCAGCTTGTTCATTGTTGAAAATTCTGGGAGTTGTAGGTCTCCCATCTGGAAGGTGCCAAGATTGGGGAAGGCTGGGCTAGTATTGTAAGCCAATGTGGTATACTGAACAAGGCACTGGATGTAGGACTAATGAGATCCAGTTTCAAATCCTTTCTCAGACATAAAACTAATTTTGCCACCATTCACTCCCAGCACAATTTACCTCAAAAGGCTACTGGTAAGGGAAGACTAAGGCAGTGCTATGAGTTCCATCTTGAACATCTGATAAAAAATATGGGTTATAAATCTAACAAAAAATAAGGAAAAAATTCAATTGTCCATCCCAGGATACCCACTTGCTTAATATTATTCTCTCTCTCTCTCTCTCACACACACACATGGATATATATGTTATATATATTATATAAAAAAATTCTCTTCTCACCCCTATGAGTGATATGCCTCTTCCTCAACCTTGGGTCATCTACTAGAGGCCTGTGAGTTTGAGGGTTCTGCACAGTATCTTAGCTGTTCCTGCACAGTATCTTAGCTGTTCCTAGCACTGCACTTTTCTGGACGGAGAGATCTGATGTTGTTCCTGGGATCTGTTGGAGCCACTCTCCCAGCTTGGGAGTCACAGCCCTGAGTGCTCCTCTTCCCACCACTGGGACCACTTTGGCCTTCACTTTCCACATCCTCCCTAGTTCCCCCTTCAGACCCTGGTACTTTTCCAGCTTCTCCTACTCCTTCTTCCTGATGTTGCTGTCCCTTGGCACTGATACATCAGGAAGCACCACTGCTGTCTTCTGGCCCTTGTCTACTCTCTCTCTTTCTCTGAGTATGTATGTATGTATGTATGTGTATACACACACACACACACTCAGGAATGAATGAATAAATGAATGAGAATATGAATATGAATATGAATATATATATATATATATATATATATATATATATTCCTCAGATATTATAAGAAAGGATTTTGTTTTACAGGTCTCCAAAGTAAGGAAAACTAGATATCTATGAATCACCAGGCACATTAAACATATTACTACCATCCTGAAGGCCATTTTCAAGACTTCTCAAGAGGGCCTTGGAGTTGATCACAGCAATAAGTGGTGCAGTTGCATTAAACTATTCTTAACCTGCACCATCAGTTGCACTTGACAGTGCAATGAGTTCATACAGAGTTTTGCCATCTGTAAAGAATATCAAATTTGACCCAGGTTGATGAGAAGTGGCTAACCCTGTTGATTTTTTCAACAATCTGCCATTTATAAAAATAGCAAAATTTTATTGCAGTGTGGACTTGATGCCTAAAGTGGATATATTTTCCCCTAGCAAGTATATGTGCAACAGCACAAGATATACAACTTTTTCCTTCACTGCTGTGGCCAGTTCTTTTGAAAAAAGATGGCCCATTTTAGTGCTCAATTGAACAACTGTCAGAAAGGTTTCATGGGGCAGATAATAATTTTTGCAAACAAATCTAGACCCCTGGAAGCAATTCAAGCACGCATGACTTTTCCTAGAGGGCAAGCAGTTTGAGTCCAGTTTAGGAAGTCACCCACAACACACATAACATCAATTTCCTTTCCAGATGCATGCCATGTCTGGAAATTAAGTAAGTGATTAGACAAGACTAAATGGAATTCATTTCAGAATTAGACATAGGCAGTTTATTGTCCTTCTCTCCCCCCCCCCCAATTATGCTCTAACAGCCTTGTAGATTAGCTGCAAACACGATCAAAGACCAT
This sequence comes from Candoia aspera, assembly GCF_035149785.1. Classification (NCBI taxonomy): domain Eukaryota; kingdom Metazoa; phylum Chordata; class Lepidosauria; order Squamata; family Candoiidae; genus Candoia; species Candoia aspera. Next base: position 103,158,141 of record NC_086157.1, read on the forward strand.
GAGCTTATGTAATTACAAAATGTGAAATTCCCCAGCTTTTAGTACACAAATACATTCTGCTGAAGCTTAAATATATTTTATATGCAAGAAGCCAAGAGGAGACACATTAGCGCTAGGATGCAGTCACCCCCTAATACGCTCTCCCTCCCCCCAACATGCTAGAGAACAATGCTCCCACTTCTGGCTTTGCCCTTCAATATGCCCACATGCTGAATGAGATTTCCTTGTAACCCATGGGTCAGTGTATGTTAATTACAACCACAACTAATTAACATACACTTAGCCTTAACACTCAGCTAGTTGCTGTGTTGGACATTAAGTAATGCAGGAAGAAGGCAGTTAAAAGAAATAAGGAGCCGATGATCCATCACTCTTTTATTATATTTATCTTTAAATACCTAATGCTTGGCCTAGAACAGAAGGAGTGTTATCTTCCTTAACTCTGGTTGTATCCCAATTGCCTCAGTTCCAACAAACAATCATTCTGAAGAAGGAAGGTGAGGAATGGAATTGAATTACATTCTCAGCATTCTGATATTCACCTTATCTTTTGCAATTGGGCATTGACAAAAGGATATACTTTATTTGCCATTGCCACTGTATCTTCCAGGATGGTTTTAAACTTCCCAGACTAGTCTACAGCACTGGAATTTCTTGGTAGTCTCCCATCAAAATTGTAACCAGATCCAATCTTCTTTATCAGTCAAGGTTGTTTAAAACTTTGTTTAAATCAGTTGTGCAAAAATTGCAGCTTTTCTAGAGGTGACAGACTCATCCCTGGGGGAGCTGGGGGTGGCGACGACTGACAGGAAGCTCTGGCGTGGGCTGGTCCATGAAGTCACGAAGAGTCGGAAGTGACTGAACGAATGAACAACAACATACTTTATTTATTAGATTTATATTCTGTTTTTCCTCCAGGAGTTTAAGACAGAGCATTCATGGTGTTCCCATCCTCCACGTTTATCCTCCTGACAACAGTTCCTGCAAGGTATATAGGTAATGCTGGCAAGATAGGAACCAAAAGTCTTGTGGCAAACATGGAGGAGGTAAACATGGAGGAGGTGCCTCTGATGCTCAAGGCCAGGAAAAGAATGGCCAAAAACCTGCTGATTAAAAAGACAAGAGGAAAAGGTCCTGAATTCAAGGTTCATACAATCACACACCCAAGACAATGATTAGATGTCTCTGTTTTGTTCATGTAGAGGACTTCATTCCTGTTCTATTAAAGTCATACTGAGGCTGTGAAGCTTCAGCTATTAAGTGGCTGTGGAAGCAGTGTTGAGTCCCTAGAAAACAAAATTTATTGCTATGTCTGGTATAAAATCTGGCACTAAATAGGCTGGAGAGATTGGCCCAAAGTCACCCAGTGAGCTTCCATGGCTGAGGATGGACTTGAATCCCTGGTCCTTGTCTAACATCTTAACCACTGTTCCATAAAGGCTCCCTTGGGCTGAGTTCAACTCCTGGGAACTTCATGGGCATGTCCAAGGCCGTTTTCTACAGGAAACATTTGCCATTGCCACTGTATCTTCCAGGATGGTTTTAAACTTCCCAGACTAGTCTACAGCACTGGAATTTCTTGGTAGTGTCCCATCAGAATTGTAACCAGATTCAATCTTCTTTATCAGTCAAGGTTGTTTAAAACTTTGTTTCAATTAGTTGTGCAAAAATTGCTGCTTATGGGCTATAAACGAGAAATTGTGGTAGCTCAACTCCCATGAACACTGATGGTATCTGTAAGTGAAATGAATTGTTGCCCTTTTCTATCATTAGTGCTCCTTCTGCTACCTCAATTCCCTTCTCTGTGCTTTCTTCTTTTTCTTGTTGTTCTTGCTGTTTTCCTGTGTAGGACAGGAAGATGCCTTCAATTATTTCTATTAAAATGTTTGACACACAAACATCTGTTTTAAAACTAATTCTTAAATTGAACAACTGAGTGGACAGAAAAGAGTCACACTCTTAATGGTAATTAAAAGTCTAGCTAGTTTCCCTCACTTGTCCCACCTCTCAGCTCCAGGGGCTTCTGCTTCTTAGAAGATTCATCAAGACATGTAGACTTTCTGGCTGCCATACTATGGTGGCCAAGAATGCTGTCTCATATATTCCCAGGAGGGAGAATTTCTAATTAATACTAGGAGAATGTCACTGGAGGAGAGAAGGAAATATAATGTGCAATATTATTACATGTGATGGGAAAAGAATACATAGCAGATAATTTGACCATGAGGAAGTCATCTAATCATTGTCTTGGGTTCCAGCTAACATACTTGAAAGTTAGATACTTATGTGCAATTTGGATTTGATTTTACTCAAACCAGTGAAGAATTGTTATTAAGATATTGTTATATTCATTGCAGTGAATATTATTAAAATGGTGGTCTCAGTAGGTGGCAGCAGCTAGCAAACCTTGGCTAATTTCAGAAAGTTAAGCAGAGTTAGACTTGGTTAGTATTTCGAAGAGAAGACTAGGATGTAGGCTAGACTGGGAAGTCAGAAATACATCCTGAAAGAAGGCAACAGAATTGACGTCTATATTTGTCATGAGTAAGGATGGCGAGCAGGGGGCTCCCACCCAGACTGTCAAGCACATGCGTAGCACTGAGGAACTGTTCAGCCATTCAAAGAGACACAGATCGGGACCGCCTTAACCTTTGGGGTTTATATGGCTGGGTTTTTCCCACGCTTCCTCAGTTTGTTAGGATTCTTGTTAAGTACTAGTAATAAATATTAGAGACCAAGTCATTGTCTCAGTGTGTTTCCTGGTAGTCAGGACATCAATCCTAACAAACTCTCACTCCCATCGAAAGAGAGAGGAACAAGCAATTAAGCAGATACGTTTAGAAATGTCTTCAGAAAACCAAGAAATGCAGCTCGCCATCCAGCAATTGGCAGCAGCCCTACAACAACACCAGCAACAAGTAGATCTCCAGATCAACACATTACAAGCTGCCATGCTACAGCAGTTACAACAACCAGCTCCGATTAACCCACAACCGGCACCAGCAGCAGCAGCAGCAGCAGCCACCTGGCTCGGAGGCGTTATCGGATTGGGAGGGCAGCACTGCTTCGTCCGTGGAGGAGTTGTCCTTTGAAGAATTGCCTTCTTTGCCCAGTTCCCATGGGACTTTACAAGCAGACAACATATCTTATCAAGACTCTGGAGGGGAGGGGTCTGAAATGGAATATCAATCTGGAGGGGAGGGTGATGTCATGAGTAAGGATGGCGAGCAGGGGGCTCCCACCCAGACTGTCAAGCGCATGCGTAGCACTGAGGAACTGTTCAGCCATTCAAAGAGACACAGATCGGGACCGCCTTAACCTTTGGGGTTTATATGGCTGGGTTTTCCCACGCTTCCTCAGTTTGTTAGGATTCTTGTTAAGTACTAGTAATAAATATTAGAGACCAAGTCATTGTCTCAGTGTGTTTCCTGGTAGTCAGGACAATATTATTGTCAAGAACAGTATATGAAACTTATTCATGAGGTCCCCAGGAGTAAAGCTCAGCTGAAATAAAGCTTTAGTTTTATCCTAGTAAAATACTAGTACTTATTTGCAGGTTAAGCCACCTGGAACACAGTTACTTGTGGAAAATCATGATACAAGTTAAAACCTAATAAGTGTCAGGGATGTCCATGATTGATTATGTGCCATCAAGTCATTTTTGACTCCTAGTAAACACATAGATAGATTTTCTCCATGACGATCTTTCCTTAACCTGGTCTTTCAAGTCTCCCAATGGTGCATCACCACTGTAATTGAGTCCATCCACCTTGTGGCTGGTCATCCGCTTCTCTTTCCTTCCACCTTTTCCAGCATTACAGCCTTCTCCAGAGAACTAGGTCTTTGCATAACGTGTCCGAAGTTGGATAATTTGAGCCTAGTCATCAAGTGAGAACTCTGGGTTGAGTTCTTTGATGATCCATCAGTTTGTTTTCTTGGCTGTCCACAGTATTCTGTCACTATTTTATGTAAACCACCCAGAGTTGCTCTCTGAGTTAGATGGGCAGGGAATAAATTTGATAAATACATATATACATACATACATACATACATACATACATACATACATACATGCATTCTCAGGAGTTCAAATGCATCAATACTTTTGCTTCTTCAAAGTCCAACTTTCACTTCCATAGAGTGCCCCAAGGAATACCATGGCTTGCACAAGTCTGATCTTTGTAAGTATGGACACGTGACAGCAGGAAAAAAAAATCAAGAAGGCAGCTGAAACCATGCAATCCAAGCTCTGCCTTTTTTTTTCTATACAAGCAGCATATGTAAAATGGAAGTGGGGTTTCAATCACATGGGCACAGCTTTCATCTTGACTTTTTTGACCTCCAGCCCATCCACAGTCACCCCTAACATTGTTTGCAAGTTATCTCGGTCAGCTCGTTAGCCATTGTGTGGCATAAAAGGATTTGTTAGATGGGCCTTTACCCTGATCTAATGGCTCTCTTCTTAGGCAGCTTCATATAATCTACTCATGTGGTCAAGAAGCAGGTTGTTGTCCACAAATGGAGCTAGACTCTACTGGTTAACTTCTTTTTTTCTCAGACAATTGCCCAAGTCTTGTGTGACATATTTGCCTTTGCATTCAGGTCTTGAGTGGCAGTTCTTTAGTCATCCAAAACTTGTTTTGTCCCCTGAAGAAGTCACACATCTTGTTTTATTGACTTCGCTAAATCTCAGAAATTCTAGCAACATCAGTTTGAAGCAAGTTCTTGGCAGGTTTTATTATTTATGGTTGTTCTTTTTCTTCTTATCTGTAATTTTTAAATGCCTTGCTCAAGAGTCGCTCACAGATCTTCCATATCTTCCTTTCGTCCCTGAGGCTTCTGACAGCAATTGTCAGATCATTCCAACTTGTACTCAGCACCTCATGCTGTATCTTTGATTAATAAATAATAAACTAATTTACAATTCTTTTTCATTTGTATTTACATAGCCTTCTCGTTACTTTGTGGCTTTTGGAAGGTCTTTGATCTTCCCAAATGTTTTCAGTATTGCACCTTTTTGTTTTCTTCCTTGAAATATATCTGCTTGATCTGGAGCATATTTCATCTCACCAATAATATAAGGAAGAGAAGACTCTCACACAAAGAAGCTCATTAAGACTAGAAGAAGGCGGGGGAGAACGTATGCAAGAAGCAACTAAGTATAAAACTTTCATTAGATTTTTCTGCTCAGATGAAATTATGACAGGTGCTTGGGCTAATATGAAACCTGCTAGACAAGTCATCCTTACTTGAGGTGATGATTAAACCTAACCCCAACTGGCACACCATGTTTAAAATCTCCTCTGAGTCTGCTCTTTGCCTTCCTCCTCAGTCACGTCCCAGACAGCAGCTCCTTACAATTGCACAAGATGATCTGACAGCCAAAGCTGTCACTTCCTTGCTTATTTTTAATGGATAAGAAGCTAAGCAAAGTTGGGTGGCAGTTGGGTGGAAGACCCTGTCACGGGTTCTTTTTAAACTATACCCAGTTTGACTGACTCAAGCTCAAAAGATCCATCAAAAGCAATGGACCATCGACAGTTGGATTTGTATAGCTCCCTATAAGGGTGGGGGAGATGTTTTATTTTGAACAAATAACCAAGATACAGAAGTGAAACATACAAACATAGATGTGTGAGTTCTTTCTGTCTATTGTCTTATACTATATTAGTACAGGTAGTCCTCGCTTAACAACCGCAACTGGGACCAGAATTTCGGTTCCTAAGCAAAGTGGTCATTAAGTGAATCCAACCTGAGTTTATGACCTTTTTTGTGGCAGCCATTAAGTGAATCACTGCAGGCTTTAAGCAAACCACATGGTTGCTAAGCAAATTGGGTAGTTCCCCATTGATTTTGTTTGCCAGAACCTAGCCGGGAAGATTGAAACTGATAATCACATGACCACGGGATGCTGCAATAGTCATATATGTGAACTAGTCGCCAAGCACCCAAATCATGACTGTGTGACTGCAGGGATGCTGTGATGGCTGTAAGTGTGAGGTCCAGCCACAAGTCAGCTTTTCAGCACTGTCCTAAGTCCAAACCATCACTAAATGAATGGTTGTTAAGTGAGGACTACCTGTATTACTATTGATACTATACAATGTCCCCTATGCTATATTCTGCTACACTCTATACTATTACTTCTACTTCTATGTTGTATATTATACTATTTCCATTACTAGTACACTATTACTATTGCTATTATAATACTACTATTACTAGTATACAACAGTGTTTTACTCTTACAGATCCTGGTCTGTCTTTAAATCCTCTCTTTCTCCCTCTGGGTTTTCTTCTGCTGTTTTTTTTTTCTTTTTTTATTAATGGGCAGCATGTAAAGCACTGGCACCTTCCCAACATTGTTCTTGGCTTTGTTTTGCTATGCCTCTTCTTTTTCCTCTTCAGTCTCTGTGAAGAAAAACCTCCTCCTTTTATTCAGCTGCTTTCTCTGTTGGCTGCTGCTCCAGAGCTCTCAAGACACTTCCATCTCCTCTGTCCCCCTCTGCAACCTCTTTCAAGGTTGCAGCTTTTATAAGCAACTCTGCCATGCTGACACTGGGGAGAAGGCTCAAATAGGAGGGGGGAGGGGGAGGGGGAGGGGGAGGGGGAGGGGGAGGGGGAGGGGGAGGGGGAGGGGGAGGGGGAGGGGGGGAGGCAGCACAGGTGCCTGCAATTATTCCTCAATAGCCTGCTCTTCCACAGGCTATAATCTCAGTATATAATCCTGCTGTAATCTAGTCAGAAAAGTTTTAAAAAATCATCCAGAAAAAGGCAATGTTCCATATTGTTGCTAAGAAAATTGAATGGATTGTCCATCAAATCACCAGGAGCTGAGCTTCATTTCAAGACTGGCAAGGTCTCAGAAGACTGGAGACCAGCAAATATCTCTACCTTGAAAAAAGGAGAACCTGTGAAATGATGGACCTGTTAGATTGTTATCTATACTGAGCACGGTCCTGAAACAGATTATTAAACAGCAAATTTATGACCACTTCCATAGGAATGAAGCAATTAACAAAAGCCAGCATGGGTTTATCGCAAACAAATCAAGCCAGACTAAATGTATCTCTTTTACTTGACAAAGTTTCTAGCTTAACACATGGGGGAAATGTTAATATTGTTTTCTACTACAGATTAAGGTTACTATGGTAACTAATCATTTTGGCTGGGTGAAGAGGTTGAATTTAATTCTCCCCTTTTCATGTGTTAATGGTTGCATTGCCTAAGGGAGGAACTTGCCTGAACTTGTTTTAGTTTCAGTTTCCCTTCTGTGTAGGCTTGCAGAGAATATGCAGCTGAGAGAAGTCTCTCCTCTCAGCAAACAGCCTTTAAATATGTTTGTTTTCTGTAAATAAAATTATTTTTATAGAAATGGCTGGTGTGTGACTTTTCTGATCTCTCCTGGGCCAAAGGCTTTCTAGCACTCTGCCCACAGGTTATGGGCCAGGTAAGCAGCCCAGTAAAACCCCAGAGAGAATAGAGAGATCAGCTCCATACCTCATGCACAATTTAAAGGCAGGTAGCAAAGATCTGTGAAGATTTTCTTTGGAGCCGCCTGGAGATTTTCCAGCAACGGCTGGTCTACAGGACAAAGAAGCCAGCTGAGGTGACTTGCAAAAGAAGGAAGAAGCCATGGCTACCTCCCAGCCCTCAGCGATGCCTCTGGAGCACCTATCAGAGACCAACTATTTGAATTGGGCCCTGAAGATGGAGATGTATCTTTGCAGAGAGAATCTTTGGCTGCCAATTGGAGAGCAACCCCCCCAAAATCCCAGTGCTGAATGGCTGAGACAGGATGAGTGGGCTAGAGCCACCATTATCCTGGGAGTTGAGGATAATCAGCTAGTGCCCGTGCGAGGTATGCAGTCTGCTAAGCAACTTTGGGTCGCTTTGAGAGACTTGTATGTAAAGGCAACAGCAGGGAGTAAAGTTACCCTGACAAAAAGGCTGTACAAAGCCTACCTTGCAGAAGGAGATAGCCTTCCTGAGCACCTGTATTATATTCAGCAGCTGTTTGTTGAGTTGCAGGAGAGTGGAATGGAATTTACACCTCTCACAAAATCCTATATCCTGCTGTCCTCACTGAATGAAACGTGGGACACGCTGATTTGTACCCTGGAGGCTATGCCTGAAGCAGACCTCACCCCATCGTATGTTACACAGCGCTTACTCGCTGAATGGGAGAAAAGAGAGGAAAGATCCCCCCCCATCTCTTCTGGAAAGCTGCAGTATCAGAAAACAAGGGAAAAGAAAGGAAAAGAAGCTGAGGCAACAGCACTAGCCAGCCAGCGATGCTTCACTTGTGGTTCAGCTGGACATTTGCAGAAAGACTGTGCCTTGAGGCCCAAGAGTAGAAAGACAGAGAAGAAGAACACAAGGGCAACACAGAAGAAGGCTCTTCAGACAAGCCAAATTGCACAGGTGGCTGAGAAGGGTAATTCTGATGTATGGGTGTTAGTTTCTGGGGCCAATTATCATTTATGTAATTGTAAAACCTCTTTTGTGTCACTGTCTAAAACTGAAAGACAAAGTGTATCTTTGGCTGATGGGTCTGTGACCAAAATTATGGGACAAGGTGACTTGTATTTATCCTGCTTAGGAGAAACTGTAAAAGGTGTGTTGTATGTGCCAAATCTACAGTCAAACCTTTTATCTGTGGCACAATTGGCTTCATCAGGGTATGTAATAACATTTAAGAAAAATGGTTGTGAGATACGTAAACATGGGAAATTGTGTGCTACTGGTATATTAAAAGACTCCTTGTACATTGTGCAAAATGCAAGGAAGCCAAGCTGCAAGGCTGCAGTTGGCAACACGCCATATCATGACCAATGTGTACACCTGATGCACAGGAGATTTGGTCATGCTAATTTCAAGTATATAGCACAAATGCCACAGCTGTGTGCTGACCTAAAGATAAAACCCTGTGACAAATACTTAGATTGTGTAGTTTGCAAAGAATGCAAAACACTCAAAGCTCCTGTGAGTAAGCACAGTGACAGAGTTACAACTAGACCTTTGGAAATTGTACACTCTGACATTATTGGTCCTTTTGCTCCAAGTCTTGGACAAGCAAGGTATGTAATGACCACCAATGATGATTTCTCAAGATACACATTTATCTACATCTTAAAACATAAAGATAAGGCATTTGAGAAATTTAAAGGTTTTGTGACATGGGCAAATAGAAAATTCCCTAGGCCTGTATCTGCACTCCAATGTAATAGAGGAGGAGAGTACCTTTCTCACAAATTCAAAAGGTTCCTAGCTGAAAAGGGGATAGAACAAATTCTTTCTAACCCTTACACCCCTCAGCAAAATGATGTTGCTGAAAGAAAGGGCAGAACCTTGCAAAATGCGATGGAATGCATGCTGAAAGATTCACATTTATGTTTTAAGTATTGGGGAGCGGCAATATCTACGGCCTGTTATGTATAAAACAGATTGTATAACTCTGTGATTCAGGACACTCCATTCCATTTGTTTTATGGCGTGAAACCAAAGGTAAACCATCTTAGAGTGTTTGGTAGCACTGCTTGGGTTCATATTCCAAAACAACAGAGAAGGAAAGGAGGCCCCACAACAAAGAAAGCCATCTTTGTTGGCTATGAACAAAGCCAAAGGAGCTACAGGTTCATAATGGGAGAGAAATTAATAATTAGCAAAAGCACTTCTTTTGCTGAACAAAACTGGGAGAGATTAAACTCTAGCTCTCCAGTTGATCTGACCACCACAAGAGAACAGCAAGGACTTGCTGATGGTGATCTTTTGCCTGATGAGGACATTAAACCAGAAAAGCAAACTGAAGATCTGTCTGATGAGACAGATGCTTCTCAGGAAAGTGATAGGAGTCAAAATTTAAGCCCTGTATTACCTCGCAGATCTCAGAGGAGTAATAAAGGCGTTCCTCCATCACGTTTTCAGGCTGAAACAGTAAAGGCTTTTCACATATTCACAGAACCTGAGTCTTTAAAACAAGTGAACCACCTGAGATTGCACAAAATTGGCATTCTGCCATGCAACAGGAATTAGCATCCTTGAAAGAAAATAAAACATGGAAACTGGTAAATCTACCTCCCAATGAACGCCGTCTAGATTGTAGGTGGGTTTTTCAAACTGAAAAGGGATGCTGATGGCAAAATCCAAAAAATATAAAGCAAGGTTGGTTGCAAAAGGGTTCACTCAAAGGAAAGATTTAGACTTTGACAAGACTTTTGCACCAGTTACTAAAGGTGAATCAATTAGGTTACTGTTAAAAATTGCTGCACTCAAAGGAATGTCAGTTCACCACTATGACATTCAAACTGCATTTCTCTATGGTGATTTAGGCCACAAATTATACATGCAGCAACCCCCTGGCTATGAAAAAGGGGAGAATCTAGTCTGTGAACTGCAGAAGTCAATCTATGGGATAAAACAAGCTGCTAGATCCTGGAACCAAAAACTAGATGAAAAACTGCAGAATTTTGGTTTTGAAAAAGGAAAAGCAGATCCATGTATATATATGAAGAAAGACAAACAAGGCTGTATGTATCTGTGCATTTATGTTGATGATTTGCTGCTGTTCACACCAACAGAAAAACAAAGGCTTGATTTTGAAGCCTGCATGAAAAGCCATTTCACATTAAAAAGCCTTGGAACTGTAAAAAATTACCTAGGCTTGGAAATACACAGGAAGGATGGTAGCTTTCTGTTAAACCAAAGGGAAGATAATATTAAAATAATGTGAATGGAAAGACATACAGAGTTGTCAAAGAAAATTGCTTTGTGTCTTATTCTGTAGTATAAAAAGGGGAGTGTTAATATTGTTTTCTACTACAGATTAAGGTTACTATGGTAACTAATCATTTTGGCTGGGTGCGAGGTTGAATTTAATTGTCCCCTTTTCATGTGGTAATGGTTGCATTGCCTAAGGGAGGAACTTGCCTGAACTTGTTTTAGTTTCAGTTTCCCTTCTGTGTAGGCTTGCAGAGAATATGCAGCTGAGAGAAATCTCTCCTCTCAGCAAACAGCCTTTAAATATGTTTGTTTTCTGTAAATAAAATTATTTTTATAGAAATGGCTGGTGTGTGACTTTTCTGATCTCTCCTGGGCTAAAGGCTTTCTAGCACTCTGCCCACAGGAAATAGTGGGCATAGCGGACATTGACCTCAACAAATGATACTCTCATTAATAAATACAAACTAAATGATAGAACTATTGGATGGATTCATAATTATTGATCAACTGCCCTGAAAGTACTCTTCAGTGTCTCCCTATCAGCTTGGAGAGTGAGCTAGAGTGGAGTGCCACAGGACATGGGCCTGTGCCATGTTTTTATTAATGAAGGGGTCGAGGGGACAATTAGCAAAATGGCAGATGACACAAAGCTAGGAGCTAACACTTTAGAAGAGAAAGAGAAGATGCAGCTAGATCTACACAGGCTTGGAACAATGGGCCAAAGCAAAGATGACATTTTATTTATCAGGGAAAATGTAAAATCCAGCCTACAGGGAGGGGAAAAAAAGTGAAAGTATAAGATGACTGTGGCATGGCAACAGTACATGTGAAAAGGATCCAGGTTTTGTAGAAGATCACAAGTTGAATTAAGCCAGCAGTGTGATGCAGCTGTAAAAAGGCAGATGCTATTTGGGAATGTATTAGCAGGTATATTGAATCCAGATCATAGGAAGTAATTGTTCCAATCTACTCTGCATTTGGAGTACTGTTTCTATTTCTGGGTACCGTGGTCTCAAAAAGGACATTGACATTTTGGAGCAAGTTCAGAGGAAGTCTACCAAAATGCTAAAGGGACTGGAAACCCAGGATTAAAAGAAAAGTTAAAAGACTGGGTCTCTTTAGTCTGTAGAAGACTGAAGAGAGATATGATAACAGTCTTGGAAATTAAAGGGTTACCTTACAGAGGAGGGACTGATTTCTCTGTTACCCAGAATGGCAGGACCAGAACCAATGGGTTGAAATTACAGAAAAGAAAATTCAGGCTTGATATTAGGAAGAATTTCCTGCCAGGAAGAACTATCAAGAAGTGGGATTGATTGACTGAATTTGTATGTTGCAAAATCCACTTGGATGCATGGTACAACATAATGATCCAAAATGCTTTAAGAGATCCTGTAGGTGGACTATATGAATTGTGAGATCATTTCCAACCCTATGATTCTATAGTTTTTTTTTTTATATCTGATGATAGATTGATGGATAGATAGATAGAGACAATTACCCTGAAGATGAATCAATCAATTAGTCATATTTCAATCAAACATGAAAAGACAGACCTTTGGGTATTGTTTGTGGTCACTCCTCTTGTTCCCTGATCTGATTGTGACAGCTGATTCTAGTAGTTGACTTCTCTTGTGCTAGAGTAGCTTATCTCAGTATATAATTTCAACTATGCTAACTTTCTAAGGATTTTATTTACTTATTTCATTTGATTTATTTTTATACAGGAAAAAAAATCAATTTAATGCAACACTATTTACTGGATTTCTAATACAACGGACAAAATTTCCATCTAACCAAATATAACCTGAAATAACAGACAACTCCACTATCAAAAGTAGTCTGGATAGTGGACTTGAATTTATATTAAATTACATTATATTAATGTAATGAAATTCCATTAAATGGACTTGCATTACATTTATGTATCTTGCATCAATTTATGTCATTTGTATAATGACCTCATTACTCAAATGAAGTAAATTGATGCAAATGACATCATGTGTGTTATTTTTGTAAAGTCATTACATTCATGACATTAATCATTAAGCAAATTATGTTTTTACCATGAATAACATACTTTCAGATTCAGCTGACATTCAGGAGTAACAAACACCTCTTCCTCCAAATGGTCCATTAAACAAAGGTTTTACTCTAATTTCCTTTATCCATTTTTATTGTTTTCTTCCACTAAACCTGTTAGCGTTATAATTGCTCTGATGGACTGAGCTGGATTGCATATTTAAGGCACTACATCATCCAATGTCTAGTTTAGTCAAAACAATTCCCAGTTGGGTACGCTCAACCCCAGTAGACTAGATTAAAACATGATGTGATAATTCAGTATGTTTTGGGAATTCAGCCATTGTGATAACAAGTTGTGTAAACAAGGCTATCATCTTAAATTATTATTATTATTATTATTATTATTATTATTATTTATATGCCACATGACTCCCAGCGATTCTGGGCGGTTTACAATTGTTCAAAATATTTAAGAACAAAAATCAATACAAAAAACAGCACAAGACAGATGAACGACAATGGCAAAGAAAACAAACTGCGACGGGAACAAAAAGGAAGGAAAGGGAGTCAGTCATCCTTGCCAAAGGCCTGGCAAAGAGCCAGGTGTTTAGGGCCCTTTGAAATACCAGTAGGGTAGAAGCCCTTCAAATTTTGGGAGGAACCTCATTCCAGAAGGCAGGCACTGCTACAGAGAAGGTGCACTTATGGGATCCAGACAGATGGCATCGTTTAATTGATAGACCCCAGAGCACATCAACCCTGCTAGATCAAACTGGAAGGGCAGGTACTATGGATGACAGGTGGTCCCTCAAGTAACCAGGCCCACTGCCATGTAGGGCTTTTGTCAGCCTTCCCAGGCAGACCAGACAGGAAACACGACCAGATGAGCTAACACTACATTATTGTAAAGCTACATGAACGGAACCTTGCAAGTCTTAAAGTACAAATCTCCCTCCATCTTTTACAGTCTGAGAAGTTAGGGAGGGTCCCTTCTGAGTTTCTTTCTCTGCCCATTATGCAGCTGCAGGCTATGTCGTCTCTTATCTGATCATTCCCTAGGCAGCATCTCTTCCCTCATCTCTCATGTACCATTACAGCTTTATAGGTGGCAACAAGCACCTTGAATCATACTTGAAAGCAAACTGGCAACCAATGCAGCTCATGGAGCAGAGTGTTACACAGGCATGCTGGGGCATGCCCATCACTTCCCACATGGCTGCATTCTGGATGAGCTGAAGCTTCCAGGTGGTCTTTAAGGGAAGCATCTCTGCAGCAAAGCAGGGCAGATCTGTGTGTTCTATGCCCAGTACAATACTCCAATTCACTGCGATGTTTCCTATCTGCAGGCTGAGACTACCTAGGCCACCAGATGTCCACATTTCTTTGCCCTCACCAACAGGATCATTTGCTATGTACCAGTGATGTGCAACATTTCATTTGAATGGCATTCCATAGGCCTCCCACCCCCCACTCCCCCCAAATTGGCAGGGCCATGACAAAGTATTATGATTGAAATAACAAGGAATTTATTTCTGGGCCAATTTTCCACTGCTCTTATGAACATGACAGGGGTTCAATTCTTTCTAATGTTTGCATCATCCAGTTGAGCCTAAATCCTGCTTCCTTACCACATTGCACCAAGGCTTGAAATGAAAGAAACTCTGCTTACTTTAACAAAGGGCAGAATGGACTTGACTAGAAGAAGTGGGGATTCAGCTCAATGCAATTGCCTAACTAATCAGGAAAAAGGTCAACAATGTAATTCAGCGTGACCCCAAGCAGTCTATGTAAATGAGAGAGATGCACCTAATCTCATCAACATTCCACTGTTTCTTAATAAAGGTACAATAGCTTTTTTCAATGCTGCAGCTGCTTCTTTTAAAAAGAAGTTTTCTCCTTAATAATAATGTGTCTGTCCTTATGTTCCAAACCAATCAAATTTGTTTCCAAAGGTTTCTAAAAATAACTGCAAATCAGGCCGTTGAAAGCAACCAGCGCTATGGTTCAAAATGCCTATTGAAGTTCTTACCTTCCCATTCTTTAATGTTCCTCTTCTTCTGTAAGCTGGAATCCACTGTATTAATACATAAATATTAATACATATTAATAAAAATATATAACCTTCCTTCTCAGAGTAGTCTTCCATTCTTCCTCATCCACGATCAAAGAAATGGCTGGAAACAAGGCAAGGAGAAACTTTCATTTCATTTACATTTAATCACAATTAAACTGAACACATTAAACAATCACAACCTAGAGTTTCAGAAGCCTCTGCTCACCCTGGTATTTTGGGCCAGGCGTTCCTGCGATATACACAGAGCAATATCAGAGCAATATCTTTTAACCAACACTGATCTATCCATACCCAAGGAAGACAATATCAGTAGACTGGGGAAACTGCAAGAATCGATCATCACGTTGCAGGCCTGGTTTTTGAAAGGCAAAACAATTCCTGTATTCAAGGGCTTTCTTACAAAAAGGTCAAAAATCAAGGTTTTAACCCATATTTCATATACCATCCTGATTTGTTCAATTATATCTCAGCTTATTTTCTATGGTACTATTTCCTATCTTCCTTTCCTATCTTCCTTTCTTATGCTATAACTTATTCCATCCTCAATCCTTGTCTTTTATGTCTTGTAATTCTTAATCCTATATCCCTAACTTACCATTTCTTTCTGCATTCTTACTTTATGTCTTACATTCTTCTATAGATATGGTCCCCTCATCTCTTGTACACCACAGGCTTTTAGCTCACTATTGCTAGATTCTCCTCTGGGTGTTTTATCTGGCTGGTCTTTTGTTCTGGGACTGAAGACATGGCAGGACCTCCTCCTGAACTGCTGGAATGTGGGATGTGATGCTTGTCTTGCTGCCACAGGCCTGTTGTGTCTCGCCTGGGGTGATTGGATAGTTGCTGACCCGCACGCTCACCCATCAGCACTTGGATAAGGGAACTTGCCAGCACTCCAGGCTGTAAAAAAGTGGCCAGCATCCAGGCCATCTCTAAATGACAGTGCCTGGGTCACCGGCATCTTGGGCATTGGCCTCTGCTGGATAGTTGCAGGGCTGGTCAAGCCTGGCTATGCTTAGTCGCCATATCATCCGTGGAGATTTCTACCATCAAGCCATCCAGATGCATTAAGTTCTGCTCCACCACTTCCTTCCTCACATCCCTCTCCTGGAGTGAAGTTGAACTGCTGCCACCATCCTGGTCTTTGCGAGTCCTCCATCATCTCAGCTGAGATGCTGCTGCTGCCACATCGATCGTCACCACAGCTGCTCTGCCCTGCAGGCTGCCAGCCCTCCAGCTTATTTTCAATGCCATTTTTCCTCTTCTTTCTTCTGCTCCTTGCTGCTGCCAGAAACATTGCTGAGCCACTTTTTAAAGCTCCAGCTTGAAGATATCCTTAAAATCTAGAGAGGACCATTTCCAGTGCCATGTACTCTTCCTTCCACATCCTTCCCCAAAACTGTAAATAAGAACCTCTTCAAAAAAAATTTAACAAACGTGGCCAGTCATCATTGTACCATATTTGGCTTAATGAAGACTAAGCATATTCCTTAGGCAAGAAAGACTGGATGACTGATGGGAGGAAAAATAGAAAATTAGGGTGGGATTGTTGCTGTGGGCAGAGTTGCTGCACTGGAATTGGGAACACAACACTCTCCTTTGCAGCAGTGTTACTCATGCAAGTGCTACATACATACATGCATACATACATACATACATACATACATACATACTGTGTATGTGTGTGCGTGTGTGTGTATATGTATGTGTGTGTGTGTGTACACACACACATATACATACACACATGTGTGTGTGTTTATGTGTATGGATGGATGGATGGATGGATGGATGGATGGATGGACAGAGAGACAGACAAACCCGGAATCTCCTCACAATGTACGGAGGCTTCCACCCCAAGTCCAACACCCAGAGACTGTACACCAGGCGGAAAGAGGGAGGTCTGGGTCTGGTGAGCATCCAAGCCACTGTCCTGGATGAGACCCAGAGCATCCAGGAGGACATCAGTAAGATGGCACCTAAAGATGAGCTGTTGAGAGAATGCCTGAGGCAGCAGCAGACATGGAAGGAAGATCAAGCAGAGGAAGTGCCATGGCAAGACAAGTCCCTGCATGGGATGTACCATCAACAGATAGCTGAGGTGGCTGACCTTGGGAAATCCTACCAGTGGCTGGAAAGAGCTGGACTAAAAGACAGCACTGAGGCACTGATCATAGCAGCACAAGAACAGACACTAAGCACCAGATCCATAGAAGCAGGGGTCTACCACACTAGACAGGACCCAAGGTGCAGACTGTGCAGAAAGGCCTCAGAGATAGTCCAATACATAGTGGCAGGGTGTAAGATGCAGGCAGGAACAGCATACACTGAACGGCGCAACCAAGTAGGTGGCATTGTATACAGGAACATCTGCTAGACCCTCCCAAGTCCAGAGAGAGATTCCACAGAAGGTTGTAGAGAATGACAGGGCTAAGATCCTGTGGGACTTCCAGAACCAGATGGACAGGCAGGTACTGGCCAATCAACCAGACATTGTGGTGGTAGACAAGGACCAGAAGACAGTGGTGGTAATAGATGTAGCAGTGCCAAGTGACAGCAACATCAGGAAGAAGGAGTAGGAGAAGCTGGAGAAGTACCAGAGCCTGAAGGACGACCTAGAGAGGATATGGAAAGTGAAGGCCAAAGTGGTCCCAGTGGGGGTAGGGGCACTTGGGGCTGTGACCCCTAAGCTGGGAGAGTGGCTCCAGCAGATCCCAGGAACAACATCATAGGTCTCTGTCCAGAAGAGTGCAGTGCCAGGAACAGCTACGATCCTGCACAGAACCCTCAAACTCCCAGGCCTCTGGTAGAGGACCCAAAGTTGAGGAAGACACATACCACCCATAGGGGTGAGAAGGGAATTAATATGTGAATAGTCCACCCCGTGGTCACTGGGGTGCAAAACGCCAGCAGAAAAATTGCTTTGAGTAAACTAGAAAGTAATTTCCATGAGTTCTCCTCTCCTCATTTCTGATCATCATAATTCATATTCATCCTCAGCCCTTGCTACCCAAATTTATAGTTCTGCAGTCTTCTTTTGTGGCAGAACCTAGGAGCATACCCAACAAAATTCTAAAGGTGAAAGATTTAAGCTACTGAATTGCTTTTTTTTTTTCATTCCTCTGAGGGTCAGAAAAGGTCAGAGCAACAATATTTCAAGTGGCCAAGAGTCTTTCCAATCTTGCAGTACGTTTATGAGAGCAAACGTCTAGTTTATGTTGAGGGAATTCTGGCAAAAATGGATGTAACTCAGGAAAAGTGCAGGTGTTTATGTACTACAATAAAGGGAGAAGTCTCTGGAGTTCAGCAACTAGGAAGGAGGAGATCAAATACTAAATGAAGTTGCTGGCAATTTTTTGTTGGTTGTAGAGACCTTTAATACTGGTGCCATCCACTGGGGTCAGCATTAGTGTCAATCAAATTTGGCTATTATTTAGAGGCATCTATATTTACAGCTGTAAGACAACCTGGAGTTTGAACCATAAATTTCAAAGCTTGATAAACTTCTCAGAGATCTTAGATTGGTTGGATATATCACCCCATTCACCAAATTGCTTCTTCATGGTGCAGAATAGAGGATGGATCACCTGGTGTCCTACTTTCCATCTCTATTCTGCTGCTGTAGGTACATAAATAGATTAAACTGGAATAACCAAAGGCCACTCCCTTTTGGAATGTCCATGGTAATTACCCACAGTGTTGTTTCCAAGGGCTTTGGAAAGTTCTGCCCCTATTGATAGTTATAGATACAGATGATATACATTCTTGCTTGTTTTTCATCTCTCTCTTTCCTTGCTTTTGCCTGCCTTTTATCTAATTTTTGCCAGTTAACTGTTTTGATGGTTGCTGATATTTAATAAGTAAACCTCAAGATTTATTTTTCTGCTAGCTGAACCGAGTGGCATGTGTACATGCTCTAGTCTGGATATAGGGACTGACAGATTGTGTGCTGAGTACACACAAAACTGGAAATTTCCTACAGGAATTTTCCCACAAGATTCAAAGAGAAAGACATGAGCCACATCAGTCCCTGTGATTGTTAGGGAGTACAAAGCCTCAGGACTTTGCCAAAATCTATTTATTTTACCCTTCTCATTCAGTTTGAAGGAAAAGAAATGCTGACCATTTTTTAAAGGAGGCAAAAAGTCTTAGTAAAATGCTTAAGGGTGGGAATTACAGCTTTTGCTGGTAATCCTCACTTACCAGCTTTAGTGACAGTTCAAAGTTATGATGGTACAAAATTAAAACACTTTGCAACCAGTCCTCGCATTTGTGACTGTCACAGCATCCTGCGGTCACATGATCACCATTTTCGTCCTTCTTAACCGGCTTCTGACAAGCAGAGTTAACAGAGAACACAGAAGTGAAACTGCAAGTCGCAGTCATGTGATGTCTTGCTTAAAAACCAACTGTGGCGCTTAGCAATATTGTTGCCAGTCCCAATTAAGGTCGCTAAGCGAGGACTACCAGCACTGTATTTTATCAAGAAAGTGGCCAAGGAGTCTGTGAATATGTTCTTTCTCTGTACCACCATCTGTCCAACGGTCAGCAGCCTCCTTGGATTCTCATGTTTCATTTTAGTGTCAAGGGCACACAAGGCGAGGGAATTCCACCCATGGGGCTCTTCAGGGCAGGAAGTGGGGCAGCCAGGAAGGCTGCAGAGCAAGGGCTAAACCTAGAAGAGGGACAAATCCAGCAAAAAATGTTGCAACTGTATTTGCAATAAGACTCTCAGATCTGGCTTGTGAAAACACACAGCCACTAGATGGTAGCAATGAAGTTTCTGTGTCTCTTGACTGCCATCTCTTGGTCATCAGGATTGACCAAGATACAGCAACCTTAGTTTGAAATTCAGACATACTATGAATCCGTGGATTTTTGTATTCCAGAAGCTGTCTTAGAAGGAAACAGCATGTTATGTATGAAACTAATATCCTGTCCTGGTATTTCTGCATATCATTCCCACCCACACTCGTCATTGATGAATTTGCCTCAGGTGCACTGTCAATTACTAAAAACACACACCCTCAAAAAAACTTCCTTGCATTTTCTTTCAAAATTCATCTGAACATTCTCCCACAAACTACTTTTGCCAAGCTTGCCATGACTCTCAAAGAAAATTAAGCCATATAAATTTACATCTCTAAATGAAAAGTTATAGCTGTCACATTGCTCACAAATGTGTGCTAAACTAAACAGTCATTTATTACATTGGCTCATTACTGCCGAATGGAACAGCGAGCAGCTCCAAACGGGTAATTAATATCACTTTTAGAAGGCTATTCATATATATTTCAAATGTCGCCTCTCTTTTCAGAGTTACTGGTTTAGGGTAGAGGGCAGAACTTGGGGCATGAGATATCTGGTGTAGTTCCAATGACAAAATCAATTGATTTTAACTGTATTTGAAGGGGAGGCTATACTGCTCTGAGCCTCAGTGTGTTTCTAGCTCCCCAGCCCCTAGTTAAGGCTTAAATATACTCCAGTCTCTATTTTTATATCTATTTTATATATAGTCCACCAGTTTGCTGACACATGCTGATGATACCCAATTATATATTTCAATCCCAGGCCAGCTGATTGAGGCTGTCAAGGCCCTGCACCGATGCCTGGTGGTAGTGCAAGCATGAATGGGGAGGAACCACCTCCAGATCAATACTACCAAAACCAGGTGGCTGTGGATGTTAGGGCCACCTAGTTCTGGGGAGATTCATCTTTAACCTTGGGTGAGGTTGTTGTTTCCCATTCAAGGGTGGTGTGCAATCTGGTGATGTTCTTGAATTTACCGTTCCTGCTTGATGAGCAAGTGGCAGGTGTGTCCAGGAGGGCCTTTCTACAGCTTCAACTGGTATGCCTTTTCCTGGATTGAAAGGCATTTCAGACCAACACTCATGGCTTGATTACTGCAATGTGTTTTAAATGGGGCTGCCCTTGAAGAGCATTTAGAAGCTTCAACTGGTCCAGAATGCAGCAGTGCAGGCAGTGCTGAGCAGGCATTAGTATGCACTGCTCCAAAAGCCGCACAGGTTGCCAGTTTGCTTCTGGGTGCAATTCAAGGTGATGATTATAACCTATAAAGACCTATCTAGCATAGGGCCCAGTTATTTGAGGGACTGGCCATGTCCTGTGGTTTCTGCCTGGCCAATATGAGCTGACTGGATTGATTCACTCTGGGTTCCTTCAATTAAACTGTGCCATCCTTGGGACCTTCTCTGTCATAGCACCAGCCTTATGGAATGAAATTCCCCCTGATATCCCAGTAACTCCCACCTTGATGGCATTCCAAAACACTTAAAAACCAGGCTGTATTCCCAGGCTCTGGGGTAGAGTGATTGGAGCACCTTGTGGTGTGTGTCCATACGTTTTCTGAGTTGCCATTTTGTTCTCTATTTATCACTTATTCTATATTTATGTGTAATGTATTTTATTCTGTATATTATGTTGTAAGCTTCCCAGAGTCATTCTGGAGTGAGGTGATACCTAAATTGAATAAATTAAATTAATCCTGTAAAGTCTGGTTTAATCCTGACCAATTGAAAATATTGGAATACTGGTCTCTGATCCTATAGTCCTATTTTGAAACATTATTGAAAATAGGAGACTAGAAATTACTGCTTCAATGATATTCTATGAGGCATT
The DNA here is from genome assembly GCF_035149785.1 of Candoia aspera. NCBI lineage: Eukaryota > Metazoa > Chordata > Lepidosauria > Squamata > Candoiidae > Candoia > Candoia aspera. Next base: position 103,179,598 of record NC_086157.1, read on the forward strand.
TAATGTAAGTGCGTGCTAGAAACGTATATCCAGAACTGTTTCATTCCTGGGCTAAATCAATCCATAGCCCACATTATGAATTTTATGGGTGCTATTCCACAAATCCCTATCTAACACTAACTACATATACGTAAGTTATGGGACAGCAATTGAACCAGTTATTTTATAGCACAGACATAAAAGCTCCAAAGTTTTAACAATTAAAAACACTGACTTAGGGTCCATTGTTATTGCTCAAGGCATGGACTTCTGCTACCAACACATTAATAATCCAGGAAGCAAATGGGAAAACAAAAACAAAAAAGTGGATTTAAACTCAAAACACCAGGATTCATAGCTCCAAACAGGAAAATATTAATTTAGATACACAGGGCTGGTCCCTGTATCTAAGGCAGAGCAGTGTGATTGCTTCAGACAGAAGATGCTTGTCCGAGTGGAATAAAATCAGTGGCAGCAGCTCCTGGCTATTTCCTTTAATTGAAGGACTCAGGTATATATTCTCACCACCCCTGTCTGTACCCTTAAGCTAGTCTGCTGCTCCTTAGCACAATGGATCATCATCAGGATTGAAGTAAAATTGAACTGTCAGTTAAGATACCTTCAATGTACCAAATGGGATGAGTCCCACCTTGGCTTTCACCTTAGGTAGCAAAATGCATCCTTAACACATTGCTACTGAGTTCCTTTCATGATCTGCTCTTTAGACTTGGGGTGAAATCAGGAAAAGATGGAAAAAAATTCAAACTTGATTAGGAAATAGTAGATTGGTAAATCTGGACCCTGTTAATGTATTGTCTATCTGATCAATTAAAATTTATTTAAAATGGTAGGAAAATCTGCCTTTCTTGTTATTCTTTGCATTCATGACCTGGCATATTTTCTTCAAATATATTTAGCTTAGCCTCATTCTATAATATATAGAATTTGGTATGCAACTTTCCCTAATATAGGCAAATGCAGTTATCCTTAATATACACTTTTTAAAAATGAAATTGCCTATATGATACTCAACTTTTGCAATCTCTCTCTTTCTCTCACCACAACCATGCAACTTTACCCAAATGAGCCCTTCTTTTTGAAGATTTTTCAAGGAAAATAGCAGACCATATTCACTTATGCTCACCTGTTCTCAGGCCCAGCCCAAGAACGGCAAAGGATCAATCCAGCCAAATTCAGTTCTTTATTTGCTCACACCATATCGACAGAATCTTGCCAGACTAAAGCTACTCTACCTAACCTCAGGGGAAATGACCTGGGAAGGCTCTAGGGCGGGGCTAGTCTGAACCTCTTAGTCTTCCCACGTTCCAGCTCCAGACTGTGTTTTCTCTTATCTTGCTCCCCTCCTTGGAAAGTACTCCCTCCCTCCTAAGAACCAGTTGCACCCAACAAAATCAACTGCAGCAATTGATTGAGAATCAGTGGAAAGTACCTGCCTTATATATTTTGATCATCAAAGGGTAGTTCATATTTAGTCCTAAAATCAACAGGTTCATAAAGAGATTAGTATGAACTTTTAATCTCAAGGCTAACTCAACATCTTTGAGAAACTTCAACCCAGAACCACTTAAACATCTGTGTAAACTGTTGAACTGATTATCAGATCACATCAGTGTCCCTTCCTATCTATGATGATGCCAAAATGGCACAACCCGAGTCATGATATCACAGCATAAGCTTTGCCCTTTCATGATGTCGTCATGATATCTCACACAGATACATAAAGGGTAGTGTTTGCCTTACAACATTGTGATGCATGTTTCATCACCGTGGATCACTGTGGACACCTATGCCAGATGATCAGTTTTAAAAATGTATATAAAGCCCCACAGTATATGTTGGCATTGGTGAACTCTCTCTCTGAATGCTCAAGTTACAAAGAAAACTTGGGTGTTCTGAGTGGAAAACCTGAACATAGTCTACATTATTTTCCTCAAAGTATAACAATGGGTACAAATTGCTCATATTTATGTCAAGTATAATGTCTTTTTGCTTTTAATTATACCTTATTATTGCTGTATACCCTATAACTGATTTTTAACTTTTAATAGTTTTATATTAAGTAAAATAATACAGCATATTGTTTTTCCCCTTTTTTATTACACACACATATACAATATTTAAGCCTTAAAGAAAAGCAACCTTTTCTAAAAGGTATTTTTATGCCCACTTGCACAGCCAGCAGCACACAACTGGAGTCCTTCACTGGAGAACTACATAGATCACAATACCATTATTTCTGGGCAATTGTATGGGGGAAAAAAAAACCTGCTGTATTTATACATGCAGACAGTTGTATTTTTTTTTCCTATACAGTGTCCTATTCACCTCAGAGGGACATTGGATGAAAAAAAAATGTCTTAATCATTATGTAGGGGAGCCATTTCTTCTTCCATACAGTTATGAACTGGTGGTATATTATAATCTATTTTCAAGGTATTTGGGGACATGTTTTGAATGAGCATGCAAATGCTATACTTCCTAACTGAGCCAAATTATTAGAAACTATAATAAAAAGGCTGTATCTCCTTTTTTTCTCTATCTATCTATCTATCTATCTATCTATCTTGTCAAAATGCAACTGGCTGAACCATGCTGTGGAAATGTTACAAAAATGTGAACTAATCAATACACCTTGGCAACTTTAAGATGTCTGACTTCAACTTCTAGAACTCCCCAGCCAGCATGGGGAATTCTGGGAGCTGAAGTCCCAGAACAGCGCCTTAGACTATAAACCAACATTTAAACTGTGCATGTTCAGTTCAAATAGAGCACATGAAATACTTTACTTGTAGATTAAGGCTTGGATTGGGAAGGCCTATCATCAAGTCTCTAGTCTCTTAACTATCTAGTTTGCTGGGTGACTTGGGACCAGTCACTCCCATTCCAATCATTCTACCTCTCAGGACTGTTACTGTGAAAATAACACGAGGGGAGTCCACTGCAAGCTACCTTGAGCTCTTGACACTTAAGGCAGGATATATATGAACTATCAAATAAGTAAACCAAATACGCACTCCTCCTTGCTGCGAACAAGAGAGTTCACAAGAATAGGTTGGTAAATAGAAAGTTATCATTATTACCATTAGTGGTGTTAAATAGGAAGGCGGTTTTGATTTGCTTCCAGATTTGAGCTTAAACCTTTTCTAAAGCACTTCAGGCAGTGGACAGCATAATTGAAGAATCTTCTCCATTTCTATATCACCTTGCAATAGGGATAAGGCTAAACTTTTATTTTTCAAAACTTGTTTCTTTGAGTGGGAATTCCTTTTCAAGGATTACCTTCAAGGTGTTCTTTGCGTGAAAAGGAAGATCAAGATACAAAGAAAGACTGAAAACGTGGTTGTTTTTCTGAGTAATTCTTTGATCACACTTTTCTTGCTATTGCTACCATTTTACAGGATATGGAACATGGGTAATAGAGCCATACAATGCCCCTCCAAAAAGGTTTTTTGTAGCGAATGGGGTATGCATGTGGGAAAAGATGCCACACGCACACCCCATCCACTACAGAAGCCCTTTCTGGAGTCACATTTAAACCACTGCAGAGCCCTAATGAATAAGCAAATGTTCAATTACCATGGGTGAGTTGTCAATAATTTATTTGTTTGTTTGTTTGTTTGATTTCTGTAGCCACCCATCTCAGAGAGTGACTCTGGGTGGCTTACAGCAATAAAACCATAAAACAATTAAAACAATTATAATTAAAACAGTTAAAATATAAAATAAATACAAAATAAATATACATGGCCGCCAAGAGAGCAATGCATAGATATTAATACAGCCAAGAGATGGGACCATCCACACACTCGAGGTCCCAGGCCCAGGCGCAAAGTCAGGTCTTTATGGCCCTACGAAAGGCCAACAGGGTCAGGGACATCCTAATTTCTGGAGGGAGGATGTTCCAGAGGGCAGGTGCTACAGGCCCTGGATTACTTGGGACAGGCTCATGGCTGTCATGGTAACCATGAACTCCAGAGCTACCTCCTACCCCGCCCCCAAGGAAGGCAGGTTGAAATTCCCCAAGACCATAAGCCTGGGGAACTCCACCGCCAACCGGGCTACTGAGTCAAGGAGCTCAAGCAGGGAAATTGCTACACAGCAGGGAGGCTGGTACAATAGCAACAATCCCAGCTGATCCCTAGAGCCCAACTTAACAAACAGGGTCTCACACCCAGCAATCTGAGGAGCAGAGCCCCTGGATGCCTCCCAAGTTTCTCGGATGACCGCTGCCACCCCACCGCCCCTACCCTAGAGTCTTGGCTAGTGCCACACCCGGTAACCAGCTGGGCACATTTCAGAAAGGGGGACTCCCCCTTCCTCTCCCAGCCAATATAACCTGAAGCAGCTTCTACTAAAAAGAAATAAGAGCAGAATCGTGTGCTGGATATATTTTGCTGGATGAAATATTGACTTACAATGTTGTGGCAAAGTCCCTTGTAGATGGAGAGGTGGAGAGCTGACTCATGAGTGACAGCAAACAAACTCTGAATTGCAAAGATGTAGAAAACCTGCTGCATTTTATTCTTCTCAGACCCTTAAGCATTCAGGGTCAGGGTAAAAAACAAAACAGTCTCTTTGGAGCAGTGTTTCTCAACCTTGGTCACCTGAAGATGGGTGGACTTCAATTCCCAGAATTCCCCAGTCAGCCCTGGGGATGCTCTGCTGGCTGGAGAATTCTGGGAGGTGAAGTCCACCCATCTTCAGGTAGCCAAGGCTGAGAAACAGTGCTTTGGAGTGTCAACAGTCCAAACCAAGAAGACAGAAGAAGCATTCTCAAACATAAAATATCAAACCAAGGGAGAAATCAAACCATAGGACAGGCAGCAACAGGTTGCGGCTTGTTATCTTCCTTCACATGAACAGACACAATAAGCAACCCAGCCTCAGCAAACAGGCAAACTGGTAAATCCCTTCATGTGAACTCTCTGGCCCATTCCTTTCCTCACGTATGGAATCCTAGTAGAGGAACCAGCTCTATTTAGTGCCTGACAAATGAGCAGTGTTCCAACCAGGCAGTACAGATGGGTGGGGAAGTCTGTTTACACAGTCCTTGATAAGGGTAATTTCCAGTGTTTCCTCTGCAGGCTTCTCTTTGTTGTCATTCTCTGCTTTAGACCACCTATCCACCTATCCATCTTTCCTCCCCCCTCCCCCCCCTCCCCCCCCTCCCCCCCTCCCCCCCCCCCCCACACTGCCCTCTTAGCAGAGCAGCCTTTAAGCTTAGCCAGCCCTGAGCCTGAAGACACCTACAGAGTGGAGCTGTGGCTTACTTGTAAGGAGGCTGGAGTTTTCCCCTCACCACATCTTCTATGGCCACCCTATTGTGAATTAAACATTGGTGATAAAGCATTGGTGATGAAGGCAGGGCTGAGAATGAATATAGTTTGGATAGACAGTCTTGGTCTTTGGGACAAAAAGGTACTCATCCCTTGATCTAATTTCAAAAGCTTTCTATGTGTTATTTTAGCCCATTATCAAGAGCTAATTTTAGCCCATTAGCAAGAGTGATATGATACCTTCCTATCAGCCTTCTTCGCAGGGCAAATGGAAGAAGAAAATGTGAGAGAATAATTCTGGACCCTCCTACCCTGGTACTACTCATTTGAGTTCTGGTCCTAAAACCTCTCCTTGCTTCAGCCTGGGGCCATCATTGGCATCAGCATCGAAAAGATTGCTATGAAGAGAATGCAAAACTGGTGTCATAACTACCTCCCTGGTAGATATCCCTGATCCAAAAGCTTTGTACTGACTGTTCTAGTACTCTCTGATAAAAAATGATCTGCATTTCCAGACAGCCTACTGGATGGTGGGATGAGAAGAAGAAAGAAACTTTATCTTGGTTCACACCACATGTTGTTTATTCGTTTAGTCACCTCCGACTCTTCGTGACTTCATGGACCAGCCCACGCCAGAGCCTCCTGTCAGTCGTCAACACCCCCAGCTCCCCCAGGGATGAATCCATCACCTCTAGAATATCATCCATCCATCTTGCCCTTGATCAGCCCCTCTTCCTTTTGCCTTCCACTCTCCCTAGCATCAGCATCTTCTCCAGGGTGTCCTGTCTTCTCATTATGTGGCCAAAGTATTTCAGTTTTGCCATTAATATCATTCCCTCAAGTGAGCAGTCTGGCTTAATTTCCTGGAGGATGGACTGGTTGGATCGTCTTGCTGTACTCCTTTCCCCATCTTAAACCAGTCTGTTGTTCCGTGGTCTGTTCTTACTGTTGCTACTTCGTCATTATACAGATTCTTCAGGAGGCATACAAGATGACTTGGTATCCCCATACCACTAAGAACTTGCCACAATTTGTTATGGTCCACACAGTCAAAGGCTTTAGAATAGTCAATAAAACATAAATAAATGTTTTTCTGGAACTCCCTGGCTTCTTCGATTATCCAGCGGATATTGGCAATTTGGTCCCTAGTTCCTCTGCCTTTTCTAAACCCAGCTTGTACATCTGGCAATTCTCGCTCCATGAATTGCTGAAGTCTACCTTGAAGGATCTTGAGCATTACCTTATTGGCATGTGAAATAAATGCCACTGTTCGATAGTTTGAACATTCTTTAGTGTTTCCCTTTTTTGGTATGGGGATATAAGTTGATTTTTTCCAGTCTGATGGCCATTCTTGTGTTTTCCAAATTTGCTGGCATATAGCATGCATTACCTTGACAGCATCATCTTGCAAGATTTTTAACAGTTCAGCTGGGCTGCTGTTGTCTCCTGCTGCCTTGTTATTAGCAATGCTTCTTAAGGCCCATTCAACCTCACTCTTCAGGATGTCTGGCTCTAGCTCACTGACCACACCGTCAAAGCTATCCCCAATATTAACTTCCTTCCTATACAGGTCTTCCGTATATTCTTGCCACCTTTTCTTGATCTCTCCTTCTTCTGTTAGGTCCTTGCCATCTTTGTTTTTGATCATACCCATTTTTGCCTGGAATTTACCTCCAATGTTTCTAATTTTCTGGAAGAGGTCTCTTGTCCTTCCTATTCTGCTGTCTTCTTCCATTTCCACGCATTGCTTGTTTAAAAATACTTCCTTATCTCTTCTGGCTAACCTCTGGAATTTTGCATTTAATTGGGCATATCTCCCCCTATCTCTGTTGCCTTTTGCTTTCCTTCTTTCTTGGGCTACTTCTAGTGTCTCAGCAGACAGCCATTTTGCCTTCTTGGTTTTCTCTTTCTTTGGGATGTATTTTGTTTCCGCCTCCTGAACAATGTTGCAAACTTCTGTCCGTAGTTATTCCGGGACCCTATCTACTAAGTCCAGTCCCTTAAATCTATTCTTCACCTCCACTGCATATCCCTTAGGAATATTAGTGAGCTCATATCTAGCTGATCTGTGGGCCTTCCCTAATCTCTTTAGTCTGATCCTAAATTGTGCAATAAGATGTTCGTGATTGGAACTACAGTCAGCTCCAGGTCTTGTTTTTACCGACTGTATAGATGTCCACCACCTTTGGCTGCAAATTATGTAGTCAATCTGATTCCGGTGTTGTCCATCTGGTGAAGTCCATGTATAAAGTCGTATCTTAGGTTGTTGGAAGACAGTGTTTGTTATGCAGAGTGAGTTCCCTTGGCAAAATTCTATCAGCCCTTGTCATGAGTACTGATGGCAAGCAGGAGGGGGCCTCTATCCAGGGGGGGAAACGCATGCATATTACTGAGGAATTAAGCAGCCATTCAAAGAGACACAGATCAGACCCACCTTAACTTTCGTGGTTTATCTTCAGTTTGTTAGGATTCTGTTTAACATAGCAGTAATAAACACTAGACACCTACTCCTCGTCTCAGCGTGATTTCTGACTGTTAGGACAGCCTATGTCCTGCTTCATTTTGTTCTCCCAGGCCATGCTTACCTGTAATTCCAGGTGTCATTTGACTGCCCACCTTAGCATTCCAGTCTCCTGTGATGAAAATAACATCTCTTTTAGGCGTGTTGTCCAGTAGGTGCTGCAGATCCTCATAGAACTGCTCTACTACAGCTTCTTCAGCATCTGTGGTTGGGGCGTATATTTGGATCACTGTGATGTTAGATGGCTTGCCCTGAATTCGAATTGAGATCATTCTGTCGTTTTTTGGGTTGTATCCAAGCACTGCTTTAGCCACTTTACTATTAATTATGAAGGCTACTCCATTTCTTCTGTGGTCCTCTTGTCCACAGTAGTAGATCTGGTGGTCATCTGATGTGAAGTGGCCCATTACAGTCCATTTCAGTTCACTGATGCCCAGAATGTCTATCTTTAATCTTGACATCTCACCAATAACCACATCCAATTTGCCCTGGCTCATAGATCTTACATTCCAGGTTCCAATGGTGTGTTGATCCTTAGAACATCGGATTCGCCATTCACCACCAGCACCATCAGCTGCTTTCTGTTCTTTTGGCTTTGAGCTAGCTGCGTCATCACTTCTGGGGCTAGTTGAACTCATCCTCTGTTCCTCCTCAGTAGCATTTTGACCATCTTCCGACCTGGGGGTCTCATCTTCCAAAGGTATACCGACATATCTCTGGTTGTACTGATCCATTTAGTCTTCATGGCAAGAATACTGGGATGGGTTGCCATTACCTTCCCCAGGGATCGCATTTAGTCTGACCTCTCTGTCACGACCTTCCCATCTTGGGTAGCCCTTCAGGCTAGAAACCAGGAGGCTGTGAGTTCTAGTCCCGCTTTAGGCATGAAAGCCGGTGGGTGACTTTGGGCCAGTCACTCTCTCTCAGCCCAACTCACCTCACAGGGTTGTTGTTGTGGGGGAGATAGGAGGAGGAAGGAGTATTTGGTATGTCCCCCGCCTTGAGCTATTTGTAAAAACAATAAAGGTGGTTTTTTAAAAAATTACACGCTATAACCAAACAAAGAAGACATATTATGTCTCAGTTTGATGGCCTGGTTCTCACAAGATGCTATGACAGTAATTGGGTCCCATAAACTAACAATCTCATTTTAGCCAAGTCCAATGTACTGTACAAATCTAACCAAAGGAGAGGATAAGGTGATCCTGATCATTTTGAGCTTTAACTGTGCCCACTGTTGGTTTTAATCCAGTCCACTAACATTATGTGGTATCTCACAATTTATCACCAAAGAAAGGTAGGCCCCAATCAAAGGAAAATGCCCATCCTTCTTTTAGAGACACTGAAATTAGTTGTTGACATGTTTACAGCTTGTGCTTTGGATACCTACAGAAGTCAGCATAGAATTCAAGATGAAACCAATAAAACCTATCTCTAAGCTTCAAAGAAAACCATATCTGATATGCAGAAGTTGACTCTACTTCAGAAATCCACAGATTATTACAGAATTGATCTTTCTATCAGAACATATAAATGGAGAATCAGTATGAATGGCCAAAGGCATAAGAAGGGCAAAAAACAGATTTGTTCTCTAATAGGAAGCAAATTACAGGACCTATAAAAAAAACAACCACCCAGCAGGTTTGGGATGACATGGGAATTTACCATATAGGTTTTTGGTTTTTTTAATTATATTTACCCAAACCAATATCAATATATTACAAATATATCTTTGTCCAGAAATATAAAAATGTGTAATCAAAACTATGATTATTACATTTTTGAAACTGTGGGGAGTTCATGTGGAATTAGTGAAGTATAAAAATCATAATAAAGAAAATGAAAACAATAAAGAAAATAGAATTATATAAAGTGAAAAGAAAAAGGAAATATATTATAACCATGTATAAAGCTCAGTTAAATTAGACCAGATTATTTGAACCGCTACTACCCCAAGTTCTAGTATTATGGTAGTTGTCTATTCAGTTCATCTGGACCTTCTGATTTTACTCTTTACCATATTGTCCCAATCAAATATCTCATTATCTTTCTCCCAATTGCTCAAAAACTACTTCTGAGAGCTTTTGAGAAAGTGGTGTTGATAAATTGGCCCTAGTGGCCTACTGGAAGGCTGGAAAAAACTGGCCAGGATACTAGTGGAGCCTAATATTTGGTGTTTGGTGTTGTGAACTGTTCTGAGTTACATTGGTTATTCATATATGTATTTTGTATTGTTCTGTATCAGAGTTACTTGACTGAGATGGGCAGCTGTGTAAAACCTGCCACAGAGTCTGCTTGTGTTGCCATGGCATAAGTGTATCTACATTGCCATCTCATGCACAGTTCTTCCCTCCCTTGCACTGATGCATTTTGAACATGGTTTCCACCTCAAAAAGCTACTTGACTTCTTTCCTGTCACTACATCAGGCAAACACCTTATGAGCATTTTATAAAACACATGGCGATCCCACTGTGTCATTCAGAGTGTGGTGTCAGAGATGGTGGACACTTCCAAGTGTAAAGTTTTCATGCCAATGCAGTCAGAAAATTGTCTTATTGATTCTTGAGGAGGTCTGAGAGAGAGAGAGAGAGAGAGAGATTGAGACAGGTGACTGTTCTGAGCTGGAAGACCATACCACCATTCTTGGTCTGCTACTGGTTAAAAGGACTTATTATGCCTCCCAAACAAGCCAACTTTGTCAACAGCAGAGCAGCAACAAAATTAAAAAGTCACAGAACTATCTAAGGAACCAGAGAAAGTATGCATGCAGCATTACCCTTAAAATTATCCAACACATATTAGGAAGAATCTGGTAGCACTTTTTCCAACTAACAAATGTTATTGTTAAAAGGCATAAGTGTGGCTAGACTGATGTTAGATTTCAACCTCCCAGGATTTCAGCCTCCTATCAGATGTCCCTCTATGCATCTGATGAAGTGAGATGCAGCTCACAAAAGCTTATGCCTTTTAATAAAACTTGTTAGTTGGAAAAGGTGCTACCAGACTCCTGATTTCTTGCTATCATAGACTAACATGGCTCTCCTCCTAAAACATCAAAGAAATATTCTCCCTTCCAAAGCTTCAGAATTCGGATAGATGGGACAACTTCCAATACAAAATGGGTCCCTTAAGTTTTCACTTATGATTCAAAAGGTAGACAGATTAAATGAATGGCCACTAGAAAAGGCTTCCTTTGTAGGAAGGAAACAGATCTTATATGGCTGTCAAATAAATTAGGTGTACCTGAGTTTCTGAAGTTTAAGTTTCTTGCACACAGATAATATGGTAAGCTCCAAGGAATTTTATTTCCTAATTGTTAATTCCACCCTGCAGTATACCATAACACTACTGAAAACTTCTTATAGTCCAACAGGAATATTTGTCACTACCATTGAAAATCAAATATTCTAGATATCCAGTAGGCCTTTGTGATTCATGCAAATTTGACTTGAATCATAAATTCAGGTCAGAAAAATGATTAAATTTGTTTTTTTAATCAGATAATCAGATTTCAGTTCAGATTTTGCAATTGATTTGGGAAAAAGCCATTCTGGGTATGCAAAGAATAGATGTGGAGACATCTGATTTAAAAAACTGGGAACATCATAAATTACCTTACCAGTAGGATCTACATTTTCTACTCTCCCCTCACTTTGTCCATTTAGCATTGATCTCGCTAATCTTTTGAAAAGACATAATGCCTTTACTCTTAAAGGGGAACCAATGTGATCATATCAACTATCAACCACAATGTAATAAAGATAGTTTTCAATGTTAAATGCAAAAAAATCTGAAGTGGAACATCCTGGGATTTTCAAGCAGAACAAATGAAATAACGAACTCAGAAACTAAATTTGGATTACCCATATCATTGTGTCTGACATACCCGTTTAGGAGAGGCTATAAAACTATTCAACCATGAAATTATGAATGTCTTATATGAAGCTTAGGTAGAGCACATTAGTATAATTTTTAACAGTAATTAGCATAACCTATCCAAAACCAGTGTTAGAGCTCTAGGTGGTATGGAATTTACTAACAAAAGAAATGAAGTGTGTTTGAGGTGGGTAAGATCAAAGAAGTAAGAGCCACTGAGTAAGTATGGTATCTTTAATGGGGGGGGGGGTTGTTAAACACAGAATTTGGAAACTGTAATAAGGATCTCCCAACCTCCTATATAGTAATTTAATTTGATTACATTAATTAAATTAATAATCTTTTTGAGTGATTTGAAATGCTTCTTCCCAGATTATTTTTTTTAAAGAAAGGAAACTTGGACGGACTGTTGGCTAGAATTTCTTAACAATGAGCAGTGGAAAAAGTGGTTTTGGAATCAAATTAGAGTTACAGAATTAAATAAGGTCTTAAAGGAATCTTAAATTCTCATACTGCCAAAAACCGGAATATATTTAGGCATAATAATTAGATTCATAAGAAATAGTATGCCCCCCCACACATACACACACACATACGGTTTTCAACTGGGACCTGTTAGGGATGATTCAGTGGATTTGTGCACTGAGGGTGCATTTTCACAGAAACATTCTGCGATTCTAGACATAAGTGCAGAGAAGAATTTGTTAATCATCTTTAAAGATGAGATTTTTTTAAAAAAATGGGGAGAAAGGGAGATAAGTTTCAGTATGGAAAGGAAGTGTCAGGGAAATTGGATGAATCGAATTGCAACTCTAGTTCCTTTTATTGTTTCTACCATATACAGAATCTTGCCAGACTAAAGGTCTCCCAACTGATCTAAAAGGAAAAATACTCTTGGAAATCTAAGGCGGGGCTAATCTAACTTTCTTCCTCAGCCCCCCCACACTGTCCAGACTGTGAGAATGTTTATGAGCCTGGAATGTGCTCTCTTCTTCCCCAGCTCCGAGCTCCATCACAGGAAGGGAAAGTACCACTTTGCTATGTACAGTGATTCCAGTTTGGATCATTCTTTAATCTTTTGGCCGATATCATGGGTATCTGCATGTACAAAACAGGCAGGGCTTTGAATGTGATACCGTACCCACCATCTTGTATATTCTGACACCCATCCTTCCCACTGATGCCCCAGCTGCTATTTTTAAAAGAAGAAACAAGCCATGTCAAAGCAGATTGCCTCTTCTTGCATAGTATTTCATTGACCAGTTTTTAATTATGCCATTCTTCCTTAATTATGCTAACCTTGGTACAGTACTAATCCGGTAAAATTATATTAATCTTATTTAAAAAAAAAAACTGTAAATTTCACTGGGACAGTATATTGTAAATTGGAACCAAGAATTCTAGAGTTTTCTCCATTCTCCTTTGGATATATTTTCTTTTTACTTTCAGTAGTCCCTCTGCCCAATAGACATTGCATAATCTAACTGCATATATAAACTCCATGTCACAGAACCATCATTTCAACAAGAATTGCTCGGCAGTTGTGTAGTGCTAAAAATTCGATGATGCAGTGCAAGGTGCAAAAGCTGACAAAATCAGCTGACAGTGCAGGCTATCCATAGTTTTGCTGCATCTTTATTTATATTAAGGCTGTTTTCAAAACATTTTACACACATTATTTTCCTAACTCATTCAGGGGTTGATTAATTAAAGTTGATGTAGCTCTTAAAGCAGCCTCTTTGTCAGGGCAGCCACGCTCAGAATAAGACTCAGACTCACTTAGAAGGTCTAAGGATTTCTGGTTTTATTTGAACGGTGTGCGTGCAAAGAGAAAGACGGGAATCCTTCTGTGATGACAGGGTGCCCTGTTTATACTTTGCTGGTGGACGTTGTGCTTCTCTACCCTCGGGCCAGGACCGGATGAGTGCTTGAGTCTGCGATGCGTCAGCTGATGGGCGATCCCGGCGATCTCCTTTGTCTCCCGGTCTTCGTCCGGACCGGGTGCGTCCCCTGAAGGTGTTTCCCCGATCTTCTGATAGGCGTTAACTACTGTCTGATGGGTGCCCCCATTATGTTGGGCATTCCTCTGTGGACATGCGTGCCTGAGGGAGGTGTGAATGCATCCCCGGGGGGAATGGGAAGGCATTCCCCTTGCCTCTTGATGGGCGCTAAGTTTGGTCTGAAGGGCTTATCTATTGTGTTGGGGGTTCCCTTCTGGATATGGGTGCTTGAGTGATTTAGGGATTATGCTTATCCCTTCCTCTTACCTAATGTGCATGTTCCCCGTTGTAATGCACATATGCCTTGCAACGGGGAACATGACACTCTTGGCACGGAAGCCTGAAAACAAATAGAAGCAGACAGTGTGCTTGCATGAGTTCCTGTAGTTCCTTCCTAATAATTTTTGAGTCATGCACAGTGCTTGTAAACAGAACTTTTGCAGACAAATTTTGATTCAGCTAAAGTTTTGCCTTGTCTGCCTGTGCAACTTGCTCTGATATAATCTGTGCATTCTAATCCATTAAAGCATTATGTTTGGCCAGAGCGTTGCAGGTTTAAAATATGCCTTGTCAAGCCTCCTAGGGGGAAAAAATGTTCTCCAGGATTCATTCTAAGAGGCAAAGGCTCAATAAACCAACTCACGGCCTCCAAGGTGAGGCACCATAATAAAATGTTGGCTGCAGGCCAGTCCCTGGGTCCCATTTCTTCAAATTTTGCCCTAAACATATTGATTGTAGCAATACTTCTTATGCTTTATTCTCCCAGTCCTTTTATGGCTCCTGTGACCAATAAAAAACCATTCTTTTTTTCTTTCTCTGAAACTATTGCATTTATATATGCCAACAGTCAAGTTAGAAGTTGGTGTTTTCAAAAAGTAATAGTTAAAATGTCAAGCGCTTGATAAGTATAGCTGGGCTACTAAATCTATAATAGGAGCTCCCAGGTATGTGGAAGATTTCTCTACAAGAGGCCTTAAAACTAGTTTTTCTGGGCATACAAAATTGCTGCTGTCAAAAATCTATTTTCAAAATATTGTAGACTGACCATGAAACCAAAATACTCATCAAGAGGCTGTAGTTTTCCCTCTTCTCTTGCATCTGATGTATTTGAAACTAAAAGGAATGCAAACTGTGCTATGGAAAAGTTGGATTCCCTATCAACATATTAACCTTGGAAAAATGGTGTTGCCAATAATTACATTTGGGTTGAATTTCTGTTTTCTGCTCCCATCAGATTTTGCAGTACAGCAAACTCTAGTACTAACGTCCTCCAGTATTTACTTTTCCCTAATCAGGTGTCTGAGAAAAGGTACTGTACTGAATGTTATGTGCAAACAGAGGCATTTATATTTTTGAAAAGAAGTTACATCTAGAAAATTTGTATTTAAAATTTCTGCATGGAGAAAGAAGAAAACAAGGGTGATTTCCTTAAAAAAAGTTGATGGGCATTCTGTTTTAATAGCTATGCAAAGTAGGGAAAGATGTACATAAAATCTCCACGTATTTTGAAATGTTATGAAAAACATATATTTATTAAATTTCTCATGGAATTTTTAAAAAGTCAATATGATGCCTAAGGTTATTTAAGCCAGCTCCTCTTTTCCCTATGTATATTTGTTATTTGTGGGAAACCACCCTTCAACCTGTGTTTGATTTTACATTGACCACTGTGACAAGAAGGATTTTTCTTTACAGTTAACCCAAATCAGACAAGGATGATCTACTTTGTCCTTTATATTTAACAGGCAAGGGCAGTTAACTGGTAGAAGATAAATATATAAGAATAGTCATCAGCTGATGGCTACTGCAGTTAAGACTGAGTACTGGTGGGCATCCAGAGTCACCTTGATAGAAGTGTGTTATTTCCAAGATCTACTGCCTAAGATTAGGAGACTTAATATGGGAAAAAGACATCTTGGGGAACACGGTAATCTGCCTATTCTGTGATGGATACATCATCCCATCCACCAAATCGTTTCCTTAATTGTGCAGAGAGATCACCTGGTGTCCTACTTTCCAATTCTATTCTACATCAAAGTGTTAAAACTGGAATAACCACCAGCCACTCTGTTTGGGATTCTCCATGCTAATTATCCACACTATCATTTCCAATGGCTCTTGCTGTTCCCGTCAGCCTTTCAAGATAGACCAGATGAGGAAACCAAAGTAATACTATGTTTATTGTAAAGCTATTGTAACCAAATCTTGCCAGACTGAATGCACTTTATTTATTTATTTATAAATTTATTTACCTCCCATCTCTCCCCAAAGGGGGGACTCTGGGCAGCTTACAATAAAACAAGATTAAAATATAAAACCATTACAATTAAAAATACAATAAAAGTATAAATATAATACCTCCCCCATCCCTCCCATTATCTTTGTGAAAACTGGAGAGGATCTCATCTGAGACGTTTCCTCGGGTTACAGTTCTGGACCAGACTCAGATTTCTTTTATATGACTGTTGTCTTGGTAACAGCTCTTTCTCCTGTTCCTCAAGGTTATTTCTTGTGTCCATTACAGTTTCTGCATCAATCTAGATAGATAGATCAATACAAATCACATAAATTCTTCCTGTTGTTCATGTTTCTCCCTGCTTTTGCCTGCCTTTTTTTTTGCCAGTTAACTATTTCTGCTGTTTGTTGATGTTTAATAAATAACTGTCAAGCTGTATTTTTGCTAGTTGAACAGAGTGGCATGGGTGCTTGCTCTCATCTGAACATAGGAACTGACTGGAAATGTGCTGGGTGCAAAGTAAACTGGAAATTATTCCAAAATTCAAATGGTTGAGAGTTAGCAGAGCAACTCTTTCAGTTTTTGCTACTGAATTGTAATTTTCAGCACTATAAAGGAGAAAAAGGGAGGAGTGTTGTTTTGGGGCACCTGAATTTAATTCAATTTAAATTTAGTTTAATTTAAATGTAATCAAATACCTACTTCTCTCTCCCTCTCCCTTTCCTTTGTCTGCACACATTTTGCCTCTGGTCCCAAAGCAAAAGGTCTCTGACTTGTCTGTCAAAAGAACATGTCCAACCTTTGGTCAAAAGCTGCACATTTGGTTTCATCCAAGCTTATTTTATTGGCTATGTTTGTAGGGCCACAACACTGACCACTACAGGTAGTCCTCACTTGACAACCACAATGCTAAACTAAGTGGTCATTAAGCAAATCTGACCCAATTTTATGACCTTTTTGAGGTGGTCATTAAGTGAGTTGTTAAATGAACCATGTGGTTGTTAAGCAAATCATGCAGTTCCCCATTGATTTTGCTTGCCAGAAGCCAGCTGGGAAGGTCAAAAATGGCAATCACATGACCATGGGATGCTGCAATGGTCATAAATGCAGACCAGTTGCCAAGTACCCAGATCATGATCACATGATCGCAGGGACTCTGCAACAGTCGTAAGTGTGAGTACCGCTTGTAAGTCATTTTTTTCAGCAACGCCGTAAGTCTGAACCATCACTAAACAAATGGTCATTAAATGATGACTACCTGTACTGCAGATCTCTTATACAGCACTCAGTGGCTGGATCCAGATAATCACTTTAATCTGGTCAGTTACAGATCCCCTGTGTTGTGCAAACCTACCCCAAATGTCCCAGTGTAACAAACCTTCTGGGTCTCACCTTCATTCTTTTTCGGGCTTGTTTGTCAAGCTTCAAGCCTGAGAATCAATGACAAGCATTATCTTCCTTCCAGAATAGTTTTACAGAAATGACATATGGGATTGATGAATACATTTAAATAATTAAAGACAGCAATCTCAGGAAGCAGGAGAAAAAATCTTGAGGTAGGAAAGCGACTATTACCCAGTTCCTCACCTGGCTTTTTGCTTCAGAGTGATTACAAGATCTAACCTTTCAGGTTGCAAAATCCTGTCTATCAGAGGTCTATTTTTATAATAACAGAGGCAGTTTGATATCACTAAAAGGAAAGTCATTGGATTTTCGTCCCTAGGGCATCACACCAAGACTTGATTTCTAACAAGCAGGTCTTTACCTTTGTTGTAGATAATATGACTTGACATCCCATAAACTCATTTATAAAGCCTCGCATTTTGGAACTAGAGATGTGCCTTCAACTGCTCAAAATACCACTCACATGGGCAAAGAATGCTAGCATCAACAAAACAACAGAGTTGCATTTTAGCACATCTGCATCTTGCCTTGTCTCCATGGAACTCAAGGCTATGCCTGTCAAGATATTTGCTTGTATTCTGAGAAGCACTTTTGTGAGGCTAAGTGATAATGACCAGTCCAAGGATATATCACAAGCTGTATGGATGAACACAGAAAGGGCTGATAAAAGGGGGGGGGGAGCCAACTTCCCAGATTCTCAGTTGATTTCTCAAAGGACTTATTTTAGCAGGTAGTAAAGGTAAAGGTAAAGGTTTCCCTTGACATTAAGTCCAGTCATGTCGGACTCTAGGGGGCGGTGCTCATCTCCGTTTCAAAGCCAAAGAGCCGGAGTTTGTCCGTAGACACTTCCGTGGTCATGTGGCCGGCATGAATAAACAGAACGCCATTACCTGCCCACCAAAGCAGTACCTATTAATCTACTCACATTTGCATGTTTTCAAACTGCTAGGTTGGCAGGAGCTGGGACTAGCAACGGGAGCTCACCCCGTCATGTGGATTCGAACCGCCGACCTTCCAATCGACAAGCTCAGCAGCTCAGCGGTTTAACCTGCAGGTACCTTTCTTTAAATTCTCAGGTAGCCTAGAGAAATTTCAGGGAGCTTAGCCTTGTTTGTTTGTTTTTGTTTGTTTGTTTCAGAGAATAGTATCTCTTCATTCTCCATATATTTTTCTTTCTTGTTTCTGTTTAAACAACATTCCCCACTCTTTCCCTACAGTTATCCTTTTGGAAAATAATATTTTAAAGTATTGAACATGTCTGCTTGGTGCTAAGGATTTAGAATGCAGTGGTACACACAGTTTTGGGTGCCTCATGGTTCACCCGAGTAAGACCACTGCTGTGTGAGCTGCACCAGTTGCTTTGTGGGTGCAGTTCAAGGTGCTGGTTATCACCTTTAAAACCCTACATGACACAGGGCCAAGTTATTTGTAGGATGACCTCTCCCTGACGGTATCCTCTCATCCTACTAGGTTAGATAGGGTGGGCTGCTCCAGGTCCACTCCCTTAAATGTTGCCACCTGATGCGACCTCAGAGGTGCACCTTCTCAGTGGCTGCCCCAGCCCTATGGAACAGCCTCCCACCTGAGATCCGAGGGGGCCCTACCCTTTTAGCCTTCCACTAAAAACCAGGTCAAAGAAAAGAGCAAAGAGCCCAGAACACATCCTTCCTTATCACATGCCTAGCCAACACCCAGATAAGCAAGAAACAGCCCCTAATCACCGTAAGCATCAAATAACTGCATACCAATTGAAGAAACAGTGCCCCAAATCAATATATCCTTCCAAAGTCTACTCAGGGCTATTCAGATAGGGCAAACTGTTCTATCTAAACAGCCATCAAACCCTCCTTTCCCCATGTCAACAAGAAGAAAACCAAGTTTAGAGTACACGAAGAACCCAACAATAGATTGCAAGTCAGCCATTTCAACAGACACTTGTATTAAGTTTTCCAGATTTATTCCTGAACATTTGTCTAATGTTATGACTTTTTCTAGAAAGCATTGTACTCATCACATCCAGGGAGAACAGACTCCCTGCCAATGGTTCCAGAGGATCAAAAAGTACCCAAAAGCCACTCCAGATACATGTATTAATTTACACAGCTAACATGGAGAGAGGGAGAGAAAAGGCCTCAAGCAAATTAATTCTGTCCTTGTTTGCAACACATAGAGGTAAAGGGACTAGATCCTGTCTATCTCCATATATAACATGGCAGAAAATCTGTCTTGGCCACTGGGATATATTTGGCTTGGTCACAAGTTCTGCAAGGCCTATCAATAAATCAAGAAATGTCAGAAAAATGAAGCTCAGGCCAAAACAGATGTGACAACAGTTATCGGGTGGCAGCTATTCAAGAAATGAGGCATTCTGTATGGGAAAGTTAGATCTTCAAAATTAATGAGCCCTGCTAATTGATTGTATCCTCATTATTTGGTAGCAATTGAGGCCTGATTTATGACAGAACAGAGGTCATTAATACCTAGTGACTGGAAGGTCATGCATCTAATCAATGGGCCACCATCTTTTAAACTCTTGTAATTAAAAGCTGGAAATTACAAAGTGAAAATGCTGAAAAAAAACCCAATAATAATGCTGCAACAGTTTCTTCCAAACTTGTTAGTTTTCAGCTTGTTAGATTACTTTGATAGTCATGTTTACTATCTGTTTCTGGGAATTTCCTTCTCACTTTCAAAACAAGGGAGGGGAAAAAAAAACCCTAGGTTTTTGATTCTCATAATCAAGGCTGTTCAGGCTAATTAACACTTAAACATTTAAGCTCATTAGAAGTAAAACAGAAGAGATAATATTTTCTTCTGTGGTTTTCACTTTTCTTATATGTAAAGTCAATTGTGGAGGCAGCTGGTGTCTTGTGAGGAACGGAAGGGGGCCCCGGATGCTTGTCAAGTCTTCCAGGCACACAGAGACAATTACCCAACTGTTCAAAAGCAGGGAAATGCTTGCTTTCACTTTCATAGACAGAGGCATTACATTTCCACTGGAGAGAGTAGAGAAGTCCCAATAGAAGTAGTAGGGAAGACTCTTCAATAGGAGAGAAGACATTATATTCCTTCCCAACCCAAATAGGGTGGTATTGGGGTTATCTTTAGGGCAGCTGCTTACAAAATGGGAAGCATCATGAAGGAGGAGGAGGAAGAAGAGGGAGGAGGTAGGGATCTGCATAAATGTTATATTTTAACATTATTATATTATTATATATTTATCATATATAACTTTTATATATTAACCAATGGATCATTGACCAAATCAACCCAGAGTTCTCACTGAAGGCACAAATGACCAGGCTCAAATGATCCTACTTTGAACACATTATGGGAAGACCTAACTCTCTGGAAAAGGCTCTAATTCTCAGAAAGGTGGAGGAAAGGAAAGAAGAGGATGACCAGCAGCAAGGTAGAGTGACTCAATTACAGTGGTGATGAATGCACCATTGGAATTGCTGAAGGACCACGTTAGGGACAGATCATCGTGAAGCTATGTGGTCACTAGTTGAAAATGATTTGATGGCACATTATCAAGCAATCAATTAAAAAAAATTGCAAAAACATGAAAAGTACCAAACACAGAACTTATTTATGCATGTCCTCATTGTTGGGAAGTTGTTAGGCAACCTGTATGCTTAGCTGCTTTTACTATAGGAGCAAACAACTGATAGACATGTTCAATGCTTTGCATTCTCTGGTTCTGTCTTTAAAGTGTACAGGAACAAGTAAGATAAAGATTCCCTCAAGGCAACCTTGACTCTTTTTTTAAAAAGCTTTATTTATTTTCATCAGAATATAGTTAAAATATAAAACAGTAAATACAGTAAAGATAGAAAATAGCATTAAAAGAAAAAAGACACAAACTATAAATGTGAAAGTAGAAAGAAGATAAGAACAAAGAAATGACTTCCGGCTGTCCCAATTACAGACATACAGTACATATAATTGAAATAAATTAATCTCTTACCACTAATTTATCCATATTAACATTATTTCTATCCAAACAAACCCACTATTCAGTAAAACCCAAAATCATACCTTCATTTTTTTTTTGTCATGAGCAGATAGTCTAAAAATGGTTGCCATGAATCTATAAATCTGGAAATAGTATTCTCTCTTATTGGAGCAGTTAACTTTGCCCTTTGTGCCAAGTCCAATAATTTAATTATCCATTCTTCCGTTGTTGGTATTTGTGGTTCCTTCCACAGTTGAGCATAGAGCATTCTTGCAGCAGTAGTCATATAGGTAAAGGTAAAGGTTTCCCTTGACGTAAAGTCCAGTCGTGTCCGACTCTAGGGGGCGGTGCTCATCTCCGTTTCAAAGCCTTGGAGCCGGCGTTGTCCATAGGACACTTCCGGGTCATGTGGCCAGCATGACTCACGGAACGCCGTTACCTTCCCGCCGAAGCGGTACCAATTAATCTACTCACATTTGCATGTTTTCGAACTGCTTGGTGTGCAGAAGCTGGGACGAGCAACGGGAGCTCACCCCGCCGCGCGGTTTCGAACCGCCGACCTTCCGATCGACAGCTCAGCGGTTTAACCCGCAGCGCCACCGCGTCCCATAGTAGTCATATACAGACGCAAATTTATTTATTTATTTTTATCCCGCCTTTATTATTTTTCTAAATAGCTCAAGGCAGCAAACATACCTAATACTCCTTCCTATTTTCCCCACAACAACAACCCTGTGAGGTGAGTTGGGCTGAGAGTGACTGGCCCAAGGTCACCCAGCCAGCTTTCATGCCTAAGGCAGGACTAGATCCCACAGACTCCTGCTTTCTAGCCCAGCACCTTAACCACTAGACCAAACTGGCTCCATTTTTTCCATGCATTTTTCCCATGCATTTTTTCCATGCTGTTTCTCCATTTCTTCCTCCATCAAACCTAATGAGTTGACTGAAGCATTTTTGTTGTTGTTGTTGTTTATTCGTTTAGTCGCTTCCAACTCTTCATGACTTCATGGACCAGCCCACGCCAGAGCTTCCTGTCGGTCGTCAACACCCCCAGCTCCCCCAGGGACGAGTCCGTCACCTCTAGAATATTGTCCATCCATCTTGCCCTTGGTCGGCCCCTCTTCCTTTTGCCTTCCACTCTCCCTAGCATCAGCATCTTCTCCAGGGTGTTCTGTCTTCTCATTATGTGGCCAAAGTATTTCAGTTTTGCCTTTAATATCATTCCCTCAAGCGAGCAGTCTGGCTTGATTTCCTGGAGGATGGACTGGTTGGATCTTCTTGCAGTCCAAGGCACTCTCAGAATTTTCCTCCAACACCACAGTTCAAAAGCATCGAGCTTCCTTCTCTCAGCCTTCCTTATGGTCCAGCTCTCACAGCCATATGTTACTACGGAGAACACCATTGCTTTAACTATGTGGACCTTTGTTGTCAGTGTGATGTCTCTGCTCTTAACTATTTTATCGAGATTTGTCATTGCTCTTCTCCCAAGGATTAAGCATCTTCTGATTTCCTGACTGCAGTCAGCATCTGCAGTAATCTTTGCACCTAGAAATACAAAGTTTTTCACTGCTTCTACATTTTCTCCCTGTATTTGCCAGTTATCAATCAAGCTGGTTGCCATCATCTTGGTTTTTTTGAGGTTTAGCCGCAAGCCAGCTTTTGCACTTTCTTCTTTCACCTTCATCATAAGGCTCCTCAGTTCCTCTTGGCTTTCAGCCATCAAAGTGGTATCATCTGCATATCAGAGATTGTTAATGTTTCTTCCAGAGATTTTAACCCCAGCCTTGGATTCCTCAAGCCCAGCATGTCACATTACTGAAGCATGCAAGACAGAAAAAGGAACAAGGCAAGGATGTCCTTTGTCACCTTTTATTTTAGTGTTAGAGGTTTTTAACAGGGACATCAGAAGGGACAAAGAAATAAAAGGCTCAAAGATTAAACAGGAGATTTTTAAGTTAAGAGCATTTGCTGATGACCTAGTCTTGATACTACAAGATCCTTTGGACTTGGCTGAATATTTGATGAAAAAATTGAGAGAATTTGGGTTGTTAGTGGGTTTCAAAGCAAATAAACAAAAAATGAAAATATTAATTAAAAATATGACACTGAATAATCAAGAATTGTTGATGAGAAAGATGGGTTTTAAGAGTGAAAAAAAAAAGATTAGATATCTGGGTCAACTAAATCTTGTCAACTAAAAATAGTGCATTGTTTCAAAATAACTATAGTAAAATTTGGAATGAGGTTAAAAAAGACCTGATGGGAAAAATTACACTTGTTGCTTATGGGGAGAATATCTGTAATCAAGAGGAATGTATTGCCTAGGATGTTGTTCCTTTTTCAGATGATACCGATTCCGTCAATAGATATGATATTTAAACAATGGGAAAATATATTTCAAAGTTTATCTAGCAAGGTAAAAAACCAAGAATTAAGTATAAACTGTTACAGGATGCTAAGGAATGAGGAGGTCTGGGGTTGCCAGATTTAAAATTGTATTTTGAGGCATGTTCTTTCCTGTGGATGAGGTACTGGATAACCTTAGAGAATAGGAAATTGATACAACTTGAAGGTCATGAGTTAAGATTTGGATGGCATGCCTACCTGTGGTACAATAAAGTTAAGGCAAATAAGGAGTTTAGGTAAAGGTAAAGGTAAAGGTTTCCCTTGACATTAAGTCCATTTGTGTCTGACTCTAGGGGGCGATGCTCATCTCCGTTTCAAAGCCAAAGAGCCGGCGTTTGTCTGTAGACACTTCCATGGTCATGTGGCTGGCATGACTAAACGGAACACCGTTACCTGCCCACCGAAGCGGTACCTATTAATCTACTCACATTTGCATGTTTTCGAACTACTAGGTTGGCAGGAGCTGGGACTAGCAATGGGAGCTCACCCCGTCATGCGGATTCGAACCGCTGACCTTCCAGTCGGCGAGCTCAGCAGCTCAGTGGTTTAACCTGCAGCGCCACCATGTCCCCTTAATAAGGAGTTTAAAAATCATTAAATTAGGAAGGCTATGTTACTGATTTGGGATAAATACAAAGCTAGAGTGTCACCTAATGTACCTCTGTGGTTATCACCTCAGGAAGCATTTGCTAGAAAAGAAGCTGTGGGAGAAACAAAGTGGTTAAAATATAAAAATTGTATTAAATTTTGAAGAAGGCAAACCTATGTTTAAGACAAGAGAAAAATTAGAGATAGAAGGTCTTTCATGTCACTGTTGTTGTTTATTCGTTTAGTCGCTTCTGACTCTTCGTGACTTCACGGACCAGCCCACGCCAGAGCTTCCTGTCAGTTGTCAACACCCCCAGCTCCCCCAGGGACGAGTCCGTCACCTCTAGAATATCATCCATCCATCTTGCCCGTGGTCGGCCCTTCTTCCTTTTGCCCTCCACTCTCCCTAGCTGGTTTATTTTATTTATATGCAACTATTTGAACATTTTAAGTTGGATAAAAAGAATTATAGATTTGTAAATGAAATAACTGGCCTTGAGACTCAACTTCGTATGAATGATGAACATATTATTACTAAATTGTATAAGATGCTATTACAAATGAATTTGGAGGATGAACAAGTCAAGGAGTGTATGGTTAAATGGGCTAGAAATTTTGGGTATAACATTATGATGGAACAATGGGAAAAATGTGGACAAAGTTTTAAAATTTACATTAAATTATAATTTAAAGGAATTTTTTTATAAAATGATGTACCGCTGGTACCTAACACCTGACAAGTTATTGAAAATATTTTAGAATGTAACAAATGTTTGCTGGAAATGTTCACAGGGAGAAGGAACTTTTTACCACCTCTAGGGGACGTGTGAAAAAGCAAAGAAATTTTGGGACCAGATATGTACTGTTATTCAAAAAATTCTTAATGTAAATATTAAAAAAACAAAAAACAAAACCAGTACAGTTCTTATGAGGCAACCTTGACCCTTACCGTTTTTTGGCAGCACTGTGGAAGAAGTTTACCACTCCTTTCTTCCAGAATATTTTTTTTTTTCAACCAGGTCTGATTTTACCTAGATTTGGGGGAATAGTAAGAATCAATTCTATGACTGTTCCTTGTAAAGCAGAACACAAGGCCATTTTACTTCCATTTAAGAATTGTTCTAAACTAGAAGAGATATATAGGAATGCCTGTTGACATACATACATACATACATACATGTATGTATGACATATATATATATATATACACACATTTATTTATTTATTTATTTATTTATTTATTTCCTTTTTTCAGATGGTTTGAAGGACAGCCCAATTCAAGCTGTGGTTGCATATCTTCAGACTAGTATGTTATCGGATTTAGCCTTGGTTTCATTTTTGCATGTTCCTCTGATTTTGGGACATTGCCATCTCACTGGCTGTATCCTATAAACAAATCTCCTAGAGAACTGGGAGATGATACCATAACCAAGTGGCAAACAGAACAAATCCATGAACAGAAGAATAGAGTGAGGAAAGAGTTTTAGTTTAGTTCAACTAAATGAGTTGCCTGTAGGTATCTCATTGGGGACTTCAAAATATGTGGCCTTAAAAAGATGTAACCAAACTCATGGAGGAGGGAACTAATAATGGTTATTCATCAAGCTTATGGAGCCTCTTTATAGCATACCAGGGAATATTAGATACAGGAGGAAGGGAGTAGGTAAAGAGAATATTCCTCATGTCAGGCTAATGACAAAGTCAGCCAATAAGCTTTCATGTGATACTGATGACAAAGACCCTGGAAGTTCATTGGCTCACACTGGGTCAGTTGCTATTTTTCAACCCATTTGGTGTTGTGGGTTTTATATACTGCCATAAACTCATAAAGAAAAGGAGGAATACAGAAACCACCTAGTGGTTGTTAGGTTTTTTGCAGACCTGATAGTCCTGCAGTTATGAAGGGAAAGACCACTAATATAAGCTCAGATTTATACAATTCACACAGTTTTTGTATTTGCAGATTTATCCATATTTTTATTTCGCACTGTTGTTGTGAGAGGCCTCGAATGGTCAATTGGAAAGCAAAATATGAAGAAGGGGATGGTGCCACACACATATTCAGTAAAGCTACTTACTGTTGAAAAAGATGGATGTTGGTACCATGTTTTGTACAAGTAACAAGCAGACAGTACTCTCTGACAGGCATGTTGCAAAACTAGATGAGCTGTTTTAGCTTCTCTGCAGCTATGCTATGTCATGGGAATTTGAGACCATTCAGGTTCCTTAACTGAGGAGCTGGTTTTAATGTCAGATAGGTTCTATCTTCAATTTTTCCTTCCTGCAACTTCTGTGTAATGTTGCTGTCATGTTTCTCTTTATTTATCAGCTGGCCTTAAGTTTCCTATCTTTCAGCTATGTGCCAAATCCACCAAGCAGGTGATACCTAACATCCTTTAATAAATATTT
Source organism: Candoia aspera (assembly GCF_035149785.1). Classification (NCBI taxonomy): domain Eukaryota; kingdom Metazoa; phylum Chordata; class Lepidosauria; order Squamata; family Candoiidae; genus Candoia; species Candoia aspera. Next base: position 103,206,273 of record NC_086157.1, read on the forward strand.
AATGTTTCTTCAGCACACTTAGAGCAGAGACTAAGGAGCTGGATAGGTATAACAGATCATCTCTTGCCTTGTACATCAGTGTTCTCTGACATGGAGCTTTCAATAAATATGGGGAAACAGAAAAAGAAGCCAGGGTCCTTTTTTATGCATTTCTTTTGGTGGTTGTGAATAATTCCAACCAAGGGATAGGTTTCTCCTTTCATCCTGCAAAAAATCCAGAGTTTTTGAAACATCAGCATGGGCTCATCTGCTTCTGCTCTCTGCTTTCTATGGTGCATCCCTTGAAGAACAAGCGATATTAGGGAAATACAACTTTTGCCAGAATATTAATCAACATGGATTCTTCTATATATATTATATGGCTTTGAATGAATCATTGGTGGTGTTCCAATAGGTCCAGTCCAAAATATTAAGCAAAAAATTCATGCTCACTGGCAGTTTTCCAATTTCAAGCCTGTTCTCAGATGTTACCTTTTCTAAATGGGCATGCAAATTACATTTGACTATTATTAAAATGTTTGCTGAATAAGATGCATATTCTCACCTTCTAACAGAAGTGATTGAATTTAGGATTCCAGTATGCTATGCATGGAGTTCACTGTTAAAGGGATAACTACAGCAGACAGTAATTACTGGATTCTTGCATGGAGCAGGAGGGTTGAATGGATGGCTTATGTCATCCTTTCCAGCTTTAGATCTGTTCATCTTTATTTGAGTTATTGATTTTCTTATCAGACTTCGCCCTGTGAAAAGCAGTAAGCAAACAAAGCTGGTGTCAATAACCACTAAAGTATGGATCTTTCTCATGCAAAAAGTACTGTACATATTCTGAGAAACTAACTCAACTAAATATTTTCTCAGCCATGTAGACATCATTACAATCTTATGTACAGCAGTGTCTGTAGCAAATTGTGTTGATGCCAAAATGATGACATGCTCATACTGACATCATCATGCAGATGCTGCTGTTACATCATTGAGTCCCAATGTCTGAAGCAAGAACATACTGTAAGTCATAACATTTGCATTGTGATGTGATGACACAAGTTACCCCTGTGGATGCCCACACTTCTGCCTCTTTTAGATGATGAACTTCTACCTCTGTCCCATCTGATCTTCCTAGCTATCCGTTGAAATCTGAACATTGTCCCTTCTTTGTCTGCATTGTCTCCTTCTGCACTGATAGTCTCCTTGGCAGATAAATTTGAATTTTTGTACATGCCCTGGGCCATATTGGCTGACATACAGTACAACAAATAAACCAGCCATATTTTAGCTTAGTGCATTGAGTGAACCCAGAAATTTGAACTGAGGAAACCATGGTTAGGTTAATCCAAGTAAATGTGATATTTGAATACAACCTTCATTTGCTTCTGTCCTAAGTCCTGATATCCACATTGTCCTAAAAATGTTCCCTAGAATGAACCTCCTATTGGAGGTATGGACCTCAAGGAACTGGAGCAGATTTTATCACTAAAATATCCTATTGCATTAAATACTGCAACAAGACTTCAAGTATCAGTTAAATCCAGGAACCACATTTTGTATGCCAACCCAGCACGCTGATCAGCCTTTCCAATGCAATCATTCTAATCTTCTCCATTCCCCTTCTGTGTCTCTGTCTGTCCCATTATCTGGTATCAGATCCATAAATGCACTGCCAGCTTTAAATCCTTCAGTTAATGTAATCCAACCCACGCTTCCAGAGTAACAAGATGGCCATATATGCTTGTCAGCATTAATCACTGTGGTTCTTAATGCACTCTAATTTGTCTTCCAATGTATTTAACGAGAGAGGAAAAGGGAAAGAGGAACTGGCTTGTATTATTGAATTGTGGGAAACTGTTTTATCTTTGATGTATTTGGGGTGGGGAAAGAACTGTATAACCATCAGCTCCTGATCCCCCTTCCTCCAGCTTTTAAAGAAAAAAAAAAACCACTTTATCATCCTGGTTATACTATTTTTGAAGATGATGTGGAGTTATTATGTGATGCCACTTCTTATTTGTGATGGGGGGTCTTTAATGCCATGGCAAGTAGTGATAACCCAGTCCTCTCCATATTAGCATTTTTATTCTGATTTTTATTCTTTGTTTTAGTTGTTTTTGGCTGCTTTGATTGAGTAGAAAGGTGGGATAGAATTCAAATAATAAAAAACCAGGGGAATTGAATATGACTGCCAGTTGAATATTTTATTTAGGAAGTTGACTATTTTATTTTCTTTGGATTGGGTGGAGGGATAGAGGAGTTGTTTGTTTGTTTGCTGATTTGAGGGACCATCTCTCCCCAGTTACATCTACCCATCCCATCAGGTCTGGCAGGAGAGGCATGTTGTAGGTCCTGTCAACCAGGAAATTATTTCAGGTAGGACCCAGGAGATGAGACTTTTCTGCCATGGCCCCCACCCTGTGGAACATCATTCCTCCTGAGGTGAGGCTGGACCAAATCCTGTTGGCCTTCTGGAAGGCCCTTAAAACATGGTTCTGTCAACTGGCTTGTAGATCCCATGATAGAGTAGAGCCTGCTAGATGGTGATATGATGGTTCATTGGAATGCACTCTTTTGTATGCTTTTCCACCATTTTGTTTTTGTTCTTGTTTTTAACTTTTTTTTTTGTAATTTAAATTGGTTGGTTTTTAGTGGTTTTTATGCATTTGGATTGTTTTTATTGGGTATGCTGCCTAGAGTCACTACATGAGTTGGGTGGCTATACAAATGTGATAAACACATAAACAAATAAATAAATAGTTTTAGACAGACCTTCTAGAGTTTGCAAAGTTCTTCAGAAAAGAGTGGAGAAGAAGCAACTGGTATCCCAAGCAATGCTGCCTTCTCCTTGCCCAAGCTAGTTATCCACCCACATGTGATGCAAGGAGGGGGATTTTGCATCACTTACTCCCTGACCCTTTAACTGGAGACATGGGCATCCAGAGGGAGCAAATGACATCATGATGCTTGGAAGAACCAACACTGAAGGATCAAAAAGTGACATTGCTATGAATGCTTGAATGCCACAAGCCACTTATCCCTGTGGTAACTTTTCTGACACCCTCTGCTTAAAACCCAGAAAGTCAGGAGGATTGTGAACCCCACCTTCATGATCTGTATTCGTACTGAAAATCAAGATCAAACAAGCTTTTGCCTTTCTGCTCTGTGGGAGATTTCTGTCTTCCCTGAGCTCGCCTTAGGACACCTGTGTTACAATTTGATAGGTGTACTGCCCCAGTCAAACTCCCCACCTGTCACTGTCCCCAGATTGGGTTGTGCCTGGCCTGTGCTAGGCACTTGGAGCCAGAAGCAACAGCCCCTTGGGACTCACCCTCCTGCCTTGCAGGGTAAGTGAAAAAAAACTGTTGTTTTGTTTAGGGGGGATTCTGACTTGGAAGCATTCAGTCATAATCCCACTGATGGTAGCTTCACCCCATTGGCTCCTCAGCCAAGCACATACACCAAAGGTCTGAACCCATGGTTCCTTTCCTACTGAGCAGAATTACTAGCACAACAACATCATGATGCAAATAATAACATCATCGCCTATACTTCTGTTTGCAAAGTATCCCTCTGCCACTAAGCAGTGGTCCCTTTCCCCATATATGGTGGGATACAGGGCCATCTCACTAGTCAAGCTGACAACCATCGAGCTACCCTCCATCAAGAAGACAATTTAACTGGCTATGGAATCTAACACTTGCATTACAAATAGGAAATATCACCCACAACATCTGAAGGTTAGTTCAGAGGTAGCAGCTAATCATTAGGACCCCCAAAAGAAGGAAATGCCTGGGGGGAAAACCCCGCTAGCGCCTACCACCTCAGAAGATTGCCTCACTCAGCTTAATATCTAGGTCAGCCTGATTTCCTTCCATACTTGGTTAGAGCCTCCTAAAAAAGGTTTTTGTTTTTTGGGTGAATCAAAACCTGCCAGTTAATGAATCACCAGAAGAAGTAGGAGTGACTTTCTTTGAGCATCTCAGAGAAGGACAACTAAAAGGTTGGGTGATTTTATTGTCAACCCTACGCATGATAAAAGCAAGACCGAGGGAACCAAACTTTTCCAGTCATTAGATTTGTTCTGCTGCATGAATTTTACTTGACTGTAAACCAGAGCCCACATTAAATAATTATTAAAAAATTAAGAGGCTTCTAGGGGAAGATTAATAAAGTTTACTGCTTCAGCATTCTTTGCAAGGTGCTCCTAGAAAACTCAACCAAAAGGGTTTCTTTTATTGTCCGAAGATTAGATGAGCTGGTGGCAGTCAAATTCTAACAGATTTATTTATTTATTAGGAGAATAAAATCTCCCCCATCATGTTAAATGACAGAAGAAAGACATAGAATATAGGAGTTTTATCTCCAACATCTTCAGCAAAGGATCATTACCTTGTTGTGGTGCTGGAGCTTGAGCACCTCAATGATGCCATGAGCTAAACTGTGAAGGGCCACCAAAGAAGGGAAGGTCATGACAGAGAGGTCAGACTAAATGTGATCCCTGGGGAAGGTAATGGCAACCCACCCCAGTATTCTTGCTGTGAAAACTAAATGGATCAGTACAACCAGAGATATGTTGGTATACCATCAGAAGATGAGACCCCCAGGTCGGAAGATGGTCAAAATGCTACTGAGGAGGAACAGAGGATGAGTTCAACTAGCCCCAGACGTGATGACGCAGCTAGCTCAAAGCCGAAAGGATGGCTAGCGGCCGACAGTGCTGGTGGTGAACGGTGAATCCAATGTTCTAAGGATCAACACACCATTGGAACCTGGAATGTAAGATCTATGAGCCAGGGCAAATTGGATGTGGTTATTGGTGAGATGTCAAGATGAAAGATAGACATTCTGGGCGTCAGTGAACTGAAATGGACTGGAATGGGCCACTTCACATCAGATGACCACCAGATCTACTACTGTGGACAAGATGACCACAGAAGAAATGGAGTAGCCTTCATAATTAATAGTGTAAAGTGGCTAACGCAGTGCTTGGATACAATCCAAAAAATGATAGAATGATCATATACGCCCCAACCACAGATGCTGAAGAAGCTGAAGTAGAGCAGTTCTGTGAGGATCTGCAGCACCTACTGGACAACACACCTAAAAGAGACGTTATTTTCATCACGGGAGACTGGAATGCTAAGGTGGGCAGTCAAATGACACCTGGAATTACAGGTAAGCATGGCCTGGGAGAACAAAACGAAGCAGGACATAGGCTGATAGAATTTTGCCAAGACAACTCAATGTGCATAACAAACACTGTCTTCCAGCAACCTAAGAGACGGCTTTATACATGGACTTCCCCAGATGGACAACACCAAAATCAGATTGACTACATACTTTACAGCCAAAGGTGGTGGACATCTATACAGTCGGTAAAAATAAGACCTGGAGCTGACTGTAGTTCTGATCATGAACTTCTTCTTGCACAATTTAGGATCAGACTAAAGAGATTAGGGAAGACACACAGATCAGCTAGATATGAGCTCACTAATATTCCTAAGGAATATGCAGTGGAGGTGAAGAATAGATTTAAGGGACTGGACTTAGTAGATAGGGTCCTGGAAGAACTATGGACAGAAGTCCGCAACATTGTTCAAGAGGCGGCAACAAAATACATCCCAAAAAAAGAGAAAACCAAGAAGGCAAAATGGCTGTCTGCTGAGACACTAGAAGTAGCCCAAGAAAGAAGGAAAGCAAAAGGCAACAGCGATAGGGGGAGATATGCCCAATTAAATGCAAAATTCCAGAGGGTAGCCAGAAGAGATAAGGAATTATTTTTAAACAAACAATGCATGGAAGTGGAAGAAGACAATAGAATAGGAAGGACAAGAGACCTCTTCCAGAAAATTAGAAACATTGGAGGTAAATTCCAGGCCAAAATGGGTATGATCAAAAACAAAGATGGCAAGGACCTAACAGAAGAAGGAGAGATCAAGAAAAGGTGGCAAGAATATACAGAAGACCTGTATAGGAAGGATAACAATATCGGGGATAGCTTTGACGGTGTGGTCAGTGAATTAGAGCCAGAATTCCTGAAGAGTGAGGTTGAGTGGGCCTTAAGAAGCATTGCTAATAACAAGGCAGCAGGAGATGACGGCATCCCAGCTGAACTGTTCAAAATCTTGCAAGATGATGCTGTCAAGGTAATGCATGCTATATGCCAGCAAATTTGGAAAACACAAGAATGGCCATCAGACTGGAAAAAATCAACTTATATCCCCATACCAAAAAAGGGAAACACTAAAGAATGTTCAGACTATCGAACAGTGGCACTCATTTCACATGCCAGTAAGGTAATGCTCAAGATCCTGCAAGGTAGACTTCAGCAATTCATGGAGCAAGAATTGCCCGATGTACAAGCTGGGTTTAGAAAAGGCAGAGGAACTAGGGACCAAATTGCCAATATCCGCTGGATAATGGAAAAAGCCAGGGAGTTTCAGAAAAACATCTATTTCTGTTTTATTGACTATTCTAAAGCCTTTGACTGTGTGGACCATAACAAATTGTGGCAAGTTCTTAGTGGTATGGGGATACCAAGTCATCTTGTCTGCCTCCTGAAGAATCTGTATAATGACCAAGTAGCAACAGTAAGAACAGACCACGGAACAACAGACTGGTTTAAGATTGGGAAAGGAATATGGCAGAGCTGTATACTCTCACCCTACCTATTCAACTTGTATGCAGAACACATCATGCAACAAGCTGGGCTTGAGGAATCCAAGGCTGGAGTTAAAATCTCTGGAAGAAACATTAACAATCTCAGATATGCAGATGATACCACTTTGATGGCTGAAAGCGAAGAGGAACTGAGGAACCTTATGATGAAGGTGAAAGAAGAAAGTGCAAAAGCTGGCTTGCAGCTAAACCTCAAAAAAACCAAGATGATGGCAACCAGCTTGATTGATAACTGGCAAATAGAGGGAGAAAACGTAGAAGCAGTGAAAGCCTTTGTATTTCTAGGTGCAAAGATGACTGCAGATGCTGACTGCAGTCAGGAAATCAGAAGACGCTTAATCCTTGGGAGAAGAGCAATGACAAATCTCGATAAAATAGTTAAAAGCAGAGACATCATACTGACAACAAAGGTCCGCATAGTTAAAGCAATGGTGTTCCCCGCAGTAACATATGGCTGCGAAAGCTGGACCATAAGGAAGGCTGAGAGAAGGAAGATCGATGCTTTTGAACTGTAGTGTTGGAGGAAACTTCTGAGAGTGCCTTGGACTGCAAGAAGATCAAACCAGTCCATCCTCCAAGAAATAAAGCCAGACTGCTCACTTGAGGGAATGATATTAAAGGCAAAACTGAAATACTTTGGCCACATAATGAGAAGACAGGATACCCTGGAGAAGGTGCTGATGCTAGGGAGAGTGGAGGGCAAAAGGACGAGGGGCCAACCAAGGGCAAGATGGATGGATGATATTCTAGAGGTGACGGACTTGTCCCTGGGGTTGCTGGGGGTGGCAACAACCAACAGGAAGCTCTGGCGTGGGCTGGTCCATGAAGTCACGAAGAGTCGGAAGCAACTAAACGAATAAACAACAAAAATCTCCAACATTTATTATATGATTTATTTTTGTAACTGTCATCAAAAAAATTCCTCCATCTCCTTTAGGGTCACTTACACCCTGCATGTAGTGATAGACTCTCTGCTCCATTTTTTTTTAAAAGGGATCTTCAAACTTATCAGCAAAAGCCCAGTAAGGGATATCAGATATAACTAATTATCTTAATCTTGATCGAATAAGCCAACCCTATATTCCTTCCCTAAACTTTTAACAATCTTAATTTTTAACCCCTTCAAATAGAGTCCTGGAGCTTGATTTCTTGACATCCTTTTTGTCCTTTCCCCCAGAATATTCCAGAACTTTAATAGGCCTGTTTTGTACATCCAGTAAGAGGAATTTGTCTTTTTCAAAAAATTCTTCAAAACTATATTGATTTTATTTATTTACTTAACGAATTTATATAACTGATCTCTTCTGTACAGACATTAAGAAGTTAAGGTTTTTGGATTTTGTTTTTAGTTATGAGATATGGGGTGAAGAGAGTTTATGCTGTAACTTAACAGATGGTGATAAATTACTTAAATTGTGTGTACTTGTTGGGATGAAGGGAGAAGTTCTCTTTTTTCTATTTTGCACTATTTTTTATTCTTATATTTTTGTAGTTTGTATAGTTTTTATTCTTTTTATCTGTAATCTTTAATGATTTGGAAAAAAAGGGATTTTCAAACCTTTTTATAATTGACAGAAAATAATTATTATTCCAGCCAGCAACATGCACCAGGGCATCAAACAAGTCAGCCTGTTTAAACAGCATTTAAACATCATTATGCAAGCCTCACCCCTCTTCTTCATGTATCCAAAAGGGGCGGAGTTTTCATTTCAACAAAAACCAGTAAGAACCTGCAAACACCCATCTTTCCAGCCTTCAAGTGTCCATTTCCTTGCAACTTTAGACACATACAATAATTATATTTTTTCCTCACTGGTATTCTAATCCCTTGGTATATAATTGAAAAGTACACATACATTTCTTTTCAGAAACATATTACATATTATTTTATTATATAAAATAACTTGTCTCCAAAAATTGGTCCATCATATGAACTGCTGGTGTATTTTTTAGCATTAAAACAGCAACAATTATTTAAACCAACAAATTTCTTCTTAAAAAAAGACACATAATATTTCCAGTACAATAATGTGCCTTTCCTCCAGCTTATGTTGTATTTCAACATCAATTTGTGATTTTATTTTTTATTTTTTTAAAAAGAGGCTAGAAAACATTCACATATATTTTTGTATGAATGCACTCTGTGTGTTAGTGTGTGTGTGTGTATAGATAGATAGTTGGGCTGGGGAAATATTATTCTTTAATGCATGCCTTTTTGTTTGCCGTATCTTTAATGTACACATTTGGGCAGACTATTTGATCAGAGGAACATGTTAAAAACCCAGAGAAGTAGACACACTGAGTATTGTTAGGGTTGTGCAGTTTTGAACTTCATTAAAGTTTCATGGGAACAGCTCTTTGAAGCTGCTTCCAGCCACTGGATTGTTTTAGATGGTACCCCACAAGTGGCATGACAGGTAGGAATGTGTTTCAACCTCACAGAGGTGCATCTGTTGCTAACAACTAGAAAAGCAGAACTTTCGTTTTACTAACACAAAGTCTTAAACCTGTTTCCTACTCCTATATCTATCCTATTTCCTAACACCCATGCCTATCCCTATGAATTTATATGCAGATAAATGTTCTGTTGGATAACACAATTTATTGATCAAGCTGATGATTCTAAAATTCATGAGTGCCTCTTTATGTCCTACTGAGATCACTTCAGACATTCTCTTAACGTTCACTTATTTTATCTGTTTTTCCCATTGTCTGTCCCTACATGTCCTGTTTCACTGTCTGCAGAATTCTTTTCTGGCTGTCTGATGGGGTGACTGAACCTTCAGTTTTGTTCCAGACTCTTGTTTCTTCACTTTGTCCTTTCATTCTCTTTTCCTCCAGCTGCCCTTAGTTTCCTCTGCTTGTCTTCTTGGTCCCTTAATACTCCAATACTCTTCTTCATTATCCTGTGTATGATCTTGAATTGATCCTCCCTTCCCTTCCCTTTTTTCTTTTTCTTTCTTTTGAACTATATTCTCCAAAACCACAAACACACATGCCAGTTCCAGCATCAATTCCTATGTTTTTCTCTTCTGGCTTCTGTAGGAGCACTTTTTAATCAGTTAGCTGATTACAATATGGAGAAATTGTAGTGATTCCTGCTACTTTTAGAATGATTATGAATCTACCTAACAGGGAATGACTTGCATCTTCCAGAAGCTCCATTGCTAAGCAAAACAAACAGAAAAGGGAGATGACCTGTTTTTCTCAAACTCTACAGACATACTTTTCTATGCATGTATATGCATGAGAAGGAAGAATTTACATCTTCCATACTTTTCTAGCTGAGCTTCCTTCCACATTTTCCCACCATCACCAAGAAAAACAAAGCTGTTGCCTTGCTTCACTTCATGTTGCTTGGTCACCTCCCTCCAGCTGGAAGAAACTTCTGTGCGTGTGTTATGCATATGCAGAAGATTTTTCCAGCTACTTGATTTTCCAGAGAAGGTCTCTGAATGGAACACAGCACCGTGAGGAAGCAGAATGCATTGCTAGCATGTTGCAAAGGATCTTACCAAGGCCTTTCAGAAAGCCACTCTTGACATGGCTCACATACTATTAAAGTGCCATTCATACCTTTGAACTGTAAGCCAGATGAATTTATCTGCATCTATGAGTGCCTGATAGGTTAGGCTGTGTGTGTGTGTGTGTGTGTGTGTGTGTGTGTGTGTGTGTGAGAGAGAGAGAGAGAGAGAGAGAGTGAGTGAGTGAGTGAGTGAGTGAGTGAGAGAGAGAGTCTTGCAGAGTGCTGGAAAGCATTTGGCCCAGAGAAATCAGAAAAATCACACACCAGGCATTTCTATAAAAATAAATTTATTTACAGAAAGCACAAAAACATATTTACAGGCTTGTGCATTCACACACGCTCTCAGAGAGCACCAGGCTGCTTACTCGGCTGCAAGGCTAAAAACCAAACAAAAGTCCTGCAAGCTGCCTTCCCCTCAGGCAATGCAACTATAAACACCTAAACTGAGGACAATTAAATTTGACCTCTTCACCCGGCCAGAATGATTAAGGAAGTACTTAATTACCATGGTAGCCAAGAGAAGAAAACAATATACCAACACTCCCCCTTTTATGCTATGGAATGAGATGCAGACCAATTTTCTTTGTCAACTCTGTATGCCTTGGTAGAGCAAGAGGTTTGGTTAAAATATCAGCAATCATGTCTTTTGATTCACAATATTTTAGCATTATTTCCCCTTTGGTTATCATGTCTGTGATATAGTGATATCTAATATCTACATGTTTTGTCCTATTCTTGCAGGCTTCAGATTTTGCCATAGCAATGCAAACTTGATTATCCTCATAAACAGTTATAGGCTGGTTCACTTCCATGCCTATGTCTTTTAACAACTGTTTAAACCATATAACCTCATTACAGGTTTGTGCTAGAGAATAAAACTCTGCTTCTGCAGTGGAAAGAGCAACAAGTGTTTGCTTTCTAGAATGTCTTCTGTGTTGCCCTTGTGTTCTTCTTCTCTGTCTTTCTACTCTTGGGCCTCAAGGCACAGTCTTTCTGCAAATGTCCAGCTGAACCACAAGTGAAGCATCGCTGGCTGGCTAGTGCTGTTGCCTCAGCTTCTTTTCCTTTCTTTTCCCTTGTTTTCTGATACTGCAGCTTTCCAGAAGAGATGGGGGGGATCTTTCCTCTCTTTTCTCCCATTCAGCAAGTAAGTGCTGTGTAACATACGATGGGGTGAAGTCTGCTTCAGGCATAGCCTCCAGGGTACAAATCAGCATGTCCCACGTTTCATTTAGTGAGGACAGGAGGATATAGGATTTTGTGAGAGGTGTAAATTCCATTCCTCTCTCCTGCAACTCAACAAACAGCTGCTGAATATGATGCAGGTGCTCAGGAAGGCTATCTCCTTCTGCAAGGTAGGCTTTGTACAGCTTTTTTGTCAGGGTAACTTTACTCCCTGCTGTTGCCTTTATAAGTCTCTCAAAGCATCCCAAAGTTGCTTTGCAGACTGCATGCCATGCACATGCACTAGCTGATTGTCCTCAACTCCCAGGATAATGGTGGCTCTAGCCTGCTCATCCTGTCTCAGCCATTTAGCACTGGGATTTTGGGGGGGTTGCTCACCAATTGGCAGCCAAAGATTCTCTCTGTGAAGATACATCTCCATCTTCAGGGACCAATTCAAATAGTTGGCCTCTGATAGGCACTCCAGAGGCATCGCTGAGGGCTGGGAGGTAGCCATGGCTTCTTCCTTCTTTTGCAAGTCACCTCAGCTGGCTTCTTTGTCCTGTAGACCAGCAGTTGCTGGAAAATCTCCAGGTGGGTCCAAAGAAAAATCTTCACAGGTCTTTGCTACCTGCCTTTAAATTGTGCTTGAGGTGTAGAGCTGATCTCGCTGCTCTCTCTGGGGGTTCACTGGGTTTCTTACTGGGTTTACTGGGCCCATAACATCTTGCAGAGTGCTGGAAAGCATTTGGCCCAGAGAGATCAGAAAAATCACACACCAGGCATTTCTATAAAAATAAATTTATTTACAGAAAGCACAAAAACATATTTATAGGCTTGTGCATTCACACACGCTCTCAGAGAGCACCAGGCTGCTTACTTGGCTGCAAGGCTAAAAACCAAACAAAAGTCCTACAAGCTGCCTTCCCCTCAGGCAATGCAACTATTAACACCTAAACTGAGGACAATTAAATTCGACCTCTTCACCCAGCCAATGCTTAAGGAAGTACTTAATTACCATGGTAGCCAAGAGCAGAAAAAAAATGCCAACAGAGAGACAGAGAGAGAATGAGAGAGAAAGAGAGAGACTAACTGAAGAATACTGAAAGACTTTAGTGGCTCATTAAGATTTCCATCTGATTCTTCTTTGTCCTAGTCCAGCATTGTATTTCAATTGCAGTAGCTCTCAAGTTTCACAGGCACTTAAACAGCAATGCTTTTCACACTTTGGAAATGAACCTTGAAAAGTAAGATACCTCTGGCTTCCCTTTCCTCACTGAGCTCTTCATATTGAATGTAGAGAAGTTGCATAAATATTTGTCTGAATATGGTAGAGCTCTTCTCAGGAGTGCAAACTAGAACTAGAGATGGGCCACCAAGGGCCTTTTGAAATTATCCAACAAATTGGTAGGTGGAGAAATTGATTGAAGAATTTTTCTTAATTTTTTCAGGGGAAAGAAAAATTCTCCATCAATTTCTCCAGGGCACAACTCCCACTTTGTAGTGACTGTAAAAAGTGCTTCTAAAAAGGGCCCACAGAAGGAATTTATTTTAGATTATTTCCTTTAGAATTTAATTGAAGTATGGGAAAAGAGAAAAGCTGTAGATTACCAGAGAAACAAAAGACATTTACACACCACTTATGCCTAGGTTGACCACCTCAGTAAGTGCAAGAACCCAGCCTCTCTTCTCCTTTGAAAGGATTTGTACAACAAATTCTTTTCCATTGTTGGAAGGGTTCGAGGCAACCCCCCTTCTCTCTCAGACCATTTTCAAAACACGTCTTCTCCCAATAGACACTTCCCACCAAAAACACTTCCCCAAACAAGGTAAGAAGACGGAAACTTCAGGACAAAAGACTAAGATTAAAATAGAAGGGAAACAACTTAAACATAAAAGATCACAACAGAATAACAGGAGAATGCCAACATGTGCCCATAAAGGAACCTCCTGATAACTTATTCAAATTCCCTGCAAGCCAATCAGGTCAGGAAACTGAAAGGACAAAGGAGAAAAGGCAACACATTAGCATAAGCAAAGGAAAAAGGGTTTCCCCTCAGAATAACAATAATCTAAACCCAACGGGCAAAAGCCACAGCCCAGCAGAGAGCCTAATTGACTAAAGAGCAAGAAGCTGCAAAACAATAGGGGGCAGGACCACAGGAATGCCTCTGATCTTTGGTCAATTACACTCTCTCAGAATTCTTAGAGAGTGCCCCCTTTCCAGGAAACCAGCTAAGTGCGATCCAGCTAAGACAAAACATCGTCTTTCGTGCTCTTTTCACTAACAATACGACCCGCATCCCTATATAAAGGGTTGGTGGGGAGGATACGGTGTGGCCACCTCCAACCAGCAGACTCTGTACAAGCTCTTGGGAAATAAAAATATTTCTATTCAAGCAATTGCCTAAGAACTTTCATTCCCAGCTCGGAACGGACCTGGTAAGATTTCCTTCCAACACCATGTTAGAATCTCAGAATCATTGAATTGGTCCTTTCAGTCATCAAATCCAAACTCCTGCCGAATGCAGATGACCAATTTTAATTATCTCCAACAAATGGTTATCTGTCAAAAGAAATAAGAAACTAGTACTACAGAAAAAAATGAGGGAGCATTAGACCATTAAGTACCAATTGTTTGCCTCAACCAAATATGGCTACATACCCCATATTTTTTTGTCAACATGGGGAGGCTGGACAGAAGGACTGGAAACTGCATTCCTATTTTCCTAACACAGATATACACATAGTATCTTTAAAATCTTTGTTGATATTGTTATTTTTTTCTGTTTTTAATCCAAAAAAGAAGGATTAAAGTAATATACATATAAATAAATGGACTAGTGAATTAACCTGATATAAAGCAACATCCCACGTTCCTTCTAAAATCTATTCTGTTTCACCAGATTTTGACTGACATCCTCTTGGTGCCTCAAATGTATTTAATATTGACACTGTTGCCAACAATCAACCTAGCTGTTTGCCCAAATAATATTTCCTGCCTGTATGACAGTGAGCTACCTCTGTCAGGTCTCACCTAGTATTCACTACATTTACAAATAGAACACTGAGAGCAATTAACATTTAAATTAAACTCAATGAGGATAACAACAAGGCATGTGCCCCATCTAGCAGCTGTTATGTGGTGCTAATTGCTGACTATAGATCACTAATGGTGCCATTTTCTGCTGCTTGCATAAACAAAACAAAATAATCTGGGTAAAGCAGGAGAAGTGGAAGAAGACATCAGAGCACATGGTGTCAGCCATTCCCACAGATGGTGTTAAGGGCAGAACATGGTGAGCTGCTTTGCAACAGACAATTTATTTCAGTCACCCTGGTGTTTTTCCATTCATAATGATTTTGGCACCTTCCATCACTGTTGTACTTTGCAGTACACAATTAATGAATGTTTTATGCTTCCTTCATGAGATGGGAAAAGAATGGAGCTGGCTTGGAAAAAAATCCTCAAGCCAAAAAAAAAAACAGACAGTATCTTACAGAACTTAATAATAATAATAATAATAATAATAATAATAAAATAATAATATTACTAATAATAATAAACTTGTATGACACCCAACTCAAAGACTGGGTGGCTCACAACAATCAAACAATACTTCTTCCTCAGTTCTATCTCCAAGATCTTACAGGTTTTTGCTTGAACGCTCATGAGATTTCAACATCCTTAACCAAAATCTAATGAGCTATCATGGAAGAATGCCAAAAGAATGCCATTATTTGGGGCAAGATTTCAACTATTTTTAAATGTCTTTAATCAATATATTTTATTTGGAGGTCCACAATCTAAGCCAGAGGTATACCATCTCAACCCTATACCACCTAGTCCTCTCCTCAGTAGCTTGCCTTTCAGGTATTTTTATAGTGTAGATTCCAACTATCCTTTAGATTCTAACTCAAATGTATTTCAGATTCCAATTTTGGCTGGAAGTTAACAGCTGAATTCAGATTCAGCCTAACCTACTTCGTGATAGCTTTTGACTGGCCTTGAACATTTGTCCATTTTCAGAAATTAATCAACAACCCAGAGGCAATAGATTAAAATCCAAGGAATTAGACTTTTTGTAATGGGGTTTTTAAAAAATGCTGTAAGATTAAAATGATGATTACACTTTCATTGATTTACAGACCAGCACCCATATTTGACCTAATTTCAACCATTATCCTGTTATTTAATACTATTTTACCAATGGATGCAATATGAAGCAGTCTGCAACAGAGCTGGTCTTACCCTCTTCAGCATAACTCAGCTTCATAATGAACTGTGTCAGTTTTCTAGGCTTAAGCAGTTTTTCTGAATGGTGTAATTAATTTATATGAAGACCCCAGCCAACTGGAAAGCAGGGGTATAACAATAGCAGACAAAGTAATTGAAAAGCAGCACATAAGTAAATTACTGGGCATTGTTTATTTCACTGTAGTTAATATTGTGTCAGCACTTTTATTTTAAATGTTTCCTCCCTGAACATCCTATACCCTGGGCAAGTCTTTATGGCTTTCCAATAAAGAAAAATATATGGTAGGACGAATGTGAATTTTTACAAGAGGAAAGATTCCAGTCAAAGGTTGCCTATAACTGCTGAACTGGCGATGAAGTTAAGCTGGGCATAATTGGCCTTCCAAAATTCACCATCAGATTTGTGGGCAAAGAAATCCAGTGGTTGATTTTGCCAATGCTCTCCAAAGGAAGAAAAATTTTCCAGCTGTTTTTGAAGGATACAATTTTCCCTTCATACTGACAGTAGCAGCACCACTACTGAAAAAGGGAGGAATTCCATGGGAGGAATTCCATCACAATGACTTGAGATCAAGCTAATGAAATATTTTCCTCTGATATTACTGAAGGTGGTGGGGTGTTCCACTGCTGGCTTTTTACACAGTATCTCAATATATTTCTGTATCTCTGAAATAACTGCATCATGTTGAAAAAAGATAAAGTTCAGACCACTAGAAATATGATTGTATAATGAAAGATAAGGCATGCACACCTACTACTTAGCCACGCTGTGCCTGAATAAGTCAATAGCTCCAAATTCTGCTTATGAAAAATTTATCCAGCATCTTCTTTGCCTCTGATTTTTTTAAAAAAATGCTCTCATCAAAGTGAAAGAGCAGTAGTATTAAAAAGGCAAAATAATTTATCTGCCCATCATTAGAATGAAGGTTTCTTGTCAAATGAATCTTTTTGTACCTGGGGTAACTTTATTTTCTTTTAACTAGGACTCCCAGAAAATCAACCACATTAAGGTCTAGTCTAATAGTTCAAGAAGCTGAATCAACTATTTGGTTTCTCCCAAAATTCATCCGCTGGTTTAATCTACATATTTAAATACACAATTCTGTATGTGGGTTATTAACAAGATTAATGCTACTGGAAGAAGAGTAAGAAGATTAGAAGAAGTTGAGAAACAACAGCAAGATAGTTAAGAAGTTATCATGTAGCATATACTGTAGCTTGTCCCCTCCTCTCCAAACCAATCTGCATTTAGATGTCATAGAAAACACCACACTAGTGCCAATGTTGAAGAAAGGCTCATCAGTCACCAGTCTTGTCATCTTTTATATCTGGAATGGCAGAAGCATTCTGTTGTGCTTTGCCTGAGGCAATAAATTGTCTTGCCCAGTCCTCATTACAACAAATTAAGAATTCTAACCAACTAATTTAGAAAGGTTGCAGGAAGACCACATTGTTTCTGTGGCAATGGTTAAACAACTAGCAGTCTTCACTGATTTACTGCATGTCTTCCAGCTGTTTTAGATCTCAGTCTTCTTCCAAACCAGTCTGAGTTTCAAGAATGGACTGAAGTTTCTCCAAGAAATTCAAGGGAGGAAGTGGCTCTTATAATTCATGAGCATCCAATATATCTGAAGAATTTAGAGATATTTTTTAAAAGTTTTAGGTTATCTAATGCAAGGCTAGATAACTTGTAACTTATCAAGACCCAAATTGTCTGCCAGATGCTTTATACCTCCTTTAGCTTTTCAGGCCAGGCTGACAAAGAAAAAAATTAGTCTCTTGAGTCTCTCAAATGCCAGTGTAAGTAGCTGGTGGGACAAAACCTATTTAAGCTTGATCTTCAGCTAGTGAATTTGGTGATTTCTCCACAGTTGAAATGAATTGGAAATTTTGAGGGAAGATGAAAAACTGGCAGATGTTTATATATATAACCCGTTGGGAGATATAAAAGTGTAAGCTCTGTATAACACTCATGTTTTGTTTTTCACAAGGCAAAGACTCTGAAGGAAGATTCTACGAATATTCCTGAAGGCCATAAATACAACCATATAACTCTCCCATAAGAGTCAGCTATGTGAAACTCTTACAAATGCATAGACATCTGAGACATCATAGATTGCCAACAAAAAAGGACAAATTTTCCAAGGATAATGAAAATAAAATAAACAGTTAAGCAGTGTTATTATTAGACTCCTAAGAATCACAAGCCTACTATTTAAATATGCAAACTGGTGGGCATGACCAAGATCCTGCATTTAAAAAAGGGTTGATTTGATCGTCAGGTATATTTAGAAATGTGGTTTGAAAAGTGTGCTTTAACTATAGGATAAAGCATAAGCATATATGTATAATGTAGGTTAATCAGAAACAAGAGCACAAAATTCCACATACCACAAACATCTGGAAAGTTGACCAAAGGGAACTGAGATTGGTGGCCACCAATTATTGTCTACAGCCCCTACTGATTTCAAAATTAGAAGGATTGTGGCTCAGCAATGGAACAAATGCAGGAGATATAAACCACAGCATCTCCAGATTTTTGGGAAGGATAGGACACCTTCCTAAAGCTTTAGAAAGCTAATGGCATTCAGTATCGGGAACATGGTCTAAAAGTGTCTGATTCATATTAAAAAGCTTCCTGTATTCTTTGGTGTATTCATTTTGAAGAGATATTCAATTCTCAACCATGACCACAGAACACTAGAACACATTTCTCTATGAATGAAAAGAGAGTGAAAAACAAGAAGTAAAGTAAATACTTATGTCAAATTTAAAAATGTAAGAATCTAGGCATGCAAAACTAGGTAGAATAAGTAATAATCCAAGAGACAGGAATAAAATCCAAAATTGTCTTGATAGGTTAGAAAAATGGCTGGAAAATAACAAAGTGACATTCAATAAATGCAAAGCTCTTCCCTTTAGAACAATACATCAAACATAGACATATAAATGGGATGCCTGTATTGATAATAGCATGGGTGAAAAGGAATTTCAAATAGTAATTGATCAAAAGCTGAATATGAGTCACCAGTGTAACATGGCTGCTAAAAAGGCAGATGTGATTTAAGGCTATATTAATAGGATTTCTGGGCACTAAATTACAGGAAAAAATCAGAGAAACTGAATCAGGTGGAGAGAAGGACAACAAAGATAATCACTGGACTGGAACTAAGTCTTACCGAGATAGGTTGAGGGAATTGGATATGTTTAACAATGAAAAATAAAAGATGGGGGGTTATGCATTTTTCAAATACCTGCTGTCCCAGAGAAGAAGCCAAAGATCTCTATCATCCCAGAAGCCAGAAGACAGAAAAAGGGAATAAAATTGCAGAAAGGAAGATTCTGACCAGATGTTAGGGGAAAAAATATTATTATAGTAAGCAGCAGAGCTCAACCACACTCACCCTCAGGCTGAATCAGAACTAACTGAAGAAGGTACACCTGAGGAGACACAGCAAGGTCCCAAGCCCAGGAACACATCACAAATTAAAAAGTGAAGAGCAAAGGAAATCAAGCTGTCTACTTGAAAGTAAGAAGTGTGATTCAGCAAAGTAAGAAGTGTGATTCAGCAAATTAGTGCAGCTGACAGTAAGGGCTATATAAAGGAAATTGCAGGTAGACTAGCTCTTTGTAAAAATCAGGGTTCTACCCATGACCCTGAGGCTTTAGATTGGATGTGTCCATTCTTGGACCACTTCTGAACAGCTGTTCTGTCTGAAAAGTGAGCTTTTGGGTTATCATTCTCTAAGCAGAAAGTTTGCATTGGGTTTATGTTACTACCATTTAGGATTTGCAACTGCAATAAATCCCTTGAGTTTACATCAGAAGTTGGCTGTGTGTGTGCACAGAACAAGCTGTTAGTAAACTGATTACTCAGAGGTGATGGACTTCCCTTAATTAGATTTGTTCAAGTGCGGCTCAACTGTGGTCTATCAGGGATTTGTATTTCTTCACTGAGTAGGATCCTCAAGGGAAAGCAACACCCAGTAAATTCAGTTGATCTCAAAAAGCTAAACAAGGATTGACTTGACTTAAGTATTTAGATAGACTATTTAGAAACTGCCAGAGTAGAGGCTGAAGTGAGAAGTGAAAAAGTAAAACAAAGGAAGAAGCAGTCTTCTAGAAGAAAACAATGACAAATTATTTCCATATGTTGCCAAGGAACCCACGTGGTTTTGTCTGTGTAGCTTCCAGATGGTGAGCTCATCCCTTATTTACAATGAACAGGTGGAGCCTACCAACTTACAACTCTATGATTCTATGAAAATAACAACTAGATATGAAGTACAAAGCAATTCTATGTGGTGCTGGGGAGATTGTTATGGTGAAGTTACCACCCTAACACAGAGATAAGACTGCTACAGAGGAGTTTTAGCCTAAGCCAAATAGATCACATGAAGCTTTCAGTGATAACTCACACAGTCTATCAAGGATGTACACAATGCTCCTGAATTCCTTTGTTTACTTCAGAAATTCATCTCCCAAGGAATAGTACTTTGGTCAGCTGTCAAGAGTCCAACCAAATTGTGATACCAGGTATACAAGGAATTATTTTCAGATAGTCTGCTCTGCAGCCCAGCCATTGAGGAGACAAGAATAAAAGGCATCAGGATCTTGTGGATATTGTCCGAGTTAACCGGCCTTTCCAACTCATTCAGGCCCCCATCAATACTGTTCTATCCAGAGAAATACAGAGAGAGGTTTATTCTCTACCAGCAGATCAGATATGCCATTCCCAGCCAAATGCTAGTTGTAAGATAGACCCCTTTAAATTAATGACCAAATCTAGATGGGATCTTCCGTTTCAAAGAATAAATGATGTAGCTGATAATAGTAGAAGAGGCTCAGGAGCAGAAACCCCCTATACAATAGTAAATGGTGAGTAGTGTCAGCATACAGAGAATGAAAACAAACTAATCAAATAATGTATGTACTGAGCAAAACTATTTCTATCCCAATCATGCAATTCTTCTTCCATTCTATCATTTTTAGTGGGGAGTTAGACTGAAAGAGTGTACTGAGTGTACTAATTGAACTTTATGGCGGAATCTGAAGAGATTTGATCTCATCTTTTTCTCACCTCTAAACTTGCTATATAACCACTGCACTGCACAGCAGTTGCCTTCACACATCGCCCTGTGCAATAATCCTGTGGCTTTGGCTTAGCATGATATGTGAACCCAGGATTCACAGTTTCTAAACAGTGCTTTTTAATTTTATGGTAAGTGTGAACTTGTGGCTTATTCACCAAGCCCAAGTTAAAGCAAGCAAAGACTTAGCATGATGCAGAAACTCAGCCTTTGGGTATGTGATCCTTATTGCCCTACCATCTAGAGAAAAATACAGATAAAATACGTGATGCATCCTGACTTCGTAAACAGGTTTTATTCTTTTTTCTCTGTACATATAGTCAGTATTTTGTCAAAATGTGATAATGTGTTTCTCAAGAGGTATAGAGGGTCTTTGGCCTTTTTATTTGCAAAACACTTCCAGTGATTTATCCCACTTTCAGACACACCCTTTTTAGAGTAAGTGTCATGTTAGTGTGATTACATTAGCATTAAACTAATTTGTAAAAGTGTAACTGCTTAACACAGGTACACAAATAGAAATTGTGGGGGGAAAGGCACAGTAAAAGTTGGCTTGATTGCAAAGTTATGTTTGTATGTCAAACTAATTAAATATTTTGGCATAGAAGTGTTGATACTTATAACTCCATCATGGGAAGGATGGGGAATATTTTGAAAGGCCCAGTTCATTTTTTTCCAAATTTCATTTCTTATTCCAATTGCACATCATGCATTTCCAGAATCGGTCATGCTTGCATGTCTTTGGGACAATTCCATTTACTGCCTTGAAGTTAATACATATTTGAACTGCCTTTCAGAATAATTTATCCTCCCAAGACTGTCATGAGATATTACAAAAGCAATAATAAAATATTAAAATATCCAAACAAAATAAATAAATAAATAAATAAGATAATATGATATAGTAGCCTGACATAGGTAAGGCATTGTTGAAACAATCCAGATTCTCCAGTCCACAATAATATCTTACAATACAAAAAAGAAAAGAAGAAAAGAAAAAGGAAAAGGAAAAAAAGAAATATATATATATATATATAAAAAAATAAATAAAAAAATAAAAATAAAAGGGATAAGATGAAAAATAAATAAATAAATAAATAAATAAATAGAAAGATTAGGGTTTCCAACTTTCTAGACGGTACAGCTTAGTATCCTAGAGTATTATTTTTTTCTTAATTCTCTAAATTACCTTCATTAATTCTAATAAGAAACAATTAAACAATTTGCTATCTATATACTATATATTCATATTAACTTTTTGAGTCCATTCCACATATTTGAAAAAAGGTGTCCAGTCCTTTTGAAAATCTTCCATATTTTTATCATTTAGTTGGTCTGTTAGTTTTGCCATTTGCGCCAAATTTAGGGATTTAAGTATCCATTCCTCCACAGATGGGATTAATTCTTCTTTCCACTTTGCAGTGTAGAGAATTCGGGCTGAAGTAATCAAATACAGTAGAAGTTTTCCATAGTTTTTTTTCCAAATCTTTGTTCATAAAGCCCAATAAATAGAGTTCCTGTACTTTATCAATATTAACTGCCAGCATTTTACAAATTATATTATGTATAGATGACCAATTTTTTTTCGCTTTTTTACAGGTCCACCACATATGGTATAAAGATCCAATTTCTTTTTTATATTTCCAACAGACATTTGACGTATTTCAAAATATTTTCTATAATTTTTCAGGGGTGGTATACCACATGTAGATCGTTTTGTAAAATTTTTCTTTTAAATTATAATTTGATGTAAATTTTAATCCCTTAGTCCACATTCTTTCCCAAACATCATATTCAATATTGTATCCAAAATTTTTCTCCCATTTATTCATACATTGCTTAATTTGTACATTTAGTATTCTCATTTGTAATAACATTTTATATATTTTAGAGATCAGGTAGTCATTATTAGCATAGATTTGTTCATCCCACCAAGATAGTTTTTTTGTAAATTTGTAACTTTTAGCATCTATTTTAAATTGTTCTTTTAATTGAATATATGTAAACCAATGACACAAATATCCTTCATTCTCCAATTCTTCTCTTGTTTTCATTGTAAATTTAGTCCCTTCAAATTTTATTAAATCCGAATATTTTAGCCACTTATAGTTTCCTATTGTTTCTTGCCTTACAAAAGCTTCTTGTGGGGAAATCCATAGTGGTATTGTCGATGTTAGAATAGATTTATATTTTTCCCAAATTTTAAGAAAAGACGATCTAATACAATGATTGTTAAATGTTTTATTTACTTTCAATTTGTTATACCATAAGAAACCGTGCCATCCAAATTTTAAATCATGCCCTTCTAAATTTAGTAATTTATAATCTTGTAGGGTGATCCATTCTTTTAACCATAATAAACCACATGCCTCATAATATAGCCTAAAATCAGGAAGACTCAAGCCTCTTTCTTTGTCTTCTTGTAGTAATTTGAATTTAATTCTTGGTCTTTTCCCTTGCCAAATAAATTTTAAAAGATCTTTTTGCCATAATTTAAAAGTTTTATCAGTTATAAATATTGGGATAGTTTGAAATAAAAATAACATCTTCGACAGAATATTCATCTTAATTGCAGAGATTCGTCCCATAAGTGATAAATTTATTTTTTCCCACCTCGATAAATCTTGTTTAATTTCCTTCCATACTTTAACATAATTATTTTGGAATAAATCACTAGTATGGGTTGAAATATCTATCCCTAGATATTTAACTTTTTTGACACTATTAAATCCTGATTTAATTTCTAATACATTCTGATTATTTTGTGGTATATTTAAATTTATCATCTTCGTTTTTTGATTATTTATTTTAAAACCGGCTAATTCTCCATATTCTTGTAGTGTCTTTAATAAGTAATCAATTGATATTAACGGGTTTTGTAAAATAATAACTAAATCATCCGCAAATGCTCTTAATTTATACGTTTCTTGTTTAATCTTTATCCCTTCAATTTGATGGTCCTTTCTAATAGCTTCTGTTAGAACCTCCAATACCAATATAAATAATAAAGGAGATAGCGGACAGCCTTGCCTTGTTCCTTTTTCTATTTGACAATCTTGTGTTATCTCTTCATTGATCACAATTCTGGCTTTTTCAAATGTATACATTGATTTTATTGCTTTTATAAATATATCGCCAAAATCCATCAGTTCTAAAGTCTTAAACATAAAATTCCAATTTAGATTGTCAAAAGCTTTTTCAGCATCTAAAAATAACAACATAATCTGTTTTTCTTATGAAATTGAGCGTACTCTATTATATTTAAGACCGTCCTTATATTGTTTTTTATGTATCTTTGGGGTAAAAAACCATTTTGGTTATAATTAATTATTTCTTGAAGAATTGTTTTTAGTCTTTCAGTTAGAATTAAAGTAAATATTTTATAGTCATTGTTTAATAACGAAATAGGTCTATAATTTTGGCATAATGACGGGTCTTGTTTTTCTTTGAGGATTAGTATGATATTTGCCTCTGATCAAGATTTTGGTATTGGATTTCCTAACAGAATCGCATTCAATAAATCTTTGAGTGGTAACAAAATCTGATCTTGAAAACATTTATAATAACCTGCTGAAAATCCGTCTGGACCTGGAACTTTGCCTATTTTCAGTTTTCTAATTGCCTCTATAATTTCCTGGGTTGTGATGGGATTATTAATTAATACTTTTTGGTCTTTAGTTAATTTCTTTAAATTTTGTTTTAATAAATAGTTCTCAATTTTATCAATTGAAATTTCTTGTTTCTTATATAAATTTGTAAAGAAATTATGAAATGCCTTTTTAATTTTTTCATTGTCAACTAATTCTTTCCCATTTCCTCGAATTTTAGTAATAGTTTTTTTTTCCTTTTCTTAATTTATATGCTAGCCATTTGCCAGCTTTATTAGCATATTCAAAATTTCTTTGTTTAATATATCTCAGTTTTCTTTCAATTTCATCTGTTGTAAGTATTTTTAATTGCTGCTGTAAAATTTTTATTTGATGGTTTATACCTTCATCTGATGGTCTTATTTGAAGGTTTTTTTCTTTTATCTTAATTTGGTCAAGGACTGTTTGAATTTTTTGTTGTGTTTTCCTCTTTAGGCAACTATTTAAATACATAAAATATCCTCTCATATATGCCTTGCTAGTATCCCATACTGTCCCAATACTCACTTCATTATTTAGATTCCATTCAAAGAATTCTTTCAATTTCTTTTGGCAATCTTCTACGAGTTCTTTATTTCTCAACAAAGTTTCATTTAATCTCCACCTATAGCTTTTTGGGTGGAGTTTTATAGCCAATTGAACTGGATTATGGTCTGAGAAGGATCGAGGAAGAATTGATACATTTAAATTTTTATTTGCCAAATTTTTAGATACCCATATCATATCAATTCTGGAGAACGATTTGAATCTGTCTGAATAAAATGTATAATCTCTAGCCATACCATTTTTATATCTCCAGGCATCTACAATAGCCAAATTTTCTGACATATCAAAAAAAGATTGGGGCAATTTTCCTTGATTTTTTTAAAATTGTTGTTCAGATTTTCTATCAATAATTGGTAGGGTAACTCCGTTCCAATCTCCATCATAATCCAATTGTTATAAGATAATTCGGAAAGTTCATTTAATAAATTTTGATAAAATTTATTCTGATTGTCATTAGGGGCATATACTCCAACCAGTATTGCTTTGGAGTTTTGTAATTCTAACTCTATTATTAAATATCTCCCATTTTTATCAACAATTATTAATTTAGGATTTAGATGGGGTTTTACATATATTGCAATTCCATTTATTTTTTTTCATTTGCTGCTATAAATTCATTTCCTAATTTGTTATTTACCAGATATTTACTATCTTTTTTCGCAATATGAGTTTCTTGAAGATATATTATATCTTGTTTTAATTTGTATAAATTGTGAAAGACTTTTTGTTCCTTTTAGCTGGGGTATTGGCTCCATTTATATTCCAGGAAAGGCATTTTAATTCATTCATTTGAAAGGAGTATTGCAAATTCTTTAGAACTTGAAGCTGGTTCCTCTGCACTTTGTTCCTCTGTATTTAAACGTTTCACTTTATTATCTTTACTTTTTGGCCTTTCCCTTCTATCTGTTTCTGGTTCTAAATCTTTCTTATATTTTCTGAGAAATTCCTGAGCCTTAAAAATGGTATTTAATTTATTTCTTTGTGGTTGGAATGTGACATTCTCTCCTTCCAGTACTTCCCACCTAAAGGGGATTTTATTTCTTTTAAGGACTTCAGTAAGAAAGAAATAGTCTCTTCTTTTTTTTAACATTCTCAGTGGTATGTCTTTCAGTATCATAATCTCCTCTCCTTCAATATTATTTTTTTTTCCCCCAGGAGGCCTGTATTATCAAATTTTTGGTCGTCTTCCTCGCAAATTCAATTATTATATCTCTTGGTTTCTAATTGATTTTTGCATATTTCGAATTAACTCTAAATATTTTTTCTATATCTTCTTCTAGCCTTTCTTCCTCTCATTCAATTAAATTTGCAAGCATCTGAACCACTATTTCTCTTATTTCTGCCTCTTTTTTTTCAGGTACACCTCTAAGTCTAACACAATGTTCTTTTTCTTTTAATTCTAACACAGTTAATCGATCTAATTCTATATCATTTTCTACTTCTAATTTCTCCACTCTTTCTCTTACCTGTTGAATATCTGCTTTTATTCTTTTGTTCATAGTCTCTAACTTATGCTCTAACCTTTTTTCAAAGCCATCTATTTTCTCCTCTAGTAGTTGCGTTAAATTTTGAGTAATATTTTGAATTGCTTTTTGCGTAAAATCTTCAAACATAGCTTTCAACCATTCTCCTTCCCCGGTTTCTGAGCCTCTCCTGTTCTGTCTCCTTGTATTCATTTTGTCCTTATAAAAATCTTTATTTACCTATCTTAATCACTACACCTAATGTTATATTTATCTATATAAAGCAGTGTATAATATTTATATCCCAACATACAGAGCGTACAATTCAAGGTAATCTTATAAACATCTACAATATAGTCCAATATGGCGTTAGAAATTAATTAATTAATTCAGTCCCTTTTAAGTGAGGACTGGCAGTAAAGTTTTTTGGTCTCCAAAGTATAGAAAAGTTTTTTTTTTTCCTCCGCTTAGAAAGTTTCTTCTTTTTCACTTTTGTAGTCACAAGTTGTTGTTTCTTTTACTAGAGATGAAGGGGGCTGCAGAATTGCCTAGATGACTAGGCTACTCATGCGGGTTCTACCGATGTACCTCCAGGCTTCCTGGCTGCTTTGTTGTTGTGGCGAAAGTGAAACATTGAAACAGAAAGCAAAGCCTTCGCCTGCCACTCTGAAGCCGCTGGATTCTTTCGTCGGCAGCGCTCCTTTTCTAGCGCTGCCTACGAGGTCTGCCTGTCTCTCTCCGACTCTGCAGAACTCCCAACCTCCACATGGTAGACATCAATCTTTCCGAGCTGCTACAAGGCTCAACCAGCCGCCATACTCCTTCACCGGAAACCTCCCTTAACCTCCATCTTGAGATGCCCTCAAGATTTTAAAAGGCAAGCTGATCCTTGGAAACATTAGGAAGAGAAGTAAAACACTGCCAATGTAGCAATGCCCTTATATAGATCTCCATGCATGGTGAGATCACACTTGTAGTACTCTATACTGTACATTTTCAATCACCACATGTAAAAAAGGATACTGTAGAGCAGGGAAGGTGATCAAAATGAAAAGGGGACTAAAGCAGGTCCCCTGCAAAAAAAAGCAATTGAAACTGGGTAGGGGGGAGCTTAGAGACTAAGGTATAAAAACTCATGCATGGTGTGGAAAATGTGGTCATGGCTAAGTTGTTTTCTCATGCAGACACACTTAATGTTAGAATTCATGGCCATCTGCTGAAACTAAATACAGAAAGATCGAGGCCCAATAAAAAGTAGATTTTTAGACATCTGTTAGTTAAATGGTGGAGTTCACTGTTATTGCAGGGCAGTGGCCATCAATTAAATAGCTTTTTAAAAGGGACTAGAGAAATTCAAGGCAGATCCAACTATTAATGGCTGCTAGCCTCGACATTTACAATCTCCTGCACCACAGCCAGCATACTATCACAGCCTACTGCTGGGAGAAACAATGCAAGAGATTACTACTCCTTATCTATGCTTGCAAGCTTTCTGAATGCATCTGGTTGGCCACTGGGTGAGGGTGGCCCTTGGCCCATTCCTGCAGGGCTGTTCTTTACTTAAGACTGGATCCAACCCTAGATTGTTGTGGTGGGAAATGCTGAAAGAAATCCGGTTGACATTTTGGAAATTTCCCTGTCTCCAGTTCTTTCCTCAGCAAGTCTTGTTCTCTGCAGGAACATTAATCATGAGCATTATTGAGGATGCATGGTCTCTGCCTTAATTAAGAACTAAAAGGCTGCATTTCCTAAAGCAAAAACATGTTGGATTGATCTTGTCTGTGTCACCATCTGAACACATTAGGAAAAGCTATTGATTATTTTGGTAGTAATGAGATTTGCTTGTTGCCAGGTGGAGCCCACACATTCCTAACAATGGTGGCCTGAAGTTTTCAAAGGGAGAATGATACATCTAAGCTTTATTAGCCAAGAGGCTTTGATTCTTGTAGCATATTTTATCTCTCTCTCTCTCTCTCTCTTAAAAAGAAGACTATTGTTTAGGTATCAATTTATTCTAGATGTAACTGAAGTCATCAGAAAGGTTATTTTCCAGTCATTATGTTCCTGTAATTTCTCTTGAATGCTAACAAGGCACTTAGGAAATGGAATCAAAGCCAAATGAAATAAATAGATGCTTAATGTATGTACATGCAGTTATTACTATGCATTGTCTAATATACTAATTGAAAACCCGTCCTCTGAGTGTGTGTCCTTATGTAGCCAAAGTGGCACCATCTAAGCACAAGAGAATAGTATAAGCAGACTTGGGGGTGAGGGGGGGGAGAGCAAATTGTGGACTGAGCCTGCTAAGTGAGCACAAAAGGCTGACAAGTCACAACTTTAGAGCAACTAGTTTGAGAAAGCAAATGTGCTGCAAAATTATTATTGGGGTGAAGTTTTTGTTATATGTTGGATACTGAATGTGGAAAGATATTTAAGACTGATTAGTATATTTACCTTATTAATGCAGCTGAATAGACCTGCTACTATAACAAGAAGCAAACCTACTTGTGAGATGCTTCAGATCAAGTCTTCTCATCTGCCAAATCCTTTGATCCATCATTTATTTATTTATTAAACAAATGTACATGGCCGCCCAACTCACACATGATGACTCCAGCAGCTTACAGAATTAAAATCGATAAAACAAAACACACATCCCCTGGCGGCAACAAGCAAACCCAAATAACCACTTGATCAGCTCTGATCCATCATGCACCATGAAGGACCACAGAAAGTAGCAGATTGGTTTTTTACTGATAATCCTGGTGGTTTCCATGGAAGACAAACCTTGACTGAAATCTGGAGCATCCTTTTCTTTTAGAAGCATTTGTTTCATAAACAGAACAGTGGCCTCCACTTGCTTGTTTGATGTTTTTAAACTTATTCAGAGTCATTATAGACACACACAAACACATACACATGGCATATGTAGAAAAGGCTACCCTTTTTGGAACAGGCTAAATTTTCACATTCATTTTCCAATTAGTAGACTAAGAGGTGGGGAGGGGAAGAGAGGGGGAGGTAGTATTTGACCAGGTGAAATCTGTAGAGAAGATAACCTTGAATCTTCTCATGAATATTCCAGCCTGTCCAGGAAGGAAGGAAAAGGTTACTGGAGGGTTCCTGGGGGTTTGGAGAAGCCGCCTACTTACTTGACTCCCAAAACTTCTTCAAAGGCAGAAACAGAAATGAGGCTGATTTTAAAAATGTAAAATAATATAAAAACGATTAATTTGACCTGTAGCACCAAATGTCTTGTGACCACATTGTCTGACTCTTTTCTGAAAAGTTCCAGTTGGATGAGAAAGTCTGGAGATTTTTTCTTGTGTAGCCTTTTGATTAATCCCCGATGCTGCCTGACAGTTGAAGGGGTAATGGAAAATGGCATGAGGGATGAACATGGAAAGTATGTCCTGAAAACCCCCTGGAGTCTTGACCAGATATTCTATACATTTTGGTACAGGTCCCAAGTCGGGTAGTATACTTACATCATAAAGTTTTTCAGTTTCTAAGTACTCTAAAGTAACTTATGTATTGATTTGCTCATGTTGCAGAAATAGATCAAATGGTTGCTGAGCTGTATCACTACAATTAAGTTCTCTATTCTACACTCATGTACACAGAAGTAAGATTGCAGTAGGGCTTATTTCTGAGTAAACAAAGGAATCCAAGCAAGTTGAGCCTGGAGGTCATACAATCCAACAACTGAATAATGGAATTACAGACTCCATGCCAAGATAACTGACCAGATTCTGCTTAAATCCCTCCAATGAAGAGATGCCAAACATCCCCAAGGCAGCCTCTTTTATTCTTCAATAGAGACTTTTTTCCTAATCAATACCTGTCAATATGTTAGGATCAGAAATTGGGACATAGTCTGTCCAATGCCCCATGCATAGTGCATCATGCCAATTTTTTTATTTACAGTATTTATTGTTCTTTCCCCATCCTTGAGGGCTTAAAAAGGGATGGATCCAACCAAACCATGCTGAGAATTATGTCACTTCATAAATAAACATCTGGTGGGGTTCTTGCGTTCATCAAATTTTGCCCTTTCAATGAATCTGAGAAGCAAATTCTCTGTCATCAGCATGAGCAAGAACCATTAGAATTGGACATGGTTTATCAGTAGTGATCTCACTTGTGAAATTACGATTTCTGGATATACCCTTAAGTTGAGGGAAGGCCAATAGCTCAAATTCATCTACAGATTTTCATGGCTGACCAGAGATTTGAACCTAGGACTGTTCATTCAAATTTAATTCTCTAAGTCATATGCTTAGTGTATATGTGTATTCTTTAAAACAGGAAAAGGCAACGTTTTGATGGTTAGTGACCGCCCTTTTATAATTATTGGTGAATATTGCTGAAGCACTGTTAATAGTGATCCTGCTGAAGCATGGGCTTGTTGTTTAGAGGGACTGGATTTATTTATTGGATAACTAATTCCTTTTTAAATATGATTTTCTGGCATAGATGAGGGATAATCAGGGCTCGGTGGAAGCTTGGGGGCCACATCCAGTCCATGAGTTTAGATTGGTCCATCTCACTTTAAAACCTGAAAATATGATGAGAACATTTCCAGCATATTAGAGAAATATAATTAGCATAATGGACTGTTTCCAGCAAAGAGATTTTCTTTCCAGGAACAGGGAGGAAGAGAAAGTACTGTTTTTATGATGCATGGAAATGATGCTTCTTTCATGAAAATTCAAATATAAGTGGTTGACAAATGGCATAGAAATACTTCCGGTTTTATATCTATTTCTGAGATTGGTTTCAATGAGATATGCTGCAGACATCAGTTTGATGTCACTCTGAGCCTTCTGTGTGTCTCTCTTCATGTTTTTTTTTTTTTTTTTTAATAAATGAAATTAAATAAAAATCAAGGCACAGGAAATTTAATCACTAATCAGCCTAATGGCTGTATCCTTTTCAAAGTCATGAACCAAGTACTTGATAAATGATTCGTCAATGTCATTTCATAAATGTCTAAAGGGTCTGTGTAATTACTAGGCCATATCTATCCATGGATATGCTTGGACTGGCCTCATTATTTTAAATTCAGAGCAGCATTTCTGCTTCAAAGAGGTATGGGTGTGTGTGTCTGTGTACCTATGGGGGGGGGGGGAGAGAGAGAGACAATAACTAAATTCTGAGGAAACAGTAGATCTAAGTTTCATTTCAATGAGGCGAAGTCATGTATTTGTTCAAAGGAGGGGGACACAGTAAACCTATGAACAATTATTAAAATGAAAAGGTGGTTATAAAACATGTATGCAGAACTTTTCAATGCCCGTCCCAAACCTTTGGGAATTCTTCACCAAATTCATAGGAAAATAATTTGGGTGGATACTTCAGCCAAGTTTCTCAAGGAGAAGAAGAAATTCTACAATTTCTCCAGGGTAGGCCTCTCACTTAGCAGTGACAGTAATGTTACTTTTGAAAGGGGCCTCATGGGAGGAATTCTTGTTTGGATATTTTCCGTTGTGATTTAATGGAAGCATAAAAAGCCATGGAGACACAGAAAAATGGAGATGATGATCGTACAATGAAAGGACACTCGCACCCAGGTCTTACCCACCTGGTGATAACTAAATAAATTCAAGAACATCTCATGATAATTTATCAACATTCCCTTCTTTTCTGAAATAAATTTCAAAAGCAAATTCTCTTTCATTGGACTGAATGCGGACAAGAAAGGGGAAAGTGCACAAAACGTTAAGGTTTCAGATCTCTGGAATATCTGTGGATCAGTTTTTCTTCTTTTAGCTGGAAATGCATTGCTAGCTGTTTTGTGGCCTGCAAGATACTTATCCTTGCTGTACTGGCAGTAGAGGGATGAGGTGGGCAATAGTTGTTAATGGCTCCTACATATGGAGTCCTTGGTGCTGTCTGAGCTTGGTTGTTTGCTTGCAGACATTTCATGACCCGACTATTCATTATCCTTGTTGTAAACCTCCCAGAGTTAACAACATTAAGAGTTTGTTGTAAACTGCCCAGAGTCCCCCTTTAGTGGGGAGATGGGCAGTGGCAAAATATAATAAATAAATAAATAAATAAGTTAGATAACATCATCAGTGCAAGGGAGGGCGGGGTTTGCTCCCTGTTTACACGCAGTAGCTTGCCCTGCCAGTGTTGGTGGGGGTGTGGTTTTCTCCTTGGGAGTTCCTTGATTAGGGTATTGTCTTCTGCTTGATTGATTCTGATGATGTTACCTAGTCAGGTAATGAAATGTCTGCAAGCAAACAACCAAGTATAAAGAGCACCAAGGCCTCCACAGTTGAACCCTGAGCTACAGATATTCTCCTCCATGGGATCCTACATACAGTAGGTGTTCTCTTCATCCAGATTTCTCTCAATCTGAATTCATCCCAAAGGCAGCCTATGAAAGATTATGGATCATTGGCTTAAGTTTGAAGAAGTCCTATGCAATTTCATTCAGTGGGTTCCTACAAGCTTTACAAGTAGGACAGAATACCAGTGGATATTCTTATGATGAAGGTGTGCAGAGCTCCTTGGGGCCACAGCCATTCAGCAGCTACCATTTTATTTTTCCCACATCACCCTAGATCCTGTTTTGATGTGGTAGAAAAATGGCATGATTATATTGGTAACCATCATTTATCTCCACATAATAAAGTAAAAGTGTTGGATAACTGCAGATGCTGAAACTTAGTTTATCCAGAATTAGGAATACAATAGGCAGGTTTCATCTCAATGAAAGGCACAAAGATCCCAGAAGTTGCCTGATGATGCTTAATGATGCTCCTAGGTCTAAAGATACTGCTACCCACTATGATAGTTTTCTATTCATGCACTCTATGTTGCTTGGAGTAACCAGCAACATCTAATATATTTTGTTGTATAAAAGGCTGAAGAGGTAAGAGGTTCATGGTTTGGAGCAGCAGGTTGCTGACACCATGAATTTGGTGAAGAATTCCAAAAGGGTTAGGAGAGTTGACAAAAAAAATCCTAGATACTTGTTTTAAAATAGTTTTTTTTTTAATGTATAGTTTTATTGTTGTGATTTAATTTCATGACCTTCAGTCTCCTCCATCTTAACAGAATCAAAGTGGAATTGAACTGTTCCAATAAATAAAACTCTGTTAGATCACAGCAGATGCCCACATAGTCCAGCATTCTGTATCTTCAGTGGCAATCAGGTAGCCCAAAAGGGCAGGTAGGAAATTTCCCCCTTCTCTGTTGTGCACTAATAGCTAGTATTTAAAGTATACTGCTTGTGATTCAGGAGTTAGTGTACAGCTATCAAGATGAGTAGCATTGCTAGCCCAAACCTAATCTCCTTTTTAAAATGTGTTTCAGACAACCCAGTCAACAGCTGGTTTACCATTAGAGCTGTGACTGAACTCTGACACTAAGAATTATTAATGCACAATGCTACTGAATAATCCTCATTTGCACTTGCGTATGAACACTTATTTCTGATGGATCTGAAATCGAGGTCTTTCAGAGAGTTATTGCCATAAGGATAGTAGAAGAATTCTGCAGGATCAGAGCAAGGACCTATCAAAATCAGCATCTTGTTTTCCATAGAGCCCAGTGTGTCTCTAGACCTTAGCATGACAATCCTTGTCAGTATTGTCTTGTAATAATTGTAGATCATGTGAATAATGTGCTTGGATTCTATTTCCCTTAGCAGCCTGAAGGACAGAAAACCAAGACTAATCACCATAACCATCTTCATGAAACATAAATCAGATGCAGAAAGCATTCATTTTAGAGAGTTGTGTTCCTGCATTGCTTGGTTTCAGCCACCCTTGAGGAGACACAAAGCACACTCTAAATGGAGCAACCTAGGGCCATTCGAAAAATGTAAAATCCTTAACTGCCATCAACTGAGCACAGAGACACATTTTCTCTTTCCAATATGGCATGCAAACCAGAAATCAGGAATGAATTAACACATTAGGAATGACCTCAAGCATCTGTAGTTCATAGTAAATGCTATCCAGAGTAAGAGACTGCTTAATAGAGCCATCTGCTTCCAGATAACCATGGAATTTGGAATTCTGTTCTGAAAGCCTGGATATCTATAAACCTTCTCACCCATTAAAGTTCTGTCAAAATATTGTTAAAAATCAAGGAGGTAGACATTGTGGGGGCACTTTTTCCACTGGGCTTGTAATGGGAAATAGCGATGCTCAGTCACCATGAAGGATGCCAGCCCTAGAGAAATAGAGAA
Source organism: Candoia aspera (assembly GCF_035149785.1). NCBI lineage: Eukaryota > Metazoa > Chordata > Lepidosauria > Squamata > Candoiidae > Candoia > Candoia aspera. Next base: position 103,240,845 of record NC_086157.1, read on the forward strand.
TGTCTCCTCAGTCTGGGTCACTGACCTGCAATAAAGAATTTGATTTGATTTGAGAATGTCTTCCTTCCCCTGGAGAAATCTGGAAGAAATCTACTTTTTTGTCTTCCTATGAATTTGATGGGGAATTTTGAAATGCTATTTGTGCCCACCACTCATCTAAGTCCATAGTTAACTCCTTCAAAAAGTTATGCCATACACATTTTTGAAGGAGTCTGCACAACCCATACAATTTACTCTGATTCATTGATTTAGAAAACAGGTGATTTCATTTGGGAACAATTTCAATTTCTCTAAATTAGCTTCCAAATTCTTAAATTTTAATTTTGAAAGAAAGAGATGTTATAACAGATGACAGAGGGTGAAATATGGCTATAAATACTTCAGATTCTACTCCAAAAAGTACTATGGAATATGTAGGGCACAAATATAGCAGCTGCTTACAACTCTTTAAAGCAGCTGCATCTTGCCTCCAACTTCTGCATGCAGTCCCAGGAAAACATGCAGCTGCTTTAAAAAATTACAAGTGTTGCATTCATGTCCCTGGCCACTTTGAAGCACCTCTGTGAAACTGAATCAAAAGTTTTGCACAGCCATATGGATAATATATATCACTAGCCCACAGAGGGTTCAGATTTGTATCTATTATGCAGGTGTTGGAAGAAAATCTACCAGGTCTGTTCCAAGCCAGGAATGAAAGTACTCAGGTGATTGCTTGAACAGAGGTGAACTTTATTGTCCAAGAGCATGGTACAAAGTCTGCTGATTGGAAGTAGCTACACTTGTATTTTTCCCACAAGCTCTTTATATAGGAGAGCTTGGCTACTGCTATGCAAAAACGTTCCTGCCCTCTAGGAACTTCTGAGAAGATGCACTTAGCCAGTTCCTTGGAAGGGGGTGCTCTCTAGGAATTCTAGGAAAGTGCAGTTTACCCGAGTTCAGAGAGGAGGTGCTCTGTGGTCAGGTGCCCTGCTGTTTGTGGTTTCCTGTTCTCAGATAGTCCAGATTCCCTGCTGGGCTGTGGATTTGTCTACTAGCTTGAAAAGTTCACCTTGGAAGGAATCTTTTGTTATTTGATTATGGAGTTCTGTTTGGCTGGGGAAGAATGTCTACCTGAATGGGCTGGCTAAGTTGTGTGAAAGAGAGACCTTTTGTTTTAAGTCTGAAGGGAATCTTCTGTCTAAACAGTGGGGGCTTCCTGTCGCATTTTAATATCTTGCATCCTCTTCATATTGAACCCGTTCTATTTTGTAACTTTTAACCTTTTAACTTGTTCAAGGAGGGGAAGCAATGTGGTGGGAAACAGTGTTTGAGGAAAAGTGTCGATGAAGATTCTCAGTCATCCAGGTGGAATTGTCTGTGGGTTGAGTCATGGCAACTGGATTTCTTGCTTTGTGGTAGAAACATTTCACTGCTTGTCCAAGCAGCTTCTTCAGTCTGGGCAAAGGTTGGTGAGGGAATCCCATATATGTCTTCCAGGGTGGCTGCACTGTCCCTACACCTACAAGATAGGTGGTTTGAGAGAGGGGTTAAGGAATCCATTCATGCCAAAGTGGAAAATCCTTCCCACAATAGAGGCAGAGCTCTCAGACTCAACTTGTCCCCCATTTTTCATGCTGCTCTTTCATCAGTCCCCAGAAAGATTAAGACCACCAGGAAGGCCACTCTTAACAATCCACTTGGGGATGAACAAAGGATCTAAGAGTAAGACATCCCAAAGACAATCCACACCTCCATGGCACTATTAACAGTCATTCAGGTGTAGGGACAATGCAGCCACCCTGGAAGACATATATGGGGTCCCCTCACCAACCTTTGCCCAGACTGAAGAAGCTGCTTGGACAAGCAGTGAAACGTTTCTACCAAAAAGAAAGAAATCCAGTTGCCATGACTCAACCCACAGACATTGTTTGAGGAAGACAGCATGGCGGGGAGGGGGAGATCTTTTAATTTCTTCTCACAGAGGAGATCCTCTTCAATTCAAGATGCCATTCCACATTCAAAAAACTCTCATATAAGTACACCTATCATACCATTCCAAGTCACTGAAAGAAAGTACAATTATTTCCCTTCCCCCCAGTTGCTATACGGTGGATATTGGTAGGTTCACCTACTGAAGTGCATTAATTGCTGCTGCTGCTGCTACTATTAGTACAACTTACGAATGATGTTTTTATTTGATTTACTGGTGTGAAAAATATCACTGCCAACTACTAATGGAGGGGGGGAGTGTTGTCAGTTTTTATTGTTTTCTGAGCTACTCACCTTTGCAAGTGTATCAAGCTCAATTTTTCTAAATCACTCCATTATGCAAACCTAGTGGTACTTTAAAGTTCATATAAATATATCTTTGTGAATATTCTGTTTGCAATTTTGCCTTATGTGCTTGGGTATTTTAGGAAAAAAAAATCTAATACATTGGTGAGGATTTTTTTTTTTCATGAAAATATGCATTTCTGTGGAGGCCTCTTCCTAATGCATATCTGTTTCTATTTTTAATGACAAACTATATTGCGAAATTAGTAAAAGAGTGATTTTCAAGAGGTAGCTAATCAACACTGTAAAATTTTGCATTTAAATGAAAACCACATCCCAAAGAAAGAGAAAACCAACAAGGCAAAATGGCTGTCTGCTGAGACACTAGAAGTAGCCCAAGAAAGAAGGAAAGCAAAAGGCAACAGTGATAGGGGGAGATATGCCCAATTAAATGCAAAATTCCAGAGGTTAGCCAGAAGAGATAAGGAATTATTTTTAAACAAGCAATGCGTGGAAGTGGAAGAAGACAATAAAATAGGAAGGACAAGACACCTCTTCCAGAAAATTAGAAACATGGGAGGTAAATTCCAGGCCAAAATGTGTATGATCAAAAAGAAAGATGGCAAGGACCTAACAGAAGAAGAAGAGATCAAGAAAAGGTGGCAAGAATATACAGAAGACCTGTATAGGAAGGATAACAATATTGGGGATAGCTCTGACGGTGTGGTCAGTGAGCTAGAGCCAGACATCCTGAAGAGTGAGGTTGAATGGGCCTTAAGAAGCATTGCTAATAACAAGGCAGCAGGAGACGACGGCATCCCAGCTGAACTGTTCAAAATCTTGCGAGATGATGCAGTCAAGGTAATGCATGCTATATGCCAGCAAATTTGGAAAACACAAAAAAAAATGGAAACAAATCAACTTATATCCCATACCAAAAAAGGGAAACACTAAAGAATGTTCAAACTATCAAACAGTGGCACTCATTTCACATGCCAGTAAGGTAATGCTCAAGATCCTGCAAGGTAGACTTCAGCAATTCATGCAGCAAGAATTGCCAGATGTACAAGCTGGGTTTAGAAAAGGCAGAGGATCTAGGGACCAAATTGCCAATATCCGCTGGATAATGGAAAAAGCCAGGGAGTTTCAGAAAAACATCTATTTCTGTTTTATTGACTATTCTAAAGCCTTTGACTGTGAGGACCATAACAAATTGTGGCAAGTTCTTAGTGGTATGGGGATACCAAGTCACCTTATATGCCTCCTGAAGAATCTGTATAACGACCATGTAGCGACAGTAAGAACAGACCACGGAACTACGGACTGGTTTAAGATTGGGAAAGGAGTACGGCAGGGCTGTATACTCTCACCCTACCTATTCAGCTTGTATGCAGAACACATCATGCGACATGCTGGGCTTGAGGAATCCAAGGCTGGAGTTAAAATCGCTGGAAGACACATTAACAATCTCTGATATGCAGATGATACCACTTTGATGGCTGAAAGCGAAGGGGAACTGAGGAGCCTTATGATGAAGGTGAAAGAAGAAAGTGCAAAAGCTGGCTTGCAGCTAAACCTCAACAAAACCAAGATGATGGCAACCAGCTTGATTGATAACTCGCAGATAGAGGGAGAAAACGTAGAAGCAGGGAAAGACTTTGTATTTCTAGGTGCGAAGATGACTGCAGATGCTGACTGCAGTCAGGAAATCAGAAGACGCTTAATCCTTGGGAGAAGAGCAATGACAAATCTCGATAAAATAGTTAAAAGCAGAGACGTCACACTGACAACAAAGGTCTGCATAGTTAAAGCAATGGTGTTCCCCGTAGTAACATATGGCTGCGAGAGCTGGACCATAAGGAAGGCTGAGAGAAGGAAGATCGGTGCTTTGGAACTGTGGTGTTGGAGGAAAATTCTGAGAGTGCCTTGGACTGCAAGAAGATCCAACCAGTCCATCCTCCAGGAAATAAAGCCAGACTGCTCGCTTGAGGGAATGATATTAAAGGCAAAACTGAAATACTTTGGCCACATAATGAGAAGACAGGACAGCCTGGAGAAGAAGATGATGCTAGGGAGAGTGGAAGGCAAAAGGAAGAGGGGCCGACCAAGGGCAAGGTGGATGGATGATATTCTGGAGGTGACGGACTCATCCCTGGTGGAGCTGGGGCTGTTGACGACCGACAGGAAGCTCTGGCATGGGCTGGTCCATGAAGTCACAAAGAGTCGAAAGGGACTAAACGAATAAACAACAACTAGTTTTTTTCTTTTCCTCACCTGCTTATATTTCTATTTTTTGATTTTATTTTATCTAACCTCTGAGAGAGGTAAGCAGTTTTTCCACAGTCTGAGCCAGACTGTAACTCCATTATCACAAGGGAACAATATGAGGCTAAATAGAAAATAGTGCTTGAGGATGTGAAACACTCCTATTTCATTGTATCTGTGTATCCTTTGTCCTTTGTAAGATTTGTTAAGTCTCCAATGGAAGAAACAAGAAACTCAACAAGCTGAACATCTTGGACAAGGACCTTCTCTAGAGTAGAAAGTATATACAGTGAAAGTAAAGCCAAGAGTTTGAAAAAGAACATGATCTGTGTTGCATTATGACATTTTTCTTTCAAGAATCACCTTAGAAGGCAAATCAGTAGGAAATCCAAAGCACTGAATTAATTAGGACATTGAAAGCCAAGGTCACAAATATCATTCACACCTTCCTAAGAATTTTCAAGGTTTCTTTCCATCATTCACACTGGAAGGGACTAGATTTAGGCCAGCTCAAGGGATGGTGGGTGTTTCTCCAGATATTGGGCTTAGCAAAGAACAGATGTCCCATAAACTGCCCAATTTTCTCCATGCTTCCTTTTTATGAAGAAACAAATGAAAACAACAAAAAAGCTTTCTAATGTTGAAAACAAAAGGCCTTATATTTCTGATCTTCCCAATATTTCATTATCTTTTCCATCATTCTTTGATGTTGGTCTTCCCTTTAGATTTCATCTTTCAAGTCAGAATCTTCTCCGACTTTAGATGGGAGAAATCCAATTAATATTATGGCTCTTGAAATGCTACCCTAGGGACCATAATGTCTCTGCCTAAATACAGCAACTAATTTTCCGTAAAATATGAATGGACAATTTTGGCAAGTCAGGGGTTATAATACAACTCTGTGACCTTCTGAAGGATCACAGGAGGCCTTCCAGGAAATGTGCCATTCCTGGAAGGCTTGGAATTCAGGCTTCCATTCTCACCTTATTGAAAAAAAAAAAAAGATAAAATAAAACAACACTCCCCAAAATTGGCCATTGGGTACCAGATTTGGTTGGGGACGCATATGCAGCCCAAAGCCATGGGCTGTCCGCTCCTGCTATAGAAGATTTTTGTTTTTATTTGCTTGTTTCTACATACTATAAAAACTGCAGACAAGGTTTCACTTGCTAGTGCTTTTGTTCATGAAATGTACCTTGCAAGGCACAGGGTTTTGTCCCTATGGCATGTGTAGGCTTTAAAACTGTCTGGTTTTATATTGAAAGAGAACTTAGAGTGAAGTTGTCTGCTCATAAAACATTTGTATGTGTCTGCATATATGCTCAAGGACAACAGTGTGTGATTCATTGGGTTGAACCTTATTTTCTCAGTTTGGTTTAAGTGGCCAGTGACAAAGACCTCTCACACCTGGCACATATTTGGGAGAAGAATAATCAGTTGGAGCGCCTTTGAAAGCACATTACAGTTCCTTCAGCAACTTCTGAGGATCATCCAGAGCCCTATGCCATGGAGAAACAAAGCTTCCTTCAGTTCCTTTGCTTCATTTTGCCATAAAATGATAGGAGGGAGAGGAGGGGGAGAGGAGGAATTGAGTCTTTCAACCAATAACAAATAATGCTTCATCAGGGATTTTTCGTCTGCAGGTCTTTGAAGATGCCATTTGCCTGGATTGTCTAGCAAAAAGGATAGTGGACATTTACTGAAATACATTAATTCATATTAATCTATATTGGAAATATTGGAAGATTTGGGGGATAATCCCCAAATCTGCATATTTGCCATAGGTGACTTAGCTGAGATATGTTTTAGGTGCTATTTTCAAATGAAAACAGTTTCTTAGAATACTGATTTTATTGTCAGCAAATGTTAGCTTGTTCTATTTAAAACAACAACAAAACATCACCACTTATGTCACCAAAGCATGCACGTTTCTTGAAAAATATTATCTTTATAATTTCTTCCATGTATTGCCCCCCACCCCCAAAATTAATACAGGGTTGATCATCTTTATTCACTTTCCTGATTTTGTAAAGATTGCTATTCACAGGTAACTCTCAACTTATCTGCATGAAATTGGGTGTAACACATCCCTATTATAAGGGTAGTTGTGCTGAAAATGTTGCCTAATTCTCACTCAAAACAACAAAGTTACAGCACTTTTGTAAGTGTGTTATAATTGTTATTTAAATGAGCTCCTTCACCTGTATATTTGAAATTGAAAAGTCTTCATTCCCTTATAATTTTCAAACATCCATGCAAATATAATCCTATTTTCCATGTGTTTATCCCTAGTCAATAGGAGGCAGACATTTTGGCTAAGAAGAAATCCAAAGTGAATTGATCTAGTTGTGGTAAAGCATGCATACACCTAATTAAAATATTAATCCAAGTGCTTTCTCCCACATCCCTAATATAAATTATCCAATGGAATTAAAATTTGTCTTCTGTAATGATATAACAGACAGTATAGATTAATTCCCCAATAAATCTCCACATAGGCAATCTAGATTATGGTCTATGAAAAACTCAATGTTGTAACTTGGAAAAGCTGAATTATTGGTAAACATCATTGCCCTTACTTGATATAATTCCTCTTCAATGTTTCTGTTATGTATAATGTCATTGGTTTTATTAGGTGGAGTGGGTGCTCTACTCTAGCCACCCCTCTGGCTTTGAAATGTTTTCAGGTTTAAGAAAAAGTAATTCCCCTGAAATTACTAGTTATTTATAATTTTGGGTGCCCCAAGGATGGCACACGTAACACCTTTGCTGCAGGAACCAGTTTGCTTCCAGGTCCAATTCAAGGTGTTGGTTACCTTCAAAGCCCTACATGGCATGGGGCCAGGCTACCTGACGGACTGCTTCTTCCCCATTATGTCAACCCGTCCCACACGATCATGCAGAGAAGGCATGTTGTGGACGTTGTCTATGAAAGAATGTTGATTGACAGGGCCCAGAAAGAGAACCTCCTCTGTTGTTGTCCCCACCCTATGGAACACTCTTCCCCCAGAGGCGAGGCAAGCTCCCTCTCTCCCAGCCTTCAGGAAAGGGGTGAAGACCTGGCTCTGCCATCTCGCATGGGGTGTGAGGAGGGATAACCAACCCTGGGGATGGTTAGCACCCTGAAGGCACTCCCATAAATTAAGAACCTTTTAACATCTATGCCTTGGACTATATTATTTATTTAAGAATTGTTTTATTGTATTTTTAACTAGCATTTACTCTTGTTTTTATTATAAACTGCCCAGAGTCGCTCTGTGAGCGAGATGGGCAGTGACCAAATTTAAAATATAAATAAATAAACAAACAAATAATACCTCACACTTAGGAACATGTGATGTCTGGGCAGCATCAATTTAATCAAGCAGGGAGCAAGACAGGCCATCTGGTTGCCTTTGCGGGATGAAGTCTTTTCTAAAAAAACATTAACTATAATTGAAACTCAGTCAGAACAGAACAAAAAAGATGATCACTTCAAATGTTTTGTACCCAAAATGGAGGGTGCTAGGTCGAATGTGAAATGGGCTGTTACACTCCTACAGTTGCGGCACCACGCATCTATTTGCCATTTCTGTAACTTCAGTTACAGATGGATATCCTGCCAACAGGAAATCTTTATCCTCTTTGCTGTCCTGCTTCCAGTGATGCAAAATTATCAGACACAGAACAGAATGGAACCCTTTAACATTTAAATGTGTTGCAGACTCACAAAGGAGGCTTTATTCAAAATGGTTCAGTATTCACAGATGTTGATGATTATCTCCAATGATATTTTTACATTGGACCTAACAGCATAATTACAGTTGAGGCTGGCAGTCCACATACAGAAGCTCTCATGCTGCTTCTAACTCAGAAACTGGGGAGGGATATGAGCATAGGTTAGAGTTTTACAAGAAGTTTATCCTACTCTCCACAACCTAAAACAATCCTCCAAACCTTTCCTGAAAGGTGATGACAAATACTCGTCAAATGTTCCTTGGATTACAATTATCTGGAATATTCTGGAGTTGGCAGGGACATTTAGGCTTTTGAGTCCAATCCCCTGCTTAGTGAAGGAATACAAATTAAAGTACCTTCAACAGATGGGTGTGCAATCTTCACTCGCACACATCCAATGAAAGAGAATCCATAACTTCTCTTGGAAACTTGCTATAGTTGAAGTCCACACATCTTAAAGTTGCCAAGGTTGAGAAACCCTGTCCTAGAGCCTTGATTGGGGTGGGGTGGGGTGGGGTGGGGTGGATCCTTTGTGAAACAGATTCACTTTTGTGAAGTTTTGTGCAAGACTCATAGCCTGATCTTCCATTACTTTGTCCAGGTATTTTTTTTTAAACAAATTGGTGGCCATCACTCCATCAGATGATACAGTATTCCATAGTGTAACTGTGTGCATTTTGCAAAAGATTATCTCTCTTTATTGATCCTGAATCTCCTTACATATAATTTCACTGGGCCTTATTTTTAACTTTTTAAATCAGATTTCTCTATGTTCCCATTTTCCCAATATGTAATTTCATTTTGACCATTTCCTGAGTTTGCTCCAGACTAAAAATTTCTAAATACTGTAGCCTTTCCTTGTAGCCAAGCTGCTCCAAAGTGCCAATAATTCTGATTTCTCTTTTCTGAACCCTATCCAACTCAACAATATTCTTTTGGAGCTATGATAGCCAGACTGGTACCGAATATTTCAAATGTGATTGCACTAAAGATTTATATAACAGTATAACTACTCTGGCAGTTTTACTTTCATTCCTTTTTCTAATTATTTCTAGCATGAAATTTCCCACATGTTGAGCTGACACACTGAAATCTCCACCATGACTCCAGGATCCCGTTTTTGATCAATCATCCAGGGAACCTTTCTGTAATAGCTCAGAATGAAAGCTTTCTTCAGGCAATACCAATGTCCAAATCAACACACAAAGAGTGATGAACAGCCCCTCACCCAACCCTTGTAAGTGATAGCAACATACAGTAAGTGGATTACTTGTTCTTCCCTGATGTCATAATGACATCGCATTATTACAATCCACATGGGGAGTTCCACCTTTATTTATTTTACCTAAAGTATACTTAGTTTTAGTTGACACAATACCTTTATTTGGGTCAGTGAATTATTTAGTCTCTACATTTGTACGACAGTCAGCTTTTGGTTAGTTATATAGCGGGCTAACTTTTTTGTGACTTAGCGTGTTATATGTAGTTAACCTTTCCAGTTATACTATAAATCAGTGTGCTGTGGAACCCAAGAAAAGGGATTAATTCAAGTACTCAGTTAAGTGAGTTGCATGAGCCCAACCAAAGAAACACAACACAATTGCTTGTTGATATCAGCTTGGATTTTGAAATTTCAGATACAAATTCTGAAATGCAAATCTAAAGGGATTTACTCAGCTAGTTCACTGAATTGGGTGTTTCTCATAAAAAGCATGGTTTTATCATTGGATAAGTTTGGATAGTGATAGCTCACATTTCATCTCATCTGGCTTCTTGCATTCTACTTTGGTTGTGCATCAGCTATTCAGGAACTGTTTCCTCCGTCAATAGACTATTGCGGGTTTGCCTGTCCAAAAGCTCCAAGTTTATTTTATTATCTGGGGTCACAACTGCCCCAAGTCTGAAGGCCACACATGCTTTTCTGTGGGTGGGGCTATATTAAAAGTGGGCCCATTCAAATTAAATAACAAGATAAACATAGCCATGCTCTCAACAGAAAAAAAATGTGCCCATCAAACATAAAAACTCATAAACACCAGACATATACAAATGCAACACACCCAAACATATCAAGTATCAGTTCATATAAATACATAATTACACACAGATAAATAGCATTTCTTTGCATTTCTTTCTCCTTTGCTTCAGTCATCTTTCTGTAAGAATATATTGGATTAATCTTGCAGGATCAACACTTTATGAACATGCACCGTATTGTCCCTTCTTTGCACAAGTTTTCCGTATTGTAATATTTCCACTGACTTGGAACTCTGTTTATGTTAAGCTGAGCACTTGTTGTCTTTGGTTGCTTTAAGATTGCCTGCCTTTGAAGTACGTAGAATGGTCTTTGTCTTGTAATATCATACCGCAGCTGAGAAACAACTGACATTTAAATGGAAAACAAATATTTCCTTCCAGAGCTGTCACTTCTTGTGCCATCTCTATTAGCATTCTGCAGAGTTAGAATCACCCACCACTTCTAAGTGCATCAATTATCATTTCACACTTCCCATAACTGGTGCTTTAAATGTTCCTGTGCAGCTATGCAGAAGTAGTAAATGTAAGACAAGAACAGATGGCCTGGCATGAATACACACACATACACACAGTATACAGACACACACATGTATATATACACACAGTATACACACACACACACATATACAAAGTATACACACACAGACATATATATAAAGTACACACACACACATATATATACATACATACAGTATATATATGCACATACATATACATATACATATATATATATACAGTATATATGTACACACACACACACACACACACAGTGTATATATATATACACACACAAACATATATAGAGTATATATATATATATACTCTATATATATACTTAAGAAGCCATCCCTGGACTCTACTATACTGGGCAATTTTCGCCCTGTCTCCCACCTTCCCTTTTTGGGGAAGGTGGTTGAGAAAGTGGTTGCGTTGCAGCTCCAGAGGATTCTGGATGAAACGGATTATCTGACCCCTTTCAGTCAGGTTTCAGGCCAGGATATGGGACAGAGACCGCATTGGTCACACTTATGGATGATCTCTGGTGAGAGCGGGATGGAGGGAGTGCATCCATCCTGGCTCTCCTAGACCTCTCAGCAGCTTTCGATACCATCGACCATGGTATCCTTTTGGGGTGGCTCAGGGTTGGGGGTGGGCGGTGTAGTTTTGAGCTGATTCGCCTTCTTCCTCCAGGGCCGTTCCCAATCGGCGGTGATAGGAAAGGAGAGATCCGCTCTTGACCCCTCCACTGCGGGGTTCATCAGGGTTCTGTACTCTCTCCTCTCCTATTTAACATCTACATGAAACCGCTGGGTGAGATCATCCATCACCATGGGATGAGGTATCATCAATATGCTGATGACACTTAGTTATATATCTCCATCCCAGGTAAAGTAAGTGATGCTGTCTCCACCCTTTCCAAGTGCCTGGGGGCTGTGGGGGTCTGGATGGGGAACAACAGGCTTCAACTGAACCCTGGTAAGACAGAGTGGCTGTGGATTGACAGCCCCTCAGGTTCCAGGAAGTTGTCATCTTTGGTTCTGTATGGGTTGGCACTATCCCATTCGGAACCAGTGTGGAACCTGGGGGTCCTCCTGGACTTCCGACTCCTGCTTGAACAGCAGGTGGCAGTCATGGCCAGGAGGGCCTTTGCACATCTTTGGGTGGTGCACCAGCTACGCCCATTCCTGGACCGGGATGCCTTCCGAACAGTCACTCATGCCCTTGTCATCTCCCATATAGACTACTGCAATGCGCTCTACATGGGGCTACCCTTGAAAAGTATTCGGAAGCTTCAGATGGTCCAGAATGCAGCTGCGTGGACAGTTATTGGGGCTGTAAAATCAGCTCATGTGACACCACTGTTACGCAAGCTGCATTGGGTACCAGTTTGCTTCTGGGTCCAATCCAAGGTGTTGGTTATCTCCTTTAAAGCCCTATATGGCATGGGACCAGGTTATCTGAGGGACCGTCTCATCCCCATAACATCGACCCATCCCACCTGGTCAGGCAAGGAGGGCATGCTATGGACCCCATCAATAAAGGAATTTCATCTAGTGGGGTCCAGGAGGCGAGCCTTTTCTTCAGTGTCACCTGCCCTTTGGAATATCTTGCCCCTGGAGTTGAGATGGGTCTCCTTGCTCTCGGACTTCCGGAAGAAACTGAAGACCAGGTTCTGCCTCCTTGCTTGGGAGGGGGAGAGCGATAGCTCCACCTGGGGATGGCTGGTGCCATAGCACCTCTTAGTGATTGTGTTCCATCTCCACTTGGATTTTACATTTGTTTTTATGTATATTTTAATGGTAATTTTTACATGGTTATGTTTTTAGTGTTATTTTATTGTAAACCGCCCAGAGTCTCCCATTGGGGGAGATGGGCGGTGACATAAATTTAATAATTAAATAAACACACACACACACACACAGGCCATGATCTAATTCAGAGGTTCACAACCTGGTTTCTGTTGTATTTGACAAACTCTGATCAGCAACACCCATAGCAAGGGATAAATGTGGTTATAGTCTCAAACATCTGGAGTGCCCCAAGTTGCTCAGCCTTGATTGTGTCCCTTTTAATTCCCTTAATTTCCCCCTGGATATGATTTACAGTGCATGGAATTCATCTGTCTTTATTTTTATTTATTTAAAGAATTCAGATGTCTGCCCAAGTCAAGTATTGCCCCTCTGGACAGCTAATTCAAACCAAACAAAACAACACTTCCAATTAAAAGCCAGACCATCATCCATAAGGGCACATTAGGAGGGTACCCAAAAAGCATTCTCTCTCCAGTAGCTCTGCATCCTGAGACAGCTTTGCTGGGGAGTTGGGACTTACCCATTCCTTTAGCACTCACCATGTCCTGCCACAGTATCTCTCTGGGGCACTGCGGGGAATTCAAAAGGGAGTGTGACAGCCTACATTCAGCCATGGCATTCTACTGGCTGGTCTCATCTCCACACAGATATCCTAACAAACTGAGGTTAGGAATTAGTTTAGTTCCTCATTGGAAAATGTTCCAGATGGAGGATGAAGGGCTAGAGGGGGAGTCTTAAATTACCAAGAGTTTTCTGATAATTTATCTGTTCTCTGGGAATGAGAACTGGGGGAGATAACCTGAGCAAGGTATGTGTTGCTGGTGGATCTCGACAGCTCTGGCTGTTGAAGATTGCCTGTTGGTTTTAGGAAAGCATACAGATGGGTTGTAATCCTAAAATGGATTGGACATGGTCATACTGCTGAAGCACTCCCTCTTGCTCTCTTTCTTTGTTCCTGTAATTTAATTAATTAATTAATCAATCAATTAATTTTTATCCCGCCTTTAATATTTTTATAAATACCATGGAAGGCAACAAAGCAGAAGAGGGCACAGTCCAGAGAACTGTGCTGAAGACAAAGATCAAGAGGCAACACAGAACCTTTCCCACACAGATGGTCTGTCCAGGGTTGAAAATGATAGAAAATAAGGTTATCAGCCCCACCCCTTCTGCCCAAAAAAACCCATACAGAAGCTTAAGGCTGTACTTTTCATTTAGGCGTATAGTATAAATTAGCATATGCAATTCAAATCTCCAAATAATCTCCCAAACCAGACTCAAAAGAATCCTTCATAGCTCTTCAGACCAATTGTATAATTGATAGAGAATGCCTTTCCAAAAATTATCTGAATCCACGGGCGGCAGGGGGGGTTCCCCTAAAAAACTGCATAGATATTTAAAGATGTGAACTAACATTTATCTCAATGAGAAGTAACTTTAAATCAATAGAGGTATGACATATCAATGCCAAAGTGGACTCCATGAACCACTCCAGTTCCTGGCTACCTTACACCTGGAACATCTAATGTAATATAATATAGCATATTCTATCAAGACTGTTTATACATTGATTATATAACCCCGTTGCTTTATAAAGAACTTGTTGAACATTCTATTGTTAGGGAGGATTTGGAAGCACATAGAGTCATTGATCTAGATCCAGACTACAAAAGGCTTTTAACTGAAGATATTGCCACTCTGCACTTTTTGGCAGATGATAGTTACAGTCAAATTCTTCAAATAACAAAACATCATCATCTGATCCTGTTAATTGATCTAGGGTATAAATGCCATATTCTACCCAGGTTTGGGGAAGAAAGGATTGCCTTGCTATACTTAAATGTGGTTTCTGCCATAATTTAATTTAGCATAATATTAAAGATTGAATCAGACTTGAACGCTGTTGCATGTTGCAACCCCCCAAATAGCTAATTACAATCAAGATGGGAATTCCATACTTTCCAATTTGCAAGGATGCCAGATATCAAATCAGATAAATTTTTATTTGGTCATAGACCAGCAGATAAAACAGAAGATTCACATCTAATTAGAATAAAAGCAAAAACATTGAAAATTCTAAAAGAATCTAAGAAAAATTAGAAGAGATAATGTGGCGTACTGTACAAACTATAGAACAATACTTGGCTGTGGTCAATGAAATAAAATCAGATTGGTCTGATAGTAACAACTTAAGATAAAAGAATCAGAACTACCTGGATATTTAGTAAAGAATGGAGATAATATTTCCTGGCAAACATCTACACAGACAGGACAATACAAAATGACGTGTTCCATTGTTTCAATTATTCCTCTGCCACGTGGGCACAGTCTTTGTTCAAAAGGGATGTTTCGGTATCTCCCATCAATAACAGCTATTGGAAGGGCATTGAATCTTGCCAAAGATAAGGCCCTTCTAAATTTCAGAATCATTATGCAGCTAAGATATCTGACTGGTTGGAGAAGATGTGCAGAATGCCCCCCCCCCCAAAAAAAAATGTTTTTAGGTACAACTGATAAATCTGATTGCAGCTCTAAATTGATGGTCCATTGTTTGAGATCAGCTAGTGCACATAAGATGCCAGATATTTTGATTCTGAGATGGCAAATGAGGGCAAATTTACAGGAAGTGAAACCCAACATTAGTTCAGTCAAGAATGAAAATACATCCTTATGGAATAAACTTAAATTTGGAGAATTGTAATCTCAGACAATTGAAGCTTCCTCAGTGACAAATGAGAGGGAGAGTTTCCCCAGATAAAACTCTGAAGTAATGCATTAAATTTATGGAAATATATTTTATCATTATATAATGGAATACCATACAGGATACAACAGACTTATGGCAAAAGACTAATGTTATTGTTCTTTATCCTAAATATTAAATTGAGGTGAGATCTGTCTGTCGAAAAATGTTGCTACTTATAATCACAATACATGAAAATTATTTTTACTTATCTAAAATATACAGTATCTTTATAGATTTCTTTACTAATCTGAAATACATTTGGGCATCATCAAATTATTTATTTTTATTTTATTTATCAAACTTTATCATCGCCCATCTGCCCCACCTGCAACTTATCCCAAATTGCTCCCAAAGACATTGTTTCAAATTCTAAATTGGACTAATTATTATTGTACCCAGAAAAGACTGCAGAACCATCAATTATTTCTCTTAATTTTGATATGAAAGATTCAGATTCATCAATAAACATGAGCATATCATCTGCTTTGCTTATTGCATCAAAATATGACTGACAGTCCTCTGCTAAACATTCAAATCAAACAATAAAAAAGAGAAGATATATCCAATATAACCTCTCCATTAAAAGAGCTAAGTTAAGGTGGTGTTTTTGAAAATACTACAAAATGTCAATCCTGTTTTTAAATTCCTGAAGAAAAGACTTGTTTGAAATAACAAAAATAGGTCCAATCTCTAACTTCTTCATTATTCATGAACTTCTTGGTGGTCTCTTGGTTGTGGCCTGCAGACACCAAAACTGGCAGGACAAACCACTGCATATAAACAGGTAGTAAATCCCACACTCACTAACACTGATGATGTTACCTAGTTGGGTAATGAAAGCAAACAACCAAGCTCAGAGAGCACCAAGAACTCCACAGTTCAACCCTGAGCTGCAGATATTCTCTTCTGCTGGATCTTCATTACTTACCAGAATGTATCTGAGTCCCCCTTAGGTTTTGGTTCTAAAGTTCCAAAAGCAACTTCACCAGTTAGTTTTCTGGTAATTGGATCATTCATAGCAGACCATGCCCTCCATTGATCTCCACTCTATCAATAGTATCCCTCCTCTTGGCTGCTCAGACTAATGGTATTAAGATTTTTTCCTAAAAGATAAACACCCTGAAATCAACTATACATAGCTAAATTCTGTCCATAAGGCTTTGCTATATTCGGACCCAGGTACAGAAGTAGGTGATTTATTGTATTTTTATATTGCACTTGGTTGTTTAAGATTTTCTGGACTTGGTCTGTAATAATAAATGTTCATTTGTTCATTCTGCTACACCCCAAAAGATTCCTACTCTTGATCTATAGTGTGATCTAAGTAAATATCCTTGTTTGTATTTTACTATAACCACAGGACTTTCCAATATCTGGAAAACTATACCACACTCATGGACACAAAAACATAAGAAGAGTAACAGTATTTATTTATTTATGTATTTATCGTATTTCTTCACCACCCATCTCATATTGCACCAACTTTGGGCAGTTTACAAGCAAGATTTCTGCCAATATTTACTTTAAAGTTTTTTTAACAGAGAAGGTATGTTAAAACTGACAGGAGTTAGCTCTAATTCTAATGACTATGCTAAAAATTAACTGTTCTATTGTCCAAACAAGATAAATTTGAGCAACCTGGAGTTTTATGGCTGCTCAAAAGTTGAGGAAAATAATTGCTGTGATTTAATTTGGCAAATAATAGAGATGGTACAGTAGATATTCTAACATATAGCTTATTGATCTTGTGCCTTTCCTTTTATTCTGGGAAAAAGTATATTGATTTTAATGCTATAACTTCCATAGAGTTCCACAGACATATATATAAGTTTATTTTTTATTTCAAACACTGTTTAGTTGTTTATTGATATGGCTACTACAGTGCCCATCATGCCAGGAACAATAAATGCTTTCTATGATAAAACAAATATGTTTTTCTATTAACATGTGTAATATATCCTACTGAAAGCAGTGTTCAAGTTGGCTGATATCTGCAACGAATATCCATAACTGAAAATTTAGAACACAAATCAGATTTTCACCAAAGAAATAAAGCTTAGATGACTGGTTTTATGACCATTTATGACATTTTCTCCTTAGACTCAGATGAAGAAGGCTAACATCGGTGAAGGATATCCAACACTGGATTTCTCCCCTTCAGCTATCTCTTTATAAGCTCAGACAGAGCATGATAAGTTGGCTTGAACCAGGAAGAGTTAAGAATTTAAAAGATCCTCAGTGTTCCCAGTCACTTCCAGATCCCCAAAGAGTCAACCATTTAAATCAATTTTCCTTTCAATGTAAAGAATGAAAAGTAGTTTCTTTAAGTTAGGTAGGGCAGCAATTTTTTTTTGTTTATTCAGTCAGTCGCTTCCAATTCTTTGTAATTTCATGGACCAGCCCACGCCAGAGCTTCCTGACGATCGTCACCACCCCCAGCTCCCCCACAGTCAAGTCCGCCACCCCTAGAATATCATCTATCCATCTTGCCCTTGGTCAGCCCCTCTTCCTTTTGCCTTCCACTCTCCCTAGCAAAGGATATTTTAAATAGTCAGGAAAGACATGGAGAAATGAAAATATTGAGGAGCAGGATTGGTTTATCAATTAATAATCAATTGATTATCAATTAATTAATTAGTAGGTCTAAGTCTGTTTAAAACATAACATTAAAAAAAAAGTTCAAAAGAAACGCATTTTCTTTTTACATGATGGATAGCCTTATGAAACTGTTGGAATCCCAGAAAAGCCTGACACATTTCATTATGGTAAGCCATCAATTTAAATTTTCACAAAATGCCTGAGAGCAAATTTTAGATCAGGTAGGTAAGACTTTGTGGGAAACTAAAACTGACTGCTTTCCAGAAAAGACTATGGAAGGGCAAATTGTTCCTGAAAAGGCTGATGATTCTCTGGAGAATTCTCAGAAACAGTTAATTCTGATGGTTCTCTATGAATTCAGGTTCACTATCATGTCACCTAGTTCAAAAACCTGGCATCACTAAAGGAAATCCAGAACCACTTAAATCATAGCCATTCTCACTTCAGGGAAAGTCTTCAGTAGCCTCTTGTGTATTTTCCCAGCCTCAGAACATACCCCTCCAATTAACTTCAAAATGCAGGTAACTTCTATGCTATTTCCTCCATTCCTCAATGACAGAAGCACAATCCTGCAGATATTGCCATGAGCTCCACCAGACTTTGCTTTACTGGAACAGCAGTTCTCCTAAGGTTATATAGTAGACCAGCCATAAACCCCTCCTGTAAGCTGTCCAAGGTATTCACAGCTTCACTGCCTTGTCACAAACTCAACCTCTTTGAGCTCTGTTTTACTACATATAACACAGAACTACAGTGAATATTTGATATCCATTCATCTGATCAGCTAGGACATTCACTGCCCTTGATAGTTTTGATGTGATAATCTTGAGACTCTGAAAATGCTTCTCCATTCTAGGATACAGCTCCAGGTAAGGTTGATGTCTTGTCCATACCAGGTCATTGTGGCATAGCTTGGGAGACAGCATGAGAAATAGTAGGATTATACTCATAGCAAGAGAAATAGTAGGAATATGCTCTGTAAAGGAGTATGGGACAGTAACAATTGCCAGCATGAAACACGGGAAGTGCTAAACCAGTGCTAATGGTGGATGATTACACTGGGAGTAATTAGAATGTGTCTATGCAGTGCAAATTGTTGTCCTGGAAGTAAAACCGGCTGTAATTACTTTGGGAAAAATTGCAAAGGGTAAATGCATCTGTAACAACAGTTCTTTGTGAAGTTTCCAAGAGAAGCATATTTTTAATTCCAAAAAGGAGGTTGCGGGAAAATAATGAGTAATGTTAATTGCCAAGGAAGAATGGTTACAATAAAAATAGGTTGATCTAAGAGAAACAGCTGTAAGATGCTCTTTGGTATTGCTTAAAGAGAAAAGAATATGACGAAAGACACTGGAGATGAAGCGTGTTCCAGCCTCCAACTTTAATCATCACAGCAGGAAATCAAACAAGGAAATCTAATGAACCAGACTTGCAAGAGAAATTTCTTAATATTTGGAAGAAGGAAAATGGGTAATTTTTCCAAGACGACTTGTCAGTTACAAAATGTGCTTGAGCGAATCATATGTAAGTATATATCAAGAAGATTTATGCAAACAGTAATTATGCAAATATGAGAAAGATTTCAGATATATTACTTGCAAGTTCAACATATTATGGGTAGAATAGAAAGTGAATCAGTTTGGGTAGGGTTTTTTTGTTGTTTTATTTTTAAAATATCAGTAGATATCCATTAAAAAAAATAGTGATTGAGAAAAGCAGCAAACAACTGGAAATATGTCAATTCTTTTGATTTCCCACTCCTTTCCCTTCATATATTACATGTAATGACATTATTCTAATATATCATTACTGTGAATAATGTAGAGCCAGAACTCTATATAATTGGAATCCAGATCTACAATCCGTGGTGATGTCTTGAGCTTATCCAGAAATAAATGCAGATTCTCTTAGGTTTCTGGACAAATATGAGTGAGTTGATGCCTTCTAAATTTAATGTGACTATTTGCAACACAACTACTCCCAGCATACTGGAAAGTGTGAAGTTGGAGAAGGATGATCTTTTAAGTTTTGGCTTGTTTACCAATAATTTCAACCTCAACTATGCTTGTATAGAATAGTTAAGGATGAAATTATTCTGTAGACTGCCTTTTTTTTTTTCAATCCGTTCAATCATGTCTGATTCTCAGATACTGCCTGGACAAGTCCTTGCAGTTTTCTTGGCAGGTTTTTCAGAAGTGGTTTGCCATTGCCTTCTTCTTAGGGCTGAGGGAAAGGAACTGGCCCAAGGTCACCCAGCTGGCTTTGTACCTAAGGTGGGACTAGAACTCCCGGTCTCCTGGTTTCTAGCCTGATGCCTTAACCGCTACACCAAACTGGCTGTCTGTAGACTGCCATACTAGTTAGCTTAGAGTTTGTTTTTTCTTAATATAATTTCATTGAAAATTTTAAAAACAGGAGAAAAATTAATACAAACTAAAATAGAGTAAGAAGGAAAAAATAAAAAAATAAAAGATAAAGATAAAGTGCAACAAGTAGAAAAGAAAGATAGAAGAAAAATAGAAAAGAAAGAAAAAAGATATAAAGAAGTGGCTTCCAATCTTCTTTACAGCAGTTACAAGTACAATTGTAGGTTTACCTCTTTCTCTAAAGTTACATCATGACTCTCTTCTTTCTATATTCTGTCTGATCGTCAAAACCCATAGATCATAAGTTCATTTTTTTCTGTTTCACGCAAAAAGTCCATAAGGTGTTTCCAGTCAGCAATAAATGTAATGTAGATATTGTCTTTTCTCTAACAAAGAAGTCAAAATCAAAGAAGTCAACTCAGACACTTCTATCATCTTCACCAACCATTCCTCCATTGTAAGTATTGCCAAATCTTTCCATTTTTGTGCACACAGTAATCTTGTTGTGGTTATCATATATAAAAACAAAGTTCCATGACTTTTTTCCCAACTGTTTATCCACCTGAGAGGAAAATTTATGGTTTCAGTTGTATATTAATCTTTAAAATCCTCTGATTTTAAATTCTTTTATCTACTTTGAATCTTTCTGATGATTGTAAATAGGAAAACCATTGACAACTATGTCACTCTGCCAGTGTAATGGTTGCCTATTCTAAAACATCATCAGACTCATAAGCAGGAATTCAAAGATATCTGATTTATTAAAGAACAGTATGCAGGATCACAGAGAAAGCTGAGAATGATGAAAGCACGCCAAATTCAAACTAAAAACTCTCAGTGCAAATGAAATCCCTCCCCCAGTAGAATCTTCTCAAGTCCACAATCCCAGGTGCTCCTAATGGTTTCTGATGGTCTGCAGGAAAAGTCCTTGAGCAGAGAAAATAACCCAATCACATTCCACTGTACTGATTTCACATACAGAGCTTGGTACAAGGTCTCACAAAAGCTCCCTCCCAAACAGAAACGCACGTCAGCACCATGGCATGTGAAACGTTACGATGTATAAACTACATTGAATCAGTGAACATGACAGCCAGCAGTTGTTCTCTTAATTCTATTTTGTATTCCCCTTGACAGAATTCTAGTATCTCACAGTATGTTAACCATTTGCTGCTACCGGGTGAGGAAGGGTGCAAGGGGGTACCCGAGAGGTGCAGCAAGGGTCAGGGAGGGTGCACAAGGGTGCAGGTTGGGGAAGTGCACCAGGGTACAGTGTGGGTTGGAGAAAGTGTGCAAGAGTGTGGCGCAGGTTGGGGAGGGTGCACAGGTGTGTGTTAGTGACCAGAGAGGCACGAGCACAGAAGGACTTGGGGAGGGTGTGCGGGTGGGGAAGACTTACCAAGCAACTTGTGATCTTATGTGTCAAAGTAAATATCTCTGAAACAATGACCCAACTGAAATGATAACCCAATAGGTCACAGGTTGTCTAGTTGTTAATGAAATTCATTTAACAACCATTTTTTTTCATACAAAGCCCATCTAAGTCGACTTTTATTGATCTTAAAAAGCTATGCAGGGTTAGACCTCATTAATACTTGGATGGAATATTAATTTCTCCAGGAAATATCAAGGTTTAGATTAAGCTGGGAAGTCAAACAAAACATACCAGCAAGCCACTTCCAAATTGTTCCAAGATAATGTAATTACAACAATATGCCAATGAGGTCACCAAGAATTAAGCTCAACTCAAAACAGACCTTACAGGACTTAATTTACCTCTTTAGTACAATTTTTCCTGCTGCCTTTCTTAATCACACATATTTTCCAGAAATGTAAATTTCCCTGATGAGTTTTTCCCCCTTGTCTCAAAGCTATTCTTTTTTTTTATGCCACTTTGAGAAACATACTATCGGAGGATAGGAATGGATCGGAAAGAAGCCCCCCCCACACACACACACACACAGCTAGTGAGTGATAGTGCTCTTTATCACTATACAAACCTAGAAGATTTTATGAGTATAAGTGTTTATGTGTATATTTATAGCAACCTAATATAAATATGCATTCTAATACTTACCTTAACTTTGAACTTAACCAAGTGACTTAACCATTTAATGCATTGCTTCTAAAGCAAACAGCTTCAGTGCTAGTTTCTTCCTCCTCCCACATTTACTTATCTACAAGTTTGGAATGCCTGGTTTGGAATCTCCTCTTCACAGCTCCCTTGCCCAGTTCTCCCACACTGTGAGTTGAGAAATTCACTCTGTCTCCATTCTAGAGTCCAGGGCTGCACCTTCTTTCTCCTGACTGATTTCTGCAGGTTCTTCTTTGGTTTCAGACACCTTCCTGGATCTTCTCCCTGGCCATAGATCCTCTAGTCCAGTCTTTCTCAACCTTTTGACCCTGGAGGAACCCTTGAAATATTTTTTCAGGCCTTGGGGAACCCATGCACATTCAGGCTCAAATGTAGGCCACAAGTTACAAAATTATTATATTTGTTTCATGGGTAGGCCTTTCTATATGCATTAACAGGGTTCTTAAACTAAGGATAAAGAATGAAACTTACCTCTTCAAGTTGCCCGAATTAGAAATAATTTTGTAAATAACTTGTGATCTCCCAGGGAACCCCTAGTGACCTCTCATGGAGCCCTAGGATGCCACAGAATCATGGTTGAGAAACCCTGGTCTAGCTTCTGGCCCTTCCAGAAGGGCCAGTTGCCTCCTCTTCTTCACACCTTATTCAGTCACCTCTTATTCCAGCAGCATTTCCTGTCCAACCTAAATAACCACCCCTCTCCATCTACCTACTCTTCTTTCTTTTTAACCCAACATTCCAGCCTGCACGTGCTTCTAAGGAATTTTAAACTCCCCCCCCCCTACTTTCTCTGCAGGTGGCTACATGCCTAAGTTGGGCAGTCAGACCACTGTAGAGAAAAAAACTGCAACCTGAGAGTTTCAGAACAGTTCATCCTTCCACATAGGCATTCTTCTTTACATGCCTCCTCAAAAACAAATGGGATGGGATGGGGTTTGTTGTTGTTTATTCGTTTAGTCGCTTCCGACTCTTCGTGACTTCATGGACCAGCCCACGTCAGAGCTTCCTGTCGGTCGTCAACACCCCCAGCTCCCCCAGGGACGAGTCCGTCACCTCTAGAATATCATCCATCCATCTTGCCCTTGGTCGGCCCCTCTTCCTTTTGCCTTCCACTCTCCCTACCATCAGCATCTTCTCCAGGGTGTCCTGTCTTCTCATTATGTGGCCAAAGTATTTCAGTTTTGCCTTTAATATCATTCCCTCAAGTGAACAGTCTGGCTTTATTTCCTGGAGGATGGACTGGTTGGATCTTCTTGCAGTCCAAGGCACTCTCAGAATTTTCCTCCAACACCACAGTTCAAAAGCATCGATCTTCCTTCGCTCAGCCTTCCTTATGGTCCAGCTCTCGCAGCCATATGTTACTACAGGGAACACCATTGCTTTAACTATGCTGGCCTTTGTTGTCAGTGTGATGTCTCTGCTCTTAACTATTTTATCGAGATTTGTCATTGCTCTTCTTCCAAGGATTAAGCGTCTTCTGATTTCCTGACTGCAGTCAGCATCTGCAGTAATCTTTGCACCTAGGAATACAAAGTCTTTCACTGCTTCTACATTTTCTCCCTCTATTTGCCAGTTATCAATCAAGCTGGTTGCCATAATCTTGGTTTTTTTGAGGTTTAGCTGCAAACCAGCTTTTGCACTTTCTTCTTTCACCTTCATCATAAGGCTCCTCAGTTCCTCTTCACTTTCAGCCATCAAGGTGGTATCATCTGCATATCTGAGATTGTTAATGTTTCTTCCAGAGATTTTAACTCCAGCCTTGGATTCCTCAAGGCCAGCTTGTCGCATGATGTGTTCTGCATACAAGTTGAATAGGTAGGGTGAGAGGATACAGCCCTGCCGTACTCCTTTCCCAATCTTAAACCAGTCTGTTGTTCCGTGGTCTGTTCTTACTGTTGCTACTTGGTCGTTATACAGATTCTTC
This sequence comes from Candoia aspera, assembly GCF_035149785.1. NCBI lineage: Eukaryota > Metazoa > Chordata > Lepidosauria > Squamata > Candoiidae > Candoia > Candoia aspera. Next base: position 103,265,158 of record NC_086157.1, read on the forward strand.
AGGAGGCATACAAGATGACTTGGTATCCCCATACCACTAAGAACTTGCCACAATTTGTTATGGTCCACACAGTCAAAGGCTTTAGAATAGTCAATAAAACAGAAATAGATGTTTTTCTGAAACTCCCTGGCTTTTTCCATTATCCAGCGGATATTGGCAATTTGGTCTCTAGTTCCTCTGCCTTTTCTAAACCCAGCTTGTACATCTGGCAATTCTCGCTCCATGAACTGCTGAAGTCTACCTTGCAGGATCTTGAGCATTACCTTACTGGCATGTGAAATGAGTGCCACTGTTCGATAGTTTGAACATTCTTTAGTGTTTCCCTTTTTTGGTATGGGGATGTAAGTTGATTTTTTCCAGTCTGATGGCCATTCTTGTGTTTTCCAAATTTGCTGGCATATAGCATGCATTACCTTGACAGCATCATCTTGCAAGATTTTGAACAGTTCAGCTGGGATGCCGTCGTCTCCTGTTGCCTTGTTATTAGCAATGCTTCTTAAGGCCCACTCAACCTCACTCTTCAGGATGTCTGGCTCTAGCTCACCGACCATACCGTCAAAGCTATCCCCGATATTGTTATCCTTCCTATACAGGTTTTTAATGAGAGAAAAATGGATGGAACAAAGTCCATTTTGGTAGGTCTTGCAAATCTGCACCCTTGGAAAACCACATATTTCCCCCATTGATGAGACTCATGGCTGGGAGCAGAGGAAGCTGTAGGGAGTCAGACAGAAAAGGACTTATTCAGTTCTCCCTGTCAACTACACTTCACTGCTATAAAATAGTCACCGTCAACAATTCAGTAGCTATCTGAATTTCCAGAATTAAATCTGCCACCAAGTATACAGTATGTACTTTGCTTGTTGAAATGCTAACTTCTATATTACTAAAATTTCATAATCCCCCTGTTTATCATTCAAATAACTATGCTTCTCACAATCATTAAGGCATACAGACTTCTGCCTTGTTAATGTTTCAGAGACTTTTCAGGGATTTGTAAAAACAAGGGAAGCAATGCCCATGCCCCAAAGTTTAAAAACATACAATGAAATAAAGAACAGGAGAGATTACTGATTACTTACTTACTTACTTATTTATTTATTGTGCTTCAAAGTCAGTGTTGACTACTGGTGATTGCCTGGACAAGTCCTGCAGTTTTCTTGGCAAAGTGTTTTGGAAATGGTTTGCCATTGCCTGCTTTCAAGGGCTAAGAGAGAGTGACTGGCCCAGGATCACCCAGCTGGCTTCATGCCTAAGGCGGGACTAGAACTCATGGTCTCCCAGTTTCTAGCCTGATGCCGTAACCACTACACCATACTGGCTGGATATTTGGTTTCCATTTAATTTTTAATTGTAACGGTTTTATAAGAGGCCAGAACAGTTCTCTCTCTCTCTCTCTTGTGCCTTTCATGAGGGACAATGTTTGGTTTTATAAGTGATATCCCCCTTGCTTTAAGAATTATAATAAATAATAATAAATCCCCCCTTGCTTTGAGAATTCTAATTAGAAGGCAACTTTGGAAGTGGCTCTAAGGGCCAGGTACATGTTTTGAGGGGTCAAACTGGACACCACAGGGGAGAGTTTATACTTGAGAAGTTCTTGATCCTTTCATGATTTCCTTGTCAGGGGATGAAAGAAGAAGAGCTGTAACTCAGTAATAGCTTGACTTTTCTGCCTGGGGTTGAAAAAGTCTCCCTTGTGAACTCTTGATATTTGCACAGTGTAGAAGAGATTAAAATGGGGCAGGGGGTTGCAAGCTTGCAAGTGCAATGCCAGCACTCTTTTTGCAGTGTCCTTGGAGATGGAGGGGACCAATTTTTCTTTTTTTTTTCTTTTCTTTTTTCTTTTGCATTGGGGGATGGTGGGTCTATGGGGCAAAATGGGTGTCCCTGCAGGAAATAGAATCGATTTTCTCATGGAATCGGGCAGCTTAAGGGAGTGAATTGCACAGCCCTGGCCACCAGAAAGATGCTCCTTCCCCCCAAGGCAAGGAAACCAATGGTTTCACTCCATATAAGCTCATTTCCTGTAATTTGATGACAGCTGCTTGTGAAATAGCAGTGATGTTCGTGGCATCAGGAGGAAGGAAGAAAAGCATTGCTTTTTTCCAGATTTGGAGAAATATCTCCTATTTTGTGACTTGCCACTATTTATAAGCCTGCTGGAAGGAGTCAATGTCCAAGGAGAATAATCTCCTAATGGAATAATAATAATAAAGGGGTTTCTAAACTGCAGTAAGTTATATCCCAGGTCTTCAGCTCAGCTCCCCTTTTTTTCATTGATTTCTCAAACTGTCTCATCACTTAACTGGACACCTGAGATTACTGAATGTGCAGATACAGGCCTACATCTGCTCACCCCAGAATTTTTTTTTTTTTAACTTCTGCAAAGCCTGGGCACTTCATCATAAAGCATGCTTAGCGCAAATTAAATAGGACTGGGCTGGTTTTTAATTGCAAGCATGATGCTATTGAACACATTGTGCCGGGTTGTCTTGGAATTTATTGGCAAGCCACTAGTTTGCGTCAGTCCGAACTCTGATTAACAGTTCACTTTGGCTTGGCTCAGCATTCTAATAGGGTCATTCCACTCTGATGAAAAATGCCTTTAAAGATTTTTGTAAGTTGTTATCTGTCATGGCAATGGCTACCTTAGGAGATGCCAAATACCATCCAGAATCATGGAAATGTAACTCAGCACATTTTCTATGCCTGGGGCTGCTGTTGTTGTTTTGTTTTTCCCTCACCCCAAGGAATATTGGGAAGAAATCACATAAATGGACTTGGGCATGTCTGTTTTATTTTTTTATTTATTTCATTTATTTCATTAAATTTATTACAGCTGCCTGCTCCAACAGACTCATTTGTTAGTCAGCAGGATAATTCTTCAAAAACTAATCAGAATGAAACCAGATTTGAAGTGGGGGAGAAGCTAACAAAAGAAAGATTGAGCTTGAAAATGGGAGGGATCAGGCTGGAAGGTGCAGAGAAAAAGAATACAGGGGGAAAAAGCCACTCCCAATTCATCCCTAGGAGAGAGACAGGTGGGCAAGAACTCAGATTGTGGCCAACTTCTCCATTCTAAGCCCTCTCCCACTTCCTTCCCTGTCACAGGACCTAAAGCAGAGTTATGATTAAGGAGTTAGAAAGAATTCCAGAAGTCATTATCTGCTGGCTTTCTCTACATTATTTCAAATTATTGTTTTTAAAACCATGCTTACCTGCTCAAAAAATAAATTGTATTAAGTTTAATGTAGCTTATACTGGGCCAGCCAGTTTGGTGTAGTGGTCAAGGCATCAGGCTAGAAACCGGGAGACCATGAGTTCTAGTCCCACCTTAGGCACAGAGCCAGCTGGGGGACCTTGGGCCGGTCCTTCTCTCTCAGCTCTAGAAAGCAGGCAATGGCAAACCATTTCCAAAACAGCTTGCCAAGAAAACTGCAGGGAATTGTCTAGGCAGTCACCAGGAGTCAACACTGACTTGTAGGCACAAAAACAAACAAACAAACACTGGACATGGGCAACTTGGGCCACAGAGCAATTTGCAGAGTCCAAGTCTTTTTTTTTTTTCAACCTCCAGAGTTCCCATTGATCACGGTTACCATAAAGTGATGGGACAGTTTGAGGAGGAAAACACATAAAAACTATAGTGGAAGTATAATACTAACATCAGAGTTTTACCCAGCCACCCCCATTCCCACTCCAGGTGTAATGCAAAACAGAAAATCTTGGCTTTATCCATGTGTGACCTAGTGCTACATATTTTAGGTTACTGCTTCATTCACTTCAGTCCTCACCAACCTTTCAAAAAACTCAAAGGTTTCAGCCGGCTTCTGACTCAGACAGCAAAACTTATTCGGAGTCAGAAGGGGAAACAGAAACGTACCAGGCAGAAACCAGGAAAGCAAAACCCAGAAGTGACTCAGCAGTGCGGGAGAAGTTACAGACGCTGATTGGCCAGTCTTTGGAGGAAGATTTGAATCCACCAATCAGCATGCAGGAAAGACATGCAGAAAAGTGTGCAAAGGAGAAGGCATCCCGATTGGCTGCAGAAGGAAACAGGCGCGCGAAGGATCAGCATAAAAGGTAGATGTGTGTAGAGCAAGCTGCCGAAGACAACTGATCCTTAAAACTCACGCAGCCCCAGCAGAAGAGTCCCTACCTGCATCGGAAACCTCGTCTGTAGCTGGACAGGAATCAGTGCCTGCGTTTCCTAGCATCAAGGACCTGCCTGCTGCGCAAGTTGCCATAGAAGATCTTCTTCCTGCCGATTTGTGCAATCTCAGCCTCATGTTCAGTTCCAGACCTCGCTGCCACCATTCAGCACTTTCCAAGCACGTTGCCAACCTTGTCCCTAGCTCTCAGCCTAGTCCAGGATCTCCAGCCCAGTCTCATTGTGCTCCAAGCTTCCAGTCCTGGCCAAAATGTCCAGTACAGCCTCATCATGTCCCAAGCTTCCAGCCTTGCCCAGGATCTCCAGTCTGGTTTCATTGTGCTCCAAGTTTCCAGTCTTGCTGAGGATCTCCAGTCCAGTCTAGTTGTGTGCTAAGCATCTAGCCTTGTCCAGGAGCTCCCTCCCATTCTTGTCATGCTCTGAGTTCTCAGCCTTACCCAGAATCTCCAGTCCAGTCCAGTCTTGCTCCAAGCTCCCAGCCTTGCCTAGGATCTCCAGTCCAGTCCAGTTGTGCTTCAAGCTGTCAGCCTTGTCTAGGAATTCCAGTCCAGTCCAGTCTTGCTTCAAGCCCGCAGCCTTGCCTTGAGTCTCCAGTCCAGTCCAGCCTTGTTTCAAGCCTGCAGTCTTGCCTCAAGTCTCCAGTCCAGTCCAGCCTTTCTTCCATTTCTCAGCCTTGCCTAGAATATTCAGTCAAGCCCAGCCTAGCCTCTAGAGCCAAGCCTTGTCCAGTGTTTCCAGTTCAGTCTCACCTAGCCTCCACATGCCAGCCCAGTTTGGTCAGTTTCCAGATTGTGGACTCTCATCTTCAGTTCCAGCCTTGCCACCTTTCCTAGAATCATCCAGTCCCACAGTTCTGGTCAGTGAATCCTGCCCTGTGGTTCTGCCACAGTGTGATCCTGCAACCTTGCCTGGTCCTCCATTGTTGCCTGGGTGGTCTTGATCGGAAACAGTCTTACCTCATCTGTCACATGGACTTATTGTTGTAAATAGTTGTCTTAATGAACAAGTTGTTTTTGATAATATTCCTGTCTGGCCGCCTCATAGTCTGAATGGGACAGGTTGTGCATCTCAAATATATAGGACTCTTGCCTTAATGTATGAAAGATCTCATAGTCAAAATCTGATTCTTGGCTATGTAGACATTTTATATCTTTGATTTTATATCCCCCTTTTATAAAGAAGGACTAGTGTGGTTAGATTACCTGTTACTGGGAAGAGTGAAGTTCAGACTCTGTTCATCCTAAATTAATATGGTGCTGAAAAATTCTTATACATTTTTCTTCTTTACTGTTCTCAGCCAATTTCATGAAAAAGCAATTCGCTTCATGCATTTCTTTCAAAGAAAAAACTTGGTATGAACTTTTATGGGTAGAGTGTGCTCTTGTGTTTATTCAGTTACAAAATGAGAAAACAATGAGTATGAATCTCCTCTCTTTCATTATATAATTATCTCTCCATCACTGCAGGCTTCTTGGCTATCCACTCTTCAATTAAATCTGCAGAGAGGGAACACCTCCATAGTATGATGGACCTTTTTCAGATTAGAAAATATGGGCAACCAGGGAGAATTCAATATAATGGAAAGTGGTTTAAGAGAAGATGAGAAGAGAATCACTTGGACCTTCTCTAGCAATAAATTCAGCTTGAAGACTGAGCCAAAAGAAATGTTCCAGCACCCTGAGAAAAAGCTAGAAAAACACAGGGGAAGTCAGTCATTGAGAAAGTGGCAGAAGGACTTCTGGTGGGGACATGGCAGCCTGAACAGCGGTGTCCATGGGCTCAGTAGGCAGAACTGACAACACAGCAGTTTTTTTAGGCTCAGGCAGGTTTTTCCTGAAGCCCAGGAGTGCTTTTTCCAGAAAAAAGAAAACACCTGGAATCACCCCATCTGTACTCCGGATGGCTCCTTGCAGCCAGAAGATCACAAACAGTGTTCGCACTTGACTGGTAAGAGCTAGCCAGGAGGCTGGGACGTCACTATTTCCAAGCCACGCTATAGCCTTTAAGGGACACTAAGACTGGCCACCCCATTTCTAAATCACCCAATTTATATTTCTTTTAAGTACGTGCACCCTAAAAGAGGCTTTCTACAGCAAGGAAAAGCAGGCTCTCTTGGTGCTTATCATTATTTTGGGGATCAATTTTTTAAAAAAATCTTTTTAAATTTTGGACTTTGTTTTCCATCCAAATATTAAGGACAATTGAGAGTAAATAATTGTCTCCCTGTTATTACTTTTGTACTAAATTTGAAGTTATTAGCATTTTCCTACACATTGAATTGGCTGTTTTGAACTTTCAGTTTTCTGCTTCTACTTTCCTTGGGGAACTGTCTGCATATCTCACTTTTGCTTGCGTAAACACATTCTGGAATTCTTTCATATCTTTGACTTTTGCTGGTTAAGCTCCGAGGGGGAACCATAATCTACTGCTTGAGACATGGCAGAGTTTAAACAGACTTTCTCTGACTTCCAACAAGATTTTAAACAGATTCTTTCTGATTCCTACCAAATTTTTATGCAAGGCATTCAGGACATCATGGAAAATATGACGTCTAAAATGTGTCATCTGGTTGGGGGTGTCATGGATGAAACTGAGGAATTTAACAGCAACAGAAAGGTCTCTTCTAAGAGTGAGATCAGGACTTCTGTTGAAATGCTGGATGAAGAACAGATAGATGAGTTGGAGAAATTTAAGGGTGAGATTGAGTTGCAAGCCACAAGTGAAATTGATCTTCTGATGGAACGCTATGGGGTTGTTATGTATGGGAGGTCTCCTGAAGAGAAGTTGGAGTTTTTGAGGGGGGCAGTTGGGCTGTTTGATTTTTTTAAGAAAAAAAGCTCTGTGCGCATTGTGGTGATATGTAAATCCTCTGATTTATTTTGAAGTGGGATAAGAATGTAAGAATATTTATCTTATTGCTTTTAGGGTTTGGCTGATTCCATTTATCTTTAATGATTTGCATTAAGTTTATTAAGGTATAACAAAAAATAATAAATGTCTGGTTTTGGGTTTAACATGATTAAGATTATTAAAACAAGTACAATGGCAGACAATTTATATGCTTTTTAGTTTGATCTTTATTATAGTAGACAGGAATGTATAGAATAGTAGTAGGAAGGAAATAATTAAATAAATGTTATCAGGGGGAGGAGTTGATCCTAATATTCTTTTAATAAAAGGGGAGGGAGCAATTCTATTTAGTGATTTTTATAATGTGCCAATGGAATGATTTATAGAAATAATGTGATTTTGGTTTAATATAGAATAAGGGATTGATTAAAAGGTGTGGTGGTTCAGCAGTTAAGATGCCAGGCTTGTCGACCAGAAGGTTGCAAGTTCGGCAGTTCAAGACCCAAGTGCCGTGTGATGGAGTAAGCTCCCGCACTCGCCCCAGCTGTTGCCAACCTACCAATTCGAAAACATTCAAATGCGAGTAGATAAATAGGGACCGCTTCAGAGGGAAGGTAACAGCTTTCTGTGACTGTCATGAGGTTTGTTGCATTTATTTATTTGTTTGTTTGTTTGTTTATTTTTCAAACTTCTATTACTGCCCATCTCCCCCAGGAATTTATGTTAACTGTTGGTGAACTTTGCAGTTTCCCAGGCTTCATAGAATCACAGAATTATGGAGTTTGAAAGCACCACTTAAGCCATCCAATACAACTTCAGTTCAGTACAGAAGTCCAAATTCATTGATTGATTGACTGATTGCATGCCATAAATTCAGTGTCTGAGACCACATATATTCTCTCCAGGATGACCTGTTCCAAATTGACTCTTCAGGTCTTCCAACAGTGCACCCATCACCACTGCAATTGAGTCCATTCACCTTGCTGCTGTCATAACCTCCTGTTATTCCATTCTCAGGGTTTGTTTTAATTCAGTTAAAGTTTACAAGAAAGTGTCATACAAGTGTATATAATAAACAAAGAAAAAACCAACAAGTAAACTACTTCTGTTTGTGTGCTTCTCATGAGAAAGCATGGGCCACCAGGAACGCAGAGCGGTAGACTGAAATTGTTCTACAATCTTTTTTTAAACTTCACAGCATCTTTATAGCAATAAGTTAACAAAAAGAAATCACCAAAAGGGACTCCAAAGCACTCTGAGAATGAAGCAAAAAAAAAAAAAGATAGCTTCTCTGAGAGAGGGAAGGAATTTCATAAAATTGGAGAACAACTTTTACAACACTAGCTGTAATGTCTGTTGAACTTGGTGAGCTCCTTTCCTTAATCTCTTTAATCCCCATCCATTTTCAGTCTTATGCTTCTGTGCTGAACACCCATACAAATCTAATTAGAGATCTGCAGACATCCTATACAAGGACAAAGACCATCTTTTTTTTCTTGACACATGTACAACTGAAATATAAATGGCATTAAAAAAATGCTTTCAGTGGTTCATAAGTCCTTAACAGAATGAAACAATTTATTTGTTCTATATCTTTAATATACTGTAGATTTACTAAATCTAATGTATCACTTTGAAATGTGGCTTCCCAAAGAGAATTGAACAAAGTGAACAGAAAATGACCACTGGCACCACATTTTCCTATTAACCTGTCCCTGTTTAGGCCAGTGCATTCTGCAGACCTTATCCTACAAGCAGTATTGAAGCACAATTCACATATTGCATTAATCCAGTCCTGTGTTGACAGAGGTACAAATACCAATAATATATTAATGATAAGTCAACCGTCCCTTTGAATTGAAAATACACATTTCACAATCATTTACTAGCAATTTGGAACCAAAAGGATGGGGTTGCTGAGGTGGTTAGAAAACCTCCAGTACACTCTCCAGAAGCTCACTCATCTCTGAAATATCATGAAGAGAGATTTCACAGGAGAAGGCTGATGTTTCATGTTGGCAGAAAAACATGTGTGGTTAATTGTCCGGCATGGGTTAAAATGTCATAAAGCATTGCTAAACTGCTTCTTTCCCACTGGTGAACTGCAAACAACCATAGCCCTATAGGTTTTCATGTACCTATAATCCAGTAGTATTATCAGGAAAATAAGACTTCTGAAATGTGTAGGACATGGTCTCTAAGGGAGTGCCCTCTGGCTCCTAGCTGTGAAGAAGAAGGAATTGTCTTTGGAGGAAAATTAGGTATGGGATTCTTAAACCTTTAACTAGGGACAGAAAATTACTGGTGCATTTCTTTTTGGTTTTGCTTGGGTTTTTTAAAAAAGCCTTTGAGCTTTCTTGTGTTCTGTCCGTTCTGACTGACATCAAAGAACAAAAGAAAGAATTTGCAAATGGCTGAGGTTAGGATTAAGCAACTTGCAACCCCAGGATTGTAGCCAGTCCTTAAGTCTTCTTTTTCTTGGGCTGTTAGAGACCCCTCTAGCCATAATTGGTACAGTTTTCTTTCTTGTTGCAGTCAAGACCAAATGAAAACAGTAGCTTAAGACCTAAACAGTATATCACAATTAAAAAATAATCCCCCAATTGCACCCCAAAATGCTTTTGCCACATGTGTAATGAAGTAATCCCACCCACTTTGTAGCCCCTGTTCCTCCCAAAATGTTAACTTCAGGTTTCCACATAGTTTCCCTCCTTACGATAAATTGGTGGCTAACTAGATTAATATTCTCTATACAAGTGATTGGCAATCTGGAACTCTTCAGATTTTGGGCCACATCTACCAGAAGCCCTCAATATTGCCATGGTAGTGATAGCTAATAGGAATTAAAATTCAAAACATCTAGAGGACATCAGATTGCCAACTCTTGGTTTACACTGGCTGTCTACAAGCTGATGTCCTCTAGATGTTTTAAATTTCAACTCCCATTAATTGCAGCCATAACTATTATGCCTTACTCATGAAAAATAATTATGGCTTCCACAAAGAACAGCACAGACACATTAACCTTTTAGAGGTCTCTGTGAGTGTCAACAAAGAGCATATAAAATTGATCCATTAGACAAGCTTTGGTTGAGTTTTCAAGACCGTTGATCTGTTCTCTCACCAAAAGCTCCTGAGCATACTTAGCCACAAGAAGAAAGGTCCTCTACAAATTGAAAGTAGAGAATATGAATAAATGGGCAGTTTTTGCAATGGAGAGATATAAACACTGAAGCTGTTCAGGGATATTCTATTAAGTGCAGTGCTCATTAGTTTGATCTTGAGTTTATAAGCAACAAGACTTTTTTAAAAAGGAGGGGAGAGAAAGAGATACAAAACTGGAAGGATCTCTTTTTTCATCAGTCCGACAATGATCTGAAGAACTCCTCTTTCTATTTAGGAACAAGACAGTTATTGAAGTTCCAATTATAGTGAAAGGGGAAAAAACACTCTCAGAGGTTCCAATATGAAAGAATTAATCAATTAGTCATGACAGTAAACAGATGTCTCTTATATAACTCACTTAATTGTATTATATTACATGAAGACATATATATGTTTTTGTAGGAGACTGTTTCATTTTGCTTTGGTGCATATAATAAAATACTGTATATATTTTTTTAAAAAAATTCAAAAAGCAATGGGATGGCCACTTTCACTGGCTGTACCATTTTACTATTGTCCAGTGTTGTGAATTAAAGTAATAATTGCAACTCAGTTTAAGTAGGTATAAAGTGATGTACATTAGGGCAAAATATCCTAACTTCTGGTAACCAGGTTGATCTAGTAGCAACTAACCATGAAAGGGAACCTGGGATGATATGGATGAAAACACTGATTTTGTGTGAAACTGATACAAAAAAAGATTACTTCCAGCTTTATGAGTTTTAGGATTGTGGAGTCCTTGGTGCTCTCTGAGCCTTGTTGTTTTCTTGCAGATGTTCCATTGCCAGACTGGGCAACATCTTCAGTGCAAACTTCTTCAGTTTTAGGATTTTTAAGTAAAGGATAGAAAATAAAATGTCAATATCCCAATGCTTTTCGACAACTTTTTAATCTGGCCCACCCCCCATATGGAATACAATGTACAGGTCTGGTCACTGCAGGTCAGAACTGGGGGAAAGAAAATTCAATGGCTAATAAGATTCATCCAGTGAAGCTAACTTGTGAGAAATTCAGGAGAGAGATGCAGCTGAATCTGTTGTCTAGAAGGTAATGATGCAGGAAGCTGTTGTTTTCATAACTTGCTTGTGAATTTCACAGAGGTTTATAGATGCCCATTTGGGAAACAAGAAAGACACTGGGCTTTTCCATTCTTTGTCCAAAGTAGGAAGTTTGTTTCATCTTCGGAAGTTAAATACTCATTCACAATGGTTCAGTTGGAACTTTAATCTTCACAATGTGTCTTATCACATGACATGTTCCCCATCTCTGGTGCTATACACACCCTTGGGAATCACACTACACAGAGGTGATGCGTTGCAGACTTTTTAAGATTCTGGTTTCTTGATACTCTCAGAAAACTAGTCTTCTAGTTTCAACAAGATTGAGGGCTTCTGGTAGATTGAGGGCTTCTGGCCCAAATGCAATACAGCTTATACCCCAAGTATCTAGGTCTATATCTAGTTCTGAAGGTTTTTCTATACCTCCCATTTCCCAACTTGTGTTTCATCCAGCCCAGATTAGGGGAAAAGACATTAAATGGTGCTTTGCTAGCATGCAAGATTGCAGCTATATAACATTCTTGGGTTTTGTTGGGAAAAACCACTACAGCAAGGCTGCTGTGTCACTATGAAGAAATAAACACTGTTTAGACTTCTCAGTGCATCTTCCAAAACTTTCAAAGACCATTCTTCCATTGCAACTGCTCCCCTACCAGCTTAGCAGCAAGAATGTTTTGAAAACTAACCAACAAATGAAGAGAAATACATATGGCCAGATGCAAAGCCCATATGTCAAAGGAGGGCTAGGCTTTTATTTGCTACCCTTCTGTGGAAAATGCTGAAAGTTTTGGAACAATACACATGGCCATTGGCAAGTTTAAAGCAGGGAGTGTGGGCAGTCCCTAGTATGCATTCTCTGTTCTCAGCTATTGATGAGCTTGTGTTCATCAATAGCTGAGAATAGGATGAAGGTCTCTCTGTTAGCTCCAAACCTTAAAACATATGGCCAAAACCATGCTAAAAGTGTTTTCAGTTTACAAATTTCCATTAAAAAATGGAGAAATGATGCTTGATTTTAAACTGCTTTGGAGAGGATTTGTAAATGAGGTGGCTGGTTGTGAGCTAAGAGTTTAATGTAATGAGAAATCTCCTTCATTTTAGCTGTTCTACCTCTCCAAATTTATACATACGTACACACACACACTATTTTACATGGCTGTAAAAACTACATTCACTACTTTGTTGCTTTCTCCCCACCAAAGGTATGCTAATGAACAGTCAATAGAAACTCTTCATGATCTCAGTTTCATTGTTCCCTAAATTTAGATGCCCATAATTTTTGGGCAATAGGTTCCAAAATACTCCCTTACTTTGAGCAGCCATGAATGGTGGGATTTGTAATCTTCCAACATCTCAGTACCCAAGGTTAAGGCCTGTTAAGTTGTCATATTAATGTAGATCTCAACATCCTTGGCTTTCCTACATAATTCCTTGAAGTCAACACAAGCATGTTTATTGATGCAGTAAGTCTGAATGTTCTGTTGATAAGTAAATAGATCCAATTAAGTGCTTTAGCAGAGCACAAAAAGTGTATTTACAACTGAATGAGAAATTCACATTCCTTGAACAAATATTTAAGATTCAGGAATGGACCAGGAAGTTATTACTGAAATCTGTACAAATACTTGCTTTAAAAACAGAAGAAAACTCCATTAGTCTATGACAGGTATTGAACATTTGATTTCCATTGATCCTCTGGTCTTGACTCAGTGCTTAACAACTGCTGTGCATAATCCATATCCTGTGCTTAAATACACAAGAAGGCAACCTATAATAGGACAGGTAGTTAGGTTTGAAGCAGCAGTGTTTGCTTATGCCTTCTTCTGATCTAGGACTATATATTCACTATATAAGGATCAGAACTACTACACCTGGGCTGCAAAAATCCATTTGACCATGAGATGGCAGCAAAGAGATATAGAAAACTGTACCTCATCGCTGCCATCTAGTAGTCATCTAGAGTTTTGCAGCCCAGGCATGGTAAATCACTGTGTGAAACCCTTTTTTAATATCTATTTTCCTTGGCAGAAAAAAAAAACTCTAAGGGGTTCTATAGATCTACCATTCAATAAGAGGAGAAAAAAATGTGGTGGTGCTGGTTCTTTCACCATTCTACCTAAGAGAAACCACCGAGTAGGGACAATATGCATGGTTTCTTGTTCAGCAGGTAAAAACAAAGTGTATCTATATACTTTATGAAACTCATCACTTGTTTGCTGTTGTTGTTGTTTATTTGTTTAGTCGCTTCCGACTCTTCGTGACTTCATGGACCAGCCCACGCCAGAGCTTCCTGTCGGTCGTCAACACCCCCAGCTCCCCCAGGGACAAGTCCGTCACCTCTAGAATATCATCCATCCATCTTGCCCTTGGTCGGCCCCTCTTCCTTTTGCCCTCCACTCTCCCTAGCATCAGCACCTTCTCCAGGGTATCCTGTCTTCTCATTATGTGGCCAAAGTATTTCAGTTTTGTTTGCTGTAGGCTAAACAAAAGGCTATTAAAGATGTAGGGGAAATTGAAGCATAAATTATATGGGTGAGATAAGCATTTCAAAAGAATGGATAAGAATTAATTTGGTTGTCAGGAAAAAAACAAGCCAATTTACAACTGACTTCTCTTTTACTTAGTTACCTAAATATACCACTAAAGATCTGTAGGGATGGTTAAGTGGGAAAACAAATCTAAAACTTATGTCATTTGCAGTAAAAATGTCTGGGAAAGACAAGAGAACATGGTTGTTGTCTATTTCTAATTTTTTTGGTTTACTTAGATTATTTTAATTTCTCCCTCAGGAATTTGCAGTAGCTGAGAAATTATTATTTCTTTGAAAATGATCATGTCAGTCAAAGCACTTATGAAAATATTACAATGAACAAGGCATTGATGAAGTTGAACAAAATGCCTTATTTAGGAATTGCCATTTCCCTATTTATATTTAACAAGTATGTCCAATACACCTTTGCATTTAAATTATAGATATTTTCTTGAATCTCACAGTTCACCTCTCTAACAAGCCCCCATAGGAACTTCAAAAGCTTGCTGGTCCTGGTCACAGAGAACATTGCAACAGTGTTTTGATGAACTGAGTTATAATTGCTTTATAGGTCATTCCCATCAACATTGAGTAATTTTAATAGAGGTCCTGAGACAAAAGCATTTGTCCCCATCTCACAATTATAGGATTGGAAGGGACTTGGAGGTCATCTAGCTCAACTCCTGCCCACTACAGGAATCCTCTTGCCATTCTGGACAAATGGTTATCCAATCTTTTTTTGAAAACTTCCAGTGATGGAGCACCCACAACTTTAGGAGAAGGCTGTTCCACTGCTCTCACAGTCAGGAAATTCCTCCTTGGTTCAAGTTTGGATCTCTCCCTGTTAAGCTTCCACCCACCGGTTCTTGTCTTACCCTTGAGTGCTGTGGAGAATAAATCTACACTTTTTGCCCTAAGACATCCCTTCATGTATTGGAAGACTGCCATCATGTCTCTAATTAGCCTCTTCTTCATTAAACTAAATATACCAAGTTCCTTTAGCAACTCTTATTTAGCCTCCAAGCATCTTACCATCCTTGTCTGCACTCTGCACTTTTTCCAGTGCCTCAGCATTCTTTTGGAATTATGATAACCAGAACTGGACACAATATTTCAGGTGTGGTGTGTCCAGTGCAGCATACAGTGGTACTCATGGTTTTGGCATTATGCCTCTGTTGATGCAGCTCAAAACTGCAATGGGTCTTCAATCTCTTATTAGCGTTGCGCAAGTGTTTGGAAGAGGTATCTGGGTGCGCATGCCAGGGGCAATTTTTGAAACAGCTATGTAAGCCTTACAGAGACACAGCTGCTTTAACAATGCAAAGAGAGGTGCTTCTTACATGCTAACAAACAAAATGAAACACTTGTTTTACATGCTCTACACATGTGAAGCAATTAGCAATTAGATCCTGAATCCCTGGTTATTAATCACAAACCAGAGAAACATTTGATTATAAAATAGGTTGTTCAATTTTGCGTATTACCTACAAAGATATAACCAGGATTTTTGCCGGAACCAATTTCCAGTGTAAAGACCAACAGTGATTTATTTGCTCAAAATGCAGTTGCTGCTAAAAGGCACATGGCAATAAATATAGTGTGGTATCTGTTATGTGAGCTGAGCCACACTTCATTCCCTTGCTGAGAAACAAGAGATGCTTCTCTTAAGTATTATGAATTCTCTTAAGTATTATGAATGAATCTGTATAAAGCATCATCACCATTATACTGTACAGTGCCTGGGAAACGTTGCCAAACATTGCCAAAATTTAGTATGCAGTTGTATCATATAGTCATATATGAATCAGAGATTTATAGCTGTATTGGAAACATATGATGATTTCTAAAAATGTGAATATATTTTAAAATATGATACTTAGATAAGATACTTTAGTGTTGACTGTATCTTTAAATAAGGTATGTATCAATTGTATCCTGCTGTAGTCAAAGCAGTCCCATAAAAGTCAATGAAACTTGCAAGGCAATACTAAATTAAGTCCAATCAACTCCATTAGATCTAATCTAAGTGAGAGTGTTGGAGATTCCCATCATGGATTCCTTCCCACTACCCACCTCCAACAGTTGTGGAAACTTTATATTTCTGTCTTTTATTGCATTACATTTTATTCTAGCTATAGTAGGTTTAAGAAAAAGTTTTTCTCATTTTCCCTTTTTTTTTTCTTTTCAGTACTATGCTCCTTATATTGCTATATTTACTCATGGTCATCTTGGGTTTTAGTAAAGACAAGCCTATCTCCATATTTAATTCCTTCTTGTTCCTCTAACCTTGAATGTTTCTTCCTTTTCCATTATTATTCTAATACATCTTCAACATTACTGCATCTTCCCCCATCACTTAAGAGTTATTTAAGGAATGAAGTCTGTCAGATGCAGCTCAATTAAGACTGACCTTTATCTGACTACAAACATGCATTGTTTGAATTTCTTCCTATTTATACTTCTCAAGGTTTGTTAAGTGTTTATAACTCAGTAATTGCTGAGTGAATTGCTGCATCTAACACTGACCTTGCGGTCTGCTTACCATTAAGGCCCATCAAGATGTTTCGCCCTATCATTGTTTCCAGATAGACAAAGCCATCTAGCCCACTTTGGATTCATCTATTCATGGAACTTTTCTCTAAAAATCTGGAAGGTTATCTTCCCCCCCCCCCCAGCAAACTTGGAACCAGCATCAATCTTCTTCCTAGTGAGCCATTACTTCCTCTTTGTTACTTTTCCATGAATTCCATTTTTCCCAGTGCTTTTTCTGATGATGGAATCACAAACATTGACTAAAGCAAAAGAGGCCTGAGGATCTATGGATCCTCTGAGTTCTTTGTGACTCCCTGGACAGGTTTATCCTGTGCCCTTGGAGTGATTTTGACAGGATGGCCATTTTGAGGGAAGATTCACTTTTGTCCCAAATCTGTCCTATTTTGGAAAAATAACAGACTTTGTCTGTTATTGTGAATTGATAGAGCCTTACAGCTTTAGAAATGGTTATTTGATCTTTTCCAGTTCAATAGGCATCAATGATGTTTTCACAGAAGTCTTCAGGAATGTCTTTCAGTGTGGCATGATAAGCCCTCTAGAATCCCTGTGGCAAAAACTTCATTGTGGTATCAGTAGTCAAACTTTGAAAGATTTTTATAGGGCAGGGCTGACCTAAATCAGCTTTGAATGTTTAATGGAATATTCACAAAATTGGCTCTGGTTATCCCTTTAATCCACTTGTTTGGATTGAGGGAAGGGCATTACTTTTTTCACTCTGGCACATCACATGTTGAATGACTTTGTTTATCAGATTAAGGAAACAAGCACCAAACTTTCAAAGGACAAATCCTTTTTCAGAAAATTGGATGATATAACACAGACCAGAGACTGGTCTATGTCAGGTAATTGTGGAGGAAATTGTCAATTTTAATCCTATTTCTGATAGGGGTTGAAGTTGTTTTGCCTACCAAAATTCCTGCTAAGAGTGAAGACCCTGGCAATAAAATAAAAGAGTTGGCAGTCTTAATTCAATGCCATCAACATGGTTGAATACCCATCGATCCAAGTTGAATCTTTTAATTAGCCTTGGCAGGGAAATTTATCAGTGTCTGAAAATGAAGTCTCCCTCAAGTCAAGCTTGGTTCCAGAGGACTAAATGGACATGGACATGTTGTTTTCTTGGCAACAATATGGCAGTGATTTTCCACTGCCTTCTTCTGGGACTTTCTTCAGCTTCCCCATCTAGTCTACCACCCTAGACTTCACAGTTGGTTCCTTATCCACAGGCTAACCAAGGCCAATCCTGCTTAGCTTTCTAGATCAGGCAAAGTCAGCTAGTTGCTGTTTATATCTCAGGTTTCTAATGTTGGCAAGCTCCTAAGGATAAATGAACAAAATCTTCAACCATCCTAATTTTCAGGATTAACTCTAAACCCTTGGGCTGCGAATCTGATGAAATGAGTTGCAGCTCACAAACTCTTATGCCTTTCAATAAAATTTGCTAGCCTGAAAAAGTGCTACCAGACTCCTGATTTTTTGCTACCATAGACTAGTATAGCTCTCCTCTTATGATGTCTAAACCTTTGGGAAACCTTTTGCTCATGAACTATGCATAGCAAAGCCTTAGTAGGCAGTTACAATAGAATGTTGAGAGCATAGGTTGATAGAGTCTCATTTATATCAGCCAAGGAACATAATCCCATTCACTTGGATGTGAGTTCAGTTTTGATGTTTTGTGTGCATTGCTGGATGATTTACCTCTGAACTTTGTGAATCATTGGCAGATAAAATGTATACAGCATGGAAAGCATTTCCACTTACCTATTAACTGGGTAGCAATCTCATCTCCAGATTGTTAAAACAATTGCCATGATGTACTGAATATATTTGGTACATACAAGAACATTTCTTTCACCTTCACAGTCACGTGTTTTATTTTTCTAGTAGCCTTATTCTTAATTGTATACAGGTCACTTGCTCTAATGTGTGTAATCCAACCTTTTAAACTTTGTGGAATTAGGTCATTTGCTCACCAGCTAATTACCTTGCATTTATTTGCTTGCATCTTTCCTGTTGATCTCCAAGGGACTCTAATGGCTTATTCTATTGCTCATTGAGCTACAGTATGTGGTGCCACCGGCCACCTTTCAGATGCATCAGTAGACAAGTCTCTGCCTGTACCAGCTTCCAATCCATTCTGTATATGGGAGTTGAGTGATGAAAGAGAAGAATTTGAGAGTCACTGGAGAAGAGAAGAATAACTATTTATTTCAGTTGCGTATAATTAAGTTTGTGTTCTTTAGGACAAAAAACCCACAAAGGTCAAGTCTAGGGCATAACAGAACATTTGTTCAAGGAAGGAGATACCAGCATAAAGAGCAGCAAAGGAAATTTGTTGATGCAGTTCCGCAGCTGAAGATTGTTTGCTTTATTGCAAAAATTCCCCTGGATAAAGCAAGAATCAGATATCTGCTAGCTAACTGGTCAGACACTTTATTAGGTAATTTATAAATAATAAGTGAAGTTGGCTTACATATTGATCTAGTGTTTCTATCTGCATGATCTCCTAGCTTATAAGGGCCTTCAGGTCAATATTGTCTTGGAGAAAACACATCAATGGTAACTGAGAATTTAGTTGGGACAGACCAGCCTGCCTCATTATCCTCAGTCCAATCAACTGATGACTGCAACAGATACAGGCATTCCTCTCCACTTGTTAGACCATTCCTCTACAGAATGAACATTGCCCAACATGCCCAAATATGCCCAGACCAATCCCTACACAATCCACATTTCAGGCTGCTTTACCTATGACTCGTTCATATGTTAAACTATACTGTAGGATATTGTCATGAGCACTGATGGTGAGCAGGAGGGAGCCCCTATCCAGGGGGGAAAATGCATGCATAGTAGCGAGAATTTGCTCTGTCATTCAAAGAGACACAGAGCAGACCCACCTTGACTTTTGGGGTTTATCTGTATGGGTTTTCTCACGCTTCTTCAGTTTGTTAGGATTTTCTGTCTAATGTAGCAGTAATAAAACACTAGAGACCTATTCCTTATCTCGGCATGGTTCCTGCTTGTTAGGACAGATATCACGTCATTCAAGATTTTATTTATTTATTTCATTTATCAGATTTTTATCACCTCCTATCTCCCCCACATGGGGGACCCTGATACTGATCAATCTTTGTGAATTTCCTTCCTTGGAAGCTATTCCCTCACCCCTTGTTTTTAAGAGACTGGTGGGCATAAAGACCAGGCCTTGCTGTGGAGTACCAGGGATTCACCCTGCAAGTCTCCTCAAATGTAAAGGTACCTGATAATTGAGATAACTAACTCTAATCAATTTTAGTAAAAGTCTGTTTTCTTTTAAACTTCCATCAGTCATCCAGATTCCTGCCTGCTACATTCTTTAGTAAATGTACTGAGTTGGGAACTAGAGTTGATGGAGTCTTTTGCTGAACCTGGAAAGTGGTTTCAGCCATGTGCAGACTCCTAATTATACACACATTTGGGGGCATGGTGGTTAAGACACCAGGCTTGTCAACCAGAAGGTTGCAAGTTCAGCGGTTTGAGACCTGAGCGCCACATGGCGGAGTGAGCTTCTACACTTGCTCCAGCTGTTGCCAGCCTAGCAATTTGAAAGCATGCAAATGCAAGTAGATAAATAGGTATTGCTTGCCGGGAAGGTAACAACGTTCTGTGACTGTCATGGAAGCATCTTTGGACAATGCTGGCTCTTTGTCTAACAAACGGAGATGAGCACTGGCCCCTAGAGTCGGACATGGCTGTGCGGGGAACCTTTAACCTTTAACTTACTGTGTATCTTAAGGAGAGAAAAGGAAAGAACTTGGAAAGAGGCCTGCTCATCTCTAGAAATGCAACCCTTAGACCTGGATTCTTGTGTGTTCAGGCTAAGCTTTAATTATTATAAATCACACATATGATTTATGTTCAGAGAATACCCCACCTTGTAAAAAAGCCTCTAAAATCTAGAAAAATAGGCTAAAAGAGCTAAGTCACCCATTCCTGTGATGTCACTGTGATAATGGCTAAGTTCTGTCCAGCCTTCAAAGGTGAAAAGAAAATGAAAATGTGCCCTTTAAGATTCTCTGACTCTCCCTCAAATCACTGTTTTGTGTGAGGTTATAATACTTACCATGAAGCCACAGTGAAGGCTGTCTGATTTTAGATAGGAAAGAGAGGATACTCAACCCAGGGATGCTACATTTAATAATGTGTTATGCCAGACAGAATGTACAGTAAGGCTGGACTAAAATAATACTGAGCCAAAACCTTCCTTGCATTTTCATAATCTGGTATATGTTCTTTAAGAACTCCATTGCAAAATTTTGAGTCGTGCTTACTCCAAAGGAGAGATAATTGGTTTGCTTGGCCTACAACTGTGAGCTATGCCAAATCCTGGAAGAATGCAACCCCCACTAGGTAGAACAGAGCAGGAAATCAACTCCATAGGAAGGCTAAAACTACCTTTATTGGGATTGGCTCTGATAACAGAATCTTGCAAGTCTGATTGCAATGCCTCCTATCTCTTCTTATACCTTCTTATACCTTTCTCAACCTCAGCATGCTGGCTGGGGAATTCTGGAAGTTGAAGTCCACA
Organism: Candoia aspera; assembly: GCF_035149785.1. Taxonomy (NCBI): domain Eukaryota; kingdom Metazoa; phylum Chordata; class Lepidosauria; order Squamata; family Candoiidae; genus Candoia; species Candoia aspera. Next base: position 103,286,055 of record NC_086157.1, read on the forward strand.
CATCTTAAGGTTGCTGAGGTTGAGAAACACTGTCTTATACTACAATGAATCTGAGCTTGAGCCAGTTCCAAATGTTATCTCATTTCTCTAGACTTAAAAAGTGTTTTGTTTAGATAACAGTTCTTGTATATTTTCATCTACCTTGCTTTCTACACACAAGGAGACTTTTGTAGAGACATTTGGCCATATGTCCACTAGAGATGGTCACAGCCTGGGTGGATTTAAAAGAGGATTATACATATTCCTGGAAGGTAAGGCTATCATCGATGAGCCACTAACCATAATGTTTGGCCTTGCTTCTGTTAGATGCACTACACCAAACTCATGGGAGATGCTCACTGCTAAATTCTTCCTGTGAGATTTAATTAAAGCAAGGGGAAGCCACAGAGGAGACTGGTGAAGAGATGATTGTGCAGTGCAAGAGAGGATGTTCACAAGTATATACTTCCATTGCCCCTCTGCCCCTCCCCCACATTTTCTCCTCTGAACAACTCTTCAAATGCAAATCCTCTTTCATGGAATTGTAGCAGGACAAATGGAGATTTTTTTTTTTTTTTCTGCAGAGTGCCAAGCAAAATCACACAATGTCCTGACGTGATGCACCGTTACAGCTCCATTTTAACTTTTATTAATTGCATATACACTGAGCAAGAGGCAGTTTGTATTAGGGATAATGCACATTGGGAGAGCAAATCTCATTTGCCTGGATGATTAGGTAAAAAAGGCCATGAGGTTATTGAGAAAGAGAGAGAGAGAGAGAGAGAGAGAGAAATGCTCTTATTTGTAATAAAAGTCACAGAATGTTGGGTTCTTTTTCTTTATGATCCTATTTTTTGTGAGAAGGAGAACACAAGGGAATATACGTGCATTACAGTGCCCACACTGGCAGCCTTGCTTCAGGCAAATTGCTCTTTTCCCCCTTCTTTTTGTCATTCTTCTTTGTCACTCTGTTCTTTCTCCTTGGCCTTCAAAACAATAATCCCATCCAGTCACAAGAGGCCCAAAGACACACAGCCTCCCTGCAACACTCTCCCATCCAGGAGAACATCTCTGAAGAACTGCCCATCCAACGGTTGGAAAATTCATGTGGCTAATTTTGTTTGCACCCAGCACACTCCCAGTCAGCCCCTATATCCTGATCAAAGCAAGTACACACACCAGTCAGCTCAGCTAGCAAAAATACAATTTGAGGTTTATGCATTAAACATCAGCAAACTAAAAATATTCAATTGGTCAAAGCAGGACCAAAAGCAGGGAGGGATAGATGTGAACAACAGGCAAGAATTTATTCTATCTATCATCTATCTATATCTATATCTATCAATCATTAATCATCTATCTACTGTATCTATATCAAAAAAGACAGAAGGTCTCAGAGCCATTAGAAACAATACTGTGGGTATTTAGTATGGACAGTCTCAAAGGGAGCGGTCTTTGGTTATTGCAGCTGTTATCTACACAGCAGCAGCAGAATACAGATGGGAACTAGGACATAAGGTGCTCCCTCCTCTATTCTGCACCATTAGAGAAACAGTTTGATTGACAGGGACGATGTATCCAAATATTGAAAGCCTATCTTTAGAATTAGATCTAAAAGCATATATCATCTAATGTGTCCCTAAAGTGGCTGGAAGAAAATGGAGTCTCTGTGCCCTCCTTTTGGTAATACACTTCCTTTTTCATGCATAAGGGCCCTAATTTTCTTCATAGGAGAAGCTGCTTGTGGTGCCCCATTTTTGTGAGGTGAAATTCCTAGGTGGAAGCCAGGAAATGATGTTTTTCTATCATGGCTTCTATAGTCTGGAACTGCCTCCTGCCAAAAGTTAGGCTGGCTTCCTCAGTGGGGCCTTTCAGAAGGTAGTGAAGACCAAACTCCTCCAAAGAGCCTTTGGGAAATGATTGCATGCCTCCAAAACTGGATTATATTGCCAATTGATTGGTATCGGATTATTTATTACATTTGTTTGTATTGTGTATTGTATGGCATGTATGCTGTTGGCATTTCCTTGTTTTTTGCAAGGAGCAAGCCATTAAGTTACTATGGTAACAAATCACTCTGGCATAGTCAGAAGGTCAAACTTAAGTATCCTTAGTTTTGGGAGTGAAAAGGCATGACCATATAAGATAAAGCTTTCAATTGCCCTGGAGAGATATTTTGCCTGGGCTTGTTAGTTTCATTTTCCTTTCTACACAGCCATCCTCCCAGTCCTCTCTGAGCACGTGTGAATACACAAGCTTGTAAATACTTTTTTGTGCTTTCTGTAAATAAATTTATTTTTATAGAAATGCCTGGTGTGTGATTTTTCTGATCTCTCGGGCCAAACGCTTTCCAGCATTCTGCCACATATGCTGCCATGAGTCAATTACAGTTGGATGGTATGAGATAGATAGATAGATAGATAGATAGATAGATAGATAGATAGATAGATAGATAGATAGATAGATAGATAGATAGATAGATAGATATTGGTAGTACTTCAGCCAAACCTAGAAAGTTTCAAGAGTTCTTGAAAATTGATCTGGAAAGTGTTCCTATATGGTGATATCCAGCCCTTCCTTGGTCTCAAGTGAATCCTACTCAATTGAAATAAAGAACAATCCATTGTTTCCTCTGCCCTGGAATTTACTTGTAAATAGTATGCGTGTGTGTGTGTGTGTGTGTGTTTCATTCAGAACCATTTAACTCAAGCAAGTAGATATACAATACAACTGAAAAACAGCTTTTAATAAAAAAAAAAAACTCTTGTTTTGAATACCATGCAGTCTGATTTTTTTTTTTTCTTGTATGAATCCTTTAGTTAACATACAGATGGGTTTTGAGATTCACACTTTTTGTGGTTTCAGGCGTGTCTGAACCTCTGTCTAAAACTGTCTAAACCTCTATTTAGAACAACTCTCTGACATCATTGATCATCAAAGTGTTGATTCTTGGAATTCTGTTGCAAACTTCAGTTGGGAACTTTGAGACTTGTTCTACTGTTGAAGAGGTACTATTATCAAGACTTTCCCCCCAGTCTTTAGTTTGAACTCATCCCTATCCTTGTAATTTGAACCATTGGTTTGAAACCCTTCCCCACTATCAGATGCATTCTTCTGGTTCTTACGTCTTTTTATGATAACTGGCTTTAAACCACTCCATTGGAAGGCAGATCAGCAGCAGCAGTATTGAAAATACATTGATTCCCTTATCCATGAGACACTTCATCAAAACCAAACTGAATGACTAAATAAATAAATCCATAAATGGAAAAAATGAATCAAATAAAACTTAATATCATTTCATCATTAAGACTAATAATTTATTATAGCCATCCAGAGTCTTTTGGAGTGGGATGGCTATAATAAATCTAAATCATTCATCTCCTCATCATCCCTAGGAAGCAGTCTGAATCTATTAATTAATATTTTATATATACACTCAAGTTCTGTTGTTTTCCCCTTAAAATTAATTTTGATGACTGAATGTCCAGACTGCTTAAGAACAGTAGCTAGTAATAACAGCAGCTAGAAAAAAAGTATCCTGTTTAACTAGCACTCTCTTAACTTAAAACAAACCTTTATTATGCAGGATCTTTTCACTTAACATGAACTCCAGTTTTAACACACTCAGGAGGTTCTCAGTCTGATTACTAGGATGCCAATGTGTTCCTCTAGTTCCTTGCCCCATTTGATTATCTATTTTCTCTACTGCTTGCACCAAGAGAGGATCTGATGTTCAAAGAGTAATATCAGGGTTTAACTTTCAATGCATCATGAAAATCCAAACTGGGATGGGGGTATAGCTCCTCCATTGCTATATATACCCACAGAAAGAACTGATAGATTGTTTTCCCCCTCAGAAGATCATTTCCATTTTAAACAAAATTATGTTGAAATTACCTTACTTCTGCCTGAAACCTGAGCAAAACTGGTGATGACTGATTATCATGGGGCATTATCCATCAGGATAAATGGATAAAATAAAAGATATTCACATCACATCACCAGGATTTGCCCAATCCCCTTTCTATCAGATTATTTTCAGATGTATGGATTCCTGCCCAGTTTATGAATCATTGAACTGTAGGTGACAGCATCTGCACTGAAGGCAGCACATTCACACCTGCCAGGCAATGTTTTTATGGGTGCTCTATTGTCAGGTCCTGAATCAAGGTTTTAAAAAGCCAATGGTGTTGTTTGATTGCTGCTATTGACTCCTTCAGAAGATGAATCCAAAGTCTACGCCTCAGAATCAAGGGGTTATAGGAGTTGAGGTTTATGAGATAGGATGGAGGGACCAGAAACCTGTTTTAACTTCCTTCCTTAGATTTCCTGCATCACATTTTCCAAGGTTTCTCAGTTCTGATCAGTTACATATATTGCTTACATTGAAAATCTGCCAAATTTCTGAAAGGTCACAAATTCCATGGTTCCTTGCTGGGAAGTTACAGCCCTCAGCATATGGTCCTTCATGTGTTCAAATCAAGACTTCCTACTTAGGAATGTAATTATCCCTCACTTGTTCCCCAAATTACAGTCTCATTCAAGCATTCATAAATAAAAGATTTCATAATAGATTTCATCCAGGCAGAGTACTAATAATGAATATGCAGCTTGGTGACAAAAATATACCACAATTTTAAAAGGGTGGGGAACAAGAAAGGTGAGATGGTGGGAGGTTTTTTTTTTCCCTTTAGGAGGAAAAAAATGATTTTAATTTTTAATTGTTCATATTTTCTTCATGCAATCTGGAAAAAAAAACACAATAGTCTCTACAGTTATGAAACACATGTAATTTTTGCTAAGGAGATTAACATATTTATCTGTCATGCATGTTAGAAAATAAGGGTTCTTTATGCTAATCAGCAGTAATGATTTTCCCCCAATCAACTTTATCTTAATGTAGTTCTCACCATTACTAGCAATGGAATCATACCAGTTGACCTGTAATAAAAGGCAATTACATTAGCTGCCTAATCACAGCCTTCACAGCACATTTTGAAATGAAAAACCTTTCAAGGGAGAGTCTATAGAACTTAAGCAAACACCATAAAGCATATTTATTACTTAGCAGGGAAAAACTGTAACACAGTATGACCACAATAAACAGTAGAATAGAACTGTTCATTTAGGAACAAAAATCTTCCTGTTGATGCTTTTGAGTTGATTCGTGTGGCTGTATGTGAACTCATGTTTGATTAGAACAGTGTTTCTCAACCTCAGCAACTGGCTGGGGAATTCTGGGAGTTGAAGTCCACATATCTCAAAGTTGCTGAGGTTGAGAAACCCTGGATTAGAAGATGCTCTATGGTAAGGTAAAGGTAAAGGTTTCCCTTGACATTAAGTCCAGTTGTGTCCGACTCTAGGGGGCGGTGCTCATCTCCGTTTCAAAGCCGAAGAGCCAGCGTTTGTCCGTAGACACTTCCATGGTCATGTGGCCGGCATGACTACACGGAACGCCGTTACCTGCCCGCCGAAGCGGTACCTATTAATCTACTCACATTTGCATGTTTTCGGACTGCTAGGTTGGCAGGAGCTGGGACTAGCAACGGGCGCTCACCCCGTCACGCGGATTCGAACCGCCGACCTTCCGATCGGCAAGCTCAGCAGCTCAGCGGTTTAACCCGCAGTGCCACTGCATCCCTTATGATCTGTGGTACCTATGTGTTATTCTGCCCACTATTCTCCTCTCACCCAGCAATTAACAGATCAACATGATTAGAAAAGTCTATAAAACAACTGTTATTTGATGACTTTTATATAATACTTCCCTCCAGCCAGCTTTGTTAAGGGTAATCTGAGGTTAAATACATTTTTTCCTTGAATAACTGCATTCATTCATTCATTCATTCATTCATTAAAGAGGGGGAAGGAAAAATGTTACTGTCTTCTCCAAAAGATTAGACTCAATAATCAGTTAGGATTTCCTTTTTCCCTCTCTCTTCTACATTTCAGAGACAACACAGTTGAGTGTTGGACAGCTAAACTCTCTTTGATAAATTAAAGTAAGTGTTGTATTTGCCTTCCCAAGTAAATTGAGGGCAGACAGGAGCTGGTGGCCTTTTTTTCACCTATGGTGAAATGATCAAGTCATCTGTTAAAAGAAATAATGGACTTGTACCTATTTTGGATGGGCAGTGAGGTGCTGGAAAAGTCAGTGCCCTTCTTTGTAGAAATAAATATGCCATCTAACAACAAAAATTCACCAAGAAACTAATCAAGTTTGTTCTCCTCCCTGATGTGTTGGCTTTCAACAAACAAGATAATATAGGTTAAACATCAGATCTCTTTTTCTACAATTGTTCTGAAATCCAAAATATACCTGGAAGAAAGTTCCCAGTAAAAGAAAGGGAATTCAGATCTGATTTTAACAACACAGAAAAGATTTGGATGAGATATTCTGAACTGCCTCCTCTTCCTAAGCCACCAGCCTTACTTTTCAGTGGCTTTTTGGAAAATCTTTTGGAGATGGGGTTTACAGATTAGTAATTTCCAACCAAGAGGTTGGGGGAAAATATCTGAAGGTAAGGAGGTAAGGAGAAAGAGTTTAGATGTTTGGGCTTCTGAAAGTGATATATATAATGTTAGTGTGTATGTATCTAATTCATTAACATAAGACAGAGAAACCATAAATATTAATAAGCATATTCTGTTTTAGTCGCAGATGGCATCATTTTGAGGTCCATCACATCATACATATACTTCTTATAAAAGTGTTAATTATGTTGCTGACAATGATGGAACAGGGAGAAGAAGAAATTTAGTCAGCAATTTTACAGACATAATAGGCAATATTGTAAATCCAGTAGGCTGTGAGGTGAAGTGAGTTGACACTCAAACAGAAACCAAGCAGTCCATGTGATCAAAAACTAGATCAGGGTTTCTGATGCATGGTCAGACTATCACTGACTTTGTTTCCAACACAATAGTAATTATTATGTTGTGTCCAGCATAATACTTATTTCTGACTTTTATGCTAGTAGTGGCTGAGAAGCACCTAAACACAGGCAGTGCTCAACCCAAGGGGCCATTATTCACAAGGAGCCCTGCATGGGATCTTGCATTCCTATGTCGTTCTGTTAATTGGTCAACTCACGGATGTCAATGTTCTCATGGACTGAGAATTGAAAGGCTGTTTCAGGATCAGAGCCTTTGTAGCTTGTTGTCCCCTTAATGGGGTTCAATGTATCATGATTCAGCAGTTTGGCTAAGCTTACATATATGTGTACTGATGTGGCTAGACCCTGGTCTCTGTTTTCCTTTACAACTTTCTCCATTCCTTTCTCTCTTTAATAAATGTTCTCTTTACAATATTTGATTTATGCCTTGCTGCATATAGATGTGCCTTGCTGCATATAGACATGACAAGTATCAGAAGTGAGAGCTTCTACTCATCTACTGGAAATTTAATATTGGCTTTGTGTCTATGCACTACTGTGATGGACTACAGTAATGCTGATGGTGCTCAGGAAGGAGAGAGCACAGCCCAAGGAGTTGAGTGAGATAAGAGATAATGCAGTCCAGAGCTGGGACCTGGGAAGACAAAGAGGTTCAGAGTAGCCACGCCCTAGAGCCTTCCAGGTTATTTCCTTTTTGGCTAAGCAGAGTGGCTTTAGTCTGGCAAGACTCTGTGTATATGGTATTAGCAAATAAAAAACTGAACTTTGGCTGGAATGATTCTTTGTAGTTCTTGGGCTGAGTCTGACAGCTACCCTAGGACCCCTGCTCCAATGACATCACAGGGAAATTTGCCTCAGAACTGGAAGACTTGGAAACACAGTTTTCACTTGTATTTGGCTGCATTTGGGCCAGAAGATGCTTCTAGGAAATGACAAGTTGCTATTTTGCTGTATTGTGTGTAGGCTTAGCTGGTTATTGTTCTTTTGGTTGCTAAGACACTGAAAGCCCAGAAGAGATTGAAGAAATTCCTTTGCAGCTTAGGACATACTGGACTCCCTAATGGAATGTTGTGTTTGAACATTATTCCTTTTGGAATTATTTCCAGAGTTATGGAGATATTATTGAAAAGTTTGTTATGCAGCTTAAATTAAAAGCTAGTACTGTGAGTTTGGTTATATGGCTAATCTTTCAGTAGCTGAAAGATAAGACTGTATTTAGGGTTCAAGATGAACAAATAAAGTAAAAACTTTTAAGGAAGCTTGACCTTACCTTGGAAAATTCTGTTGATGTGTGCCATGCAGCAGAACAAACTAAAACACAGCTGCAAGCTATAGCAGTTATGTCAGCATCTGGTATACAATACATACTACAAAGAAAGGACAACACACTACAGCCCTGAGTTGTGAGGTCTGAAGAAATAGAGGAGAACTTCCCAATTCCATGCTAAATTTTGTTTTGGGTTGTGATTGTAGTTGTTCAGACAAGAAGACTTTTCCAAAAGGACCACAATGAAGAAGCAGTTCAGACAGTCAGCTTCTAAGACATCAAGAGAAGCATAGGTGTCACCTTATCTTTTTCTCCCAAGTTTTCCCCTTCCCAAATGTGTTTTGGCTGAAGAGAAACCAGGGACTTTCTGGAATCAAAGTTTCCTTCCAAAGGCACATTTTTGCATCTTCACAAGCTGTTCACAGTATTCAGCATTATACAGCTTGCTGGGAAAAGGGCATTTTAAAAGCTATTTTTTATTCTTAAAAAAAATAGAGGAACAATAAAAAAATAGATTACCTTCCCCTGGGGAAAAAAAAAAGAAAGAGCATATTATAATATATCAGCCTGCTGTGGAATAATGCTGAGCAAATGAAGGAAATCAAGAAAAGCTGTACCCCTTGATAAAGTGAATGGCTCAGCCATTGTATGGATAACATGGTTAAATCAAAATCTGCATGACCGTGCTGTGATAATTTTCCTGTGTTTTCTTGCTCAGCATGGACACTGAGTGCTACATAACAGGATTGAAGAAATAGGGGAGATATGAAATTGGAAAACATCTACATAATTTTTAAAGCTTCCAGCTTTGTTTCCCTTACTTCTTGTTCTCTTGGCATCTCACCATCTTTCTTAGGTAAGGGGGTAATATTTGATATTATTTCAGAGATTATAACACAATTCATTCACATACTCATCTAGGATGGCCACAAATCCTAGTTTAAGAGATTATCTATATTTGGGACTGATTGAATGAATCTATGTGGAGGAATGATTGAAAGAGAAATAACTCTAAGAGAAAAAAGCGGGATCCCTCAATAACTTATTGAATAGAAGGTACAGGTAGTCCTCGCTTAACGACCACAATTGGGACCAGAATTTCAGTTGCTAAACAAAGCAATCATTAAGCAAATCTGACCCGATTTTACCACCTTTTTTTGTGGGAGCCGTTAAAGCGAATCACTGTGGGTGTTAAGCAAACCACATGGTCATTAAATAAATCGCATGGTTCCCCCATTGATTTTGCTTGCCAGAAGCCAGCCAAGAAGGTTGAAAATAGCAATCACATGACCGCAGGACACTGCAATAGTCATAAATGCAAACCAGTTGCCAAGCGCCCAAACTGTGATCACATGACTGCAGGGATGCTGCGATGGTCATAATTGTGAGAACTGGTCGTAAGTTGTTTTTTTCAACACCGTTGTAAGTCTGAACTGTCACTAAATGAATGGTTGTTAAGTGAGGACTACCTGTATACTGGTCAAAGTGAAATTTTATGAAAACAGTCACTCTCTATAGTCCTCAGTAAAACCTGGAGTCCAGAGTCACATGCAAGTCACCAATCATCAGGTATAATCCCCCAGTATTTTCTCAGATTCAGTCACCCACCAGAAACAAAACTGAGACCATTGTCCCACTCATAGTCATCCTGCCACCACAGAGAGGCCACCACTTACTTCTTAATTGGGTATCATTGTAACTGGGTGGATGAACATGTAACTGTTAAATGGTCAAACTAATTTAAGGTAGATAAAGGTAAAGTCTCTCTCAAGTCAAACTCCTGTGACTACATCAACAGCATCTGATGTGTGTGTGAGTGAGTGAGTGAGAAAACAGGCAAAGTGGTGTTTGTATTGCACTTCAAACCCTACCTCAATGTTGCATGCTTATACAAGAGGACAGGGCTTTGATTGGTGCCATCTTGCTTTATTTGGGCCTGCCGTGGATGCCATTGGGCCACATGGTTATATTGGTGTTATTTTCTTAGCAGTTCCATGCAAATGATCTGCCACTGCCTTCTTCAGGATGCTTAGATACTTTGCTTTGCTTTTCTTGTTCTTTTCTTCCTTTTTTAATTTAACTTCCCAGAGCTGTAGCACTAATTTCCTAGCAGTCTCCTGGCTAAACCCTAACCAACATTTTTGGAGATCAGCCAAGATTAATTAGGTGTGGCCACCTGATAGACGTGTAAATGTAATTTACATTAAAAACTAATGTATTACATTAGAAGTAATATAATGAAGAACTAATGTAAGAGAGCCAGGTTGGTATAGAACCCAGGAGACTGAGTTCTAGTCCCCACTTAGGTACAAAGCCAGCTGGGTGGCCTTGGGCTGGTCACTAACCCTCAGCCCTAGGACTTTTACTGCTGCTCACAAGAGTAACAGTGGAGGTACTTTTTAGCGCCTGCTTCCTCTTGGACGAAAAATGATAACAGTAAGTTCCATTTATTTCCTGACTGGCTTTGAAACTGAACTGTAGCAAGGCCATCCTAGGAGATATTTCTTGATAAGGTCCTACCCTCCTGAACATTTCACAGATGGAATAACAAAAAAGGAACCTCAATCACCAACATCTTTCTTTAATCAAATGCAATACTCACCCTTACCATGCATTCAAACCATTCATTGGTGCCTTTATGACCATTTTTTTCAATTATTCAGAATTCTAGCACAGGACAGTCCTATTAATGTTACAATTGGTGCAATCTGAACACCTTGGCAGGTGTTTTGTCTTTGCTCTTTGTAAAGTCATTTGCGGGTAAGGGGATAAGGAAAAGGAACAATAAAACAAAAAAGCAACAAGCAAATGAACAACCAGTATTCTAACATCACAGCAGCCATTTTGTCTGTGACCTTCTGAGTTGGGGTCAAATTGCGAGTATTGAGGTTTTATGTCCTTCCCTGCTTGAGCTTGATATATGAAGTTCTTTAAGTGTTCTGTTCAGTGTGAGGAACCTGCAGAGACAGCCTGGATGTCAAGCTCACAGGAACACTGGACACCCTTAATTCCACTCATAGTCTTTGACTGCTTTAGAAAGAGAAACTGCACCAATCAGACAAATATAATTTTTTTCATGCATTGAAATTCTGAGTTGGGTTACATATCCGTCACTGGGGCAAAGATTGCATCAGACTTTGAAAGTTATGCTGGGGGAACATTGAAAAGAGGATGGAGCCACATAAAAAGTTATGAAGACTGGGTAGAGGTTGAAAAATACTTGTGTGTGTGTGTGTGTGTGTGACTTCAAGTCAGTGTTGATTCTTGGCAACTGCCTGGACTAGTCTCTGCAGTTTTCTTCTGGCAAGATTTCAGAAGTGGTTTGCCATAAGGCGGAGGCACCACTGAGTGGTCTGAATGCATGGTAAGGGTAAGTATTGCATTTGTGATTAAAGAAACATGTTGGTGATTGCCAAATAGATATCTTGAATTGTGAATGAGGTTCCTCTTTTGTTATTCCATCTGTGAAATGTTCAGGAGGGTAGGGCCTTATCAAGAAATGCCTCCTAGAATGGCCTTGCTATGGTTCAGTTCTAGAGTCAGTCAGGAAATAAATGGAAGTTACTGTTATCGTTTTTGGTCCGAGAGGAAGCAGGTGGCTAAAAATACCCCCACTGTTATTCTTGTGAGCAGCAGTAAAGAATACCTCAGCAAAAGGGAAGGGATGGGGAAGAAAGCAATGCTCAATAAAAGAAACACCACTTCGTAAAAAACGGAATAGATATGATTTGAGTGAATGAATCATGCAATGAGCTTAAATTATAATTTAAAAAATGAATTTGGAAAGCGTTTTGTTTTATTTATTTTTTATTTAATTTATTTAGCACATTTTTCCACTGCCCATCTCAAACATGACTCTGGGCTGCTTACAATGCATTTTTAACTGTTTCTATGGTTCTAATTTTCTGGAGATAAACCCCAATCCCTGGAAAATTCCTCATGAAGTAAATTTTGAGGTGTCCTGGCTCCAGTTAAGACTGAATGATGTAGACCAGTGTTTCTCAACCTTGGCAGCTTTCAGACGTGTGGACTTCAATTCCCAGAATTCCCCAGCCAGCCTTGCTGGCTGGGGAATTCTGGCAGTTGAAGTCCACACGTCTGAAAGCTGCCAGGGTTGAGAAACACTGCTGTAGATATTTCTCATTCATAAGGAAAGTCAAGTCTTTTCACAGAAAGGTTGCCATTCCCATGGTTTCTCTAACTTGCTTTGCCAACTATTGTTCTCAACAGCTGTTTGTTAGACTCCATATTATATTATTCACCACTTCACCTCCAACTGTTTTCTTTCTCCTGCTGTTTGATCTCTGGCAGAATGGCTGACCAAAGTTGCCCAACGTACAAGAGAATGCACTTGAAAGAAGCATTCCTTCAAAGTGTTAACATTTTCCTCTCAAAGGCAAATTCTGATCAAGGTCACCGAGAGCACTTTGGAGGTTCACAGTTCATTGGGGAAATCAGCTGCCTGCTTTTGTACAGCTGGAGCACCTGTTAAATTGTGCTGGCATCTGTGCAGATTTGACGGCACCAAAAAATTATTGTTCTCCACAATGCCCCCTGGTTGATGTGGTCACCTTCCGGGGAACAGATTCAAAAGAGGAGGACAGCTTTACAAGCCAGCCTAACTACAAGCAACTGAGTTATAGGCCAAATTTTACATTTTGAAAGGTTCTTTTTCTTTTTTCTTTTTGTAGTTGTGATGTTTATGGCTCATGAATTTCCTGTTTATCTCATTGGATTGAGACCAATATGTGTGAGATTAGGCTATAAACCCATATTTATTTTCATCCATCCCAGTGCTTCAGAGTTCACCAAGTTCTTTGGCCCCGTATCTCTGAGCAGCAGTTAAGCAAGAACTGCTGTAAGTGAGGCTGAGGGTCGCTCTTGGCTTGTGAGTATCATGTCCAGAGTAAATAGATGCAACAAAAACTAAATTTGATTTCATTTCTATTTAACTTTAATTAAAACTAAATAGCATTATTTAATTGGAAGTCACTTCTTTAAATATTGTTTTTTTTTCAGGGGGGTTTCCTCCCTCTCTCTCTTTTCTTTTTTTCTTTTTCTTTCTGCACTTTTCATTTTTCTTTCTTCTTTTCTTCCTTTTTGATTTCAATTTGTATTATCTTTCACTATTGTTAAAATCTCTAATAAAAAGTATTTTTTAAAGAACACTAATTTACCAGAGTACTCTCCTGCTACTTCCCTCCATCAGCAAGCTTCACACATCTCTTGCATAACTATCTACTTTATTCTGGACAGGTAGGCACCCTTCCAAACAAAATACTAGGCTGCAACCACCAGCTATTTCGATGTTTTGGAAATAAAGCATCAGCCACCAGCATCATCTCTGCTTTACAGCATGACAGCTCCTTCCTTCCTTCCTTCCTTCCTTCCTTCCTTCCTTCCTTCCTTCCTTCCTTCCTTCCTTCCTTCCTTCCTTCCTTTCTTCCTTTTTTATGAGTTAACGGGCAAAACAAGGCACCTGGTAGACACCAAGGGGACACTTCAGTATCTCTAAGTGCCATGTTGGAAATTCCAACCATATATCATCTTATTCCTTACCTACATCCACATAACCAATTGTCTGAAAAAAACCTACAATTACAGTATGTACACAATAGTTAAGTCTTATGCATAGCTACCAAGTTCAATGAAATATTTCCTAGAATGGTTGCATATATAGAAATTGGTGGTGGAGGTGACAATCTGCAAGATGGTGGGTATGGCATAGTGATAGCCTATGTGTGTATGCATTCACATCTGTGTACCAAATGAGTGAAGTGATGCCACATAGCCATCTTGCAGAAGCTGACCCCATTCCATAGATGCCCCTGTTCTCATAGTCTGCTATAGTAAGACTGGAGAAATTACTATTGCACTGCCATTTCAAGTAGCACCCCTGTAGTAAGACTAACAGCAGCAGGGGAAGGTACATCTTTAAAATAATCTGAGCAACATTGTTCCTATTGTATCCATACTTGCCTGATCACCACTTGAGGTCAGTGGAAAAATTATAGTCAGTTGATTCCCAAACAGTACCACGATCTTTCATGTGTTTAAAAAGTCACAAGAGAAGGAGAGGAATTGGAAACAATGTCATTCAATCAACCCCGCTGAAAGACCAGCTCCTTCAGGTTTCTTCGCTTTCTGAACTATATCTAATAGGTCATTACTGACAGGACCCTTTTTCTCTCTCTGTTTCCTACCCATCCCTTTTGCCTCTTCTGTTGTGACTGTTATATTGTATATCTGTAAGCAAAAACTGATTTTTTTTCCTTAGTCCTAGGACAACTCCCTTTAAGGGACAAAGGACTTTAGAACCTTGAGTTATCTTTATAACAGGAAAGGAAGCTGAATTCAGTCCCCTCCTTTACTCCTTTCTGATCAAAATCAGCTTTTCCAGAACAGTATCATCAAAACCAGTAACATAACATATTTCATATATTCATTTTCAGAACAGTCATAAACATAACTAGCTAGCAAGAATATCACATGTTGGTGCTTCCCTCATCGATCATGTTGATTCCACTCATGGCGTCTCCTATCTGTCATAGCTCTTTTAGCTGAGTCTTATTTGCATTTTATATATTTCTGTTTGGATTTTCCTCCATCATTGATTTTGATTGATCATCACGGAATGTAATCAATGTTGCTCTCCCATTGGGATGTGTCAGTAGGATGCTAAAATATTGTATTTGGCTTCTGTTCCCTTGCAAACTGAAATTCACCCATGTAGCTAGATGGTGCTCCAAGGCCACAAAAAAGACTTGGAGAATACTGTTGCACCCTGGGCTGCAGTTTGCTCATCTTAGATGTTTGGGCTTGTGTGAAGTGGAGTACCCTTAGTTATGAGCTGGCCAAGGGGTATTGTGTGTGTCATTTCTTTCAGTGTCCCATTCATTCCTCATTTTTAAACTACTCTGTCTTCTGCAATCTAGACTTCTCACCCTGGTTTGCACGTATAACTAACATTCATACATACAAGCATAGAATGCACATAAACATGTGTCAATTGCCTCAAACTGACAACCATATCCCCAAATTTTTCATAGATATGACCCCCTGAGGTGGGTTGGAATTAGAGAAGAGAGCTGGCCCCAAATTAACCAGGGAGCTCCATGATCAAGCAGGAACTTAATCTAGATCTCCCAAATCTAAATCCGAGATCTTAACCACTATACTACGCTGATTGATACTTGGGTGGGGAAGGGAGGCAGACTAAGAGGCAATATCGCTTTTTCAAAGCTAGCAGGAAGAATGTCATGTGTCCAGTTCTTCTTACTGATGGAGCTCCTGCTAATATGAGTTGTTGAATTTCGAACCAACTCAAAGGCAGGACCATGGATGATATGAACACTAGTCCAAATAAAATGATATGGTCAAATGTGGGAAGCCACTGGAATTTCAGCCTTCTTCCACATATATTTAGAAATCAGAATTATATGATGAAGCAATGAAAATAAATGAGTCTTTGGAATTACGGAAGAAGACCCTCATAAATCAAGTCCCACCATTAACTGTAATTATTAAATGCTCAGAAGTTCTATTTAATATCAAGGACTCTCAAGACAAGAATTTCTCTCTTTGGCTTCCCACTTGTGACCCCACTTCCCTTTGAATAAACTGAACTTCGGTGATCAGGATTATCAAACAATTTTTTAAAAAGCAATTGCATGACCATCAATTACCCTCTAAGTGGCAAACACAATCTGCCTGTTTGCATGGAAACTTTCTGAATTATTCAGCTTGAAAGCATTCACTCAGTTCAATACGAAAGTAAATAGATGGTGTCTGTTTTTTAAGAACAGAGAAATGTATTTCATCCCACACCTTTACAAGTGTGAAGGTGAGATAATTATCAAGAAATGAAGGCTCATTCCCATGTTCTTTCATTCCATGTTCCCACTGTGATTCTGTCTTTGCATCTTCAGATGTTCTTTTCCTACATGACAACATCAGCGACTAGACATCCTGAAGGCTTTAATCTAGCCATCTCATAAACTCCATTAATACTCTGAAATATTCACAGCTTTTACTGAATAGCACATTGAGTGCCATTCAACCTGAGGGGCCCATCATCTGGCACTAGATCATCTATTACTTTGTATTTTCTATCCATGTTGTTTTCTAGGTAAAATACAGGAACAGTTTACCATTGCCTTCTCCTGCACAGTATGAAATTATGCTTCTGCATTGTCACAAAAACGATAACCCACCTCCAGCATTCTCCTATATTTTGCTGCCAAATTTAAGTGCCTGCTTGCTTTAGCTGGGCAGCCTTGGGTACCCAGGCTGGGATTATATGCTCTTGGCATACATTCCTGGCATTCTTCACTCATCTTTCCCAGGAACACCCCACACTACCTGCCACGATGAGGCAGCAAAGCAGGACTTGGAGGGATGCAAGCCTTGGTCAACTGACAAAAGCATTTTGCCAAATGTTGTACTTGCTCAACTCAAGATGGAGAGCATGGAACACTGTGGAAAGCAGCATACAGCTCAGCATATCAACCCATTCCTGCTTTGACCCACATAGAAAATTTAATTACTTCATGAATGGAGAGATAGATGCAACCTTCTGTAGAGTTCCATACTTACATAGAGGCAATCAGGATTCATCTTCGTCTAGCAAGGAATTAAGATTAGCACATGTTTCTGCAAAGATACAGTTTATGACTGTAAATGGCGAAGTGCAGTCACACCCAGGGCAATTTCATTGTTATGTGTAACTAGTTCTACATGTCTAGCTCTTGATCAGCGCCACACAATTTCTTTTATGAACCCCTGCCTGTGAGCCTTGACTTTAAATGATAAACTCTTCACAGTCCATTTTGCACATTAAACTGCTCAGTTGAAAACTTCCTAATCTTCCATAAAATGTTAAGTGTGGATCTTCTTAGCTGTCTGTTTAGCTGTCAGTGAATCTTTAACACTAGGGAAGACTCTGCAGCTTAACTGAAGGGTTTTCTGCACTGCAGCCTTAAATTGCCTGACTCCTGTGCATAAACCAGGTGGCAATTAAATCAGTTTACGAAAGCCCTTTCTGGATTTCAGCTTCTTCGTCTGCTTTGGTCACAGTAATAGTCTGATATTCTTAACCATTGTCCCCAGTTGATGAGTTCCCTGCTTCTTTACCCCTCCCATCTATGCTGGGAAAGTGAGCACAGTCACTTTCCTTTCATGGCTGAGGATTTGAAAATACCTGGTTTCCATGGATAGATCTTTTCTTCAGCTTCCCTCCTTTAGCTTCCCTTGTACTTGACACCTTCCAATCTAGTGCAGCTAGTAGTAGGCAATTAATACTCTTCCCCATTTATAAAATCATGTTTAAATATGTGTCTCATGGATGAGGAATTGCAGCATGCACATATAGCCTAGAATTACATATGGAATAGACAGTTGTCTTTCCCTCTCCCCAGGTACAAGGGAAATAGATTATTTTCCTGTTCTTGTACCAATGTTCATGTATCTATAAGCATCCAAGAACGTTATCAGTTTTTTTTTCACCCAAGAGTCACTAGGATTTCTTTCTAATATCTTATTATGCATTTGTTCTCTGGAAGATGAAAAATGTAAAGAACAGAGATAGAGGACACAAGGCCTTTCTCAATGCATCATTCTAATCTTGTAAAACCCACTGAAAAGCTGAATACCCTGGCTTACTAGAAGGCAATCTAATCTAAAAAAAAATTGCTCAGTCTTAGAAATGGGCATATTTATTTTTCTTGCTTCCTTGGTGGATTACATGGACAGAGTTTGAAATGGAAATGAGCTTTTGAGTTAATTTGACACATTAGGCTTCTGTGCTGAATGGAGGACTAGAACTCACAGTCTCTCCATTTTGTCATCCAGCACTTAAACTACCGCACCAAACTGCTTCTCTTTCTCCATGCCAGTATCTCAAACTCTACAATCCAGAGGATATCTCCAAATCCTGTCGAAGCCTCCAGATAATTTGAGAGCCTTCTACTAAGGGTAAGTCAGAAAGGAAGTCTAAATGAGTTTTAAAACCAATCTAGAAACAAATGTTTCTCATCAGATCCTGAAATCCTGGATCAATTCAAAGATAAAGCAGGGAGGATATTACAGTAATTTTGAAAATACGAAAAGAAAATAATCACCTTGGCTTTTATATAAGCCCCAAATAAAAGCCAAGAACCATTTTACAATAGATTTTTTTCAAAAACTAATAGAATTTGAAGACGGGGAAACAGTTGTTCTGGGAGATATGGATGGAGTGATGGACTTGAATTTGGACAAATCAATACAGACAAAAAGGGTGGGATTCTTAATAGAATATAAAGAATCTAAGCATAATATATAAATATCATTGTATCGAAATAACATATTGTACCAAAACTGAGAAGATGGAGCAATAGATGGTTTATATGATTAGGTTTAATAATATGTTAAAGGACTGAGCTAGTTCTATACTGAATTAACATTTTGTAGATATACTTTTAGTTTCTACAAATGTCACTTATTCATTCTATATTTTTTCCAATTTTATTAGCACTGCTATACTTTTCATTATACTTTATCGTATCTTCTGGTTGTTATTTTTACACACACCCACACACACACAAACACATATAGATAATAATAATAAAGAGAAAAATCAGGAGAAGAAATGTTTACATTTGTGAATGATTAAAGAAGCAGATATCTTAGTGAGAGATTAAACCTTTGATGCTGCATACATTCATCACAGCAAGCTTTCCAGGTTTCCTTAGTAACAGATCTTATGAAAGGGAATTCAACTGCTCTCTATACTGTTTATGTCAGGGATCAATAATATGAAAACCTACAGGGCCAAAGGCACTTGTGGTACTCCAGATGACATCCATGGATTATCAAATTAATGTTTTTATATATATTTATATTTATATTTATATTTTTATATTTGAAGGTCAGTAACTTGAGAGATCACCAAGGTTTCAGCTTTTTTTGAATCAATTAGTGATTAAAAATGCTTGCTACTGTTGACTTTGAAGTCAAAGGCTGTTGCCTTTAGGGAGGGAGAGTGAGATCCCTCACTTTATTGCACTTGCCATCTTTTATCTTTATCTTTTACCTTTTGTTGGGTTTGATTATAATTTCTTTGATTGTTGTAAGCTGCCCAGAGTCATTGAGAGTCAGGCAGCATACAAGTTTAATAAATTAAATTATTATTATCCTGATTTATATAATCAGAAAATCAATCCTTAGCGAGAACCAGAGCAGTGTTGAAAACATTAACTTTATAAGCAAACATGGAAGTGCACTGTTTGTTTAACTGCAACTCACAAAAGAGCTTTAACCAAGCAAGCAAACTCTAACTGTTCAGTTTTAAGGGACTGTATCCATCTTTGATTTTCTTTTCTTTCTTTCAATGTTTTCCATCAATTTATCTCTTACTAGTGTTCAAGCACCATGGATCCACTGGGACTGAATTCATTTTAGATCCCTTCTTATGTGACATACATTGGCCTACTATGCCCTTGACCATCCAGCCAAAAAGCAAACTTGTTTAACATATATAGCTGATAGACCACACCTATTGTACCAAGAAAGTGTTGTAATGAAACCCCCAATGTTATAATAATCTATGTGACAGTTGACATTGTTCTGCTATATACTTTAATGTATAATATATTGGAGAAAGAGAGAGAGAGAGAATGTAATATAATATATACTATATTTCATTCCAAAGTACGTCTGTGTGTCTGTGTGCGCACACACACACGTGCAATAACACATCTGTTCCATGTTTATCTCCCACTATCTGAAAAGAACTGACTACGTCCAAGTTTTGGTCATTTAAATTGATTAAAAATCCTATGAATTGCCTTTGTCATATGAAATGGAGCTGGAGCATTAGAGTCAGCAGGGCAGAGATTTTTTCCCCATTAGCTGTCCATACTACCATGGCAATGGCATTTCTGTAAATCACCTCAGTGTGCCTTTGCTTCCCCACCTACATCCATCTTGTCTGTTTAAATTGGTAGGGCTTTTTGGATAGAAGCTATAATTTAACTTGCACAGTGCTGAAATCTAGGCAGTCTCATCTTCAGCTCTGGCTTCCAAGGAGCTTCAGCTAAACAAAATAACAGTGAATGTTAGAGCTCAAATGAGGTGAGGTGAGGAAGATGGATGAAAACATGCTCAGTGTCATACAGTGGCATTCTTCCTTGAACTGCCTCACACTGGATGTGAGAGGGCACAGCATACTTCCAGTAGGCATTATCACAAACATTTTACCACAATGGACACAAAATATATGTCCCTAAGAATATAATTGAAATAAATGGGAACCAGTCTCAAGACAAGGTTGGTGTGTTTTTGCAATCTGCATTCATTCTTCCTATATATGTTAAAATATTTCCTGGGTACACCTGAGAAAAATGGGTTCCTACTCCATTTTGAAACAAATGGAACAATCTACTGTTAAGTTAGGGCCCATTAGTTTTGGAGGCACTCAGTTGGACTGTAAAACTGGATTCAGAATACATTCAAGACTTGTATATGGTGAAATTTCTATCTTGGTGCAGAAACATAGTTGGGAATTGCAATGGCTATTTAGGCTATTGATTTTAGCCCTCTGCCTGTTTCCAGAATGCAGTTTAAAGCATCTTTAACAGATGAATGTACAAGCTTCACTTAAAAAAATAAAATAAAAAAGGGGAGCTTGTCATCTTATATAATTATCCAAGATCTGATTCAAATTGTTCAATAAGTTAAGCTGATTTTATTCAAATTGGTGGTTTGAATGGTTGAATTAGAATGATCAGATTCAAACTGCCAGTTCAGTTCAGAGGAAAAATGTCTTTGCATATGAACAAAAGGCTATGAAATTGTTGAATTGATACAGAGCCAATTGCTACAACTTGATGCATTGAATTTAGTTGATTATTCTATTTGAAGATTCAGTTTAAAGGGCTGATTTGATTAAATCACCTTCAACCTGAATTTCTAATGTCAAACTGCTATCATTCTTATTTATTTATTTATTTATCCATCCATCAAATTTATATGGCCACCCATCTCACAAGTGACTCTGGGCAGTATACGACAGAGCTAAAAAAACAATATATTCAAAAGAATTATTATTATTATTATCATTATTATTATTATTTTAAAAACTTTAAAACTATAAAAAAACACAAAGCTAAATCAGAAATAAAATTTGGGTGAAGAGCAGATGTTAATTACAATGGAGCCACCTCAATATTTCACCAGTCCCCAGGCCTGATGGCAAAACCAGGTTTTTAGAGACTTCTGGAAAATCAAAAGGAATGATGCCAACCTCACTTTGGGGCGAGGGGAAGATATTCCATAAAGTAGGTGCCATGGAAGAAAAGGCCCACCACCTACAACCCACCAGATATAACTCCCTAGCCAATGGGATCCATAAAATGCCCTTTCTGCTGGACCTGGTGGGACAGGCAGATATAATCGGGAAAAGGCAGTCCCTCAGATAACCTGGTCCCATGCCATGTAAGACTTTAAAGGTCAAAACCAGCACCTTGAATTGGATCTGGAAACAGACTGGTAACCAATACAGCCTGCATACAGAGCCCTATATGGGGCTGCACTTGTTGCTGCATTTTGCACCAGTTGAAGCTGGATACTCTTCAAGAGCAGCCCCATGTAGAATGCATTACAGTAGTCCAACCGGGAATGACTAGGGCATAAGTGACTGTGAATAGAGCCCCTGGTTCTAGGCATGGGCACAACTGGCACACAATACAAAGTTGAGCAAAGGAACAAAGGAACAAGTTGAGCAAAGGAACAAAGGAACAAGCTGAGCAACAAAGGAACAAGTTGAGCAAAGGAAGTTGAGTTCTTAGAAACTCTTCCCTGATACTCAGCTAATATAAGATCATTACAGACAGATCACACATGTAGAGCAAAGGCATGCCTTAGAGACAGATCATACATACCTTTTAAATGTTATTTCCAAAAAACAATGTCCATATACTTATTCATGTTCCTTGTAAACCTACACACATCTAGCATAATGTTTTGCTATCTCCATGTGCTAAACAGGAAGTCAAGTGAGTGGAGCACATTCTTCTGTTCTGCCACTGTTCTACACTGAAGCCATAAATAACACCTCTATTTCCTGCATTTTCAAGGAGATCCAGTTATTTGTTGGAAATCAAGTTAAGTATTTGTTGGAAAAATAAAATTCTAAGGGTGACTGTATTTGTGACTAAGTTCCTCTCTATGGCTATTACAATGAGAAATCCACTTGCTTCTGAAAGAGCTCTCTCACAAGATAGAGATTCTTTTGATTCACTGCTATGTTACATTTTATGAACGGTGTTATTGATTCTTACATTCATATTTTTTGTTGCATTTACTGTTTGGTTTAACAGGTCTACTAACTGTAATAATAAACTATACTATTCAAAGTACTGTAGGGTTTGAAAGTGAGTGATATGTATCTTAGATGAATGACCTTCTGTCGCTTACAGCCATACAAAACAATATACAAGAGTTTGCACAATCAGAACTACTAAATATTTATTAATGTATTTCTAAACTCTTTTTTTATTTAAATTCTGCTCTTCAAATTGTTATTAGCCCTACACAGAACAATTAAAACTTGATGGGACCCTAATAAATGTCCAGTCTAACAGTCATCTCGAATGCAGGCTAACCTGTACGGCCCAAAGTAAACCGTTTCACTGTTGAATAGTTATTAGTGTTCGTTAGGAATTTCTCCTCGTCTAATGAAACAAAAATCTGTTTCTTCACGTTTTTCACCTATTCATTCATCCCCAACAGATGGCAATCTACTTTGTACAACTCCAATGAAAGAGAAAGTCTATGCAGCAATGTCAACTGTCAACTATCTTTTAACGTAAGGTAACATTTTCTGATATTCAGCTGAAATCTATCCTTATGACAGAAACATTATAAAAAACTATTTAGGCTTAAATTGGAAGAGGCCATTTAGGTCACCAAGTCCCAGACAGCTGGTGGTCTAGCCTCTGCCTGAACATATCCAGGGAAGGGAAGTCCAACATTACACCTAGTCCTGGCCTCTGTACCAGCAAAGTCTTTTTCCTTGTCAAAATCTCAAGTGTCCTTACTGTTCTTACAGAATATCTTGTGAGATTTTAACAATTGAAGAAGAGGCAGGGGCATCCTTTTAGAGTCTGTCCAATGTTGCCTGCTATTTGCTTTTTAATTTGAAATACTCAAACCTAGATACTACTCCTAATAAAGTCTGATGGTATGTCTCTTCTTCTGTATGACTGACAATATCCGAACAGTCACTCATGCCCTGGTCATCTCACATATAGACTACTGCAAAGCGCTCTACATGGGGCTACCCTTGAAGAATATCTGGAAGATTCAGCTGGTCCAGAATGCAGCCATGCAGGCTATTCTTGGTGCCCCGAGATTGGCACATATAACACCTTTACTGCGTGAGCTTCACTGGGTGCCAGTTTGCTTCCGGGACCAATTCAAGGTGTTGGTTATGACCTTTAAAGCCCTATATGGCATGGAGCCAGGTTACCTGAGGGACCATCTCATCCCCTTAACATTGATCCATCCCACCCAGTCATGCAGAGAGGGAATGCTACGGACCCTGTCGGTAAGGGAATTCTACCTGGCGGGGTCCAGGAGGCATGCCTCCTCTGCAGTGGCACCTGCCCTCTGAAACATTCTGCCCACAGAAGGGAGGCAGGCCCCTGTGCTCCCGGCCTTCCAGAAAAACTTGAAAACCTGGTTCTGCCACCTCGCTTGGGGTGGGAGAGGTAATAGCTCATCTTGGGGGTGGCTAGCACCATAGATCCTTCCCACCGAATAAGAACATTGCCCCTTGGGTTTGATATTTATCTTATTCTTATTTATTGGTATGTTTATTGTAAATATATTTTATGATTTTAATCTTAGTTTTATTGTAAACTGCCCAGAGTCCCCCTTTCTTGGGGGAGATGGGCAATAATAGAAGTTTGAAGAATAAATAAAATAAATAAATATATGAGTAGTAGATGAGTACCAGATTCTTATAAGCATACCATAATATGTCAAACTGTATCCCCTGAATTGTTATCCACAGTATTATGTGCTGCAGAAAATGATATTCTTCCAAAAGATACAGTCGCCTCCTTAACATAGTGCTTTGTTGCTTAGACATTGTTAAGAGAAAGAGCTTCTGCCTTGAGAAATGCAAATTCAGAATGGAAACAACGGAAAAGATGTCATGTTCACTGATTCAATGTAGTTTATACATCGTAACGTTTCACATGCCATGGCGCTGACACGCGTTTCTGTTTGGGAGGGAGCTGCTGTGAGACCTTGTACCAAGCTCTGTATGTGAAATCAGGAGAATGGAATGTGTTTGGGTTATGTTCTCTGCTCAAGGACTTTTCCCGCAGACCGTCAGAAACCGTTAGGAGCACCTGGGATTGTGGACTGGAGAAGATTCTACTGGGGGAGGGATTTCGTTTGCACTGAGGGTTTTTAGTTTGAATTTGGTGTGCTTTCATCATTCTCAGCTTTCTTTGTGATCCTGCATACTGTTCTTTAATAAATCAGATATCTTTGAATTCCTACTTATGAGTCTGATGGTGTTTTAGAATAGGCAGCCTTTACATAAAGCTGAGAATCCCCAAAGTTATACCATTAGCTCCTACCAAGATTAGTTTCTTGTGAGGGAAAATAGTTAAGGATGGCTGAGTTGAAATCCATGACCAGAGGACTCGAGGAGACAGCTAGCTTGATGCCCAAGTCGACGGTCAAAAGTGGAGAGCTGAACCTCACCACAGAACCTTCAGAATCCTGAGACCTGTCAAAGGATGAATCAAATTCCAATTCTGATTCAGAAGAATCTGACAACGGGGAAGAGCCAAAGCAACCAGCACCCAGCGAATTGCTCACAGAGTTGATCACCTTGGATGAAGTGGGGTACCGCCAACCAGGGACATCCTGGAAGTATCGGTTCCCACTAACCCCAGACAAATAATCTACTACAGTGTCAACTGAGAGGAAACCGGGCACGCAAAGGAGAGGGGACTCTCGAACCCCTGAGAGACTAAGAGTGGTGGAAGCCAAAATAGAATCGATGGAGTACATGTTGAAAAACCTGTCTTTGTCACCGGAGGGGCAGGGGAGACATGGAGGAGATCCCAGCTTCCCTCAACCATCCCCCATCCTCCCATCTAGACCGCCGGCAGAATGGGGCCAGAGGTGGCTCCAGGATGAATCTCCACCCTGCAGAGCCTGGCCATCAGTATCCCCACCCCGTAAAGGAAAAGCTACTGTAACCTGGGGCCAAACCACTCAAGTGCCTGCTGGTTCCACTCCAACCAGAGACGGAGTGAGAGACTTTTCTGTCAAATTTGATGGGGATCCAACAAAGTTATCTTTCTTTTTAACTAGGTATATGAGAGAGTTTGGGGCATGCTTCCCTTCCGAAGAGGCTAAAATAACTGCCATTGCCACCAAGTTGAAGGGTCGAGCAGCTGACTGGTATGTTCAATTCAGTGATGCTGACTCCCCTGCACTTGATTATTTCGATGATTTCATCTGAGCGTTAAAGCTGCATTTTGAAGATCCTCTGGCCAAGGCAAGAGCTAAGAAGGCGCTGAAGGATCTTACCCAGGGCTAAATACCAGTAGCTGATTACACCCTAGAGTTTAAAGCTCTGGCTGGTAAAATCACTGACTGGTCCGAGTCAACTCTGATAGAGCGTTTTAAAGAGGGACTCAACCGAGACCTGCATTGGGCAGGTGTAGAGATGACCCCAAGTCATTGAACAACTGGATCTGTCTGGCAGGAAAGGCTGAGCATGCTCATCATACCTTCATGAAAACTAGAAAATCTGAAAAACCACCCACCACCATGAGAGGACCCCGAAGTGCTGCGAGTGCTGCCCGGCCAAACTATAGAGCCTGGGATGAGGAGAGAGATCGGCACTACATGAGGGGTCAATGTCTCCGATGCGGAAAGGAGGGCCATCGAGCAGCTGATTGCGATTGCCCAAAAGCCAAGGCCAGAGATCAAGCAGGGAAGCTGCTGGCCAAATTGCCCCCCCCCCTTCGCGGCGAATGACAGCGGCCAAAGGAACAGCCAACGATGAAGAATTAATCTACTTCTCGGGAGAGGCTGAAGACGACTTTAAGGAGTTGGCGGGAAACGCCAGCCACCTGCCATGAAGGGCGCCAGTGGGCAGGTGGAAGAGGATGGGCGCGAAGATGCTATGGTGAGTGCTGACTGTCCCACTTTAGCAGTAAAAGTGAAATTGGGTTCCCACACGAGATCTACTGAGGTATGGGCTTTAGTTGACTCTGGGTGTTCCAGGTGTTTCATTCACCCTGATCTGGTTGCCGCTTTGGAACTGCCAAGTTTCCCCCTCCAGCATCCTTTGATCTTTACACAGTTGGATGGTTCAGCAGCGGGGGGGGGGGGGCAACCCATTTCACTGGAACTGTGGCAATGCAAATGGGCAGCCACCATGAGACTTTGAAATTCGTTGTAGCAGCTGTTGGCAATCCCTTGGTAATCCTGGGGATCCCATGGCTGACCTATCGAAGCCCCTATATCAACTGGGAGCACAGAACGATGTACAGAAAGATGGGGTTCAGGGAATGTAATGGAAAGGATGAAGTACAGGGGATGCACAGTTTAGAATGAGATGAAATAGAGAAGACATCACAACATCAATAAAACATTTCAGAAGAAAGAGAGGATCGATACTATAATTATCATTCATTACCATCTATTATTTACATTAAAATATAAATGTAGTGTACTCTATTTGAACTTATTTTTTATGCCAACATTTACAAAATAAATCCTGTACTAGATTTATATGGTTTAGATCAGGCATCCACTGTAGCTTCTGTTTAGCTTCATTTTTTTTTTCAGGCTGCTTCTGAGCATGATTATACTAATTTATCAGTCATATAATATCTCCATTTCCTAAGTTTAAGTTTGTTTGGCACTATTTCCTCAACAGTTTACAAATTTGCCTTTTTTTTAAAGTGTGCACAAGGCTCTTCTTTCCCTCCTCGGAACAGAGGTACTGAAGTTGATATTACAAAGCTGGATGACTTGGTGCATTGGACCACTATTTGGAATTGTAGCAATGGCAACATTAGAGAATTATGGATTTGATCCTCAACGGGCTCTAGAAATTCATCATAACAGGCCTCCAAAGCTGGTAAAGCAACACTGATCACAACAAACTTTAGAGAAACAGTGTGCTGAATCAACATGAGCATGCAACGTGCAATGGAAGAAGCAAAGTAAGCTTTCTTTCCTGCCTCACTTCTACATGGTAGACTTAATTCTGTATTCTAATGCATGTTTGCAGAATCACAGTTTCATAAGATTTGAAGGGACCTTGGAAGCCTTCTAGTTCAACCCCCTAGGATGGTATGAATCCTTAGACCATCCCAAACAAATGTCTGTTATCTATCTGATGGAATTAGTCTAAGGATTGCTGTGGTCGTTTATAAAAACACATATATAGCAAGCACAATTTCCATTGATCTCAATAGGATAAATCTGCAAAACTTTCTATTCAGTTCCATAGAACTCAGAAATGTTTATAAATGCCAAAAATTATGATTCAATTTCTCTGACAATCCTTTCTTTCTTAATACTTAAATTTTACAGGTAGTCCTTCTTTAACAATGCTAATTGGGACCAGAAGCTCCGTCATTAAGTGACATGGTCATAAGTTGAAAAACCACATGACCATGCCACTTAGTGACAGTGACATCGTTAAAGGAAGACCATGCCAATCATTAAGCAAGGACCTCATGTGACTGCAACTTCTGACTTCCGTCTGGCTTCCCCATTGACTTTGTTTGTGGGAAGCTGGCAGGGACGGTCCCAAATCACGATCACATGACCATGGGATGCTGCAACATCCATAAATACAAGGTCCAGTTGTAAGTTCCAGTCGTTCAGCACTGTTGTCAGTTCAAACTGTCACTGAACAAGTGGTCATTAAATGAGGACCACCTGTACTTATTTAGGTGCCATCAAGTCAAGTTCAGCTGGTGAATGCATGGACAAATGCTCACCATCTTTCTAGTAATTTCTTATAGTACTTCTGCACATAATCTAGTAATCTGTTTGATCCCATCCATCAAGTTTATCCATTCTCTTTATTTTCCCCAACCTTATCAAGCATTTTTTTTTTCCTAATCCATCATCTGCTTACATCACATATTCATAGTATTTGAGTTTCTGCTTACTGGTAATCACCTCAAGGAAGCAGTTCATGCTATGCTTGGTCCAGGATATTTTGTGTGTTTTTAATGTGCTTTACTGTAAACCATCAAGAGAACTTTGGTGTTGGGTGGTTTAAAAATTCAAATAAATAAATACATAAATAAGACTGGCCTGATCGGCTCTTCTTTGCACTCTATGGTACTGTTAATAGCAATCTCCATATTCTTTGTCTCACCACTTCTCAGAATCCAGTTTCCTTCAGACTAATTTCTATTAGCCAGCAGCAATATATAACTGAAAATATAACTTAGCATGACCTAGCAGAATATTGAAGCCACAGGTTATATCCATGTATAAGGAAGATCATGTTTTTGGTCAGACCCATATGTAGTGAACGTAGAAGTACAGCTTTGGAAATCTATTTTATATTTATTCTACTATTACTGAAAGGGCTAAACCATTACAGTATGTACTTGTATATAGAGTCCTTATTGCTCTGATTTAATCTATCATTCAGATGTTGCTTTCTAAAATGGGGAACTTGTGTTCTATTCCTTCCAAATTCACCAAGAAGAAGAAGAAGAAGAAGAAGGAGAAGGAGAAGGAGAAGGAGAAGGAGAAGGAGAAGGAGAAGGAGAAGGAGAAGAAGGAGGAGGAGAAGAGAAGAGAAAAAATGAACAACTTTTCTGAAGTATGTACTTTTGGATGGTTTAAAAAAAGCAAACAAATAAATGTCACTCCTAGTCTGTTTTCTTAGAGAAAAGGGAACTAATACATTCCCCCAGCAGATGAGAATAAATATTTGATTTCCAGCATTAGCTGACAGTGGTGTTGAAAGAAACACTTTCACCTTTACCTTCAGACTCATGTGATTCCCTGGGGTGTAGTGCATTATTTGTTTTGCTGACAATAAATAGTCAAGCATCTGACATTAGATCACTTTCAATTAAGTCTGATAGAATGGCAAGCTGGGAGTCATGAGAGAAGATATATTCTGACTTAATACCTCTTAAGTGCAGACCATCATTTAATCAGAGTCTGAAAGAGAGAGACCTAGAGGTTGTTTTGCTAAATACGGGTCCCTTGAAAGACATCTGGGGGACTAGGAAGCTAATACTTTAGCTGCCAGCTCACTTGTTTCTGTCCCTTATATAAAATATTGCTGTTGGAATATGGCATTCTTACACTTGTTTAATTATGAGGTAGCCAAGGGAAGTGTGTAGATATTCTGTTTCTCACTGTACAATCATCTCTC
Organism: Candoia aspera; assembly: GCF_035149785.1. Lineage (NCBI taxonomy): Eukaryota > Metazoa > Chordata > Lepidosauria > Squamata > Candoiidae > Candoia > Candoia aspera. Next base: position 103,315,636 of record NC_086157.1, read on the forward strand.
CAGCAGTTTACTGTCTCCCCATTTTCCATTAAATCCCAAGGGAAAACATAATGAAATAACATCTCCAACAGGACCTTTTCAGATTGAGAAGTACAGATAGTTAGGGAGGCTTAAGGGTGATGGAAAGACATGGAACTGAAATTGTTGCCAGGAGTAGCATATTTCACCACTTCCAACGATAAAGGTGGCTCAAAAACATTATCAAGAGAAAACTAAAATCAGCTCTCAAGCAACCCAAGAATAAACTGGAAAAACAGAAGCCAGAGAAAGAAAAAAATTGAAAATTGCAGAGTTTAGCATTCCATCAACTGAGCTCAAAAATAGGAGTTAATGCAAAACTTTCCTTATCATTTCCTGTCTTCATTTTGTAATGATTGCCTATTCTAAACACTCTCAGACTCATGAGCAGGAATTCAAAGATATCTGATTTATTAAAGAACAGTATGCAGGATCACAAAGAAAGCTGAGAATGGAAAAAGCACGCCAAATGCAAACTAAAACCCCCTCAGTACAAACGAGATCCCTCCCCCCGTAGAATCTTCCCAGGCTCACAATCCCAGGTGCTCCTAATGGCCTCTGCCACGGGAAAAGTCCTTGAACAGAGCACATAACCCAAACACATTCCATTGTAATGAACATAGATACAGAGCTTGGCACAAGGTTTCACAGCAGCTCCCTCCCAAACAGAAACATGCATCAGCACCATGGCATGGGAAACATTACGATGTACAGTGCACATTGAAACAGTGAACATGACACATTTTCTCTGTCTAAAAGGTGGCCTCACATTTGGATCATTTCTTTGCAAATTAAAATACTAAACCTGTGGAGTTTAGTATTTTATTTTACCTCCAAAGGAGTATTTTACCTCCAAAGCAATGGAGGTTTGTTTCAGTGAAGCATTTTGGGTCATGGAGACAGGGTCATTCATTGAATCCAAGCAAAGAAGCCACTGGGATCACCTCAACAAAGTGGTATGAATAGACTTGACCACTTTGGTTAGGAGAAGATTCCTCTTACCTTTCTCAATCCAAGCTCAATCCAAATTTAGGCATTCACCAAGTCTGGCAATCTTGCTAGGGTACTATTTGTTGTTTATTCGTTCAGTCGCTTCCGACCCTTCATGACTTCATGGACCAGCCCATGACAGAGCTTCCTGTTGGTCGTCAACACCCCCAGCTCCCACAGGGACGAGTCCGTCACCTCTAGAATATCATCTATCCATCTTGCCCTTGGTCGGCCCCTCTTCCTTTTGCCTTCCACTCTCCCTAGCATCAGCATCTTCTCCAGGGTGTCCTGTCTTCTCATTATGTGGCCAAAGTATTTCAGTTTTGCCTTTAATATCATTCCCTCAAGTGAGCAGTCTGGCTTGATTTCCTGGAGGATGGACTGGTTTGATCTTCTTGCAGTCCAAGGCACTCTCAGAAGTTTCCTCCAACACCACAGTTCAAAAGCATCGATCTTCCTTCTCTCAGCCTTCCTTATGGTCCAGCTCTCGCAGCCATATGTTACTACGGGGAACACCATTGCTTTAACTATGCGGACCTTTGTTGTCAATGTGATGTCTCTGCTCTTGACGATTTTATGGAGATTTGTCATTGCTCTTCTCCCAAGGATTAAGTGTCTTCTGATTTCCTGACTGCAGTCAGCATCTGGAGTAATCTTTGCACCTCGAAATACAAAGTCTTTCACTGCTTCTACATTTTCTCCCTCTATTTGCCAGTTATCAATCAAGCTGGTTGCCATAATCTTGGTTTTTTTGAGGTTTAACTGCAACCCAGCTTTTGCACTTTCTTCTTTCACTTTCAGCATAAGACTCCTCAGTTCCTCTTCGCTTTCAGCCATCAAAGTGGTATCATCTGCATATCTGAGATTGTTAATGTTTCTTCCAGCAATTTTAACTCCAGCCTTGGATTCCTCAAGCTCAGCACGTTGCATGATGTGTTCTGTGTACAAGTTGAATAGGTAGGGTGAGAGTATACAACCCTGCCGTACTCCTTTCCCAATCTTAAACCAGTCCTTTGTTCTGTGGTCTGTTCTTACTGTTGCTACTTGGTTGTTATACAGATCCTTCAGGAGGCATACAAGATGACTTGGTATCCCCATACTGCTAAGAACTTGCCACAATTTGTTATGGTCCATGAAGTCAAAGGCTTTAGAATAGTCAGTGAAGCAGAAATAGATGTTTTTCTGAAACTCCCTGGCTTTTTCCATTATACAGCAGATATTGGCAATTTGGTCCCTAGTTCCTCTGCCTTTTCTAAACCCAGCTTGTACATCTGGCAATTCTCGCTCCATGAATTGCTGAAGTCTACCTTGCAGGATCTTGAGCATTACCTTACTGGCATGTGAAATGAGTGCCACTGTTCAATAGTTTGAACATTCTTTAGTGTTTCCCTTTTTTGGTATGGGGATATAAGTTGATTTTTTCCAATCTGATGGCCATTCTTGTGTTTTCCAAATTTGCTGGAGCTTTTGAACTGTGGTGTTGGAGGAAAATTCTGAGAGTGCCTTGGACTGCAAGAAGATCCAACCAGTCCATCCTCCAGGAAATAAAGCCAGACTGCTCACTTGAGGGAATGATATTAAAGGCAAAACTGAAATACTTTGGCCACATAATGAGAAGACAGGACACCCTGGAGAAGATGCTGATGCTAGGGAGAGTGGAAGGCAAAAGGAAGAGGGGCCGACCAAGGGCAAGATGGATGGATGATATTCTAGAGGTGACGGACTCGTCCCTGGGGGAGCTGGGGGTGTTGACGACCGACAGGAAGCTCTGGCGTGGGCTGATCCATGAAGTCACGAAGAGTCGGAAGCGACTAAACGAATAAACAACAAACAACAAACCTTGACAGCATCATCTCGCAAGAATTTGAACAGTTCAGCTGGGATGCCGTTGTCTCCTGCTGCCTTGTTATTAGCAATGCTTCTTAAAGCCCATTCAACCTCACTCTTCAGGATGTCTGGCTCTAGCTCACTGAGCACACCATCAAAGTATCCCTGATATTGTTATCCTTCCTATACAGGTCTTCCGTATATTCTTGCCACCTTTTCTTGATCTCCTCTTCTTCTGTTAGGTCCTTGCCATCTTTGTTTTTGATCATGCCCATTTTTGCCTGGAATTTACCTCCAATGTTTCTAATTTTCTGGAAGAGGTCTCTTGTCCTTCCTATTCTATTGTCTTCTTCCACTTCCGCGCATTGCTTGTTTAAAAATAATTCCTTATCTCTTCTGGCTACCCTCTGGAATTTTGCATTTAATTGGGCATATCTCCCCCTATCACTGTTGCCTTTTGCTTTCCTCCTTTCTTGGGCTACTTCTAGTGTCTCAGCAGACAGCCATTTTGCCTTCTTGGTTTTCTCTTTCTTTGGGATGTATTTTGTTGCCGCCTCCCGAACAATGTTGCGGACTTCTGTCCATAGTTCTTCCAGGACCCTATCTACTAAGTCCAATCCCTTAAATCTATTCTTCACCTCCACTGCATATTCCTTAGGAATATTAGTGAGCTCATATCTAGCTGATCTGTGGGTCTTCCCTAATCTCTTTAGTCTGATCCTAAATTGTACAAGAAGAAGTTCGTGATCGGAACTACAGTCAGCTCTTGTTTTTACCAACTGTATAGATGTCCGCCACCTTTGGCTGCAAAGGATGTAGTCAATCTGATTTCGGTGTTGTCCATCTGGTGAAGTCCATGTATAAAGCCGTCTCTTAGGTTGTTGGAAGAGAGTGTTTGTTATGCAGAGTGAGTTGTCTTGGCAAAATTCTATCAGCCTATGTCCTGCTTCGTTTTGTTCTCCCAGGACATGCTTACCTGTAATTCCAGGTGTCATTTGACTGCCCACCTTAGCATTCCAGTCTCCCGTGATGAAAATAACATCTCTTTTAGGCGTGTTGTCCAGTAGGTGCTGCAGATCCTCATAGAACTGATCTACTTCAGCTTCCTCAGCATCTGTGGTTGGGGCGTATATTTGGATCATTGTGATGTTAGATGGCTTGCCCTGAATTCGAATTGAAATCATTCGATCGTTTTTTGGGTTGTATCCAAGCAAGGTTACTATTTACCATCTCACAAACAGTTGTAAGCTTACAAATTTCTGTTGACAATCACATTTCTATTATTTCTGTTCTGTCTTTTTTTTAACCTAAATGTCATTTTGGCAATTAGAATAAACTGACTGCCTCACAAATTGGCCACTCATCATGCTCCCATACACTTCTGGTTAAATTTTGGAAAGTTATAAAGTGAAGTAACAACTGAATTAAATTAGTCCATTTACAAATAAGAAGGTCACTGTTAAAGAGGAAGCTCTTTAACAGTGTCATCATTACCTGTGATGTAATGAAAAGATTGATGCTGAACAAGCTTATTTTAATACCATTAAAATGGTAAATATCAACCATAGAGCTGTCCTGGGTCAAATTAGAAATTAAAAAGGAATGCAATGTCAACAAGTTTGATCAGATGTTGCAAATGTACCTTTATGTTAAATCTGAAGGAATGTGAATATAAAAGAAGGCAGATAACTATATAAAAAAAAGGGGGGGGCGGTTTCTAGCCAGAAAATCAACTGAGATGCTAGAATTGTGTGCAATATCTAATCAGATCCAGGGCTCAACTCCCATCTTCTCCAACCAAAATATCTTTACTATTAAATGATAGCTAAGCATCCATTTCTGCTCTGTGTCAGTTGGACATATGTCTGTAGGTTTATTGTATGCCGTTTTCATATCTTTCTATGAAAAGAGTTGCATTATTTTTAAAGGGATTTTGTAAGACATTGTTTTTGTCCCTGTTTTATCCTAAAATATTGGGGCCCTCTGACTTCTGCTGAGGCTGCCATCTAAGGATCATCTAAGGATCATTACTTTATAAAATATCCTGGATCAAAATAACTTTTAGCCAGAGGTGCTTGAATATTTTGTCCCAGAGTTGTTGGGCAATTAAATCATTTCAACAGAGAAGCTGAAAAACTTCCGCTACATTTGAAAGTTGTAGGCTACTTTAGGACAACACAGCAGGGTCTGTGGCAGACCCAGCTCCATCTTCCAGTGCTGCCCTATGACAAGAATCTGCAACATAAGGCAGCTGCCCCATTCTGTCAAATAGTAGGACCTGGTTGTCAAAACATCAATTTACAACGTTAGATTTTACAGAGCAATTTCTTTTTATATTCTTAATTTTCTGCAGACTCAGCATCTAGTTTTAGACTCCACTTACAATTAATTTTATGGGTTTTCCCCCCTTTCTGAGCTAATTTTAACTTTTAGTTTTTCATCTTAATTTTAATACAGTGCAATGCTGTATTATTTTATTTACACTAAAAAGTTTTGTATCTGCATGGCTGAATTTTGTTACACCTTTTTTTCAAACTGGTCATTGACTAAAATAAAGCTTTTTAAAAAAAATTTATAGAGTACTTCTGCTGAGATAAGCACACATACACACAATATATGAATCAACCTTGAATTCTCTGGTAACATTTTACATTTATACTATTAATGTCTGATCTACCCTCAGTTTCTTTTTCTCACACTCTTCAGAGATTTTTAAATGGGCCCTTACTGATCTATATGACATTGATATAACCACCTGAAAACTCATGAAGAATTTTATTATTCACAAGCCATCTCCTTTCAGCTGAAAAATTATATAACCCAAGGCTGAAAGGAGGCACAAGGGCATTCACATCTATCAGCTGTGTTTCACTCAATACTAAGAAGAGCAGAAAATGTTTCCCCATATTTGACAATGCTCAAAGTTCAAAGGTTCTCAAATTAGGGTCACCAACTGCTATTGGGATCTCTTGCATTGTTGTTCCAGATCCATGAAGAAGCCCTGTTCCAGATCCATGAGGAAGCCTTGCAGCCTTGGGGAAGGCTCTATCCTGGAAATACAGCCTCTGTTGAGTTTATATTCATATAGCTCAGGAGATGGATGAAATGCCAAAAAGATTAAGTGTCTATTAGCTTAATAAGGGCTTGAATCAATGCTTTTGCAGTATTCCATGTTGATGATAATGATATTATTCCATCCTTCAATATGAAAAATTCTACCAACTTCTGTTCCAACTTTTGAATGAAATACTTTTCATCAAAAAAAGATATATTCAGGGACTATTTAAAAATATGTCTTCACATTGTCAAATAAAGCTTTTGATTTTACAAAGTTGTAGTCTAAAGAATTTCTGCATCTCTAACTCATACTTCTACATTCTAGGATTTCTTTTTCATTTCCATCCCTGCCACATTTGGGGTCTTCCTGCCATACTTAGAAAATGTTCTTCTCAGTCTTCAATCAGTCTGTCTAAGCATTTTTCCACCCTTTGGGGGTTTTTTCCTAAATATTTTCTACCTCTTCAAATGCTGAGGTTTTCCCAAACCAGTTATGAACTTTTCCCTACAGAAACATCAACCCTTGGCAAATGAGTTCAACTTACGTATATATCAATTTTCTACAATCTGTTGCTTTCCTGGTGTATTGGAAATTCAACTCCCAGAATTTTCAGCCAGGTTGTAGAAGGCTACTCTAAAGTCTTCCTGGAGGATAGGGTACCAAAAGCAGCAGTTGAGCAGTAACAGCAATATCTATATCTGATAACTGTATAATATTATTTTCTGAAACTTCATTCACCAGTCAGAATAACAACATCCTAATGATTGTGTGAGTAACTTTTATCTGCACTTTATAAATGAAGAAGCTTAGGATTCATTTCACAAGGTCTGAATTTTGGAAAGTCAACATGAATGTGTAACTGTCTATTCTCCCATGAAGGATAGGATCTTAAATTATGCATAGTTTTTGTGGGAGTAGAAATCAAGGCTATCAGCAACCAGAATATAAGGAGCCATTCCACGCATAAACCTATGGTATGCATGTCTGTTTGTGGAAGTGCATGGATGAAGGTTGATACAGAATCTGTATTTCATTTCAGAACCTAAAAAATATTGATATTTTTTAAATATCCTAGAGATACTTAGTCCTCCATGTTCCTTTATCCTGCTCATAAATCATCCATTAATTAACTTCTTTTTTTAAAACTGAGTAAAATTGTGAATAAGAGAGTTGTATGGGCAAGTGTCATGTTCTTGTATTTTCATCGTAAAATATCCTTCCCCTGCATCCCATTTTGGCTGTACTGAGAGGGAGGATGGAAGCAGGGCTCAAGCAGTTGGACTAGTAAACACAGGAGTCTATAAGGGGACAAGGTGGTCACAATATCAGCATGCAAAAGACATAAATTACAGCATTTGTGCAATGATATTGTGATATACATGACGTTATCATGGCTTGTATCAGATGCCTATGTAGGATTGCTTGGAGGGTGAAGAATGCTGCAGGCAATTGCTGCAGTCTTAAGATCCTGTAAGTTGAAACTACCTACATTGATTGTGAGCAAATTTGGTTCATTTTGTTATTTATTCATTCAGTTGCTTCCAACTCTTCGTGACTTCATGGACCAGCCCATGACAGAGCTTCCTGTCAGTTGTCACCACCCCCAGCTCCCCCAGGGACGAGTCCGTCACCTCTAGAATATCATCCATCCATCTTGCCCTTGGTCAGCCCCTCTTCCTTTTGCCTTCCACTTTCCCTAGCATCAGCATCTTCTCCAGGGTGTCCTGTCTTCTCATTATGTGGCCAAAGTATTTCAGTTTTGCCTTTAATATCATTCCCTCAAGTGAGCAGTCTGGCTGCATTTCGTGGAGTATGGACTGGTTTGATCTTCTTGCAGTCCAAGGCACTCTCAGAATTTTCCTCCAACACCACAGTTCAAAAGCATCGATCTTCCTTCTCTCAGCCTTCCTTATGGTCCAGCTCTCACAGCCATATGTTACTATGGGGAACACCATTGCTTTAACTATGCGGACCTTTGTTGTCAGCGTGATGTCTCTGCTCTTAAATATTTTATCGAGATTTGTCATTGCTCTTCTCCCAAGGATTAAGTGTATTCTGATTTCCTGACTTCAGTCAGCACCTGCAGTAATCTTTGCACCTCGAAATACAAAGTCTTTCACTGCTTCTACATTTTCTCCCTCTATTTCCCAGTTATCAATCAAGCTGGTTGCCATCATCTTGGTTTTCTTGAGGTTTAGCTGCAAGCCAGCTTTTGTACTTTCTTCTTTCACCTTCATCATAAGGCTCCTCAGTTCCTCTTGGCTTTCAGCCATCAAAGTGTTATCATTTGCATATCTGAGATTGTTAATGTTTCTTCCAGCAATTTAACCCCAGCCTTGGATTCCTCAAGCCCAGCATGTTGCATGATGTGTTCTGCATACAAGTTGAATAGGTAGGGTGAGAGTATACAGCCCTGCCGTACTCCTTTTCCAATCTTAAACCAGTCCATTGTTCCGTGGTCTGTTCTTACATTTTATCCCCTTGTAATCATTTAGCTTTTCACCCTATACTTGTAAAATAAATAAATAAACAAACAAACAAACTATATTTTAGAGAAGTATACTTCAATATTCCATGGGCTGATTTCTTTGAAATGTGGCAGGCTTCACCTTCTAAGGTTATACCAACATCTACTAAATTTTATCACATTCTGATGAAAAACTAGTTATAATGTTCTTTGTGTGAAGGGATAGTGCCATCTACCCTGAAAAAGGCAGTGGTATGCCCCTCCCTAAAGAATTTATTACTGGACCCAACAATTCTGGACACCTTTTGTCCAGTTTCCAGGAAGATTATTCAGAATGGAGTTGGATTGTGGCTTCAGAAAGCCCTGGATGAAGTAGGTTACCTGGATTCCTTCCAGTCAGACTTCAAGCCAGGATATAGTATGGAGACAGCTTTAATTGTATTTGTGAATAAGCTGGGATGAGGAGGAACAGGCCTAACAACTTAACCCTAACAAACCCCTGACTAGCTGTGAGGTTTTGCTTTCCCAGTAACAGGGTTCTACCGTCTTTAGTTCTGGATGAGGTTGATGTCCTAACAAGCAGGAACCACGCCAAGACAAGGAATAGGTCTCTAGTGTTTTATTACTGCTACATTAGACAGAAAATCCTAACAAACTGAAGAAGCGTGAGAAAACCCATACAGATAAACCCCAAGAGTCAAGGCGGGTCTGTTCTGTGTCTCTTTGAATGACAGCAAAAAATCTCGCTACTACGCATGTGTTTTCCCCCCTGGATAGGGTCCCCCTCCTGCTCACCATCAGTGCTCATGACAGTTGACTTCCCCAGAGAGAACCAGCACACAATTTTGGGGACTTCCTGGATTCAGCTGTGGTCAAGAAGGCTTTTGCCCAGATTTGTCTGGTGCACCAATTGACCCTTTCTGGACTTGGACTCCCTTCTCACAGTCACTCATGCCTTAATCAGCTTGTGTTTTTACAGAAATGCACTGTACATGTGAACAGTAATGGGACTAGGCCTTATATCACCAGCTACAATACTATGAAAATGCTTTAAGTTGTTTGTAAAGAAATACAAGCATAGACACTATCAATCTGGAAATATATGAAGGAGCATAAAAAGAACCATTATTTTGAACTGGAATCATAAGCCATAGTACAAAGTTCTTAAAACATAGCTATAAATGAAAACCAACATTACCTGGCCTAAAGGAAGAATTTTTCCAGTAAATTCTCCAAATGGAGTTGCTTATCTAAGCATCTTAGTTACTCTGAGCTAAAATTCCAGATACTGATTTCTGACTTGAGAATGTTGATCAAATACATCGTTTTGTAAACTGTTGACTTTTCCCCCCTTTCATATTATTCTATAAATAACTTTTGAGTGTGGTTTAAGTGTCATTCAGTACAGATATCTATCAAACCCATCTTATGGAGAACAATAATGGCCTTGCTCTTCATTTCAATAGCTCTAAGTCAGTTCTGATGGATAGAACACAACAACAAGAACGACTCCCTGTGTAATATTTTGGATGTATAAGTGCTCCAACTCATTATATTTACATAAATGAAACTTGACAGACCTTCAGTGCAGTTAGTGTAGAAACAATTTATTTCTTGTTTACAGGAGATAATCTTCCAGAATACATCCTTATAATAAGGCATCTCCTGGCATGTTTTAAGGAATAACATCTGAAGAAATATAAGTCAAAGATGCTTTTGAAGCAAAAAGAGAGAGAGAGAAACTCACATGTCATTCAGCTTCACTTTAAAGCAGATGCAGATGCAGGCACTCAAAATGGAAAACCAAAAATGTGTCAGATTTACACAAATAACCAAATTTATAGCAGAGAATATAGTTAAATATTCACATAGCTAACTATGGTGAAGAGAAGGGATGATGCTTCAAATGTTGCAGCAAAAAAAAAGGGTGGAAGTCACATATTCCTAATACTACTATACTGTTTGAAAACCCACCAAAACAAAGAGTGTAAAGAGATATCTCAAGCAATGGTCACGAAGAATAGAGCAAATGCAGTAAGTCACACATACATGCTAACATTTAAGGTTACACTGTGGCAAGAAGAGTAACAAAGCATGATTTCTCCATGCTTCTTGCATCTACGGATTCTCATCTAGTGGCTCTCTATATGGTAGCTCTCATTTCTTCCTGTGAAGGAACAAGTGTCATGAGTGCCCTTGAGCTAAAGTCATCAGCGCAAGGGCACACATGACAAGGGCAAGGAGATAGGTGAAGGGGCGCAAGATAAGCAACCATTAACACCAACGACTAAACGGACAACAAACAATACTAAGCAGATCACGGAGCACACCCAAGCCATCAGCGCCAATACCACGGAGATCGCCCAGAGATAGCAATCAGCAGAGGAATGGAGAACCGAACGATGGGCGATCCCGGCACCCCTCACCCACCGGCAGGGCAACGTATTGGACAAAGGGGGGTGACGTGACCGCGAGTGAGGGGGCGCTGACCGGCGCGGGGTATTTGAACCCCGCACCGGCGCGCTCCTGCCACTCTCAGCTTTTTTCTTTCTAGCTGTACCGCACCTTGAATAAATCAGAGCCTGATCCACGAACCAGTGTCTGAGCGTTATTCAGAGGCAGGCAGCGCATGACATAAAGCTGAGAGTCATAAACTCAGCCTCGCCGAGCCCCACCGGACGACAACGAGCCGCGGGAGGAGTAGACGGCGAGAAGACCAGCAAGATGAGGCCGGAACGGCGCGGGCAAGGAGGGCGAGCCGCGCGGCAAGAGGCAGAGGAGGACCGACCGAGGCCAGAGGCACCGCGGACTCCCGGAGCCATGGACGCCCACCCAACCCGACCCGAGCCTCAGCTCCAACCCCAAGGGGAGATGGCGACGGAGGCAACCCGACCGCGGGAGGGAGCAGCACGACTTCCGAAACCAGCGGAGGACCCCGCGCCCCACATCGCACCCCAGCAACGGGCGTGGAGCGACAGCCCCACGGCGCTCGACACGGAGGAGGACGACGGAGACACCCATCAGACGGCGGAGGAAGCGGACCCGCGGCAGAGGGACGACGAACCCCGCCGGCAACCCACCCCCGAGGACGCGCCAACGGAACCGGCCCCAGCGGCGGCGCGGGCTGTGGACGAGGAGGCACGAGCTGAACTCGCGGCCATGCGGGCTCAGCTGACGGAACTCCGGACCATGCTCCAGGCGCTTATGCCCCCCGCGCCACCCAACGACGTCCCCGCACAAGCCCACACCCCGAGCGAAGCATCGAACCCACACGGGCCAGCGGAGGGCCAGCAGACGGCACAGGCGGCCGACACCACACCCCGAGAAGCGAGAGGCGGGGCCGCACAAAACGCCCGGGCCCCAAAGGACTTCCCCATCTTCTTCGATGGGACCCCCACAAAACTCTCGTTTTTTGTGACAAACGCTAGGGAGTTCATGGGGAGGCACGGACATTCCTATGACTCCGAGGCCGACAAGATCGCCGCCGTGGCGATCAAACTCCAAGACAGGGCGGCGGACTGGTACGTCCAACTGTACGAGTCCAGCTCCCCCGCCCTCGCCACCTTCCCGGCTTTCATCAATGAACTGAAGAACTACTTTGAAGACCCCCTAGCCAAAGTAAGGGCGAAAAGCACACTCCAAAGACTCAAACAGGGCACACGCACGGTCCCTGACTACGCCCTGGAGTTCAAAGCCCTCGCGGGGAAGGTCTGCGACTGGTCCGAGACCACCCTGGTGGAAATGTTCAAAAGGGGGCTCAACCGCGACGTACTCCAATGGGCCCTCTACCGCGACGACCCAGAAACGCTACACGGGTGGATCCACCTCGCGGGGAAAGCCGAACACGCGCACCGCACCTTCCTCATGACAACCGCAGAAGACACAAAATATGCCGAGAAAAAGGTACCCGCACCACACGGGGGAATGGCCGGCCCCATGTACCGAAAAAAGAACTTCAACCGGGAGCCTTGCGGGAGGTGCGGCAAATTAGGGCACAAGACGGTGGACTGCTTCGCCAACCGACCGCCGACCAGCGCGCCCAAACCCACCCCGAAAATTAGCCCCAGACAACCCAACCTGGGGCCGCCCCCTCACCGCCGAATGACCGTGGCCGCAGCGACACCAGAGGAGGGCTGGGATGCTTCCTGGGGGGAAGAGGACAACGCAGATCCCGACCAGCCGGCGGGAAACGCTCCCCGCTTGCCCTGAAACGCGTGGCGAGGCAGGCGGTGGGACAGCAGCGCGGACCACCTCGACGAAACGACGAAAGCCCCGTAATTATGGCAGCAATTAAAATCTCTGCCGGCAACGGAGCCACCGCGGCCGCGGCACTTGTGGACTCGGGGTGCTCAAAAAACCTCATCCACCCCGACCTGGTCGCCAAACTCGACCTCCGCTGCTTCCCCCTCCCCACGCCGCTAGCATTCCACCAGCTGGACGGCTCCACAGCGGGAGGGAAACCAGCCACGCTACAAACCGAGCCGGTCACCCTGCAAATGGGCACTCACACCGAGCGCACATCGTTCGTAGTCACGCCCATCGGACGGCCCATTGCAGTCCTGGGGATGCCATGGCTCGCGAAAAACAACCCGCGGATCAACTGGGCGACCCGCACCTTCACATTCGGCGACGGCGAGTATCGAGCACCAGTACCAGCTGGCAAAAGCAACCCCACGGTAGGACGAGCGGAGGCGACCACACAAGACAACGCCGCTACCACAGCAGACCTACCGGAACAATACGCCGACTTCTCCGAAGTCTTCGGAGAAGCAGAGGCAGACCAACTACCCCCCCACCGCAAGACGGATTGCCGAATCGACCTACTGCCCGACGTCCCCCTACCTAGACCAAAGATCTATTCGATGACCCCGAAGGAGATGGCAACCCTCCGGGAGTTCATCGATAAAAACCTAGACAGGGGATTTATAGAGCCAGCATGCTCACCGGTCGGAGCCCCCGTCTTATTCCGGGAGAAGAAAGACGGGACCCTACGGCTCTGTACCGACTACCGGGGCCTAAACGCGGCTTCCCTGTCCAACAAATACCCCTTACCCCTGGTGAAGGACATGCTCGCCCACCTGTCCACGGGCAAAGTCTTTTCCAAATTGGACCTGCGCGAGGCGTACTATCGCATCCGAATCAGGGAGGGGGACGAATGGAAGACGGCGTTCAACTGCCCCCTAGGCGCTTTCCAGTACAAGGTACTGCCCTTCGGACTCGCGGGGGCCCCTGGGGTGTTCATGCAGCTCATCAATGAGGTACTGCATGAACATCTGTTTAAAGGGGTCCTAGTCTACATCGACGACGTCCTTATTTACACAAAAACATACGAGGAACACGTAACCTTAGTCAGGCAAGTCCTCGACAAGCTCAGAAGGGCGCAGCTCTATGCAAAGCCCACAAAGTGCGAGTTTCACAAAGAGCGCCTAGACTATCTGGGGTATCGAATCTCCGGGGACGGCATCGAAATGGACCCCGCAAAAGTCGAAGCGGTGCTGAACTGGGAGCGGCCCCGCAACAGACGGCAACTACAGAGCTTCCTGGGATTCGCGAATTTCTACAGGTCCTTCGCCCGGGGGTTCGCTGAGATAGCCCTCCCCTTAACGGACCTCCTCAAAACCAAAGGGGTGGGGGACACCCGACGCGCCAAGAACCCAGGCACAGTGCTGAATTGGACTCCCGCGTGCCAGACCGCATTCGACAAGCTGAAAGCGCTGTTCACGACGGAGCCAATCCTCGCGCACCCGGACCCAGAACGGCCGTTCGTGGTCCAAGCCGACGCCTCAGACTTCTCCCTGGGAGCCATCCTGCTACAAAAAGACTCCACGGGGCTCCTGAAACCATGCGCCTACCTGTCAAGGAAGTTCTCCGAGACAGAGAGGCGATGGCACGTCTGGGAGAAAGAAGCCTTCGCGGTGAAATCGGCACTAGAGACATGGCGTCACCTACTCGAGGGAGCCACCCAACCATTCGAGGTCTGGACGGACCACCGGAACCTCGAGGCCCTACGAACGCCTAGACGCCTTAGCCCAAAACAGGTCCGATGGGCCCAATTCTTCAGCCGCTTTGATTTCCAGCTGAAGTTCATGCCGGGCAAGAAGAACTTCCTGGCCGACGCCCTCTCCCGGCTGCCCCAAGACGAAGAGCCCGCCCCAGACACCATTGGGACGGTCCTATCCGCCTCGCAACTGGGGATGGCCGTGACCACCCGAAGCGGCGCACGGAGGCAGCTCGACGCTACGGCGCAGCCGACGGCGGGACAACCGGCGACGGAAAGAAGGCAACCGCAACTACCAGGGGGAATGCGCACGGACCTCGCCGCCGCCCTCAAAACCGACCCCTGGTTCCTGGCAAACCCCGACAAGGTAACAATGGCGCAAGACCTGGCATGGGGGGAAGGCAGAATCTACGTCCCGGACTCGCAACGCCAGGCGATCTTGCATAGGTCACACGACGCCAAGCAAGCGGGACACTTTGGGTTCCTCAAGACCCTACACCTAACACGGCGCCAATTCTGGTGGCCCGCGCTCAGGCGAGACGTAAAAACCTACGTGGCGTCCTGCCCAACGTGCGCTAGGGCCAAACGGGCACCAGGCAAACCCGCGGGGCTATTGCAACGGGTGGCAGAACCCTCCCGCCCATGGGAGGAAATCTCTATGGATTTTATAGTGGACCTCCCACCCAGCCAGAAGAAAACGGCCATTTGGGTGGTGAAGGACTACTTCTCAAAGCAGGCCCACTTCATCCCCTGCACGTCGGTCCCATCCGCACAACAGCTAGCCAAACTCTTCCTCATCCACGTGTACAGGCTACACGGATGTCCCGCACGTGTGGTGACCGACAGGGGCACACAGTTCACCTCTAAATTCTGGCGGGCCTTCCTGAAGCTGACGGGGACCCAACAGGCCCTATCTACGGCTTGGCATCCGCAAACGGACGGAGCCACAGAGGTTCTTAATGCCACCTTAGAACAATTCATACGATCATATACTAACTACCACCAAGACGACTGGGCGGAACTGCTCCCGTTCGCCGAAGTCGCATACAACAACGCCGTCCACACGAGCACGGGGAAAACTCCGTTCGAGGTAGTCTCGGGGCGTGACTTCGTCCCCATACCGGAGTTGCCTCGACCCCCGGAGCCCCAGGTGGACGCTGGCGAATGGGGACGGAAGATCGCGGAAGCATGGCCAGTAATCACGGCGGCGCTGCAGGACGCACAGGCAGCCTACAAAGAGCAGGCCGACAAACACCGGCGCCAACAACCAACGTTTCAACCGGGGGATATGGCCTACCTATCTACCAAGTTCCTAAAGTCAACCCAACCCTCGAAAAAACTGGGGCCTAAGTACATCGGCCCGTTCCGAGTCACGCAAAAAGTGAACCCGGTAGCAATACGCCTGGACCTGCCACACAACCTCCGGAGACTCCACCCGGTGTTCCACACCAGCCTCCTGAAACCGGCAACAACCTCCCGATGGCACCCAAGCACGCCGCAGCCCGCACCGGTGATGATCGACGGGCAACACCACTTCGAGATAAGGGACATTATCGACTCCCGCACGCAACGAGGAACTCTACACTACCTGGTCAGGTGGAAACACTTCCCCCACCCGGAATGGGTGGCGGCGCACAACGTTAACGCGCCCGACCTGACCACAGCATTTCACCGGGCATACCCCGACAAACCGCAACCAAGGTCAGCAAGCCAAAAAACCGCCCCGCAGGCCCCCCCCCGCCTCCCGTGCCCCAAGGGAAAGGGCCCTCCCCAAGCCCGCGACTTGGGTGGACCTCCCCCCCCCGGGACTCACTCCCCCCGCCCTGGGGCCACGGGGTGGGGACAAACGGCCGCCGGCGCCCTCCCCCCGCCCCCCCCGGCCGCAAGGGAGTGGCAAGCAAAGCAACCCGGGGGCAACGCCCACGAGACACAACAAAGGCAACGCACTTTAAAAAAGGGAAAAGAAGAACCCTACCTGGGGCTGAGACGCACCCGACCAGCCACGCCTCTCTCCGCACCGAACTGAGCCAAACAAACGGGGTGTGGCTGGAGCATGCGCACGCCAGGACAGGACCCGAGCATGCGCAAAAGGGACACTCCTTGGGAAGGCACGTGGTAGGGGGAAGAGCAAAGGGAGGGGCGACAACCGCTCCGGCGGGAACTTCAAAAAAAAAAAAAAAAAAAAAAAAAAAAAAAAAAAAGTGGCGCTTTTGCAGCTCCATGGAAAAAACCCAGAAAACCGGGGGGGAGCACTATTCGGAAAGGGGGCAGTATGTCATGAGTGCCCTTGAGCTAAAGTCATCAGCGCAAGGGCACACATGACAAGGGCAAGGAGATAGGTGAAGGGGCGCAAGATAAGCAACCATTAACACCAACGACTAAACGGACAACAAACAATACTAAGCAGATCACGGAGCACACCCAAGCCATCAGCGCCAATACCACGGAGATCGCCCAGAGATAGCAATCAGCAGAGGAATGGAGAACCGAACGATGGGCGATCCCGGCACCCCTCACCCACCGGCAGGGCAACGTATTGGACAAAGGGGGGTGACGTGACCGCGAGTGAGGGGGCGCTGACCGGCGCGGGGTATTTGAACCCCGCACCGGCGCGCTCCTGCCACTCTCAGCTTTTTTCTTTCTAGCTGTACCGCACCTTGAATAAATCAGAGCCTGATCCACGAACCAGTGTCTGAGCGTTATTCAGAGGCAGGCAGCGCATGACAACAAGCAGGACAACATTGCAGCTGGACACTGTGACAGGTCTGTGTGATTCTTTACAGGAAAAAAAAATATTCATTATTGTTTGGGTTAGATGCCACTTGGACAGAGGCTGGTGGGATGATTTGGGTAATATCTTCTCCTAATCATCACAGAAACTTCTCTGACCTTGTAGAAATGGATGGATAGAGTTCTTGGTACATTGAGTTCTTCTACCCGTAGGGTGGTTCCATGCCTCTCCTAGTTCCTGTTGGTACCTGGGGGTGTGAGTGGTGGGATTCAAGTAGTGGTAAGTGCTTCACTGAGGGAAGTCTAGAAAGAGGTGATGGTGTGCACTGTCTTAAAGAAACTATCTCTCAATCCAGCAATACTAGAATACTGCCCTAAACCTGCAGTCTTCCCTTTTTGGAGAAGATTGTTGAGAAGGATGAAGTGTATTATCTAGATCCTTTCCAGTCAGGATACAGGTCCATTCATGTGATGGGATTAATAAGACCTTCATCTTTTTAGACCTCTCAGTGCTTTCTAATGTGCCATCAGAAACAAAGCAAAAACACTTTAGATCATAGTATGGTATAAGGACTCACAGTGGTATTTTCTCTTAATTTAGTTCGAGTAGTTATAATCTGATTTGTATTTTCTTACTATCATCTGTTACATTTGCATTTACATTACTGAGAGTTCTGGATGTATTAACAGGCAGTATGGTATCTTATTTCAACAATCTGTATTAAATTATGATTTCAGTTACATTAACTATGTTGCTTTGGACTTTGATGAGAAGTTAAGATCTTCTCATCATCTGAGGCCACTGAGGAAATATTCAAAACATGTCTGGCTACTCAGCTTCTTTTGGCATTTTGAATCCGTTTTTCATCTCCTTCACTCTATATTTTACAATCACCCTCATTCGAGAGGACAGAACTTCATCCATGTACAATATTTCAGTCATGTACAGTTGCAGGCAATTTAACTCTTGGGAATATTGGACTGTACTTCCTATGGGCACTTTATGGAACTGAATAATTTTTCCATAGTATATAATGTGTTTTACATTCCACTGCAGCTAATAAGGAGTTAACCCTATCCTTGTTTTGTGTTTCTGATACCATGAACCATGGTTTCCTGATGGACCACCTATGAAAGTTGGAAGTAGGAGGTACTGTTTTTGCAATAGTCCCAGTCCTACCTTAGTGGGGCAGTTCCATTTATTAAGGGAGGAGCAGTCTAACCAAAGATTGTTCCGATGTGGGGTGCAAAATAGACTCAGGGTTCTTCATACTGCAATTTTGCATCTATATGTAGTGGTCTTCATCCAGCTTAGGCTGATGTGCTAATTGTGGACCTATTTAGACCATGAAACCTTCACCACCATATACTCACACTAAGGCAACACACTCTACATGAGGTTGCCTTTGAAAATGACTCAGGAACTGCAAGTGGTATAAAATATAGCAGCCAGGATATTAGGAGGAAACAGCCATGACAGCATTATAACTTCAATTCTCTTGTATCCTGGCTTTTGTGTACAAATCAAAGCTCTAAATGGCTGGCCTGCAGGTTACCTAAGAAGCATCTCCTCCAGTAGAATCTGCCTAGTCCATGCGAGCATGCAGGGGGACAGGGGCCTTAGGGACCTGTCTCTCTGAGACATCAAAGGATCATGGACTTAAAAGGAAATCCTTCTTTGTGATGGTCAGCACATTGTAGAACATCTCATCCTGGAGATAGACAAAGCACCCTACTTACTGGTATTCTATAAAGCTGTTAAGATAGCTTTGCATCAAGAAGGATTTTAAGGTAGATTTTTAATTTAGTTTATCTGGCCCAGCTGCCACTTTATTTGGCAGAGTTGTTTTTGATATGGTTTTTAGTACATTTAACTTCCCACTCAGAAGATACATCTGGTTATGTATACACAGTATGTATGTATGTAAACTTAGATGCCACCCAACTCCAGCTGACTCTCAGCATAAAAGCAAAAAAAAAAAAAATCAAACTAGAACATAAAACAGTAAATAAGATGGCAAATCTAGTCAACAATAACAAACATATCATACACCCAGAAAGGGGCTGCAAATACCTGATTCCAGAGACTGGGAGAAGAGCTGGGTCCTTATGACCTCCTGAATGCCATTAGAGTGAGAGCACCCAGATATCAGGGGAAACTTCAATCCAGGGGGCAGGCACCACAACAGAAAAGGTGTACTTCCTGTGCCTGGACCGATGGTGCTGCTTAATCAAAGGAATCCAGGTCTATCAAACTGTCAGATCAAACTGTCCAGGCTGATACCACAGGAGATACAGTAGGTGATTCCTCAAGTAACCAGTCCCTTTGCCTGTAGGGATTTATAGATCATAACCAGCACCTTGAATCACATCTGGAAGCAAACTGGCAGCCATTGTAGCTCATGAGACAGAAGTGTCAAATGGGCATTCCAAGGCATGTCCATCACTGCATTCTGAACCAGTTAAAGCTTCTGCATGGTCTTCAAGAGCAGTCCCATTTACAGCATATTGCAGTAGCTAATCCATAAGGTGACTACAGAATGAGTGACTGTCTGAAGGACACACACAGATGCACACAGGGAAACTGGTGCATAAAATGAAGCTGTGCAAAGGCTTCTGGCCACAGCTGCCACCTTCTCATTGGAGCTGTGAGTCCAAGAAGGCCCCTAAATTGCACACCATTCTTGAATGGGGAAGTGCTACCACATCCAAGGTTAAAGATGGACTTTCCCCAGAACTAGGTGACCCTGACACTAGAATGTGGCAGCATGAACAGTGATGGGCATGCCTCGCTGTGCCCACATAACACCCCTGCTAAGTGAGTCAGATGGCTTCTGGGTGCAATTCAGTACCTATAAAGCTACAAATAGTATATTGCCTAGCTATGGACTACCTATCCCCCCCATCCTCTGTATTCTATTAGGGTTGGCTTCCTTTAGGTCCCCTCAATTCAGCAATATCGTCCAGTGAGACCCAGGAGGCAGGACTTTTCTGTTGTGGCACCTTCCTTTTGGAACATTATCCCCCTGGAGATCCACCTGGCTCCCAGCTTGCCTGTCTTCAAGAGCTGTTGAAAACCTTGGCTTTTCTTACATGCCTTGGCTTTTCTTACATACATATGGATGGACAGGCTCCAAGAGTTGTAAGGAATTGGAAAGGGTAATTTGTTCCCCAAATAGATGCTGTTTTTATTGCTGGAGTCATTTTGTTTTTATTGTTGTTTTAAATTAGTAAAATTGCCCAGAGTTGTCTTCAATAGGGCAGCCTGCAAATTAAATAAACAAATACATTGAAAACTGTAGTTTTCTGGGAGCTAGTTGGCAAATAAATGAATAAATCAGGGACAATTGCAGGGGCAACTGAAACACACAAAGCATTACTTCTGGAATCAGGCATACAAAATTCTTCCTAGGCTAGCAAATCTTTCAATAGTGCAATTGCACATGATGAAATTAGTGTATGGAAAATCAGTTTCTATGTTTCTGCTGTAGAATGTTTTTTTTTTCTAAATCAAAGAGAGATCACAGCATAAAAAACATTGCAAAGCTAATGTTGCCAGGAAGATCTAACTAACTCACTAAGTGATGTTATTGAGGGCCCAGGAAGGCAGAAGAGAATGAGAAGTGCCACTGAATGAAGAGGCACCTGCTTAAGTAGAAAACTGGAAGTAATTGAAGATTTGTGGGGAAGCCAAAAACACATGTAAATAGCACAGATAAAAATATAGTGAGGGGACCTGGAAATCAACTTTTACAAAGTATGAAAAGGCTCTGTTGTCTTAACTTGAAGATGAACACTGGACATAACAATGATCTTCAGATAATTGAAGGGCTATCCTGCAAACTAGATGAGATGAGTTCTCTATTCTTCCAGAGTCTGGGACCATAACTCATGGATAAAAATTGCAAGAAAGCTACCTATTGGCTAAATATTAGAAGGAACTACCTAAGCTAGTGAGCCAGTCCTGCCTTAGGCACAAAGCCAGCTGGATGACCTTGGGCCAGTCACTCTCTCTCAGCCCTAGGAAGACGTAGGCAATGGCAAACCACTCCTGAAATCTTGCCAAGAAAACTGCAGTGACTTGACAAAGAGATGGGCAGCTACATAAATACAATCAATCAATCAATCAATCAATCAATCAATAAATCAGTCAGTCAGTCAGTCAGTCAGTCAGTCAGTCAGTCACCCACCAGGAATCAAAACTGACTTGAAGGCACCAAAACAAAACAAACAAAAAACCCTAAACTAGTACTGATCTTCCACATTCCATGAATATAAAGAAAGGTTTAGTTGTATCCTACGTTGCAGACCTCAGACTGAACAGGATATTGCAGTAGATGATCTCCGTCCCTTTCCAACTCTCTCATTTCATTGCCCTATTATTGCAACAGAGTGATCACAGAAACTGTGTGTGTGTGTGTGTATGTATGTACATGTACTAAGGTCCTGTGTCACAAGAAAAAGAGACATTGCCCTTTGTTTGGGGGACAAAAGTACTACCATACAGCCTTCTTCTTTTTTTTATTGAACGATTCTAACCAGAGTACAGAATAAGTCAACTTGCGTAAATCATCTTATATGACTAAAGAAGCTTCAACTCACAAAAAGTAAGTGACACAACATACTTTTGCAATTGTTAACAGTGATTAATAATTGAATTTCAATTGTTAACAATTGAATAGTCAATTGTTAACAATTGTTAACAAACGTTTTCAATTGTTTCAATCAATTGTTACAGATTGATCCTCAGCTAGTGTGCTGAGATATTTAATCCCGTTATATTCAGGTAAAATATGCCACAACAGATAGTTCAAAGGTTTGTCGCTGTGGTAATGTGTATACAAATCCAAGGGGAGGAAAAGGAAATGGCAGTCGTCTCAGAGGAGTACCAGCATTTGTGAACCAGAGAAATGAAACTCCATTGAATTTCTGATCAGAAATATGCCCAGGCACATACATTTTTCACAGTTTTCCCTTAGGGGAATGACTAAATGTGGAAGCAGCACTAATTCCACAACATCTGCATGAGCTAAAATTGACAGAAGGAGCAACACATGCTCTAAAAACGGAACTGTCAATGAAACGAAATGTTTGCAAATGTACTGCAAATGCTTAGAGGCCAGGTTGACGAATCCCTCCAAGAGAACTGTTTTGTCAATTCAGCAGAAGAACTGAATCATTCCTCTATAAGACACCTGCTGAAGACAAGTATCCTATGCAAAAATCTGGTTTCTGATCATGATATTAATCTGCTAGGCTAATTCTAATAAAATAGTATTCCAATCTTGATGGTTCCACTTCTTTTTATCTTATACAAGCCAACATGTCAGGATCAGAAATAGGAGCATTACTTGTTCAATATGTTGTCATACTGCAGTGTGAAACAATGTATTTTTTGCTCACCCCAACTCGGCATCCTGTGGGTGTCAATACACTCCATATCCCTCTGAGCTGGTGAGATATAGGCAATAATATGTTGCAAGGTAGTCTCTAGATTATTGAACATAGCTTGCATAGAATAGCACAAGGGTAAAACTGTGCTGTGATTGTGCTTCTGGTTTACTGGCTAAAATATGCTGAAGTGACCATTATCATTAGTCCTTATCATTAGCAGGAAATGCTGCATATGGCTTTGGTAGAACTAAAGAAGATAACCTAGTTTACACCCCCTTCTCTATCTTATTAAAAATTATTATGTGAAAGCCTTGACTTACCACATACATGATGCATCAATATATGTATCTGGCGATGAACACAGTATATAAAAGATATCAAGTTTTGTTTGTTGTTCTTTTAAATTGTTTTAATACTGTATTCCATCATCAGAGTCAGGATGGAATCTGGTGGTCTTATAAATCAAATAAATACATCAATACAGCAAGAGGTGTGAATAATAAAGAATGTGAATTAAAGAAAGAAATGAAAGAAAATTAGATATGTTTCATGTCTGTGAAACTAAGAAAGGAGAAAGATCTAAATGAAGACAAAGTGATCTGTTCTTGTGGAGTAGAATTGAGGGATACTTGCCTGGAAGAAAAGGTATAGGTTTAATTATGAATGAAAGGGCTAAAATATGTCAGAAAGTATGAAAAGATGCAATCTAAGTTGTTCTGGGTGTATTTGAAAGTAGAAATCCAGAGGTTAATTATAGTAGCATACCATGGTCTAGTAAACAATGAAAATGGAAGGGTTTTTTCTTTTGAATTTTTGAGCAACTGTGAAATATAATAAATATAATTAGGGCTGGGGGGGAGGGAATTATTATGCTAGGTGACATGACTTGATGGAGATGAAAGAGCATAGAAAAGTATTTGGGCTATTTGGAGACCCAGAAATGAATGAGAATAGTGACTGTTTGGTGAACATCTCTTTGGAAAAAGATATGTTGCTTCAAACATGTGCTTTAAATGCAAATCTATTTATATCTACATACAGGGATTGTTTATTGAGAGAATTAACAAAGGCTGATCAAAAGTTCTGACTGTGGGACAGAGTTTTTTTGGGTAATATCAAGAGTGAATTTTGAAAATGGACATGGAATTAAAGGAAAGAAATGAAATTAAAAATAGACATCAGGAAGAGAAAGTACAAATCCTGCATACACCAGAATTCAACGAGAGATTAATCTCCCAACAGAATGAATGAAACATGAACATAAAGAAAGAGAATGTGGAAGATTCATGGAACAGAGTGAAAATAGGATCCATGTTACAAGGTGCTAGGGAAGTGGGTAGAGTTACAATAGCAATAAGTTTGAAAAAGGAAGTAAAAGAAGTTGTGGATGAGAAAAATGCATGTAAGACAATGATTGTTGGGGAAAATGTGGGTGAAATAAACATAACTGTATAATACTTACACTTTTCTCTATATATACACAAAAGCATAGTTGCAAAAGAATGTAATCAAACAGCAAGGAATGTTTAAAAGAGACAGAGAAAATGCAATGATTTTAAAAGAAATTATTATTGTTGTAATTATTAATTAATTAAGTTTAATATGGCCACCCGCTCTGTTGGACACTGGGTGGCTTACAAAATATAATACTAGATTAAAACAATTAAAAACATAAACAAAACAAAACAAGACAGGCCAGACTAAAAACAACTATTAAAACAAAGAATGACAGTTCCTCCCACTATCCCCGCAACAGATTTACTCCAGGCCTTGGATCAAAGCCAGGTTTTAAGGACTTTTCAGAACCCCAGAAGAGAGGACACCATCTGTATCTCTGGGGAGATGCTTTTCCACAGGGTGGGGACTGTGAAAGAGAAGGCACACTTCCTAGGTCCCACAAGATGACAACCTTTAACAGAAGGGAGCTAGACTGCACCTGCACCATTCTGCCTGAACATACCAGGTGGCCAGAAAACATGGGAGGAAAGTGGTTCCTCAGGTAACCAGGTCCTATGCCATAAAAAGCTTCAAATGTAACAACCAGCACCTTGAATTGCACCTGGAAGCCAACTGGCAGTCAATGCAGCTCACATAGCAGTGGCAACACATGGGCACAATGAGAAATGCTCATTTCTGTTTGGGCCACTGCATTTTGAACCAGCTGTACCTTCTGAATGTTCTTCAAGGGTAGAAGCACATTTCAGTAGTCCAGTTGTGAGATGACCAGGGTGTGTGTGACTGTCTGCAGGGCCTCCCAGTTGAGGAAAGGGCACAACTGGCACATAAGATATACCTGGGCAAAGGCCCTCCTGGCCACAGCTGCACCCTGCTCTTCAAGCAGTAGCTGTGAGTCCCCAACTTGTGCACAAGTCTCAAATGGAGAACTGCAACCCTATCCAAGCCCAATAATGGAGATGTCACCAACCCTGACACTGGGTCAGTACCTCGACAGTTTCACTTGTGCAGCCCAGGGTAGAGATGTAAAGCCGGACTTACCAGAATCTCAGTTATACATGCTAGATCAGCTGTTTCCACCATGATCAAGTCTTACGGCAAACCAATCAGGTATTTGATAGCAATAATCAGAGACCAGGACTGCCAAGATTATAGTGACCTAGTATTGGGGGTGAATATTGAAAGGCTGGAAGGCCAGTCAATCAAGGCAGAACAGACCTCAAATTAAATTCAGGGTAGGCTGTCAGCAGACAAGTCCACCTTTGGCTGATGGCAAATAAGTCCAATGGAATAATTTTAAAGAATCCAGACCGAGTATATGTAGTTGAAGGATCTGGGCAGATAACAAATATGTCCCCTGGCCCAGCCTTGCTCCCACTGCCACAATTCCATCCTGCCATCATCATCAAGTCTTTGCCATCATGCCTTAGACCATATTCCTCCACCAAAAAGCCAGCTCTGCCACCATTCTATCCAATCTATCATGTTCCCAATGATAGAAAAACTCCAGTCGCACCAGTCCTCCACCACCAGCTGCATAGACAGCTGCAAACCAGGCTGAGGTCAGGTTAAAATTTCACTCCCAACTGTACCAGAAGGTGCAGGATTGCAGTAGGCCAGTCAGCTGGACAATGTCCGCAGTTCTGCATTCCCAAAAGGTAGGATTCTCTGCAATGGCCTCTGTTTTGACATCAGAGCCCACAGGTACCCCCCATCACCAAAAATGGACCAGGGAGCAGCACAAACCACTCCAGTGATCTGTTCCCCTCCATTCTCCAACTTCAACATCTCCTTCCCCAAGCTTCAAAACTGTATAACCCCAGTCTCCTATCAAAACACACACTCCCTGCAGGTGCCATCTTTTTTTTTTCAAAGAACTTTATTATTTTTCCAAGTATAGTTAAAATATAAAACATAGAGTATAGAAAAGCTAGAGTACAGGACTAAAGAAAAAAGAAAAACTATAAAAGTGCAGAACAGAGAGAAAATAGAAACAGAAAGTGACTTCTAACCTTCTCCAGTACAGATACGAATACATTTACAAATATAATCTCTTACAATTAGTTAAAACTTAATAAATTATTTCTATCAAAACAAACCATTTAATCATTAAAACCCAAAATCAAAACTTCATTTTTTTCTGACACAAGCAAGTAGTCTAAAAGTGGTTGCCAAGTAGAAAGAAATCCAGAAACAGTATTTTCTCTTATCAGGGTTGTTGGGCCAACTCCATCAATTTGGTCCACCGTTTGGGCCAACTCCATCAATTTAATAATCTATTCTTCCACTGTAGGTATTTGTGGATCCTTCCATTTCTGTGCATATAAAAGTCTTGCTGCTGTAATCATATATGAAAGCAAAGTCCCATGTTGTTTCTAGAGCTGCTTCTCCATCAGACCCAAGAGAAACAGTTCTGTTCTGTTTTGTTTTGTTTTTTGTAAGTCCACTTTAAGGATCTGTCGAATATTAGCACATATTTGATCCCCTGCAGGTGCCATCTTTAATGAACCATTAACCACCAGACCCTCATGATCATTGTCTTTGGATGGCATCTGTGCACTCTTTTTCAACATAGTGGATAAGGTAACTGGCTTTCCAGAATGGTCATGGATATCTCCTCCTACTTTCTGACAACATTTTGCTTGATCAAATATCAAGCTACTATTTGTAGCAAAAGGCAAATTATGCTGCAGATTGCAGGAAAAAATGATGACAAAAGTTGTTCTGCACTGGGTTATGTGAATTGGGCAAACAGCTCATCAGCACTCAAGAGAATTTTAAATTATTTTGACGCTCTGTGCTTGACTGTAGTTATAAGCCTCTTTATATCATGAATCCCATCTCAGGATATTGAGATGCTGCAGAAACAGGTTTTAAGAAATCAAGTGGGCACCCTTTTCCAGATGGTTTTATAAATCCCCTCTCCAATGCAAAATATGAAGTTCTGAATATAGCTTCCCAATATTTTTACTTGGATTTCTATTTCAGCAAAATAGAATAATTATATGTTGAAAAATAACATACTGTTTTGGGTAAGCAAGATCTAACCTGGAGCCTGTAAGCAGTTATTATTTCTAAATAAGAAACAAACAAAAATTTAACAAATATAAATTTAACTCTGAAGCCAGTCCTAGAAATAAGATATCTTCTGCATAAATGAAACTCTCACCTGATGCACTTAAATGATGTTTGAAAATAAAATGTTGTTCTAGATAAAAGGAGAGTTTAATTTCAGCTCTGAAGCATGGCCTGAAAATAAAATGCTGTTTTGGACTGCAGCAGTGGAACCATTTTTGAAAATCAGGTACTGTGGTAGATAAGTAAAGAGTTTAATTTTGCATGGGAAGCAAGTCTTAAAATTGGGGTACCATTCTGGATAAGAAAGATCCTCACTGGGAACATTTAAATACTGTTCTGAATTTTTTTTTTAATTCTTGAAAATTAAATAGAATTTGGAGGAGGAGGAGGAGGAAGAGGAGGAGGAGGAGGAGGAGAACCACCTAGACTGGAGGCAGCATTTAAGACCTGCCATCCAGACCTTGAAGTGCTCCATGCATTCTGATCTCTGGTGGCCAGCTGTTTCAATATATCTGCTGGTCCTTCCCACCCTCTGCCTTGCCACCTCCCATCATGTCACAAATAGCATTTTTGACTATTTCTTGTATGTACCCAAACAAGAAAAGGAGCACAGAACAATCCAGCAATATGTAGTACCACCCACTTGTGCCAACTACTGGCCAAAGAGCCCTCCCTTTGTTTGGACACAGACAGACACAGGATCTAAAATGGTTGTGGTAGCTGTAGCAGCATCAGGGTGGTGGCGATGCCAGTGTTGAAGTAGGAACAGTTTCTCTTTCCTTCAGGAAAGTTTGTTCTTGATGAACAAACTAGGATTTTCCAGAGTGTTTTGTTTCGTTTTGTTTTGTTTTTTGCACCACATTGCCTGCTGACCCTGACTGTCCCTGCCAAATGGGGAGAGTTGGCAAGTAAGCAATCCAGATGTTCAGCACTGATGGGGAGATAATTCACAAGACTTCTACTGGATAAAATAGAAAAAGGCAGTGGACTACAGGCAATTATAATAGTCAAAAAGAATAAAGCAATCCCTGTGAGTCTATAGTCATGAACCCTGCAGATCTTAATTGGCCTGTATTTTGTGGTCAGCAAGTTCCCATCATTTTTACTCAATAAGAAGCAGGTAAGAAAAAGAATCAGAACTGTCTTCACAAAGACACCTTTCCCCAGGGAAGCAGAGGTGTGAAGCCTTAAAACTGACTTTCCTTGGAATCTTGTTTTCTGATGTGCTTCTTAATGCTCTTTCTCCTACTGGGACACATCAATGAAAGACCTTAATTGGTACTCTTCAAATTGGAACACAAAGTGGGAAGATTGTGACAGTTTAAACCATGCTTTTAAAAAAGTTGATGCAAAAGAAATCAAAGTATTCTCCTCCTCTCCCCCGGCCCACTTTTCTTTTCAAATATGTATGCTTGCTTGCAGAAAGAAGCAAAATAAATAGGTTGCAGCACTAGCTTCTATAACTTTGCTAAGAAACATCTAGGTTGGTCCAGCTAAGTAAATAGAAGCAAGTGCATATCCCATTGGCTGGACCACCAGATTGTATGGAGCCCAGAGGATAAGTTCAATGCAGTAATAATAGAGCTCTGAAAATAAAAGACTTGATGAGATTCACTTTCACTTTCCTAGCTGATCTTGATTTCTCTTTCTAATTTGTTATACGGATCACATGTGTGCCAGTCTTTCCTTTTTCCATTTTGGTTTGTGTTCTAACTCAATACCAATCAACTTTTTTTTGAGACCCTATTCAATTTACATAGGTGCTTTCCTATTTTGAAATCTGTGATTGGACGCTGGACCAAGGCTAGTTTTCTTTCCTAGAATAAATGGTGAATATATGCAAGGAAACTGCCTGCCTACAGACTTCTCTCCTTTTATTGACATCAGGGGTGTCCACAAGGTATGGTTTAAAAAAAAATTAAGATGGGGCTGTAACAGTGCAACTGAAGCTCGACCTGTTTCCTATGTGCATACATTTAAAAAAAAAACAGGTAGGGTTTTGATTGTACCTTTGTGGCTGCTATGTTGACTTTTGTTTGACCCCTGGCTGAAATGGAGGAGGAGGAAGAAGAGGAGGCAAAACTATGAAAGAGAAAATTTATTATCTTTTGGCAGAGACATACAATTCAATAACATTTGTTGCTTTGAAGCAATGGTCCAAATAAATTTTAAATTGGCACCATATAAAAATAATAACTTTTTCATTTCATGAAATACTAACCCAGAAAGGGCATTTATGCATTAGGCACAGCTAAAAAAAATTGCTTTGTACAAGCCCAAACCCTACCACAATTAATACTACACTGGATATTTACCACCTTTGATTTTCAAACTAGAAATCTTTTTTTTTTTTTTTGCAACTAGGTAACCCCTTGCTAGGGATGCGGTGGCGCTGCGGGTTAAACCTCTGAGCTGCTGAGCTTGCCAATCGGAAGGTTGGCGGTTCGAATCCGCGTGACGGGGTGAGCTCCCGTTGCTAGTCCCAGCTCCTGCCAACCTAGCAGTTCGAAAACATGCCAATGTGAGTAGATTAATAGGTACCGCTTCGGCGGGCAGGTAACGGCGTTCCGTGTAGTCATGCCGGCCACATGACCATGGAAGTGTCTTCGGACAAACGCCGGCTCTTCGGCTTTGAAATGGAGATGAGCACCACCCCCTAGAGTCGGACACGACCAGGCTTAATATCAAGGGAAACCTTTACCTTTACCTAACCCCTTGCTAATTAAGACTTTCATTTACGAAAAAACATTACCTTTTCTTTGTTATGGTGTTTTGTTTTTGAAGCATTCTTCCAGGTTCACAACCAACAGCTTACTAGCTTTTTCATTTCCTGCTGACATCAAATCCCAGAGAATAACATCATCACTTCAGTGAATGTAGTGGCAACTGTAGCTAGTTAAAATAGCAGTGTATCCTTGTAGAGGGGAAGATCAGTGTAGCAGTGCAATACCTAGATTACATCTTGGAGTAATTTATGTCAAAAATTATATGAATTAATTCAGAACTGGCATAATCTGGTGCCCTCATATTTGAGGGTCCCAGAACTGGGCGTGCTGATAGGGATTTCAAATTAATGCAGTCCATCATAGTAAGAGGAACGGAGAGAGGTGTTAACAGAGTTATTACCTAACTGAGTCATGATAACATTCTTGGTTCAAAATACAGAGAATTGGTTTGAGCTGATCATAAGAATAATCACTGGCAGAAGACATGTTCAGCAGCGGCAAATATTAGGAACTTTCTGCTCAATTATAGTTTAAATCAAAAAGTGGGCAAGTGTATTGTACACTTTATTTTATCTTATCCCTATGCTAATCCACCTATCAAATGAAATCCGTAAATATTCATGCAAGGAATGCAATTATACCCTTATAATTCTATTATTCAGGCTGTTAGACTTTAATCGTTGCTCTGGAAGAGTCCCACCAAAGTCAAGTATAGCTCATTCAGCAGCCCTCAGAGATATAAAATCACGAGTTTCTCCTATCCAGAGCTACTTTTCAGCCAATTAGTTCTAGCAAATGCAAGTGACAGAGCAAATCTGATCCCATTGATTTTAATGCTACCAAGTTTTGATTCAACGTCTATCAAGGTCAAACGGGAGAGCTTAAGAGAGCCAGATCAAGCCAACAAATGTTTCTGAAAAATGTCAGACACACTTAGAACATTTGTGGGGTGTTGCTCACAATACAAGGCAATCAATCACAGCTCAAATATGTTGGATATATAAGTTCCTTTTGCAACTGCTGGATTTCGTCCAAGTATGAATTCCTCATGGCTCTTAACCTGTGGAGAGTTTGCCACCCCCCTGCAGAGCAACTGACTCCTTAAACCCAAGCTATCACACAGCTTTGTATTCTACACACTGTCTTTACAATGACATCATGCTGACCAAACATACAGTCCTGCTATTGTAGTTGGGATCACTGGAAATCCTCTGCTGAGAAGGTGTAAAATGCTGTATGGAGTGAAATCTTTCTAAAAGACAGACAGAGAGAGAGGCTGGTCTTTCTGGACACTGAGGAATTATTGATGTGATTAAAGCTCTGTGTTTGTAAAGAGAATATAAACGGCCTCAAACTCCATCCAAGGGGAAACCCGGCTCTTTTGCCTAGTGCAATGGCATCTCACATAAAAAAGCAACATGTAATTTATAAAAAGAAAACAAAATTGAAAGGAAAGCCTATGGGTCAGTCTCATGCTGCCTGGAAGCAGTGATGAACAGAACTGATCTTCGCAAGAGACCAAAAGATCTTGCATATCTGTGGCAAGACACCAATCTCAAAAGCTAGCTAAGCAGTTCTGACTCTTTCCAGTCCATTTGCTCTAACAAGATCTCCATGAGCTAATGAAGGGCTGATCAGCTTCCCAGCTTTTAGATAAGAATTGAAACCACGCTCAAAAACTTGATTTAAAAGATATAAAGCATCTCTTGCAGCAAAACACAGAATAATCTCTAGGATTCTATTTCTTGCAGTAGTATTCATTACTGCCATTACACATAATGGTTCCATTTAGCATTGGAAGGATTATGGATCTTCCCCAGGGAGTCTTGCTGTTTTTAGTAACACTGGGCAGCAGAGAGTGCCCAACCGCTAGGAGAGAACTATGTCTTCCTAAAGTGGGGAACTCAGAGCCCTGAAGATGTTGGCAGGCTCCAATTACTAAGAGCCTCAGTTACCACGGCTATGGACTGGGGATGTAATCCAACAACATCAGGATTGGTTGAAGTGAAAGCCATCAAACACAATCTCAATACATGGGCTACAACTCTGGGATGCTGATCTGGATTCTAGAAGTTGCAATCCTAACACATCTGAAAGGTGCTAGGTTGAGAATGTAATTGTGGAATTAGGCTAAGACCAGAAAAACACAGGATCAAATCTACCCTCAGCCATGGAAAATCAAGGTTGGTGTTGAGCCAGTCACCTACTCTCAGTCAATCTACCTCACAGGGAATAAAATGAAATGGGATCTCCTATCTTAAAACTGTTTTACAGGAATCTTGGGCATCACATTTGAAGGAACATCTCTTTTTCCCATAAAACCCTGACCATGCACTGGGATTATTTTTACAGGCCCTGGGGAAGAGATTTAGTCATTTTAACTTGCTATTTTTACACACATTCCGGAGCATTTTTCTTCACACATGTGTCCACACGCACATTGTTCCAAACTTCAAAGCCTGCTTTACCTGGCCTCCTGACTTTATATGTTTTTCCTCCGCACTCTCTTCATCCACCTACATCCAGAGCTTTTTTCTCTCCTATGTTCTATCTGTACTCCCACTACCTTTACAAGTTCATGTGAAATTTAACTTCAGGGTGCCAGGCTCTCTTATAGCAAGGCCAATCTATTTTTGGTTCTCAACTGTCTTCTGCTTTCCATAGTTTAACAACAACTTGATGACATCACTGGACTGGCAATAGCTTCCCAAAGTGCAGGCCTTCTGTTTGAAATAATATTCTAACAGTATAAACAATCCGATATTATTGAGAAAAGTGGTACAGTTAGGATTATTGTATGTGTCCAAAGGCTAGACAGCCATCTCTCTGGAACATTTTAATTTGGATTTATACTCTGAACAGGGGTTGCATTTGATGGGTTAAATTGCTTCTTCTCGTTCTATGATTCTGCAATGCATTCTGACTTCCTTCCTGGGGAACGATTTGAAAGGACCTGATTATCATGCAAAGCTTAATACCTAGTATTTTCAGACTGAGATGGAAAAATAAATCTTAATATGCACTGTGCTGAGCAGGGGGTTGTACTAGATGGCCAAAATGCCTCCTTCAAATCCTATGATTATATGAAATTGAAAGAGTAAAAATTGCTGGAGGATTTCTCTGCCTGTCCATTATGTATAGAAACTTTCACAAAAACAGCTTACATGCAAAGATTCTTCTCTGAAGAAGCTTGAATGATACTCATAGAGAGCCAAGATAGTGGCAAGAATGGTCAGCTTCTTGGCACAGCTTTGCTCCTAGTCGCCATTTTGAAGTGCAGTAACTACTTTTAATGATCCTCGGTATGGCTTTTCTATATTGTGCATTGTCTGGCCTGTAAATAGAGAGCAGCAGATAATGCATCAAAGGCAAAATAATTGGTATTTGTTTACACTTGGATTGTTAATTGCTACTGAGAAGGTTAGCTATCAATATTGCAAAGGCCTGTGTATTTATCAATGTCTTCTTGAATGTAAAATGTGTTCAAAACTACTAAGGGAAAAATAAACCTAATTTTTCTTTCCTATTACTGCTTCGCCTCCTCCTCCTTTACCATTTTCATTCTATATACTGTAGTCAGGTACTATCTTCCTTTTCATAATATTTCCTAAAATTCAGGAGGTTATTGAAAAATGTTACATAAAGTTGAATTTCAGTCAATGACTCCAAATGTTGAATCTTTTGCAAATATCCTCCAACAAAATTTAAGTCATTCGATTTTATGATTCAGCATGAATCAACAAATGAACAAACAATACACCCTCCTTTTTTCTCTTTCACATGTTAATTATTTTGTGACTTAGCAAATGCTGAAAACTGATAGTTTTTTTTTAATGATGTTTGTATCTTCCTTTATTTATTTAAAAATTATGAGCTTGTTTCAGTTAGCTGGCCTTAATTTAACTAGGAAAATTAAGCACATGCTTGAAGTTTCTTCTGTTGAAATTATAAGGTTTAAGGCCATATATCAATTAATAGAATGGTGAATTTTTTTCCTGGATTATATCACTTCAAGAGGCAGCTAAAAGGTTATTTAATTAAATATTTATTTAATTCATTATTTAATTATTTAATTAATTTTTATCCTGCCTTTATTATTTTTATAAATAACTCAAGGCAGTGAACATCCCTAATACTCCTTCCTCCTTCTATTTTCCCCACAACAACAACCCTGTGAGGTGGGTTGGGCTGAGAGAGAGGGACTGGCCCAGGGTCATCCAGCCGGCTTTCATGCCTGAGGTGGGACTAGAACTCTCATACCACACCTGATTGGCTCTTGGGCCCTGAGAGAGGGACTGGCCCAGGGTCATCCAGCCAGCTTTCACGCCTGAGGTGGGACTAGAACTCTCATACCACACCTGATTGGCTCTTGGGCCCTGAGAGAGGGACTGGCCCAAGGTCACCCAGCCAGCTTTCATGCCTAAGGCGGGACTAGAACTCAGAGCCTCCTGCTTTCCAGCCTGTTGCCTTAACCAAATATTATCCAGATTATGATGTAGCTTATGTAACTTTTCCACCCTAGCTTTCAAACATGCCCTCTTCCATTTATAATGGCTCATTTCACTAAATCACATCCCACTGTACCTAATTTGATTTTATAACAGCATAAGAAGACCCATTCATTCAGAGGTCTCACAGGAGCCAACCAGATGCATCTGGGAGACTCAAGGGTGATGTCTCTCTCCCACTGTTGCTCCCCAAGAGTGATCATTTAAGGTATACAGCCTACGACTCAGGAATTAGCTATCAGGACTAGAAGTGCCAGGGCCACTAGAAGGACTGGTAGCCCTCTTCTCCATGAATATGATGAATTCCCTTCTAATACCATCTTCACTGGTAGGCATTGTTGATGTTTTCCTACTAACGATTAAGACTGCTATTGTACCTAATCATTTTGGCTGGGTGAAGAGGTTGTATTTGATTGTCTCCTTTCACGTGCTTGATGGCAATCGCCTGGGGGGAGGAACCTGCCCGGACTTGTTTCTTACTTCCTCTTTTTTTCTCTCTGCCGATATGTAGCAAGCCAGGCTTGCTCTCAATGAGAGCTAAGTCCTTTAAATATGTTTTGCTTTTGTTTTGCTTTCTGTAAATAAATTATTTTTATAGAAATGCCTGGTGTGTGACTTTTCTGATCTCTCCTGGGCTAAAGGCTTTCCCAACATTCTGCCAACAGGCATCACCACATTCTAAGGCAGTGGATTCTATTATTTAATGATCTTAGATTAGTCTTTGTGATGGGGCTGAGGTATTAGAAGGCAATCTACCAGTCAACAAAGTAGTCCATCAGAAATTTCCATGGCCACAGATCTCTTGCTGCCTTATGACTGATGTTGTCAGGCCCAGCCCAAGAACAACGAAGAGTCAGTCCATTCAAACTCCAGTTCTTTATTTCCTCACACCATATAGACCAAATCTTGCCAGACTAAAGCTACTCTACCTGACCTAAGGGGAAATAACCTGGGAGAGTCTAAGGCGGGGCTATCCTGAAACTCTTTGTTTTTCCGCCATTGCCTCCTGGACTGTGCCTCTGCTTATCTCCTCCACTTCCTTGGAATGTTCTCCCTCCTTCCTGAGAACCAGCGGCACTGCCAAAATCCACCACAGACATGTAGGAAAGGCTAAGTTCTAGAGGGATGGATTCTAACTAGAGTGCCATTTCCTGGTCTCTTATATGCATATATCTAAATCCAGGCAAAAAAGGGATATACTTACTTCCTCACCAGAGCTATAAAGTAGCAAGATTTACAGATTACAGGAAATAAGAATAGATAGTTCCATAAACAGTTGAGATTGTATATAGAGAAATTGTCCCATAAATGCTAAAAAACGTTTCCTGTCATCTCCATATTGAATGCCAATGACATTAAAAACAAAACACTGAGATAACTCAGCATTTAGTAGAATACCAAGCCCTTTATACATGCATTTACTTAAACATCTTCAAGTATAAAATATGTATTACTTTCCTGATGGACTATGATACGAGGCTCTTTTCTGTCGCACAAATGCTTTTCAAACACATCTAATCAAAGAAAACAGAGTATTTCAAAGAGAGATTTTCAGCTATTTTATTTCCCCCCTCTCAAAGACAGAAGTTCTTTAGATATGTCAGGTACATTTTGAAGCTAAGGTTTGAACGTTATTTTAAAATTTCCTATCCAAGTTGGTGTATGTATGCATAGACATTGCTGTATGTATTAAATATTATAAGAAATATAATACATATGGCCAAGAACAAAGCCTGTGCAGACTGACAGAACAACCCACCATCTATCTCAAAGAAAGACAGGTTTAAGTACCTGCAGTCCAAAGTACAAGTGGAACTGCAAGAAATGCAAGACGAGTGGTGACAGAGAAAGGCTGAGCAGGTGGAATGCTATGCAGACATGCATGCCACCAGAGAGTTCTTCAGCACCATAAAGTCACTTTATGGTCCTTCTAAATCAGGATGCTCTGCCTTGCTGTCGTGTGATGGGCCGAGCCTGATCAAAGACCAGGAAGGACTGAAAAAACCACTCGGCTGAACACTCTTCCAACCTACTCAATAGGCCGTCCACAGTTGATGATGATGTCTTACAGCAGATTCCTCAGCTGCCAGTCTTGGATGTCCTAGACCTGCCTCCCTCTACTGAAGAGATCAAGAAAGTGATCTCACAGATGAACTCAAATAAAGCAACGGGGAAGGGTGGCGTTCCAGCTGAGATCTACAAAGCACTAGACTCAAATGCCTTACAGGCATTCTAAGACATCTTGGAAGATCTTTGGTCCACAGAGGAGATGCCTGATGACTTCCACAATGCCCTTATTGTGGCTGTCTGTAAAGATAAGTGGAGCAAATCAGACTATGGAAACTACAGGGGTATCTCACAGCAGTCCATTGCAGGCAAAATCTTTGCCCACATTCTCCTGAACAGATTTGTCACTTTCTTGGAAAGGAACCTCCCAGAGGTTCAGTGTGGCTTTTGGCCTGAACAGAGTATAGCAAACATGATATTTGCCATGAGGCAAGTCCAAGAGAAGTGCATCAAGCAGAACAAGCCTCTTTACTCTGTCTCCATTGACCTGACAAAGGCATTTGACATTGTAAACAGGGGGGCTGTCTGGATCATCCTGAGATGTTATGGATGCCCAAGGAAATTTGTGAAGTTGATTCAGCTACTCTACAATGGAATGACAGGACAGATCCTTTACAGATCCTTTACAGGGGTGCTATATCAGCTGCATTTGCCATTTCCAATGGGGTAAAACAGGGTTGTGTGCTAGCCCCAGTCCTGTTCAATCTGTTCTTTGCTTGCATGTTGTCACATGCTGTCCAGGGCCTGAAGGAGGGAGTGTACATCAGGTACTGATTGGATGGCTCTCTCTTTGACCTCCACTGCTTCAACGCACAGATGAAGTGCCTCCATACAGTCATCCAAGAAACCCTCTTTGCTGGTGACTGTGTGCTCCTGGCACACAAAGACAGTGATCTACTGTTGATGCTGAACAAATTCTCAGATGCTGCTATGCTCTTCAGCCTGACCATCAGCCTGAACAAGACTGAAGTACTTTACCAGCCCATGCCAAATAACAACCCCGTAGAACCAAAAATCACTATTGATGACACCCAGATGACAAATGTAAACAGCTGCAAATACTTGGGAAGCATCATCTCGAGCGATGGGTCTCTGGACAAAGAAATTGACTCCAGGATCAATCAGGCCAGCCAGGCTCTGCAGCTGTGTACCAGAGTGCTCAACTAACACAACACCCATATCTCCACAAAGCTGAAAGTTTACAGAGCTGTGGTTATCCCTTCTCCCCTATATGGATGTGAGTCCTGGACTTTACCAAAGGCACTGGAGAAATTCAACGCGTGCTCTCCGCTCCATCCTTGGCATTCATTGACAAGATTGTGTCTCCAATCTGAAGGTCTTCGATCGTGCAGAGTGCACCAGCATTGAGTCCCTTTTTATCAGACCCTAGATGCGGTGGGTGGGACATGACCACCGTATGCCTCACCAGTTGCTCTATATTGTACTGGAGTCTGGGAAGAGACCTCAAGGTCATCCATGCAAGCTCTACAAAAGTGCTGTGAAAGAAACCCTATGCCACTGTGACATTCAGCCAAGGGAACC
Source organism: Candoia aspera (assembly GCF_035149785.1). NCBI lineage: Eukaryota > Metazoa > Chordata > Lepidosauria > Squamata > Candoiidae > Candoia > Candoia aspera. Next base: position 103,353,494 of record NC_086157.1, read on the forward strand.
AGAACCTGAGGCTGCTGACAGAACCTGCTGGTGAGCTCTATGCTATGAAGCTTCCACCAGCTTTGAAGACAGGTGCCACCAAAACCTGATAGAAACTGTGAGCAGCATCACAGAATAACACCCAGAGATACTACAACAATGGACTTCCAGCATCCCATTGTGCTAGACTCTGTGGTTCCAGACTGGGACAGCAGAGCCACCTCTGTGTTTACAGATGAACTGCACAACAACCTGTCTTCTTTGAACCTGAAGGATTTCCACATGTATATGGATAACCCTAATGCTTAGATCAGGCTCAAATTATCCTACTTTGGATACATTATGCAAAGTCCCAGCTCTCTGGAGGTAGGTCTAAAGCTGGGAAAGGTAAAAGAAAAGAGGAAAAAGAGGATGACCAGCAGCAAGGTGGAGGGACTCAGTTACAGTGGCAATGAGTGAACCATTGAGAGACTTGAAAGAATAGGTTAGGGATAGATTGTCATGGAGAAAATCTATCTACAGTATGTGATCGCTAGGAGTCAAAAATGACTTGATGGCACATAACCAATCAATACCTAGGTGTACAATAAGCAATAATCAGAACATTGGTAATATCTTTTTGTAGGAAATACATTTTTTCTATGTTATATCCCAAATGTCTATGCAACTGGTAAAAATTTTGCATTGTTAGATGTAACAAATTATTGTTGCCTAAGAACAGAAAGATGTGTCTAATGTGAATATTGCTGTTGTGTGTATATAGTGCATAAGTGTGTTTGTGTGTCTGTATACATTGTGTATGGGTATGTATATACACATGCACACGCATTTATGAGCATGATTGATTAACTTATTGATTTGGTGCCATCCAGATGGTGTTGACTGCTAACGACCACATAGATAGACCTTCTCCAGGATGATCTATTCCCAACCCCACCTTGCAGGTCTCCCAAGTACTAGTCTGAGGCATATTTCTTGACTGCTGGTTCCTTTACTGTTGATACTCAATCCTAAAAGGCAGAAGCTATCTATCACTTCAGTATCTTCAGCATCAGTTCTAAGGCTGCTGTTAGTCTTCTTTATAACTGTAGTCCCATTTTTTCACTGTGCTCCTAGAATTTGCAAATTATTTACATTTTCAGCATCAGTGTCATGAGCATAGCAGAGATTATTGATGTTTCTTCCCCAACTGTGAAGCCATACTCATCTTCTTCCAATCTAGCCTCCCCCAGCTTAGCCTGAGATTGTATACAACCTTGACACACTCCTTTGCTTACCTAGAACTAATCTGTTTCACCAAGTTTTTTTCTGGACAGTGACTTTCTATCCTGTGAATAGATTTTTGCAGGGATTCCCATTTTCCTAAGGACATTCCACAGCTTGACATGATCAACAAAATCAAAGGCTTTTCTATAATCAATGAAGCACATAATGACTCCTTTTTGGTATTCTTTGACTTTCTCAATTATCCACCATGCATCAGCAATAGAGTCTCTGCTTCCTCACTTTTAAAAAAAAAATGTTCAGTCCCTTTCTGCATAGGGTTCTAATCTGTGTGGAATGATCCTAAGCTTGTTTTGCTAGCATGTGAAATTTAGGATACTGTGCAATAGTTTGCAACTCTATTAAGTCTCCTTTCTTAGGTATAGTATGCAGACTGATCTGTCCCAAAAACTGTGTCATTCTCTAGATTTGCTGGCATAGGTTGGTTAGAACCTTTACTGATTCATCTTCTCTTATTTGCCATATTTCTCTAGATATCCCATCACTTCTGGTAACTTTCTGACTTGGTAATGACACTGTGTTGATCTAATTTTATCTTCTAATACTAGAGGTTCTTGTCTTCTAAGGGAATGTCTTCTAAGGTATCTTGGATGTTGACATCCCTGCTGTACAGAATTTCAGTATCCTCTTTGCATCTCTCCTTGATCTCCTTTGAATCAGTTCCTGTCTCTCCACTGGCATCCTTTAGCAGTCGGAAGTTTGGGATTGGAGGCCCTGAGTTCAAAGAGCTTTTGGAAAACTTTCCTTGTTTCTCCAGCTTGTTTCCATCTGTAATGTCTTTACCGATATCATTATAATTTTGTTTCTTGTCTCTTTTAACAGGTCTCTCAAATTCTTTAAGTTCCTTCCTGATATCTATGCCTTTCTTGCCTTTGGCTTCTCTTTTCCTCTTGTAAATTTCTACAGATGTGTAGTTCTGCTTTTGTCTGATTTTGGTGATTTCACATTCATCCTTACAAACTTATTTGGCTCCTTTCCACAGGTTTCTCTGGTTTTCTTTCCATAAGGTTCAGGACTTCAAAGTGATTTCTGATGTTCAAATTGAAAATGGCTCAAGATTACAGTATATCGTGGAAATTGGCTGGCTTTGTTCTTCCACTTTAGTTTGACAGAAGTTGCACATGAGCAGTACACAATCAGCCCCTGCCTACATCTCTACTGCTAAAAGTACTGAGTTCTTTGACATAGCCAATTTGATTTCTTTGTGTGTCATATGGTAATATCTAGGTACATGGGCATTACTTTGGTTCTCTGAAGAAGCAATGAAGAAATCACTGGATTGGCAGAAAGTGATAAGTCATGCATCATTTCTGTTTTCTAGCCCATATAGTCCTTCTTATTTTTTTCAACTTTGGCATTCTAGTCTCCAACCAGAAGAAGTACATCTTGTTTGCATGTTTTATTGAACTTGTTCATAACCCTCATCACTCTCTTCTGTACTAAATAAGCTGTACAGAAGATGAAAATAAACTTAGATAACCATCATGTTAAAGGGCTGCCTGAAGAGTCTATTTAATATTGTAGAGTCCTTGGTGCTCTCTGAACTTGGTTGTTTGCTTGCAGACATTTAATTACCCAACTAGGTAACATCATCAGTGCGAGTGAGTGTGGGGTTTGCTCCCTGTTTATATACAGTAGCTTGCCCTGCCAGTGTTGGTGGGGGTGTGATTTTTAAAGCCCTTCATGGCATGGGCCCAGGTTATCTGAGGAACCATCTCATCCCAATTACATTGAACTGTCCCACCTGGTCTGGCAGGACAGGCATGTTACAAAACCTGTCAGCTAAAGAATTCCAGCTGGAGGAGAGCCTTTTCTGCCATTGCCCCTACCCTGTGGAACATCTTGCCCCCTGAGTGAGGTTGGTCCCCACTCTTCTGGCCTTCAGGAAGAGCCAACTAGCCTGGGGATCTGATAGTTGTAGGCAGCCCTGGGGTTGGTTGGTGGGTAGAAAATGCTCTCTCCATTTTTTTAATTTTGTGTACCTTTTAATATTACTTACTTATTAATTTATGTATTTATTTATTTATTTTCTATCCAGCCTTTATTATTTTTATAAATAACTCAAGGCAGCAAACATACCTAATACTCCTTCCTCCTCCTATTTTCCCCACAACAACAATCCTGTGAGGTGAGTTGGACTGAGAGAGAGTGACTGGCCCAAGGTCACACAGCCAGTTTTCACGCCTAAGGCGGGACTAGAACTCTCAGTCTCCTGGTTTCTAGCCTGTTGCCTTAACCACTAGACCAAACTGGCTCTCTTTTTTACTTTCTTTTAACCTGTAAGCCGCCTAGAGTCACTTATACAGTGAGATGGGTGGCACAGAAATCAAATAAATTACTATTTGTAGCTCAGGGTTGAATTGTGGAGTTGTTGGTGCTCTCTGAGTCTTGTTGTTTTCTTGCAGACATTTCATTGTCAGACTAGGCAATATCCTCAGGGCAAAGAGGGAGTGGGCCTTGCTCTCTGTTTATATACAGTGGCTTGCCCTGATTGTGCTGGTGGGGCTGTTGCTCTCTCCTTGGGAATTCCTTGATTGCTGCTTGGTTGAGCAACTGAGTTAATAGTTCCTTGATTAGGGTATCGATTACGGTATTGTGTACTGTTTGATTGTTCATCTGGTGTTAATCCTGGTGTTAATCTTTGCATATCTGGGTGTTGATTGCTGGCAAGGAGGTGTTCTGGTCTTTTGTTTCCTTTTTAGCTTTTTTGTTGTCTCTTTCAAATGGTATGTAAATGTTGTTGACCTCTATGTGCCTGTTGATGGCTGACTTGTCTGAGTGCCAAGCTTCCAGGAATTCTCTAGCATTTTTGGATTTGGCTTGGTCTAGGATGCTCACAGTTTCCCAGTTAAAAGTAGACACTCTCCATGTGTTGTGAGATTAAGGAGTTTTCATCGTCTCTTCTGACTGCTAGTTGGTGTTCATGGAAGCATGGCACTCAGATATCAGCCATCAACATTTACATACCATTCAAAAGAGACAATAGAAAAGTTAAAAGACCAGAACACCTCCTTGCAATGACAGTGAGAACTATTAAGCAGTGGAACAGTTAGCTTCCCAGAGTTGTGGGTGCTCCATTGCTGGAGGCTTTTAAGAAAAGATTGGACAACCATTTGTCCAAGAAGGTCTGAGGATTCCTCCCTTGGGCAGGGGGTTGGACTAGAAGACCTCCAAGGTACTTCCAATCCTATGATTCTACGATTCTATAATTCTTGGGCAATGGAGAAAGTTGGAGGGCAAGAGGGTAAATACAGGAAAAAAGAGTGAGGTGTCCACTTGAGTATTCATCCTGCTTTGTTATTTTGTTAATTGCAGGTGGTCACATTAACATTCATATCCACTCTGGTTGGATTGTATTCACTGACACTGCTTTACATTTTTATGTATTTTCATTTCTCCCTCTTTCTTTGTAACCACTGATGGATAGAAGGATGGACAAACATATGAATTCAGGTGTTACAGAAAAGGCCAGTTTGTGGTGGGGCCCAGTTTATGTAATCCACTGTACCCAGAAAAGAACTTAGCTCCTATACTTCTCACCTTGAAAACCTTAGCTTTGATATGGGCATTTGGTTCCTAGCAATTTTCTTTTGGCAATTAAAATGAATTTGTGGGTTTTATGCTGTTGTTACTGATACGAATTAATGGGTTTCGGTTGCTGTTCTGTTGCTTCATACAATACATTGGGTCTTGGGAGGGAATGTTGTAAAAATGGAATGAATGAATGTTGAATTTATCATGTGAGGTGCAGGGAGAAATCTCAACACCAGCACTGCATCAGTGAGGCCTCATCAGTAGAGGCATCTATGTTTGGCTTCTATGAGTGTTATCTTCCATGGGAATGCAAGTTGTCTGCTTTAGTTGTACCTCCACCTGTAACTCAAATGTCTATGTTTGGATGAGAACCCTGAAGAACTATTTCAGAGGAAGGATTTAACTTTTATATTTACATATTGAGTTAAACACTTTTTTATAAAGTTTGAATAGAAGTGTGCAAACATCTGCTAGTGGATTCCATAAATTAGACCCCACCACAAACTGGCTTTTTGGGTAACATCTGAATTCAGGGCTTATATGTCTGTCTGACTGTCTATCTGCTAATGGTTTGGAGCCTGCCAGATGTTTATACTGGTTGATCCATGATTTTCACTTGCCTGCCTTTTATGTTTCTAGGTTTCAATTTTAGTTTTCAATTGAGTTTTTAATTTGGTTTTAAAGGGAGTTATTGTGTTTTTGTTAAATTGATTTCTGTATTTTGTTTATTGGCTGAATTATATGGTTGTTTTTAATTATGCGAGCCACCCAGTGTCACAAATGTGAGATCAGCAGCTATACAAATTGAATGAATGAATGAATAAATAAATAAATAAATAAATTGGGGAAGAGTCCAAAACAGTAAACTCTGACCCCAGATCACCTACATGAAAATTCATTTCTATCTTTAATACATTTTTATTTTTTTTATTTATTTATTTATCTAATTTGGCTCCAGCCAGACCATTTTTCTGTGGACTTTTCTATATGGCTAAGCAATTGTATATAGGGGACGCGGTGGCGCTGCGGGTTAAACCGCTGAGCTGTCGATCGGAAGGTCGGCGGTTCGAAACCGCGCGGCGGGGTGAGCGCCCGTTGCTCGTCCCAGCTCCTGCACACCAAGCAGTTCGAAAACATGCAAATGTGAGTAGATTAATTGGTACCGCTTCGGCGGGAAGGTAACGGCGTTCCGTGAGTCGTGCTGGCCACATGACCCGGAAGTGTCTATGACAACGCCGGCTCCAAGGCTTTGAAACGGAGATGAGCACCGCCCCCTAGAGTCGGACACGACTGGACTTTACGTCAAGGGAAACCTTTACCTTTACCTTTAAGCAATTGTATAGCACTTATTTTTTTTAAATAAGCACCTTACTTCTGCATTTTCAGCTCCTACTCCTGCTTCTCACTGTGTGTAAAATGGGATGAGCATTCTGAATCATATCTAGGATTGATCTGAGTTGACTGCATTAAATAAATAATCTTCCTGGAGTTAAATATATTGGATGGAGACAATTGTGGTGCTTTGGTGCCCATCTAGTCCTCATAGGTAATCCTTTTACTTGGTTCAAAATATATTGACCACTTCCATCATTCAGAAAAACTTATCAAAATTTCTGTTTTCCTGTGCCCTCATTCCAATGAATTTCTTTTTACCTTCTTAAAGTAATGACTATAGTAGCATAAAACTTTTGCCTGATACTTCTAGGATGTTCATTTTTTGCTCCATTACACATAGACTTGGCAAAATAAAATGTAAAATGAGCTATTTTTTTAACTAAGAATTGTTAAATGTATAACCATACACTATCATCTCACTAAATTCAACACAGCAGCATATTCCCAGTTAAGCAGATATAAGTAGTCACAGCAAAATAGCCACATCTATCACACATAAATATCACAAGCAGAGAAGGAAAATGAAAATGGCCAGAGCAAAACAGCCAAGATAAGCTGGAGAAATAAAACATATCCTGAAGAGGTTATACGATGATGGGAGAAATCTCTCCAATTTGTCTTCTAATAAATGAAACTTTTGTGACTGGTGATGCCTAGGGGGCTAACCATTTCTGTTAAAAGGAAAAGCACCCCTCCAGGTAGCCATTTTGTGGAAGTATTTACCACATGTTTTCAAAACTCCAGATCTGTCCCCGGCCCCACCAAAGTTGTCTATCCTTGATGGATAATTATTCTGACTGATAGCCACAAATAGCCAAAGAAAGTCTTCTAGTTTTAAGTAAACTAGAAAATGCAGCAAGCTCTCACACACCACTTTTACAACTTGCACAGGAGAAAAAAACTAAGCTGGTTCTTCCATTTCAGAAAATGATGTCTGCCATCCTCCTCAAGGTAAAAACATCTCTTTGGTTGACAATGGCTGCAACACAGAACTGACCACTCACAGTGGAACTTAGGCCCTGCCTCACTAAACAGAACTAGCCCTTGTATTCTGGATGCCTGCAAATGCTAAAATAAATAAGTAAATATTGCATTAGGGGAGGGGGCCATTATGCCTGCCAGATTTCTTCATTTCCTCTTTTGTTTGGAGTCAGATTCTGCTTTAGGGCTTAGCTTGTCTGGCCTCAGGAAGAATCATAAACTGATTTCTGATGTTCACCAGTGTATTCTAAGAGAGTTGGGATGAAATTAATAAAACTGGCTCAAAGCGCCATCTCCTGGACCCAGAAAAACAGGATACACACTAAACTTCTAAACCTTAAATAGTTATATAGTCATGTACACTGACCCAGTGACTCCTTTTTCAGTGAAGGCAGACCTGACTTCTTTATATAGTGCAGATTAATACTGTGCCGGTTATTATTCCCAAGAAGCAATATCTTAATGTTGCTGTAAAGAAATGGAAATATGTTGTTATTCATAATTTATAGAGAACCATTAATGAAAGAGCTGACATTCGCTGACCGTCAAAAGTTAAAGAAAGTCAGACCTGGTTGATTATTGTATGGGAGACCTCCAGATGGACAGTCAAGGAAGCATCCTGGAAGAAAATAAAGGCAAAACTTCTGTACTGTTACCAAGAAAATAATATGTCCATCCAATCACTATGGGCTAGACACAAAGGAGACTTTACATTACCATATAAAGGGATAAAGCTGGCCCAAACTGTAATGAGTTCTGGAACATAACAAATGAAGAAGGCTAATATATTTATCGTCAAGGTGTAAAAACCACATACTTACCTGTTGGGGAAAAAAGTACTTGTAGAGAATTATGGGGTTGTGGCATGGCCAGGTGCACACTAAATACTTCCTCTTCTTCCTCAATGGGAAGATGCCTGAAGGTGAGGATACAACCCAGTGGAGATACCAAGGTCAGAGAGAGTGGAAGAAGACATAGTCCAGAGTCCTGTATCTCCTACAAATAGGAGCTTGGTCCCTTAATCCTGAGCCATAGCCCATGATCCCTAAATAAAACTGTGATTGAACAATAGAAGAACAATGCTGGAGTTGGGGAAGTTCAAGATTAAGAGAGCAGGTACCTTGGGAAAGATATCTGCCTTCACCTTAATAATCACCAAATATCTCCGGTTAAGGCTAGGGAAACCATTTGTTCAAGCCTCTTATACTGGAAACTATAGTCTACTCAGTCCTGTGCCTGTCCTGTAGATTATACTTCTTGTCTTACAGAACTCTGTATTGTACTTTCTTGTTTTTGACTTATAGACTGGTCAAACATGATTTATACCTGTTCTGCCAGCTATAGACCTTATTGTTGCAAGATGTAATAGATTGTGCATCCTGTGTAGGTTCTACCTCTATAGGGAGAAGCACTGTGCATGTATACATGTAGACTTTACTAAAACATGATCTCTCTGCAGCCTGGCCACATGACCCCCTTCATGTGTTATCTCAAAGCCCATGTGTCATCTCAAAGTTTCTGGCACTCCTGATTTGTTATATTTGAAGCCTCCTCCCAACCTCTAAGATATTATCTCATTTCACTCATTTCACCATTTCACCATTTCACTCTGTTCAGATTACAGAGAGCACTTCAGAATCCCAGCTCTCTCCAGTCCAATAATATCCATAGCATCCAAACTTTATTTATTTATTATTTATTAAACTAATTGATATGGCCTCCCAACACAATGACTCTGGGCAGAGTTAATTATTCTCCAATTAATTATTCTCAAATTGTTCTTGAGAATGTAATTTTAAAGAAGCTTGCACAAATCAAATGAAGCTCACACAGATTTATTTAGTAAATTATTTGGTAATTGGATAGAGGGTAGGTAGGTAGGTAGGTAGGTAGGTAGGTAGATGATAGATACTGTAGAAGATAAAGATCTCTGAAACTATTATCTGATTTACATCACTGTAATAACTATTTTTGTTTTTATTAGATGCCATTCTTGTTTCTATTAGATGTCCTGATACATTCTTCAATTTCAAGAGAAGTCATACAGCACAAACAGTAAAGTGAGAAATTATTTAACAGTGACACATGGAGAGTATTAAGAGGAGAACTCGGCAAAACATCTCAGCTCCCCTGATCCCCAATTATTTGCTTTTTTTCACAATAGTTTTTCTGGGCTTGTTCTCTCAAAGGACCTAATCAAATTCTTTCGTGTATGTTTCTGATAAACAAGACGAATCACAACTTTTTTTATTCATTTCTAGTGAGAGAGAAACTATCATAACTTAACTTGAACAAATGTGCTATTCTGTACTCTGTTTCACTGTGAAACAGTGTGTGCATGTAGAAGCAGGGATGCGGAGAGGCAGGATTCAAAATGAGCGTATCTGAAATATCTGTTTTTACTAAAAGGCCATTGATTAATAGAAGCTGTCTTATTGAATAAATAGCTCATCATAATTCTTCACATCAGAAAGATTTACAGTTGGATATCACTATTATCACAGTCATCAGGGGTTCATCGAGCTGAGCATCACCTACACCAGTGTTTCTCAGTTGGTGGTATCTATAGCAATGATATACTAAGAAACAGTTTAGGTGGGATACAAGTTCTTTCCATACTTAACTGCACACCATGAAAGATGGGACAAACTGATGGATGCATCTTCTTGTTGCCTCCAGTGTGGTCTTTCTGCTCACATATTGCAACTCTTTTGGGCTTAGGAGAAGCCACTTGTCCACTTAATGTATTTGTTATTCCACCTAATGCACCAAAGGGATGACTTTGGAACATCTTTCCTATAAAAGATGGTGATGATGATGATGATGATGATGATGATGATGATGTAACACAATACTTGCATACAATAAACAGATAATTCTCAGAAAAAAATGGTCTTTTTTCCCATCAAGATAGGACCAAACTGATGTACTCCATGTACTCCGTTGATGGGACCTAAGGTACAGTTGGTTGAAAACCATGGACCTACTCTAATCAGCAGTTGCTTTCCAAAATTTCAGACAGGTTTTTTCCAGCTCTGTGTGGAAACAATATGCATTAAACTTGGGAATTTGCTGTCATATTGTTTCCCAAGAAGGGAGTCACAGTGGATTGCAGAGTCATAAAATCATTGAGTTGGAAGGAAGCATTTAGGTCACCAAATGTAATTCCCTTCCCAGGATAGGAATCCCAGTTAAAGCATCCCAGACAGGTGGTTGTCTCACCTCCACTAGAAATCATCCAAAGAAAGAGACCTTACCTTTTTTTCAGGTAATTAGTTCCACTGTTGAACTGCTGTTATGTTAGGAAGCTTTTTCTAACATTCAGTTATGCCCTTATGAGCTCTTGTCTGGATCACTGTAATGTGCTCTACATAGGGCTGCCCTTCAAGAGCATTCAGAAGCTTCAACTGGTGCAAAATGGCACCAGGTACTCAGCACATGTAACACCACTACTCTGCAAGCTGCATTGGATGTCAGTGTGCTTCTGGGTGCAATTCTAGGTGCTGGTTGTCACCTTTAAAGCCCTTCATGCTTATGACCAAGTTACTTGAGGGACAATCTTTCCCCAATTGTTTCTACCCATCCGATCCAGTCAGGCAGGATGGGCATGCTTCAGGTCCCATCGACCAAAGAAGGCCAGTTGATGAGGCAAAGAAGATGTGCCTTTTCTGCTGTAGCACCCACCTTATGTAACATCCTCCCTCCAGAAATCAGGATGGCCCTGTCCCTGCTGGCCTTTTGTAAGGCCCGAAAGACCTGGTTCTGTACCTCAGCCTGAAGCGTGTCTGCCCAGAGTGTGTGCAGACACGCTTCATGGCTACGTCAGTGGTTTGGGTTTGTTGTTTCTCAGCTGCTTTGTATTTTAACTTTTGTCATGTTTGTAATTGTTTTTATTTTATTCTAATTCTGTCTGCTGCCCAGAGTCACTCACTGAGATGAGTGGCCATATGAATTGGATGGATGGATGGATGGATGAATAAATAAATTCAAGCAGCATCTGCCTCCCTGAAATTTAAATCAATTATTCCATGTCTTGCAGTGTGACTCAAGAGAGCACATACCTTGACCTTCTATGTGACGTCCTTCCAGGTATTTGAAGAGTTCTATCTTATCCACCTTCAGTCATCTTGTCTAAAGGCTAAACATATCCACTTCCTTCAATCTCTCTTGATAGGACTCAGTTTCTAATAATCCTCACTATTCTGAATCTGTTGCACTTTCCCAGGATTTAAGGTGAGCTCTGAGTAAGATGGAATGATTGCTAACCATGCTTTGAAACTATCCCTCTGTTGATGTAGCCAAATATATATATTTTCTCTCTTTACATCAACATCCCCTTGCTTATTTAAATTCAGTTGACAGTCAACTAACTACCATTCCAAGATCTGTTTTTTCACAAGCACCAGTACCAAGGAAAGTATTCTCATCCCATACCAATACATTTTATTTTTTTCCCTAAGAATACAATTTTATACATGTCTCTGAAAAAGGTTACTCTTTTATGTTCAGTCCATTTTTAACATATCAAACTTAATTTGAATTTTATTTCTGTCTTAACTATCCCAGTTAAATATCATCTGCAGATCTGATGATCATTCTATTCACCCCTCTATCTAAGTCAGTAGATAAAGTTTGAAGAGTAGAGAATTCAGGATTCATATTTGTGGCATCTGATTCAGTGCCTTTATCAGCTTTGCTGAGTAACCTTTGAAGAGCCTTCTCTGAGTATGATTTTCAAGCCAGGTACATAATCACCTGTGATACCATTCAGCCTATACTTAACTAGCTTGCTAATCAGCATGCCATGTTTATTTTGTCAAATACTTTGCAGAAGTCAAGATATGCTGTATTATGTCTATAGCGTGTTCATAATTTATTAAGGAAATTAACCATTTAAAAATAATGGATATTTGCATATTCTCGGATAAAAGAAATCCATCTTATTTTCTCAGATTAAACCTGCAATACTAAATACACATGCCTGGGATTAAATTACATGGAATAGCTGGATCCTAAAGATCACTTTCAGACAAACTGAAATGTCAAATGAAAACTCTTCTTTTGGATCTTTCTCTGTGACTCATTTTTATCTAAGCATTGCCCTTTGGATTTCTGGTTGCACCTGTAAAATTTATCAACAAATTATGCTGTTTTGCTACAAATAGCATAACTCAAACCCACTTACTAAATCTGCCAAATTACCATGCCTTGCATATACTGACTGTTTTTTATCAGACTGATTCTAATTTTACTTTTTTTCCTACTTTCATCAGTACCCTTTATTGTTCCTTTTCAGTGATGTACTTACTCCACAAATGTGACACCATCCAATTTACCATCATCTGTGAATTCAGCTGACATGCTTCTCTTGTCATTATGAAATACAAATGAAGTTGTTAAATAAACCAGAATGTACATGATTTGGCCCATTTTCCTAGGAATAAACTGAGTTTTATAGGCAATTCATTTCAGTAAACACCCCAAGGAACTGCAATAATTACCTTTGGTGTATTACACCAGCATTCTCTTTATTCTAAAGAAAGTTAACTTTTAGATGCTGCTACTCATATTTTATTGGGGTTGCTGAAATGATTTAGCTATCTGATTCATCTAGGCCAATGCTGCTATTTACTTATGCTGGAGGTATCTTCTCTGAGATAGCATTGCACTTCTTTCCCATCTCTGCTACTTGATTTCCTTCCATTGGAATCCCAGAGATTAAAGTTAATCCCTCTGCATCAAGGTCCAGCAATATTTTCAGGTGCCAGACACCATGACATAAATTCACATTATGGTGCAGGGACCAAAAGAGAAAGACTTGTAATTGAAAAATAAAATCAAAATGGCTGAAATCGCTGTTGAGCACCACACAGCTGGTCAAGAGCAAGAAAGCAAGAATTGCACAGGCTTCAATAGAATTCAATAATGCTAGAATTGGGGGTAGGTACAGAATCTTGAAAATGCAAGAGGAATTTTCAAGCTTTATTTATTTGTGAGTTTATTAAAGCAGAGCCTTTCAGACTGTTTTGAACCATCTCTTCCCAGGTTTCTTACTACCTGGACTTAGCTGGCATTCATGGGGTAAGCTAACAATGTATAACATTCTTTCTATTACTCTCCCAGCCTCCCAATATAAGAGCTGAGGCTCAGGAGTTCATGGCCACAATGGCAAGCATGGACTTGATCCAGATTGTTGACAGCCAGACACACAGAAGGGATCCCACCCTGGACTTGCCTCAGAGCAGTGGCACATGATCTGGCATTAGGGGGTGTTGTCATCAATCCCTTCTGGCTTTGGAGTTCTCTGTGGTTGGCCCCCACTGCAGGGAGGAAGTAATTATTCACTTGGTCTGTCCCAGGTAACTGATGGACCCAGTTGAATTTCAGAGGCAACTTGGGTTTATTCCCAAAACTCTGTGCACGCTCCAGCTGAGGACTTAGTCACAGCTTGGAATGAGCTAGTGATGGTCCGAGATCAGGTCACACCTGTGCAGATTCTCTATGATCCTGTAGAGTTCCCTGGTTTCCAAGCAGCTTTGGGAGATGAAACAACACAAGAGATACTTAGAGTGTTGCAGAGGAAGAGGAATACAACCAACGATGGTAACAGCCTTTATTAGGACTTACCTGGTAGTGGTAAGAGTGGTGAAGCTGGCTCACTTTTCCATTCTTATTGAATCTGCAGATAGCCAACCAGCAGCCTTGTTTTGGGTAATCAAATCCCTCCACAGGTAGAGAGGAAATGGGGGAGCCCTAGAAGGTTCTCTTTGAAGACTATTCAAGGCGTCTATCAGACAAAATCACTTGGATCCACTCAGAGCTGGATTCTAGCTAGGAAGAACCTATGGAAGGGACTGAGGGTCTTGTCTGGTTAGCTCTGAGAAAGTGGACAGGGTTCTCGGAGTTGTGAGCAATGCCACCAGTGTTTTAGATCCATGTCCCTCCTGGTTGGTCAAGGCCAGCCACGAGTTGGTATGTACTTGGAGGTCTTGCTTTTCTGTTGGAGGGATAGGTTCCACATGTTTTGAAGGAGGTGGTGGTCTATCTCCTTCTCAAGAAGCCATCCTGGGATCCAATAACATTGGACAACTTTCATCCAGTTTTCACCTTTCCTTTTTTAGGGAGGGTGGTGGAGAAAGTTGTAGGTACACAGCTTCTAGGGGTCCTGGAAGAAGCAGATTATTTTGACCCTTACCAGTCAGTGTCCAGGGTATAATATAGAGACAACATTGGTTGGACTTGTAAATGACTTATGGAGGGCTTGAGACAGAGATGATGCATCCATCCTTGCCCTCCTAGATGTCTCAATGACTTTTGATACCATTACCATGGTACCTTCTGGACCAGCTTGTGGGGTTGGGAGTGGGGAGAACTGTTATGCAGTAGTTCTCCTCCTCCTTCTGGGGCTAGTTCAATCAGTGTTGTTGGGGGAGAAGGGGTCTAGCCTTACACTGCTCTTAAATAAAGAGGGCTCGACTCTATTTCTTTATTCATTTGTTTGTTTGTTTGTTTGTTTATTCTTCAAATTTAGTCACCACCCATCTCACTGTTCCCATTACTATTTAATATCTACCTGAAACCACTGGATGAGGTCATCCATTGGCACATGGTAAAATACCATCAATGTACTGATGATACTCAGCTTTATATTTCCATCCCCTTTTTGTTTTAATAAATTTTATTAAGTTTCAAGAGAAGAGTACAAACTACAAAAAAAAACCTACAAAGAAGGAAAAAAATACTAAAAAGGTGCAAAAACACAAGATTTTTTTTTTTTCAAATTTATGAAAAGATGTGCCTTCAGACTTTTAACAGCAAGGATATACAAAAATTTCCATAACCGATCTCTTACTCTATATTAAACCAAAACACCACATTATTTCTATAAGTCATTCCACTTTAGCACATAATAAAAATCACCAAGTACAGTTACTCCTCCCCTTATATTAAAATAAAAGGAAATAAATTCATATAAACCTCCTAAACATCTTTCTCCCCGCCAAAAGATAACACATATTTAATTATTCCCTTCCTACCACTATTCTGTACATTTCTGTCTACTAAAATAAGAATCAAATTAAAAAACACATAGATTGTCTATTATACTTGATAATACAACAGTTTTAATAATCTTAATCTTAATAAACCCAAAAAACAGACTATTTGAAACAATGACCTTAAATAAAATCCTTAAAACCATCACAATAAACACATTTCAACCCTAATAATCTTAATCCAAATCTTTAAAAGAAAATGACATCAATCAAATCCTTAGAGCAAACCAGATAAAAATTCTTCAACCCTTATCCCACTTCAAAATAAACCAGAGCATTCACATATCCCCACAACGTGCACAGAGCTTTTCTCTTGAAAAAATCAAACAGCCCAACTGCCCCCCTCAAAAATTCCAGCTTCTTTTCATGGCATTCCACCAGAAAATCAATTTCACTTAAGGCTTGCAGATCTCTCTCTCTCCCTTAAATTTCTCCAAGTCCACTATCCAATCTTCATCCAGCATCTCAGTAAAAATCCCAGTATCACTCTTAGAAGAAACATTTCTATCACTGTTGAATTCCTCAGTTTCATTCACCATATCCCCAACCTGATGGCACATTTTAAATCTCGTATTTTGCACGATGTCCTGAATATCTTGCATAAAAGCTTGGTAGAAGTCAGAAGGAATCTGCTTAAATTCTTGGTGGAATTCAGAAAAAAATCTGTTTAAAATCCTCCATGTCTCACACAGTAGATTATGGCATCCCCTAGGAGCTTAACCAGTGAAAATAGAGGATATGAAAAAGTTCCAAAATGTATTTACATAAGCGAAAGTGAGATAAGCAGACAGTTCCCAAGGGAAAGTAGAAACAGAAAGCTGAAGGTTTAAATCAGCTGATTCAACATGTAGGAAAATGGTAATATCTTCAATTTTAATACAAAAATAATAACAGGAAGACAATTGTTTACCCTCAATCCTCTTTATATTTGGAAGGAGAATGAAATCCAAAACTTAAAAAAAACATTTTTTAAGAAGTAATCTCATAAATAACGATAAGCATCAAGAGAGCCAGTTTCTCCTTGCTGTAGAAAGCCTCTCTTGGGGAACATATACTTAAAAAAATATATAAATTTGGTGATCTAGAAATGAGGTGGCTGGGCTTAGTGTCCCTTTAAGGCTACAGTGCGGCTTGGAAAATGATGACATCCCTGCCTCCCAGATGGCTCTTAACCAGTCGAATGCAAAATGCTGTTTGTGATCTTCTGCCTGCAAGCAGCCAACAGGAGGACAGATGGGGTGATTCCAAGTGTTCTCCTTTATCTGGAGAACATTTCTGGGCATCAGGAGAACCTGCCTGAGCCCAAAAAAAGTTGCCATCTTGTCAGCTCCGCCTGTTAAGCCCACGGGCAAAGCCACTCAATCCGCCATTCCCCATCGGAAGCCTATATTTCCATCCCTTGATGCTGTCACTATTCTTACCCAATGCCTGGGGGCTGTGAGGATCAGGATAGGGGAAAACAGGCTGCAGCTAACCCTGGCAAGGCCTAGTGGCTTTAGTGTTTGGGGCTCCCTGAATCCAGTGATTTTTCATCTTTAACTCTTGATGACATACTACACCCTCAGACAGAGTTGGTGTACAATCTGGGGGTCCTCCTGGGCTCATGGTTCCTGCTAAAAGAGTTCAAAGAGCAGGGTCAGGGGGACATTTCCATGGATTTGTCTTGGGCACCAGCTGCTCCCCTTCCCAGACTGGGAGTCCTGTTCACTGTCATTCATGCATTACTCACTTTGCAGTTGGATTACTGCAATGCACTCTACAAGAGGCTGTCCCTGAAGAACACTCAAGAGCTGAAGATGATACAGAATGAAGCAGTGCAGGCAGTTTTTGGTCCTGAACATAGCAGCATGTATGGTCTTGGCTGTTTCAAATTTCACCCCTACAACACCACTGCTCCGTGAGCTGCATTGGCTTCCACTATGCTACTTGGTATGATCCAAAGTGCTGGTTATCATTTTTAAAGCCCTCCGTGGCATGGGGTCAAGCTACTTGCTGGACCATCAATCTTCAAGGTTCCAGTTCCACCAGATAAGTTTTCTAAAAGTAGTTAAATAAATAAGGACCATGTCATAAAATAAATCCAATCTCCCTTAGGTGTTGCAATGACAGCCCCACAGTGAAGGGGGAGAAAATGCTACCAGAGTTCAATCAATCTAGGTAATAGGCCATGTCCAGCAAACCCTGGAACTCAAACTCTACGCAACCAATCAGGGACAGGAAATGTTTCTTTCTCTCTCAGATGAGCTTTTAATAGGTTAGAGAAGCAACTCTATTTTCTCTGTGTCCTTTATCTTCCATCCCAACAAGGAATCTGTCCTGGCTTTCTTCTGCAAACTAAGGACTAGCTGCCCTAATCCTAGAATGAGGATTGGTGAACCAAAATAAACGAATCATCCTGGGAAAACATGGATCTAAATGCAGTTAGGAACCTTTGTGTTACTCTGTATTATGGACTGATCTGAACTGTTCTTTGTGTCCTTGCTACAGTTCTATTCTACTTGTGTGTGTCTATAGGATCCTTGCTCCTGCAACAGTCCTGATCTCCATTTTCCTTTCTCCATTGCCCTTTTGAGGTAAACTGTTTCCTTAACTGTTAATATGCATAATGAATAGCTGTATCTTCTCATTATACTGGTATGTTCATCCTGCCAGAAAAATAGCCTAATATAAACTGCAGTTCTGATCCTGCAAAAAAGACAGAAGGAACAAAGGCAGAAATATCTTCCACTTTTTTCCCAGGGCAAAGCACATTATCCTTGAATGAAAGCAATGATGGCAGTCTACAGAAAGACCATCCCCCAGATCAGGGAAGTTGCAACAGCAGAACTTTTGAAGGAAGGACTTAGGGACCCCTCTGGAAGGAGCCAAAAGGGCCAACCCACCACATCCTTGTTTGTCAGTGTACAAGCAATGCACCATTACAAGCTGATACAGTTGCTCCCGTAATGGTGAATATCAGTTTGACATCTGCAATAAGGGCTTTCGAAACGCACTTCTATGCCAAATCCAGGGAAGGATTCATTAATAAATGAACTGGATTGTCACCAAAAGGAAACTTCTTAATTAATTCAAATTAGAAAGGGTGGGGTGGGGTGGAATTCCATCTATACAAATAGCTTGATTTAAAAATAACATGACTAACCTGCTGGTAAAAATATATCTATTCAGATCACACATGGACAGGGTTATGCCCAAACCAATCACCACTTGTATACATTTTAAGTGGCATTAAAAGAAAAATAAATGACTCCTTTTAGGGATGATGTTTCAGCAGTGCTTGGTTCAGTTAAATTGTTCTCCCTGTAATAGCAAGATATCATCTAAGGTGATTGGTTATCCAATGGGATTACATCATCTCGTATATTATTTGTTCCCTGGGTGGCCAGGAGCAACCATTGTGACCAATCAGAAAGGAGAAAAGCAGGTATTTCCTTGGAACATAAGATGGTCTAAATCATGAGACACAAGAGTGTATGTAAATGTTGCTCCCGTGTCTGGCTGTTAGCATGACGTACAGTACTTATAAATCTCCATTCATTTAGGAATTCCAATTTGTCAGTCAAAACTTCTTCCCTCAAACAAATATAAGAGCCATTATCAAGATGAAAAGAGATATAGTACAAGGCATTGCATGGAATGCTTGATGCACTAAGGAGGAAAATGAACACATATTTGCCCTAGTCAGGCATTTCTTTCCCCATGATAAAAGGGAGAGCATTATTCCCCTAGAAAGTCTTGTCTCCTGGAGCGTGTTACATTTCCCATGTTTACCAGTCATTGTGAGCTGAAAAGTGGATGTGGGGAACCTTCTTGAGGTGGATTCTCCTGTGGATTCAAAACCTAGTTGTGCGATCTTCTGAACTCTGTGGGGACTTTCTTCTATAGAGACATTTGCTCTACAGTTTTCAGAGTGTCACAAATGAGAGGACAGTAAGGTACAACAAAACTTTCCAGAGCATTTCCCCTTACCTCCACATGCAGAAAGAGAATATTCAGATCTGAAACACTTCATGTAATTTGTTACGTCTCCTTTCATTCCAATTATAGCTTTGGTG
Organism: Candoia aspera; assembly: GCF_035149785.1. Lineage (NCBI taxonomy): Eukaryota > Metazoa > Chordata > Lepidosauria > Squamata > Candoiidae > Candoia > Candoia aspera. Next base: position 103,372,776 of record NC_086157.1, read on the forward strand.
ACCTCTTTTGAGAGAAGTTTCTAAGGGAACTCATTCTAGGAGCTCACTTGTACACTGCCATTAGTAAGGGACTTAATTTGTGGATCTACTGGGTGGTAGCATATGGAGGAACTGAAAACACAAAGCAATAAAACAAGGCATTTCAGGGACCCTGAAGTGCCCAAAGGCTATATCTGTGTTTAACAGATACATAATTTTCATGGGGAATTTGGGGTTCTTTTTGGTTTTTTTCAACACACCTGCAAAATTATGCTAAAGAAAAGATGTTGAACTAAAAGTACGTTCATCTCTGATTCCATCCTCTTCCTTTCATGACCTAGCATTGGTTTGCATCAATCTGCAAAGTCCAGGGACAAGGTTAGGAGAAGAACAGAATATTGTACTTTACTGTTCCCTTGCTAGCTGATCGTGAATGAAACAGGCATGCAGCAAACACAGGGACAATCATTCACACTGGTTATGTTGAAAAATCCATATTTGTTCACAGCACTTAAAACTAAGATTGTAAGGAGCAGTTTTACACCAAGATGGACCATGGAGAACCTGGATGGGGAAGCTGTGGCCTTTCAAAACTTGCTGAATGTCAGCCTCCAATAGCTTGAGCCACTGTAGTCAATGGTGAGAGATGTTGGGAGTTAAAATTCTGCAACATCATATTGCTCACTCCTGACCTATCTACTAGAGCCTATTCTGACTTGCACTGGCTGTGTGTACTGTCAGCAGACTACAGATCCAGGTAGTAGTCAAACAGAAAAGGACAGGCTTACAATGAGGGGGTCCTGGACTCACAGTGCCTGTGGAGCAGCATGCATTGCATAGCTTCAGCTGGTGTGCCAGCTGCAGTTTTACATGGAACAGGGTGCACTGAAGGTGATCGCTCATGTCCTTGTCATCTCTCAATTAGATTACTGTAATTTGCTTGATCTGGAGCTGCAGCTGAAGACCTCTCAGAAACTTCAGCTAGTCCAGAACACAGCCAAAGAAATATTCAGTGTTCAGTTGCAGTTCCACATTACACTTCTGCTTTAAGAGTTGTTGCCAATAGGTTCTGAGTGCAATTCAAGGGGCTGGTGCCCACTATAAAGCCTGTATGAGTTGATGCCTGAGTATCTTCGGGACTGCCTTTCCCCAATATCTCATAGCATACAAAATTAAAGCCTCATGGGCTGAATGGGGTCATTTCTGCTGTAAAATAATATTTTGGATGCTAACTGCCTTCCTGTTGTTTACATTTCTTCTTCTGAACATGTCTCTACCTTATGACTACAACACTTCCTGTAGAGTTTCAGGGTATGGAATTTAAGAAAAATGTTCTAATAGGAGATAATATCTGTACCTCAGGGTTGAACGGTGGAATTCTTGGCTGTTTGCTTGCAGACGTTTCATTACCCAACTGAAATGTCTCATCATCAGGTATCATCATCAGCGTGAGTATTAGGTTTGCTGCCCGTTTATATATAGTAGCTTGATACATGGTCAGTCTGTAATAAAGCTGGCCTCATCCACAACTTGATTGTAGAGGATAGAACTGACCTTGTTTGCATTACTGAAACCTGGCTGGGGGAAGAGGGGATTTCCTTTTCTGAAGATGTGGCCAGCCAGGTTTCATGTGAGTCATCAGCCATGGACTCAGGGTTGTGGTGGTGGGGTGGTTGTTATTATCCAAGAAACTTTAGTGGCTTTCAGGGATGCTACTCCAGTATGGTCATTGCCCCATGACTAGAGGCTGTGAGGTTCTGGATGGGGGAAAACAGGCTTCAGCTTTACCCAGGCAAAACTGAGTGGCTTGGGTTTCAAGGCCTCCCAAGCTCTGGAGATTTTCCATCTCAAACTCTGCCTGGGGGTGTACTTCTCCAGTCAGAGTGGTGCACAGCTTGGGATTCACAGATCCTGCTCAAAGAGCAGGTGGCAGCCGTGGCCAAGGTGGCCTTTGCACAGGTTCAGTTTTTTATGCTTGTTTCTGGATAGGAAGCTTTGCTGTTGGTGATTCTTGCTTTAGTTATCTCTCATTTGGATTACTGTAACCTGTTCCACATAGGGCTGTCCTTGAAGTGCATTTGGAAGCTGCAGCTCATCCAGAATGCAGCACCATGGGCAGTTTTGGGTGTATCTCACAATGCCCATTCAAGGGACTTGTTGTCACCTATAAAGCCATTCATGGCATAGGCCAGGCTACATGCAGGACCACCTTTTTCCCACTGTTTCTGCTAGCCCTACCAGTTCTAGCAGAGAGGAAAGTTGTAGGGAGTAAGAAAAATGACCTTGACAGAGATATGCAGAAGTGGTTACCTAGACAAAAGGAGCTGAAGAGAAACAACATTCGGAAGCATCTCAGATTCCTCCCTAATTTACTGAACTGTAAGAGGAAGGGGAAGATACAGCACAATCAGACTTGCAAGGTTCTGTTACAATGTGAAAGGTGAAAGGGCCCCTGTGCAAGCACCGAGTCATGTCTGACCCTTTGGGGGGATACCGCTTTCGCGATGTTTTCTTGGCAGACTATAGCAGGGTGGTTTGCCATTGCCTTCCCCAGTCGTCACCTTCTCCAGCAAGCTGGGTACTCATTTTACCAACCTCAGAAGGTTGGAAGGCTGACTTACAATAGCCAATCTCAATAAAAGTAGTTTTCAGCCTTCCTGGAGAGTTGATTTCCTGATCTGGTCTATCAGGTGGAATTGACAGCATGCTCCAGGCCCTTCCATTAAACAGTGACTTCTTGTTGGACCCAAGTCATGCTTTCTCTGTGGCAGCACCTGCCCTATGGAACAGTAACCCCCTAGAGATCTGGATGTTAGCCTTTTGTGAAGCTCTGAAAACTTGGCTTTGTCCACAGGCAATTGGACCAAGTTAGGCAAGCTGTGTTGTGGATGGGATTTTAGGACTGGAATGTATCATTTACATGGGTTATTGTTTTTAATTGTTGGGGTTTTTTAAATCTTTGAACACTGCCCTGAGTCACTTCTATGAGATAGTGGCCATATAAATTATCTAAATAAATAAATAAACTGATTCAACGCAACCAATTCCACTGAAATCTAAGGAGAACTCTGAGCTGAGGTGATTTCATGTTTTGTTATTTGGGTTTATGTAAAAAAGAGTTAAAATACAAAACACCCAGCATAAAAGCGCTGTTTACAGGAGAAATTAAGCATATCTAGGTTATCTTCAGACCTAACAGTTTCTAACCACTATCTCCATGGTACCAAATTTGATCGCTTCTCTGGAAATTTCACAGTCCTGGTTATTTAATAGGAAATGCACAATTGCCTGTTGGGATAGATAGCTGAGATAATTTATGATTAGAGGAAAGATTAATTCCATCCTCCAAGAATGATAGATAGGATATCTCAGGAGGACATGTGCAACTGTCTCAATTGTGTCTATATCTGGACATATGCAGAAGTGCTCTTGGGAGGGAATGTTATTAAATCTCCCTGTCTGCACCATCAGAAGCAGGATGTCAAAGCATGACAATGTAAGTGTCTTCTATATGAGGGCACAATGATATGATAAAAATATTGGCAGGTCTAAGAGGTGAATCCATGAGCTTATTGCAACAGCTGGAAAGTCTAAGGTGTTAAACCTATCTCTTTGCACGTTAAGATCTAAAATCTAAAAAACAACAAAAATCTAAAAACAACATTTACATACCATTCAAAAGAGACAATAGAAAAGCCAAAAGACCAGTACACTCCCTTGCCAGCAATCAACACCCAGATATGCAAAAATCAACACTAGGATTAACACCAGATGAACCATCAAACAGCACAATACACCCTAATCAAGGAACGATTAACTCAGGCAATCAACCAAGCAGCAAACAACAGCCCAATCAAAGAACTCCCAAGGAGAGAACAACACCCCCACCAACACAAGCAGGGCAAGCCACAGTATATAAACTGAGAGCAAGACCCACTCCCTCTTTGCCCTGAAGATGTTGCCTAGTCTGGCAATGAAACGTCTGCAAGAAAACAACAAGGCTCAGAGAGCACCAAGGACTTCACATCTAAAATCTCTATTTGACCTCACTCCAGGCTTTATCTAGTGCAGTGTTTCTCAACCTTGGCAACTTTCAGATGTGTGGACTTCAACTCCTTGCTGGCTGAGGAATTCTGGGAGTTGAAGGTCACACATCTGAAAGTTGCCAAGGTTGAGAAACACTGATCTAGTGATCTCATGTATCACTAAATTCATGAAAAGTACTTCCATGTATAATAGTAATGATGATGATAAACAAAATGACAAATAATACATTTATAATTAATATTATAAAGTTAAAAGTCAAATGGGAAAGCCCATCAAGCTGGTGGATACAAAGGGTGTAATATCTCTTGCAGAGGATATCACTTCCGCAGCATCATTACAGAAATCCAGGAATAAGTCATACTGAAACCCAGTTTAAAGCTGCCTTAAGAGGAAGAAAGAGGGCAGCCAAAATGATTGGGGGGCAGGGGGAACCCTTCCACTATAAGAAAAGCCTAGAACATATGGGACTTTAGCCTAGGGGAAAAAAAGAGACAACTGAAGGGGAAATAAGGGTGAGATATATAAAATCATGTATGGCATGGAGAAATAGATAGGGTGAAGTTTTGCTTTCTCCCTGTGAAAGGACTAAAGACTAAAACCAGCGACTCATCCAGTGAAACTGTTTGGAAGGAGACTGAACAGAAAAAAAAAGCCTTCTTAATTCAGTGCATAATTAGGATGTTGTTGTTATTGTTGCTATTGTTGCTATTATTATTATTATTACTATTATTCAGGATATTTGAGGGACCACCTGTCTTCAGTGGATTCTGCCTGTCCTACTAGATCCAGAAGTGTAAGTGTGTTCCTGGTCCCCTCTGTGAAATAGTGTCATCTTATGGGACCTAGGAGGCAAGCCTTTCTGTCACAGCACCTGCCCTATCAAATAGCCTCCCCCTGAGGTTCAGAGTGTCCTGACCCTGTTGGCCGTTTGAAAGGCTTTAAAACCATGGCTCTTTCCTCCGGCCTTAGGGCCAGGATGTTAACATGTCTGGTCTGCCTGATTTAGGAGTTTTTAACCTGGCATCTCTACTGTTTTCATCAGTTTCCTATTGGTTTTATGTCTTATCACCCAGAGTTGATTACAAGATGGGCAGTCATACATTTGCATAATAAATACATTATCTGTGGAATCATTACTACAAGACATGGTAATGACCACTAATTTTGAACATTTTGAAATGGGATTGGAAAAAATCATAGAGTTCAGGTCTATCAGGAGCTATTCATCTTGAAAGCTCAGTGTTACCTTTAAGTTGGCAACAGTATGCCTTCAAATGCTAGTTGTAGGGGAATAATGGCAAGAGAAGGGTGTATCTCCAACTCCTGCTAATAAGCACCCCAGAGAGAGCTGGTGGCCACTATGAGAAACAAATTGCTAGACTAAGATGGACTTTGGTCTAATCCAGCAAGGCTATTCCAATGTTCTCGTGTGAGGTTGAATGCATTGTTATTTTGATCTGCCAACCCATTTATTATTGGCAATATGCTAGCTAAATTATAAACGATTGTCCATCCCTGGTTTAAGCTTTATCTATTGAAAAATTGTTGCTTAATTAAGTTCCACAATGGAACCAATGAGTGAACCAGATGGTCCATTTATGGGGGATTTTCATCAGTTTGTTTCTTGGTAATTGTCACTATTTTTACGATTATTAGAAGAATTTTGTTGGAACAAACCAAAAGTGCATCCAATACATGTCAGGATCCAGTTTCAAACTCTGATCAGGTGGATGTCTCCAAGAAGTCCAAAGATAGACTGTTTAGGTCTTTTGATCCTGGTACTATTAAGAAACCCAATTCAAATTCCATAGAATTAATTTTAAATAAGAAGTGGTAGGATTGCAGCTTTGTGAAATTTATTTTATTTATTTATTTGTCAAATTTTATTACCACCCATCTCTCCCCCAAATATTTTTGCCATCTTCATTTTGTATCTCAGATTTTTTTTTTTTAATTATAAGCCTCATTGGTTTTAAAACTAAGCTGGATACATTTATGAGTATGATATAATTTTTAAAAAGATCTACCACCAACTTGGTAGTGTCCTATAGAACTCAGGAGATGAAGTACACAAACAGCAATTATTGCAACCAGAAAAATCTGCACACACAGCACAATGACTTGATAACCCCATAAATCAAACAATGGGGAACGAGAAAGACATATGCTATTGTGAAGGTTAGAGCCAACAAAAAAAAACTTCTTTTATAATGTCAGTTGGAAGAATTGCTTTCAAAAGGTTTCCAAAATAGTAATCTCGCTTTAGCTCTGCAGCACTAAGTATGGGTTATCACATTACAGTAGAGACAGCAGCTTGGTCAAGAAAAGACCATAAAAAAATATTTTCTTCATCCTTAATTTTCATCCACATACATGCACCCAGCGAAACCGCTGTAGTAGCAGGATTTGCCATCAGATTCACAGATCTGGCAACTGGCACCTTTAATAACCATGTTTGTTTACATTGTCCTGTCGTTTCACTCAAGCACAGAGAAGATCAGTAGGCCAAGTCCAGAAATACCTAAGCAGTTAGGCTTGGTTGCTGAAACTAAGCCTAACTCTAATGGTATGACATCAGCTAAACCTAGATTATGATGCACACAGATTTTTCTCTTGAAAATGAGATACTTTCTGTTTTATCCCTCCTGCCCAAAAGTATGGTTCCAGATAGAGGCCTCAGGAAGGAGAAAATACACTTATTCTCTGCTCAGGAAGCTGGGCTGTCTCTCTGTGACAAGAGAGTGAAGTTAGGAGAGAGACTGGATAGAAGAGCTCATTGCCTTTAAGGAGCAAGTCATTCAGGCAGTGTATCCTATGCCCATACCCCAGGGTTTCTCAGCCTCAGCAAGTTTAAGATGTATGGACTTCAATACAACTTAATACATCTTAATACATCTTCAACTCTTCCGGGAGTAAAAGTCCACACATCTTAAACTTGCTGGGGTTGAGAAACACTGCCATGCCCTATACCTACACTGTTAAAGGCATGTTAAATGAAGGTCTTTGTTTTTGAAGAACAGATAAGTAAAGCCAAGAAAAATGGCTGACGTTGTATGTGGAACACAAGCCTACGATGTTTAGATGACATATGTGACTGAGACTCACATCTGCTCCTCATCAAAGGTACATCAGGGTGTGCCCACACATTGGGAAGATTGACTTGCTCATCCATGTCATTTCTGTAGCTGTTCCCCCATGAGTAAGTTCCATCCTATTTTAGTATTATTCTGGAGGTATTTTTAATTCAAACAAACTCTTGCATTTTCATACCTATTTTTAAATCTATTTACTTTCAAAGACACACATTTCTAAATGAATTCACTCTCAAATACACACTCTAGATTTTCCTCTCCAAATGTGCCGTGTAAATTCTACTTGAAATATGTTGTTGAGAAAAGAATCATGTTGGAATATTCAGGAAGGATAAAATTGGGGTGGATAATTTAGTTCCAATCTGTCTTTGAATCTTGTAGGTGCAGTTCATGTCAGTTGCATTCATGACCCTTTAACCAGCACATAAAGTGTTAGGTTAGTTGACATAAAAGACACTGGGGACCATTATTTGCTGATAGTTTCTCTGTTTATATCTATTGCATATTAAGAAAGTCTAGCTAGATGGTGGTGCCTTGCTTATTTGGCTGATCATGGAAAGCTTAGCAGGATCAGATGGTTATTGTCTGACCGGGAAACTGCTAGGAAATCCCAGGGCTGGGAAGTCAAACAAAATCCCAGAAGAAAGCAATATGAAACCCACTTCTGTACTGCTACCAAGAAAACAATATGGACACATTCATGAAGTCACCAAGAGTCACACTCAATTTAAAGACTTTACTTTAAATGTCCACATAACCTAATGCAGTCAGAGCAAACATGACAACATAGGAAAATCTCCTGAACCATCCCAGCCAAATGGAAAGTCACCAGAATTCATTGGAAGAGTTTAGACTCTGTACATGAAGCTACACCATATCTTCTTGGGTATCTTAGAGATGGGAAATAAAATGCTGAAAGTAGCAGCAGGTGCTGGAAAAGCTAAGCAGTCCAAGTGGGTGCCCAAGGGTGGGATAATGCAGATTGTAGAATGTGCAAATGGCCTGTTAGCAGGATTTACCGACCTGGAAGGGAAAGATTGAGACTGCAAACAGCTATACAGTTAATAAAACTCAAATCAGGGTACAACCTTGCCTGACAGCTCTCTCAATCGTTTTATGGTGGCACAACAGTTTATTGACCTGTATTCTATAATTAAGAAAGCTGTTCATGAAAAGTTGAATCCAGCACATGATCTATAGCAGGCAGCCACTGCAATTGCAATTCTTCTGATTCTTTCCAGAGTTTCCCTTTGGCCTATCATGCCTCTCTTAGAAAAGAGATCAGATTGGCAGGTGCTTTTTTCCAGTTGAATTATGCCCCTATGGAGCACTCAGGAACCTTTGGTGAATGCTCAGAAGCAACCCATGCTATGCAAGATTTGCCATGCAGTTGAGACCTTCTGTGAAATCTGAGCTTCAATTTGAAAGACATTCAAGAGAAATGGGTATAAAAATGTTTAAAGGAAGCGACAAGAATTCAGATTTGAAGTTTAAGTTTCTGGCAGTAGGTCATTTATCTACCTCTCAATCCAATCCATGTGTCAACCTCGAAGTAGTCCAGACAAGAAGCTAGTAGTCCAGAAGTACTAGTTCTAACTTTATTGTAAGGTTACATTAACAGAAACTCACAAGTCTGAAAGTACATCCCTCCACCCTTGCTTCTCCAGAGCAAGAAACTAGGGAGGGTCCCTTCTGAGTTGTTTGCCATGTCCCCATTCCTTCTGTGGGCTCAGCTGCCATTTGTCTGACCCTGGTCTAGTCTGTGGCTCTTCCATCTGTCTCCCAAGGTCATTCCCACATACTATTACACCATTCCAGCTTTGTGAGCATAAATGCAATCAAAGTTTCAAGGCACAAAAGCTAATAATGTTTGAAATTATGAACTATCAAGCAAAAAAGTGGCAATTTATACTTTGAGTAAAAAATCCCAAGGAGTCCTTTGTAACTATTTTCCTAAACAGCGCGGATGAAATGCAGGATATTTGTTTAGGTAGATAAAATGATGGACTGTATCCCTGAACAAAATGCTTTTAGTTTAGTGAACCAGATTTAACACTTCAAAATTGGCTATCTTTAGTTCACCTATGCTTTTCTGGCTTAACCTTCTGTATGCTTCAGTGTGACATAATTAGCACTTGAAGCTAAGTATAAGACATTTTCAGAATCTGATTTAAAGCGACACTAAACCAAATTGGAAGGAAGAAAGCCTGGTAAATAAAATAATTGAAATAAATAGATTGGAGAAAATAGAGGAAGGATGAAAAACAACTACCCAGAAATTAGTAGTTCTTGTCCCATTATCTCCAGGAAAGATTGTTCCCCATGGGTCTTGAAGCAACAACATAGATAAGGAGAGAGTAACCACTTTGTTTTTAATACAATATTTGAAATATATTCTGAGCTGCTTACAATGAAGCAGAGTAGAAAGAAAGGAAGGACTGGGGGGAGGGGAGAATGTGTTAGTCTTGTGAGGTAGTCCAGGGAAGAAGCACAACCAGGAGTACTAGCTCTATCTTTATTGTAAGGCTACATTAACAGAATCTTCCAAGTCTGAAAGTACCCCTCCCATCCCTTCCTGAAAGTACCCCTCCCATACTCTCCTGAAAACTAGGGAGGGTCCCTGAGATGCTTTCTCCACCCCTACCCCTCCTTTAGACTCAGATTTCATTTATCAGGCCATTATCTAGGCTGCAGCTTTTCCTTCTGTCACCCAAGACCATTCCCACATTCGATTACAGAATGGATGCCTGGTCTGGGAGGTGGATGCAAGAGGTGGGAGGGACCTTGAGGGAGAAAAAGTGGGGCCAAGAGCATTGGATGCGGAGGGGGAGATATGGTGGGATCTGAGGGTGGGGGAGGGAAGGGGTCACACTAGGAGACATTGGGCTTCCTGGCTGAGAGCCATCCCAATGTCCAGGTCAGGATGTTGTGCTTGTTGATGACCTGCAACAAAGCCAGGATGTGGATGATGTATCCATCCTGATGCTTCCTGATCTCTCAGCAACTTTTAATACCATCTGACAACAGTATCCTATTAGGCTGGCTTTGAGAGTTGGGAGTGGGAAGCAGTTTTATGGTGCTTCTCCTCCTTTCTCTGTGGTCAGCGTCAATTAGTGTTGACAGGGAGATGTCAAGCCTATGACATCTCACTTGTGGGGTGCCACAGGGCTTGATCCTCTCTCCCTATTTATTTAACATCTACTGGATAGGTAAGGCTATCCATTAGTTTGGGGTTAGGTATCATCAGTATGAGACAGTTTTTTGTAGTGTTTAAGACACCAGGTTAGAAACCGGGAGACCATGAGTTCTAGTCCCACCTTAGGCACAAAGTCGGCTGGATGACCTTGGGCCAGTCACACCCCCTCAGCCCTAGGAAGCAGGCGATGGCATATCACTTCCAAAACCTTGCCAAGAAAACTGCAGGGACTAGTCAAGGCAGTCATCAGGAGTCAACAATGACTTGAAGGCACAAATAAAAAATCATCAATACGCTGATATTACCCAATTATGCATCTTGACCCCAAGTGACCTTGTCAAAGTCCTGACTCAGTGCCTGGAGGCTGTGGAGGCCTGGATGGGGAGGAACAGACTCAGCCTCAATCCTAACCAGACTGAGTGGCTTTGTTTGTTTAGCCCCCCTGGTTCTGGGGACATTCCATATTTAGTCATTAAAGGGGCTACATTTCCCCTTGCAAGCCTAATGTGCAGTCTGGGGGTCCTCTTGGATTCAAAGCTCCCACTCAGAGATCATGAGACCACTGTGGCCAAGGGGACCTTTGCACAGGTTCATTTAGTGCACCAGTTGCAACCATTCCTGGACCAGGAGGCCCTTCAAAACCTTCACTCATGCCTTGGTCTTGAGTGGATTGGATTACTGTAATACACTTTACATGGGGCTGCTCTTGAAAACCATTCAAAAGCTGCAACTGGTCTGCAATGCAGAGGTGCAGGCAGTGATGGGCATGTTGCAGTACATGGATGTGTCCCTGCTATTTTGCCAGTTGGCTTCTGGGTGCAATTCAGGGTGCTGAATATCATCTATAAAGTCCTGGCTACTCAAGAAACTGCCTGTCTCAGCATGTTTCCTCCTATTGGTGAAGTCAGCTAGAGCAGTTCTGTCAAGCAATGTCACCTTGTGGAACCCAGGAAACCTGCCTTCTCAGTGATGGCCTCTGCCCTGTGGAATGGCGTTCCCCTGGATATCAGTCTTGGTTTGATATTTTGCAAATTGTTATAGACCTGGTGGTTCTCACAGGTGCTGGGTTAGGATGGTGGTTGAGCCCCTTGGGGTCTTTTGGTTTTTGATTTTGTCTTCTGGTCAGTTGTATTCTCTTTCTTTGATATATGTCATTTGATCTTAAGTTTTTGAATTGTAAGCTGCCCAGACTCACTGTAGAGTCAGGTGGCGAAGGAAGGGAGGAAGGGAGGGAGGGAGGGGGGGAGGAAGGAAGGATAGTTTTGATGGACAAAGGCATTTATTATTTTCTTATTTATTTCCATTTGGCCTAAATATGTTATTACTTCATTTTATTGGATTTATAAGAGGTCCTCCTTTCCTATGAAACTTACACAAAGAACCCAAGGTTTCCGGGATTTGTGATATTCTGTATGTGTGTTTTGCTTGCTCCAAAGTCATGTAGGGAAGAAAAAAAACATTTTTTTTTAAGAGAACTATGCTCATACACCATCTTTATTCACAGGTTTCTATCTTGCCACAACGCATGCATTTATTGTTTGTTAAATTTAAATCTCAATCATTCAGAAGTTCACGGTGACATACATAGTGCTCCAGAATTCTATTTTCCCAGCCTGTGAGAGAAAGAAAGAAAGAAAGAAAGAAAGAAAGAAAGAAAGAAAGAAAGAAAGAAAGAAAGAAAGAGGTCCAAAGTCACCCAGTGAATTTCTACTCCTACAAGTAGCACCTGGGTCTTCCTGCTCCTTAACCACTATACCACACTGACTTTCAACTCTTAAAGATAATATTGTCATCATCTTCATCACTGTTATTATCTTGTATTTTTATTTTTTTATATTATTCCTTCGATAAGCAGATTCGATGTTTCTGCTAACCTAACAAATCTTTCTGCTTTTCAGTAGTAAATATGGAAATATATCTCCATTATTTGGACATACTGTATAGCTGAAATTTGTCTGTTCCATTTATGAACACCAAGTGGTCTTATTCACATGTCTTGTTTTAATATGCAAATCAAAGACAAATCGTCCTTTTCCCCCATACTTTTCAAAATGCTGTGAAGCAAAATCAAAACACTGTGCACTAAAATGCACACTTTCATGGAAAGTCACGCTAAAATGTAAACAACTTTTGGTTGACTTGAAAATGCACACACATTTTGATGCAGATCTTTTTTAAAAATAAGAAACAAACATGGAAATCTAAGAAAGAAATGTGACTGTAATAGAAAGGAGTTGATTTGGCCATCACTACCTGCAACTAACTTTACTGTTTAGAATGTACTGATCATACCTAGATTTTTTTTTTAATTACAAAATAATTATGGCATAATTGAGGCCACTGTGCTCATGAAAGGGAAGCATTATCCTTCCCCTTCCCCGCTTTCTTTTTTAAGAAAATAATCATTCATTGCTTTGTTGTTGTTTTTAATGTCCATTGATGATACAAAGTGTTTTTAAAAAAACTTCATGCAAGTTGAGGAAGAAATGCTTATCAAACAGGTGGCAGGAGGTAGATCCAAGGGAGAGTAGTTCAGGACCAGACTGGGCCACCATTCTCCTGCATATTAAAGACTAAAGAAAAAAAAAGTAGGATAAGAAAGACCAACTTTACCTAATTACACTGAAAAAGGCTGAAAGGCAGGCTATAAGTATGTATATATGTGTGCATACATGTTTGAATAAAAACATTAAAATATACACAAGCACTGGGATCTGCTAAATGTGTTACAGAAGATTTGAAATAAACAACCCCCTAATAAAGATTTACTTTTGTTGAATTTTAAAATCAGCACTTTAAATGCAAGAAAGAAGTTTTCAAGTTACAGCCTGCTCTTTTTGTCTTTTCTGAAAGATAAAGGCACATATTTTTGCAGAGTTTAGCAACAAATAACACACACACACAGAGAAACACCCACACACACACACACACACACACTTCCAGCAAGCAGTGAAAAAATGAACATAGCACACAAACCCTATTTTGAACCTTTCTGAAGGAAAATAAAAGCTAGTTTTAAAAAAATTAAACACCTGTGAGTAAAAGTCTAGCTATAATCTGCAGCTGGGCAGAGTGACACACCCTCACAGTGTGTAGTGCAGAGATGCACATAGCATGTCCTACAAAGGAAAGTCAGTGCATGTCCTATTCCTGGAATGTGTTGAAAGCATGTTGCAGAGCAATGTGGATGTGTTCTGGGATGGTAATCTAGAGGTAGTATTAAGAACTGTGAAGGGGGCATTTTTGAAAAGTTAAGACCTGTGTTCTTAGCCAAAGCAATGACAAAAAAGACAGCATCTACCAAGACTTCTAAACCCCATGGGTTTTTATTGGTTACTTTGATGATGTCACTGATTAAAATAAGTAATCAGCTGCCATTATTAGTTAGCATACACCATGACTACTTATGCTGTTTGGCAGAGTAAGAGAAAATTACCCTTTCTTTTCCTTATCCTATAATCTAATTCATTCTACAATGGGCAGTAATTCCTCAAGATCTAAAATGGGGTGAGAAAGGAGTATAGAAAGGCCATCTTGAACACAACACCCTTTTGTTAGTTTCTTTCTTTGTGTTGTTGTGGTTTTTTTTTAACTTACAGTCATTAAGGGAACAATTAAAAATGGATGAATTTTCAAAAATAGCAGGGATTTCTCTTTCAGTCAGTCCTAAAGCACAACCTAAGAAATGTACTTCCTAAATTGTTCATAGGCAATTGGCCTCCACACAGTTCAGAGATTTTATTCTTTTCTGGTTGTGGAGTCTCAGAAGAGAGGGCTTTCTCCTAATCATTGGTTGCAAAATCAAAGAGTCTGCACCTTTGTTTTCCAGTGATAATCCTGGGTGTTAAGGACCGCCCCGCTCCCTCAATAAAAGAAGCAACAGCCCCCCAGAACATGGGGTAAAATTAATATTTAATCCGTAGTTGTGAAGACTGATTTTCTTCAGACTAACAACTTCCCCTGTGAGTCACACCTGCAAAATGTAGCAGATTTTAGCTATATTAATTCAAATGCTTGCTGAGACTGTTACATGCATCAAGGACATTTTCCACACTCTGAGCTTGTTTACATCATGAAAGGTGGCAAGGTGGACAAATCAAGGTTGCTCTTCCACAAAGGGGCTGTCAAAGTACACCTGCTATATTTCTCATTGTGACTTTAAAGTTCATTACAAGAAAGCTGAGCATGGGGGTTCCCCCCAAATGCAAATCTTCTGTAGCTCTTTGGGCAGGTTCCAGTGCTTATGAGTATATTAATAATTATTTATATACACGTGCAATTTATATCCTCCCTTTCTCCCTAGGTGAGCTGTTCAGTGACTCATGCTAACAATTCATTGTCTAGGAAGTGTTAGGCCAAGCATCATGCATGCTGAATAAAAAACATTGTTTTAAACTTCCAACTTTTTTTCTGTAACCTACGTATAGTGATTATTGCTTCTAATAAATAAGGATTTTCTTGAGGGTGCACTCCCATGCTCCTTGGAAGCCCAATTTAACTCAGTGGGACTTATTTCTTTATATATAAGATTGCACTGCTAGGGTTTTGTTTTTTTTTATCCTGGGGTAGGCAATGTGGTGCCCATGGGCTACAATGTGCCCTTAGACTCTTTCTTCAAGTCCTAGCAAGAACCTATTTTTAAAGATTCTTGTAAATTAAAAAAAGCAATAGGGTAGTAGAAAAGCTGGCAAGAACAGTGTTACAAATTCTTTGGGGGAAATGGTACAGACCATAAGCAAATGATGTTGGGTTTTTTTCCCTGTGCTGCAGAGAAGGTGGCATCAGACCGAATGTGGTGATCCACTGAATCCATCATCATCTGTCTTTACTCTGAATCTCATTTAAGCTCTATGATTAGTCAATGAAAATAAAAATGGTTGGTAGCTACAGTAAGCAAGGGCAATAGAAAATATAGCTGCCCTCATTGAGCTTTAGTAGGTTGCTATTTTGTGACTAGATATGCCCATAATGGTGACAGCCATTTTATAAATAAGCAAATCCTCAGCATGGCAGCCATTTTATGAAGATGATGTCAACATGTATTCAGCAACCCAAAATGACTGTTCCTACCTTATCCTCTTATTTTATTTTTTGTTTGTCTGGGGTTTGCATTTAATTATTGCAATCAATTTGTTCTCAGTAGCTTGTATATCTATTATGTTTATTAGTAGCTTGTACATCTATTACTTATTTACCACATACAAAGAGAAGGTATTTTATCTCAATACAGCCTAAACATGTTCAAAGGGCAAAACTCCATACTAAACCAAGTGGAATATTGGGTGACCGAAGCTAGGAAAGTTTCATCAAATGGAGCTTGTAACATTATAATTACTCATATAATAAATGTTCTTGTGCCTATACATCTGTATTTTTAGTTTATTTAATCAATTTTTTATTGTACATTACCTTGGTGCCCGGGGAGCAATTTACAAATCAATATGGTAAGTAATTCACAAATCAATATAATCAATAAATATGTGATAAATATTCAAAATGCTTTTGGGGAAAAAAATTAAATCATTCAGAAAAAAATTGTCCTTTGTCCTTTGGTTTCTACTAGGACAATAAAAGAAGCAATAATTTTAGCATTAAGAGTCTTCAAGATTTCTCCATGAAAGCATACCTAAAAATCAATGAAAGATAATTCATTTCTTACCTTCTGAGAAGGGGTGATGGTTGGAGCTAACAGGGTTCAGAGCAAAATGGAAGAAATATCGTATAAAAAAAGCTAGAGAAAATGGGGAAGAGGATTTCTGAATTGAGGATTTAGAAATGTATCTCCATGTTAGAGGACAAAAGAGAGGATAAGCAAAATTAAAAATGGGATGGATCTTTATAGATGTACATTTCGATTCCATTTGTAGTGCAGTATTAACAATGCATGCTTCAGATTATGGGGGAAAAGATATACAGTATTTATAAGTTTAAAGTTTGGGAATGATTGAGAATTATTTTCAGAAACTTATTCTATAGCTATGCTACAGGATTACTTAACTATGAAAAGAAACAGAACACAGAGAGATTCTGCTAAAATTGCTGTACATGGAATAACCATCTCTTTTAAAAATAGAATGAAATATAGAAAGGAGGTTTTTTTTTTCCTTTTCCTTTTACAAGTTATATATTCCAAATAAAATGCAGAGCTAAATGTAATCATTGTGTAAAATAGATATCTGATTTCATTGAGGTAGCAGATGTTAGACTATTTAGAGATAACAACATGGATGTGAAAACAGCAGGACAGAAAGTCATCCTGTGAAGTATCAGTGTTAAGAAATATTTTAAACTCTGGATTTTACTTATTCATCAGTTTAATTATGCAAAATAGAAGTTCTCTGGTAGGCTTTGATTTCTGAAAACTTTGTCCTGACCCAACTGTAATTTATTGTAAGAACGAACTACACTGGGTAGGGTTTTTTTAGCCTCTAGTTTTTTTCTTTTTCTTTTTAGCAATAAGACAACTGTAACACTAAAAACTGTATCCTAATTAAAAGTTATATGCCCAATTTGCATAGAGATATACATCTGTGCTTCAACTCTTCTTTAGGCTTAGTCTTCTCCAAATGAAAGGCATGTGTCCCATAAGGCTACTTGGAAGAGCAGCTAGAATAGAAAATTGCAGCTTGAAGCTGATTGCAACATCAGAGAATATTCTTGAAGGAGTTCAACTCTTCAGGACCAGAGATATGATAGCCTGAGGTCCTGATGGTCTGTCTGGACCTCTAGCCTTATTGCAGGCTGACCAAGCAGCAGCCGGAAACCAGGGCCTCTGAAGGTCTGCTGTCCGGGTACAAGGGTGAGACCAAGAAGCTGGAACATGAAAACTTTATGAGACGTCAGTTGTACATTCCCCGAAAGCAGCCCGCTCATCTTCCGCCATTTCTCCCCATGCCCATCACCACCATATACTGTGGCCCACCCATTTCCCCCCAAAGGTCTCATTATCTTCCAATCCAGGCACCGCCCTGCAATTCCCAAGGTGAGGGACCTCCCATGGTGCTCAGTTGCATCCACTGCAGGGAGGGGAAGCCAGGTATCCTGAGGTACTTCAGCTCCATTGGCTTTCAGTGACATCAGGGTATTCAGTGCCCATCTCCCCACAAATACATACACAAACATATACAAGCACACTCACACTTACAGGAGCCCCATCCCAGCCACTCTCACCCACTAGTTAAGGGTTCCCTTCCCATTCACCCCCACCCAACCAACACCCTTCCCTGGCTCTCACCTAGAGGTGAGAGTCAAAAACAGTCAAAAGCCCCTAGCTGGCAGATGGAGTTGTGCAGCAAGTAGTCCTCTCCTCCCTCTCTGGCGCTCATAGAGGAAAAGGCAAAATAGATTCCATGGGGGGAAGGGTCCCCAGCAGACTGCCACTCTATTGCTATTCCAACCCCGTCCCCCATCACCTCCAATATCCCAAAGCTCCAGAGTCCTGTTTGGCCTCTTCAGATGGAAAGTTACAGAAGTCTTGGAATTTGTGGGGGTAGAAATGCCAGCAGCAAAAAAAGTTGAAAGCACAACAAGCGCATCCACCATCCATCTCCAGCCCCTTCTCTGCTCTTCAAGCTCTCAAACACCAGCACAGGCCCATAGGTGTCCCATCCTCCAGCCTACTCCTTCAACAGCCAAACCTCCTAGCGCGGCCAGCACCCAACCCACAGAATTGGCAGTGTTGCTCCAGCCCACTCTGACCTGCTCCTTCAGCCTCCAGGCCACTCCTTCACCTTGAAACCTCTTAGCATGGCCAGCTCCTAGACCACCCAGCCCATAGGCCTGGCAATACAACAAACGCAGGCTGTGTGGGTAGAGCAGCCAGTAGCAAAGTTGGTAGCAAACGCAGTCCTCCAGCTCTAGCTCTAACAGATAGGGAGGTCCAAAGCCAGGTCCAATCAGCCAACTCAGTCCAGTCCACTCCAGTCAGTAGATGCAAACAAAAAATGAATCCAATCATACCACTAAGGGGACAAACAAGTTGTAGCTCCTATCCACCGCCATCTTACTGGAAAGCTTTCCTTTGTCAATCACAATTCAATCTTTTTTTTTCCTGACAAGGTAGATGGCTTATAAATGCATTTGATTTACAACCTCCATCAATCCCTCCCATTAATTTCCATCCCACTAATTTCCAGTTCTGGCTTTTGCCCAATTTCTTGTAACAAAGTTGTAAAGAAATGATTTGTTTATTTGGAGGTTGTTATTCTTCCTTAATGCTGTTTTCTACTTTCCAGCTTTTACATGATGGATACTGCTGTCAAAAATACCTGGGCCTGATCCCAGCAATGCAGCTTTCTAACATCAAATACATTTGAAAGCTTTTTCAAATCACCTTTGTAAAGTGCACCATATGCCAGTTCATATTAATTACCAGCTACACTGAAACAAAATGGAGGCCATAATTAAAAAGGAAACTGAACTTCCTCAGTTACCTTATTCAGAAGGCAGCTTTCCATAAAACTAGTTGCCTGAAACTAAAAATTAGCTAACCATAATCAATAACATAAATAAAGCAATAGAATGCTCAATATATGAATGAGATCATTAATTTTATCTAATTCAAAATCTGAAGCCCATGTGGCTATTCGTTTTCATGCAAAACACTTTGCATAAATGTATGGCATCATCAAATCATAAGATCATATAGCAGGAAAGAATTACAGAATGCATATAGTGCAGCCAAGAATGTATACAAAATCCTCCATGAGATGATCTGCCATTATAGAGCCTGCACACAACAGAAAACATATAGAACTAAGTATGTGCTTTGATGCATTCTCAGGAAGCCACACTAGCTGCTTTTAGGAATTATTCTAACCCCCACACAAAGCATTGCCTTAGACCAAGAGTAACCAGTCAACTATATGGTTGTGGGCCACTTTGAAGAGCCACATATCTTTGGCATAACAAAGTAGTTGGGCCAGGTAGTGAGTTGGGAGTATGAAATGGAGGTGTGATCCCAACTTTCCACTTATGTCTGGCCACCATTTGAAGTGTCTGCTTTATTTGACTTCTTGTAGGGATGTCAATTGTTATGTAGGGGTAGAATGAAAATATATACTGTACAATTGTCCTATATTGCTATATAAGTTAACCTTCCAGCTTGATTTCAGGGGGTTTATGTGGACATTTCCATGCAGTTTTCTTGGCAGAATTACACACTGGTTTGCCATTGCCTTCTTCTGATTATTTTGGGGGGCCAGGGAGGGGATTTCCCAAAATGTAGCCTGCTACCTTGGAAAATCCTAAAGGTCTCCCATCCAAATACCAAGCATGTCAAACTCTACTTATCTTTTGGGTGTTAGCTAAAGACTGCCATATACTATTGGTGCTACTACACAGAAGTCTGAAATATATAAACTTTTCCCATGAATATGCCAACTATAAGAAGCCATTAAGTCTAAAAATCTTTAAAATTGAACCCTATAGTACCTTACTCCATGATTTTACCTCTTTTGATAGCCAATAGCATGAAAGTCACAGATACACTTTTTAAAACATTGCACAGTATAGTTTTTGATTTAATTTTTCCTAGGATTTCCACATAAAGCAATAGAGGAACAAATCAGGAATGTGGCATATCTTAAGCTTTGAAAGAACAATAACAGTTCAATATTTGTGTTCTGCTTTTTCCTGCCAGAGATTTTTAAGAAAAAAAGCAATCTATCGTGAATAATACAATAAGGAAGTCAAAAGAACTGGAGAATATGAAAGATTGAGGTACACAGATGTTGTGAAGAGATCTTAGATCCAACTATTATTTGTGCTTTTGCTTATTAAAACCATAACACAAAATTCTACATTCATGGTACTGCTGAATAGATGTTTGTATATTATTACCAAAGATATTGGACACATAGGAAAAATATCTATATGTAGAGGGGGATCAGTTTCAGTTGAATTTCTTATTTGGCATGCAAGAGATAACAAATCTATATCAGCATTTGCAAAGATTCTGGAGAAAAAATAACCCACAGTACATGATCCAAGTTGTTTGTGTTGTCTTTTCTTTAAAATAACTTCTAAGGTATAGCTCAAATAATGTCATTGTAAGGTCAAAGGCAAGCATGGTAGATGGACATAAGTTTGTGGCTCAGAAAATCCATTATCAAGACAATCCATTGCTAATTACCATGAGGGTCGAAATAGAGACCAAACTGTAAATTATGCTTGATGGTATTTAGCTTATTGCCCAATATCCATGTGCCTATTACCCAGATATTGTGACATTTGCTGGAGCCAATCAAAAGTATATTACAGTAATCAAGAGATTTACTCTCATATCTTTTAAGCCTATAGATTCTTCCTTCGACTGTGGTTTCCTCTATATGTGAGAACATGCAATGCTCTGAATGAGTGGTTGAAGTCTAAAAAAGAAAGAAAAAGAAAAAAAAGAGCACATGCGTATGCAATTAAAATCACACAACATCAGACCTACCCTATTTTATAGGCCTGATGTTGTGTGACTTGGGCAACTAATACCAGCCCATTACTTTGTGAAACTCTCCTTGTTGCTAATTCCTTTGGAAATTAACCTAGAATAATTCGAAATAAAAAGAGTTCTCCCTCCCCTTCTTTTTTCTCTTCCTTCAAGCTGTTAAACAATATGGAGAGACACAACAATGCTAAAATGTTCACACTGCCATGGACACTTTGAATTTCCCATTAAAAAGTTGATGTTCCAATTGCCTCAGGCCAAAATCCTAACATTATTGCAATGCTATTCAAACCTCTGTAGCAGAAAAACCTACATCTCTGTTTCCTAATAAATAGTAGCCTGTAATATCCGATAGCTACTATAAGATACTGTAAAACTTGGCTAGTTGTCAGTAATATCAGTCATTTAAAAAAATATCACTTGGCATTAAAAATATATATACCTTTTTCTTTCCATTTTTTTTTTGAACAGAACAAAATAAAAATTATAGATATAAGTATAGTGTAGATATAGATATAGATACAGTAGATATACACACACAGACACACACAGACACACATACATGGTTTGGGCTACTCTGGATGGCAATGATTCAGAAAAATGTCACAGAACACAGAGGCTTAATTTTTAAAGCATTTCTTTCCCCTTTCCCATAGGTTATTAAAGAACAGTCTAATTAAATTCCTCTTTAGCTATTCTTATACCTATTACTCTTACAGCTGCATAATTATCTGTTCTTTCACCTTCTTCCAGTACTAAGTGGACTATCTGTGTCCACTGTGGCTATTTGTGTTCATGATATCTTCTTCCACTGGGCATAAGAGTTAAACCTTCTTACTAAACCCCCCACCCCCCACCCCAAGAAATAACTTCATACAGATAAATCTATTCTTCAGGTCAAATGCCAAGCTTTGCAACCCAGGTAAGCCCTCCAGCTTGGCAGCTACTGGAAGCCTCAAGCTAAATCTTTCAACTGGTAATCTCAGGTTGAAAACATCTAAGGGGTTGGAAAGCTCTTCGGTGTTTAAAAACACTAAGATCTCCTTTCTGGGCCTCAGTCTTGAGCCCTCCAGAGACTTAGATGACAAAATAGAAGCCCTGGAAGCCTCTATTTAAAAAGGCAGTATTGAAAATGCTGCCTTCAGGGTGAGTATAGACATTTAATTAGAGGATGAACCTCCATTAAGCCATTGAGAATGCAGCTATCTGAGGGTTATTATTTCTCTCACAGTGCCTGTCCTTTGGAAAAGCATTCCCCTGGAGATTCAGATGCCCTCAAGTCTTTTGGTCTCCCATAAGGCCTTGAAGACCTTGGTTTTCCCCCAAGCACTGAGCCAGGGTGCTGGATGAGCCTACCTCTAAGAGTTGGACTATTGAATTATTGTGGTTTGACCTAAGTTTATGTCAGGGTCTGATATATATATATATATGTTCGTTCATTCATTCATTCATTCATTCATTCATTCATTCATTCATTCATTCATTCATTCATTCTGGTTGCTTCTGGTTTTAGGGTAAATCCTATGTTAGCCACCCAGAGTCAGAATCTGTGAGTTGGACAGCCATGAATGAATGAACTCAAGGTATACAACAAAGCTGTAGACATCAATAAAACTTGGGGTTTGCAGCAAACTGGTACTGCAACAATGTAGGCAATTGACTTTTGTTTCGTGTTTTGATTCCTCAAATTCCCAACTGTCAGTCATTGATGCTTGACTGTAGGACTGTTTCTGGATAGCATATTTCTCACAGATGCTCTTGTTTACTCTAATTCTCCCAATGATTCCCATGTTGTACCCCAAAAACTGTAAAACGCTAGCAAAGAACAGCAAACTTTGCACTTTACTCCCATAAAATTGTCCAATATATCCTGGAATGGTGTCTTGGGTTGCAATATTGTATGTAGTCATCTATCAGTGAATGTTCTTTCAAATAAATATGCTCTTTCAAATAAATCTGAGCCGTTTATCCTGGTCTCAGACATTCCAATATTGCACATTATAGTGCCAATTTAGAAGCAGCACTCATTTCTATTTCTATTTCATTACTTTTGTTGTTAATGAAGTCTTCTTCAGGTCAAGTCTGAATCCTGGTAACTTCACAGGTGCATCTGTATAGGTTCTAGGTAACAGTATGGAAATGTTTGCCATTGCCTACTTCCAACTTGTGGGTTTTTCTCCTATTTTCTTTTTCTACTTCCCAATTTAGCCTACACCCCTGAGATTTCCTGGTGTTATCCCAAACAGCTAATAACTAGGCCTGCCTCTGCTTAGCTTTTCAAGATCAGCAAGGTGCATGAGAGGAGTGTGTTTCATAGGAAGTCCAAAGGAATTTCTTTGTTTCTTGTTTACTATAAAGAAGAAAAATTCAATAGCCTGATCTTGGATTCTATATATCTATATATCATCCATATCCATATCATCTATTGGATTGTACTATATATATATATTATAATATTATATATAATTATTATAAAATATAGTATAATATTATAGGATAATAACATAATAGCACATTATGATGTATGAAGAAAGGGGTAACCTTAATTTCCATTTCATTGGGTATACAATATACTGTTAAATAATCTACCTTATTATTGATGTTGGCATTTTATGGAGCACCACTAGGTATTTTTATTTCACTTTAGCATTGTTCTTCATATTATATCTTATTTCCTTTTCTTTTCTTTCTTCTAGGGAAGAGCTTTTTTTTTTTTTTTGCTTTTGAATGGTTTCTCAAAGGATGAATGTTTCTATTGTTACAAATTCATCCTGTTGTTGTTGTTTATTCGTTTAGTCGCTTCCGACTCTTCGTGACTTCATGGACCAGCCCACGCCAGAGCTTCCTGTCGGTCGTCAACACCCCCAGCTCCCCCAGGGACGAGTCCGTCACCTCTAGAATATCATCCATCCATCTTGCCCTTGGTCGGCCCCTCTTCCTTTTGCCTTCCACTCTCCCTAGCATCAGCATCTTCTCCAGGGTGTCCTGTCTTCTCATGATGTGGCCAAAGTATTTCAGTTTTGCCTTTAATATCATTCCCTCAAGTGAGCAGTCTGGCTTTATTTCCTGGAGGATGGACTGGTTGGATCTTCTTGCAGTCCAAGGCACTCTCAGAATTTTCCTCCAACACCACAGTTCAAAAGCATCGATCTTCCTTCGCTCAGCCTTCCTTATGGTCCAGCTCTCGCAGCCATATGTTACTACAGGGAACACCATTGTTTTAACTATGCGGGCCTTTGTTGTCAGTGTGATGTCTCTGCTCTTAACTATTTTATCGAGATTTGTCATTGCTCTTCTTCCAAGGATTAAGCGTCTTCTGATTTCCTGACTGCAGTCAGCATCTGCAGTAATCTTTGCACCTAGGAATACAAAGTCTTTCACTGCTTCTACATTTTCTCCCTCTATTTGCCAGTTATCAATCAAGCTGGTTGCCATAATCTTGGTTTTTTTGAGGTTTAGCTGCAAGCCAGCTTTTGCACTTTCTTCTTTCACCTTCATCATAAGGCTCCTCAGTTCCTCTTCACTTTCAGCCATCAAAGTGGTATCATCTGCATATCTGAGATTGTTAATGTTTCTTCCAGAGATTTTAACTCCAGCCTTGGATTCCTCAAGGCCAGCTTGTCGCATGATGTGTTCTGCATACAAGTTGAATAGGCAGGGTGAGAGTATACAGCCCTGCCGTACTCCTTTCCCAATCTTAAACCAGTCTGTTGTTCCGTGGTCTGTTCTTACTGTTGCTACTTGGTCGTTATACAGATTCTTCAGGAGGCATACAAGATGACTTGGTATCCCCATACCACTAAGAACTTGCCACAATTTGTTATGGTCCACACAGTCAAAGGCTTTAGAATAGTCAATAAAACAGAAATAGATGTTTTTCTGAAACTCCCTGGCTTTTTCCATTATCCAGCGGATATTGGCAATTTGGTCTCTAGTTCCTCTGCCTTTTCTAAACCCAGCTTGTACGTCTGGCAATTCTTGCTCCATGAACTGCTGAAGTCTACCTTGCAGGATCTTGAGCATTACCTTACTGGCATGTGAAATGAGTGCCACTGTTCGATAGTTTGAACATTCTTTAGTGTTTCCCTTTTTTGGTATGGGGATATAAGTTGATTTTTTCCAGTCTGATGGCCATTCTTGTGTTTTCCAAATTTGCTGGCATATAGCATGCATTACCTTGACAGCATCATCTTGCAAGATTTTGAACAGTTCAGCTGGGATGCCGTCGTCTCCTGTTGCCTTGTTATTAGCAATGCTTCTTAAGGCCCACTCAACCTCACTCTTCAGGATGTCTGGCTCTAGCTCACCGACCACACTGTCAAAGCTATCCCCGATATTGTTATCCTTCCTATACAGGTTTTCTGTATATTCTTGCCACCTTTTCTTGATCTCTTCTTCTTCTGTTAGGTCCTTGCCATCTTTGTTTTTGATCATACCCATTTTTGCCTGGAATTTACCTCCAATGTTTCTAATTTTCTGGAAGAGGTCTCTTGTCCTTCCTATTCTATTGTCTTCTTCCACTTCCGCGCATTGCTTGTTTAAAAATAATTCCTTATCTCTTCTGGCTAACCTCTGGAATTTAATTGGGCATATCTCCCCCTATCACTGTTGCCTTTTGCTTTCCTTCTTTCTTGGGCTACTTCTAGTGTCTCAGCAGACAGCCATTTTGCCTTCTTGGTTTTCTCTTTCTTTGGGATGTATTTTGTTGCCGCCTCCTGAACAATGCTGCCAACTTCTGTCCAGAGTTCTTCCGGGACCCTATCTACTAAGTCCAGTCCCTTAAATCGATTCCTCACCTCCACTGCATATTCCTTAGGAATATTAGTGAGCTCATATCTAGCTGATCTGTGGGTCTTCCCTAATCTCCTGAGTCTGATCCTAAATTGTGCAAGAAGAAGTTCGTGATCTGAACTACAGTCAGCTCCAGGCCTTGTTTTTACCGACTGTACAGATGTCCGCCACCTTTGGCTGCAAAGGATGTAATCAATCTGATTTCGGTGTTGTCCATCTGGTGAAGTCCATGTATAAAGCTGTCTCTTAGGTTCTTGGAAGAGAGTGTTTGTTATGCAGAGTGAATTGTCTTGGCAAAATTCTATCAGCCTGTGTCCTGCTTCGTTTTGTTCTCCCAGGCCATACTTACCTGTAATTCGAGGTGTCATTTGACTGCCCACCTTAGCATTCCAGTCTCCTGTGATGAAAATAACATCTCTTTTAGGCGTGTTGTCCAGTAGGTGCTGCAGATCCTCATAGAACTGCTCTACTTCAGCTTCTTCAGCATTTGTGGTTGGGGCGTATATTTGGATCACTGTGATGTTAGATGGCTTGCCCTGAATTCGAATTGAGATCATTCTATCATTTTTTGGGTTGTATCCAAGCACTGCTTTAGCCACTTTACTATTAATTATGAAGGCTACTCCATTTGTTCTGTGGTCCTCTTGTCCGCAGTAGTAGATCTGGTGGTCATTTGATGTGAAGTGGCCCATTCCAGTCCATTTCAGTTCACTGACGCCCAGAATGTCTATCTTTAATCTTGACATCTCACCAATAACCACATCCAATTTGCCCTGGCTCGTAGATCTTACATTCCAGGTTCCGATGGTGTGTTGATCCTTAGAACATCGGATTCGCCGTTCACCACCAGCACCGTCGGCCGCTAGCCGTCCTTTCGGCTTTGAGCTAGCTGCGTCATCACGTCTGGGGCTAGTTGAGCTCATCCTCTGTTCCTCCCCAGTAGCATTTTGACCATCTTCCGACCTGGGGGTCTCATCTTCCGATGGTATACCGACATATCTCTGGTTGTACTGATCCATTTAGTTTTCACGGCAAGAATACTGAGGTGGGTTGCCATTACCTTCCCCAGGGATCGCATTTAGTCTGACCTCTCTGTCATGACCTTCCCGTCTTGGGTGGCCCTTCACGGTTTAGCTCATGGCATCATTGAGGTGCTCAAGCTCCAGCACCACGACAAGGTAACGATCCTTTGCTGAAGAAATTCATCCTGATATTCAGTAATATAGTTTCCTTGGATATTCATAATATGGCTTTCAAACTTCTCAATTGTTATTTTACTTTTCCAATAAGAAAAAAGGGAAATAAGCTGCTTTTGGCCAATTTCAAAATGATGAAAGGACAAAATTTAACCTGAGGTGAGTATCCTATGCTACCCTAATTTTGAAGGACTTGCTTCCCCACAAAGATCATACTGCCTTTTTCAGTTTTAGGCAAATATGATGGTGGTGATATTTATCTTCTTATTATTCTGTTTATCATTTTTATTTGATATTATTATTAGTAGTAGTATTTTCCTCAAAGCCCAGCAGCATCTATTGGGGGAAATGGTAAAAAAGTCAAGATGTTGGTCACAACTGCAAGATCAAAGTCCTCCCTCTTTGTACATGCATGCAATATCAATGCATGTGCAAAAGGGTGGGGCTTTGATTCCAAGGTCATAGCTGCCATCTTGGTTTTTTTGACTGCCTCTTATGGATACTCCAGTTAAGGCCATCCCTCTCATTAGGGAACTTGCTAAGGTAATCGAAGTTTCTTTCTTGCTAAGGTAATCTATTGCAGTATAGAATTCAGTGAACCAGTGCCCCAGTCTTCAATATTTTTCCCTCAAGTAGATTTCTAGGTATTAGTACAATACACTATTCTGTCACCAATACTGAAGTAATATTCAAGGGACAGATCAATCACAGTCTGCAGACAGAATGACGGTGGGAGAGGTGATGCCATTTTAGAGAGTTAAGGCACTGGCCTTAATGGTTTTATCCAATATGATTGAAGACCAATATTAAAATATATC
The DNA here is from genome assembly GCF_035149785.1 of Candoia aspera. Taxonomy (NCBI): domain Eukaryota; kingdom Metazoa; phylum Chordata; class Lepidosauria; order Squamata; family Candoiidae; genus Candoia; species Candoia aspera. The sequence goes on from NC_086157.1 coordinate 103,400,333, forward strand.
TATCATAAAACTGATACATCAACCAGTAAAGGTAAAGGTAAAGGTTTCCCTTGACGTAAAGTCCAGTCGTGTCCGACTCTAGGGGGCGGTGCTCATCTCCGTTTCAAAGCCTTGGAGCCGGCGTTGTCCATAGGACACTTCCGGGTCATGTGGCCAGCATGACTCACGGAACGCCGTTACCTTCCCGCCGAAGCGGTACCAATTAATCTACTCACATTTGCATGTTTTCGAACTGCTTGGTGTGCAGGAGCTGGGACGAGCAACGGGAGCTCACCCCGCCGTGCGGTTTCGAACCGCCGACCTTCCGATCGACAGCTCAGCGGTTTAACCCGCAGCACCACCGCGTCCCCAGTAGTACCATGTTTAAAATCACTCCAGAACTGTTATTTGTTACAGAAAGAATGACTGAGGGCACTTTGGTCAAATTGCCATTCAGTTGCTGCTTTTGTGTTTGAAACATTAAGCCCACCAACTGCAAGTAATCCAAATAGCATACTGTATGTAGATTTATCTGTGTTTATCCCCATCTTCTCTCTACAGCACTTCTTCTCATTGAAACAGTAGCTCCTGATAGAAGCATTCAATCAGATAACTCTCTTGATGACTCTGCCTGTGTAGAGCAGTTATTGTACCTCATAAAGAAAGTCCAAGTCACCATGAGCTAACACTGAATGCTATTGTTCAGCTTTTGGGAGCCATCAGAGAGCATTAGCTTTTTTATCTAGACTTCATCTGAACTATCTACATTTAACTTATCCTCCCTCTTACCTTTTTCCTTTCCAGTTCCATCCTGTTAATATTTAATAAATTAAGATTGGTCAATAAGCATCAGCACTGGCCTCCAGTCAGATGGCTTGGGGAGGATTAGTTGTATGTCTAGTACATAAATAGGCATGTAGAAAACCCTTTTCCTTTCATTTATGCTACATTGACTAAATCAATCAATCACTAGGCAGAAAAGAACATCCCCCCCAAAAAAATTCATTTAGAATTCTGTAGCTGGAGCATACTTTAGAAACATGTGCTCTACTATATCCAGACTATCAAATATTAAGCAGTAGTTGAACATGTGTAACATGGAAAATAGATTTGATTCACACTGCAAAATGTTCTGAGGAGGGAGACTGTCATGCTAAATGGTGATCCAGCACCACAAAGAAGCATAATACAAACTCAGACACTAAGCCAAGGTCTTAGAATTGTACAAGTTATTAAAATCAGTGATGGAGTCTTTTGTTGTAATGAAAGCTAGAGCTCTGCAGTTACTACAGCAGTAGGGTAGACCATGGTCATCACAGCATGGTCTCCAGATGCTCTTGCTGAATACAACCAAAATATTCTAGTAGTGGGTGGTATATGAAGTTGGAAAAAAGGAGGTGGTGGTCACTATGCTCCATGTTCCCATAAATAACTGTGTCTGGAGTTTCAATAGTAATTTATTTATTTATTTATTTTTCAAATTTTGTCACCGCCCATCTCACTCAAAGAGCAACTCTGGGCAGTTTACAATAAAACTAAAATATCTACAGACTAAAATACAATAAAAACAAAATTCTTCATAAAAATATGAATATAAATATAAAATATAAAATTCAAGATGGTAAAAATCAAAAGTTCTTAATTTAAATACATGTTAATTCCCTTTTGGAAGGGCAGGAGGTAGGGGCCTGACTCACCTCTGGAGGCAGAGTATTCCACAGGGCAGGGGCAATGGCAGGGATCAACACTCTTTCATGGACAGGGTCTGCAGCATGCCCTCTCTGCCTGACCAGGTGGGACAGGTCAATGTAATGAGGGTGAGAGGGTCCCTCAGATAACCTGGACCCATGCCATATAAGGCTTTAAAGGTAATGACCACCTCCTTGAATTGGACCCAGAAGCAAACTGGCACCCAATGCAGCTCGTGCAGCAAAGGTGTTACATGAGCCATGCCTGCGACACCCAAAATTGTTCATGCAGCTGCATTTTGAACCAGCTGTAGCTTCCAGATATTCTTCAAGGGTAGCCATATGTAGACTGCATTGCAATAGTCTTTATGGGAGATGACTAGGGCATGGGTGTCTGATCAATGGGCTTCCTGATCCAGGAAGGGGCATTACACGAAGTTGAGCAAAGGTCCTCCTGACCACGGCTGCCACCTGCTTTTCAAGCAGGAGTCGTGAGTGCAGGAGGACCCCCAGGTTCTGCACCAGGTCTGTCTGGGGCAGTGCAACCTCATCCAGAAACAAAGATGGTAATTTCCTGGAAACCAAGGAGCCCCCAACCCACAGCCACTCCGTCTTACCAGGGTCCAGCTGAAGCCTGTTGTTCCCCATCCAGGCCCCCACAGCCCCCAGGCACTGAGAGAGGGTGGTCACAGCATCATTTAAATCACCCGGGATGAAGATGTATCATTGGATACCATCTGCATATTGATAATACCTCATCCCATGGTGACAGATGATCTCACCCAGCAGTTTGTTTATTTATTTGTTTATTTATTTATCTATCTAATTTATCCCCGCCCATCTCCTCCCGTCGGAGGCCTCTGGGCAGTTTACAACAAGTGATTAAAACCATCAGAATAATACAAAAAATAAAATACTATAAAAATACTATAAATAGAAATAAAAATAAAGAATACTGTATGAACAATAGAATCTGTTGTCCAAAGACCATGCATTCAAAAATCTGGTTATCTTCTGACAAGGGATAACTTACCATTTATTTTCCAGTAATAGAAAAGAAGAAACCTTAGAGAAGTTTTGGAAAGCCCGTGGAAAAGCAATCTTCATTGCCCCCAATTAAAATGTAAGGGAAACTATCTCATACGTCTCATAAGTGCTGGAAGGTCTCCAAATGATATATGTATTTAGATTTTCCATCATACCTTTTTGGCAGATTGTACTCTTTATAATTCTATGGGCAGGAAGTCGTAGCTCATATCAATCCCTCTCCAATGAAGATGAAGAAATTTGGTCCACCAAAAATTTAAATAAATGCAGTAAAACCTCACTGTAATGGACCCACATTTGGTGGACTTCATGTGCAACAGACAATATTTTTGTCCGATATTGTGTGGACATTCATCTGAAATAATGGACATGTCTCTAGTTTGCACTTATGTGGTTAAATTTATGTTAAAGTTATCTTCAGTTTGCTACATTTGCAGCAATTTACATCATTTGCATAGCAACATCATTATGTAAATGGCATAAATTGACATAAATGATATACTTTCAAATTGAACTGACATTCAGAAAGATCAGGCACCTCTTCTCCCGATAAGCCTGTTAAGTCAAAGATACGTGGAAACCAGAACACTTGTCCATATCAAAATCTGATTTTCCCATAATTTTGCAAGAAACCTTGCTCCTCAAAACATGCACACACAAATGCACATATTAAGAATAAAAGAACACAAAAATATATTTTTCTACAGAAAAATTATGCGTACTAGAAAAATGGACTGGGTACATCTTCCATCTCATCTGGCAGAGTTATTATTTTCTTAATTAGCATGAACTATTTTAACATTATTTCTTCTGTCCAAGGAATCTTAGTAACATTGCTCCTAAAGGAGAATTTATCAACATCTCACCAAGTACTATTGCCAAAATTCTTTGGAGGGGACTGTGATGTTTCCCTTACATCAAACTGATGTAAAACCAATATAGGTTTGTAGCATGTGGATATAAATCATTGACTTTTAACTATGTTCATTGAAGAAATTCTGTTTATAGCTCCTTGTGCCCAAACCAAATTATCTTTTACTTGCTGTGCATTTTAATTACAACATGAAGTGAATTTTTTTTTCAACAATCCCTTTAAAGTATTTTTGAGCTGGCAACCTATTGATAGACATTGTTACTGGGGTTATCTGTAGAGTTTGATGATGGAAAAAGTCCATTTCTCCAAAAGTAATTTCTAAGAGATGCTGACAAATTGGAGGGGCTGCAAAGAAGATGAACTCAAATGAGAGGGACAGGCAGAGAAGGATGAGTTACGAGGAAGATTAAGCTAAGTAAATAGGTGTAGCTTTGCCAATAATGATTAAAGAGGGGGTAGCATAATACACTGCACTACCTGAAAACTGTTGACCTACACAGGCTGAGTGGTAGGAGTGGAAATAATTCAGCAGAGAAGATGGCATTATAGCCAGGAATAAAAGGATAAAATGGAAAAAAGGGATTTGAGCACTTAAGGCACCTGAATAGTGAGGTGTATTGATTTCCAAAGGATTTGAGTGAAACTAGTTCCTTCCTTCCTTCCTTCCTTCCTTCCTTCCTTCCTTCCTTCCTTCCTTCCTTCCTTCCTTCCTTCCTCTGGCACACTTTGAAGCTAGTTTCAACAAAACCTGGTTTGAACAGGCCACTGACTCTTCTTTCTTTTCTCTTCTTCTGATAGAACGTGATCAGTTATCAGGTCTGGTAGCAGAAAGTATAAAAAATATTGACGACTAAAATTCTAGTTCATTTATAACAAGGAACTTGCTGAAGATGCTGTGCACCTAAGTTTGTTTCAAAACAGCCACAGCATATGGCAGCACTAGCTGACCTCAGCTGATTCTGAAAGAAACTAAACAAATCAGAGCTGGCTAACATTTCAGTAGGAAACCAACAGAGATCCCAGAACTAAACCAGGAAGTAAAAAAAGAAAAAATCCTGGAAAAAGGCAATGGCAAACCATTTATATTCTGCAAGAAAATTCTTTCCATTGCACATACCTAAAGATATGTTATGGAGCTGGTTTGATCGTACCCTTCTTCAGGTTTTCTCCTGAATATGCCTTCTCCTTCTTCATCCCAGCCTTTTCCCACAGGTGCAGGTTCTGCTTTTCTGATCAACAAACGCCATTTCATGTGATCAAAAGCAACAACCTGGTCCAACTGAATAATTTTCATATCCGCGTTAATTGTGTCCTGCCACCTTTGCTTTGGTCTTCCACAAGGGCATTTGCCATCAGTGTTAAAGTGGTAGGCCATGCAGGCAATGGTGTGGGGTGCTGCTCATAGAACGTGGCCATACCACTGTAGGTATTTTCCCCGCATTTTCTCTGTTGCTGGTGCAACACCCATCTGCTGCCAGACTGTATCATTGCTGACTTGGTCAAGAAAGAAAATGCCTAATGACCAATGGAGCATGTACATCTCTATGGCATGTAAAGGGCACTCAGCACTTTTGGTGGTCGGCCAGCACTCAGGGCCATACAGTGCTACTTGGCGGACCATCGTTTTAGAGACTTTCAATTTTAGGTTAATTGGCATATGGCTATCACAGAGTACTCCAGTGATCTCCTTCCAGTGCAGCCATGTTGCATTCACTGTCATGCACGCTTCCTTATTAATGCCACTATCACTTTGAAGATTGGATCCTAAGTAACGGAAGGAGTTTGTCTTCTCTAGATCTTTGCTGCTGACCTGGATGGTGGAAGTGCTCAGGCTAGATACTCAGTCTTCTTGATATTGAGGTGCAAACTGAATTGGCTAAGACGATCATTCCATGTCTGGACACAGCGCTGCAGCTCTTCCCTGGTGGTAGCTGCAAGCAGGACATTGTTGACATAGAGCAAGGCCCAGGGGGCACTGTGATGCAGGTCTCGTGTGATGGTATCCATGACAAGAATGAACTGCAATGGTGATAATGCTGAGCCATGGTGCACACCATGTTGCTGTTATCTGCTTCCTTGGACTTCCTTTATAAATCAGTAAGACCCACATGAAACTTAGACAACATTCAGTGGCAAAGATATGCAAAAATCCAGAAAATCAAAAAGGGGATGAATACTGTTTCACAGCTGAATTCAAACATCTTTTGTGTGGATTTTTTCCCCACATCATTTCTTCTTTATCTGCTCATTACATGTCCTTCATATTGTTACAGATTGCATTTCTGATCAGATCGCTAATTTTCTTCTACTTCTCCTTGACTACAACAGACAAGAAAGGATCATTCATTCATCCCCATGCTAATTTTTCAGTGAAGCTTTATCAGAAGTTGTCTTAAGTTTTGTAAGAGGGGATTAAAAAACAAAAGACCTGAAAACATTTGTACTGACAGCATAGCAGGTATAACTATGAAAGAAAAATTCATTCACTGTATGTCAGCATTCTAAATCTGTAAACAGATTGCATTTATGTATGTTATATAAATAATGTGTCTGATCTTTCAAGTATTTCATTATTCAATCATTTTCTTTGAGAATGTGTGGGAATGTGTTATATGATGCAAAGCAGCTTTGATTCAAATAGCTGTAGCATGTGAAATCTTTCCAAATAGCAACCTGGTCCTTTTAAAGAAATGTGTTATCTATTCATATTAAAGAGAAGAAGGGCCTTTCCACAGCACTTTGACCAATGTTTTTTAAACATGTTGATAATTAACATAGAGGCAGAATAGAAAGAGCTTGATTTGGTGAATCAGTTTTGCATCACAAATTAGAAGGCTTTATACTTAACAATTTCTCCCAATAGATTTATTATTTCAAGTACCTCTACCACAGTCTCTTATCAAAAGGTCCTTGAGTAGGTCAAGGTCCTTGAGCATATTATCAAACAACAGGTATTTGAGCACCCTAACAAGAGCCAACATGGATTTATGCCAAATGTGTCATGCCAGACTAACTTGATCTCCTTTTATGACAGATTTACTAGCCTGGTTGCTTGGGGAAATACCCTGGAATCTACTGGATTGGGGAAATGCCCTGGATATAGTATATCAACTTCAGCAAGGTTTTTGACAAAATCTCTCATAGTATCCTTATTAACAAAATGATCAGATATGGGTTTGACAACTCAATCATTGGATGGAACCATAGTTGGCTCAAGGATTGGACTCAAAAGTTAGTTATAAATGACATCAAATCTACCTGGAGAGACATCCTGAGTGGGTTGACACAGAGTTCTGTCTTGGGCCTCATGCTGTTCAGTGTTTTTATAAATGATATAGATGAGGTAATGCTTACCAAATTTGCAGATGATACAAAGCTAGAAGCAGTGGCTAATACTTGGGAGGAGAGGGGGGAAAAAGTCAAAAATACTTAGGCTAGAATGGTGGACAGAAACATATAGAATGAAATTTAACAGGGAGAAATGTAAAGTCATGCATCTAGGCAAGAAACACATAAGAAACATGTACAGGATGGGGGAAGTCTGACTCAAGAGCAGCACATGAGAATGACTTGGGTGAACTAGTGGATCACAAGCTCAACATGACCCAAGAGTCTAATGCAGCTGCAAAGAAAGCCAACAACATCTTGAGGAGCATCAAGAGGATCACAGAGTCCAGATCACAGGAAGTAATTATTCCCTTCTACTCTGCCTGGGCTAGGCCTCACTTAGAGTATTCTGTTCAGTACTGTATATCCCAATTTAAAAAATACATTGATAAACTAGAATAAGTCCAGGAACAAGCTACCAAGTCCTATGAAGAACAGTTAAGACTTAGGGATGTTTCGCTTGTGGAAGAGGAAATTGAGAGGGGAACATGATAGCTGTCTTCAAATATCTGAACGGCTGTCATATCATGGAGGGTTCAAACTTATTATCACTTCCTCCAGAGGGTAACACTAGAACTAATGGGACTTCAGGGATGTAGATTCAGATTAGACATTAGGAAGAACTTCTTGATAGTAACAGTTGTTAATCAATGAAATAGGTTACTACATGGAGTGATTTCCTCCCCTTCACTGAAGGTTTTTTTTTCTTTAAAAAAAAGTCTGGATAGTCATTTATCAGGGATGGTATAGTGAATCCAGCAGTGGGTGGGGGATTTGATTACTTCTTTGGTCCCTCCCAATTCTATGATTCTATTTAAAAAAGCTTCTGGGGGGGTTTACAAGTCATAATAATAAAATAGTTCCTGCTCTCAGGAACTTCCGTCTTAGAGGTATGGCACATAAAGAAATAGGGAAGGTGAAGGGAAAAAAAAAGAATCAAGGTCAGGCACTGGTTCTTAATGGATCAGATGTATACAATTATGTACACAATTATGGTAGTGGTCTAGGTTATTGGCTAGGTGACATTTGGGAATTTATCTCATAGCAAAAGCAAAGAAAGACCAGTGTTACTTCTCGCCTCTCCTACTGCTCACCAGCCTGGAGAAATAGGAAAAAAACATTATTCTTGCACAAGCTTTGCATCTAGGCTGCTATCAATGCTAATGCTGCCCTAATATGTTGCAATGTTATATTTATTTCACTTTTATTTCTATTTTGTGGTTTTGAAGGTTCTCTGTACCTTGGCCACCAAAGCTGCAGCTAAACAAATGCTGCAGTTCAATAAATAAGAATTGATACAACCATATTTTTTAATCAGAAGATGGGCCAAGGTTTTACCTCTGTTTCTAAAACTATAGAAAACTTCATTCACTTCAGTCTGTACAGAATGCAGGGGGGGGGAGAACAGAAAATTTCTAATTCATTGATTCTGCTTCAGAAGTAACCCCAAGTCCTTTTGAAGTTCAAAACTCAAAGCAGTTGGATTTGCTGGAGGATGGGGAGGGATTTTTCTAATATCTCTAATGGATATCACCTCACAGCCAAAATAGGTTGCTCTAGTACCCAGTCTTTTATTTAGCCAATATTGAAAAGGGAACTGAGAGATCATTGTTTGTTGGATTTCACCTCTGGATGTTTTAAACCATTACCTCTAACAGTCGCTATTTACAGGTCACAATGAAACTCATCATAAGAAGCAGAGATGTACCAAATAATAGCATAAACACTGGGAGCAAGGTGGACCAGAGGAAGAAATAAAGGCTATTTTTTATTTATTGGAAAGTCCACGGCCAATTACATGTGTAAGGCAATCTTGCTGTTGTACAAATAACCCCACTATTCCTGACTTTCATTAATGAAAGGAAGTATGGCTAGAATTAAATTGAATCACAGAATACTACACTTGAGTGAAATAGTTCCTAAATTGTTCTTCTTTGGTTTTGGCTGGAAATGAATTATATAGTCTTGCTACAGAGTTAGCAGTAGTTTGCCATCCAATTCTATGTTTCACATGCCAGTGCTGCTCAACCATGTTTGGACTGCTTATTTGCTTTAATAAAGGAGGAGGAGGAGGAATCAACAACAGTAACTAAAACCTAAGCAAGAACAACAAAGCAGTGAGAAAAACAGATATGTAATCTATTTCTAGGGGACGCGGTGGCGCTGCGGGTTAAACCGCTGAGCTGTCGATCGGAGGGTCGGCAGTTCGAGACCGCGTGGCGGGGTGAGCTCCCGTTGCTAGTCCCAGCTCCTGCTCACCTAGCAGTTCGAAAACATGCAAATGTGAGTAGATCAATAGGTACCGCTTCGGCGGGAAGGTAACGGCGTTCCGTGAGTCATGCTGGCCACATGACCCGGAAGTGTCCCTAGGGACAACGCCAGCTCTAAGGCTTAGAAACGGAGATGAGCACCGCCCCCTAGAGTTGGACACAACTGGACTTTACGTCAAGGGAAACCTTTACCTTTACCTAATCTATTTCATCGGGCCTCAGGAGCATGTTATGTTTCCTCTGGCAACAGAAATTTACCATGTTTGGTGGCTGTTGACTGAACTAGTTTCCCACGCTGTAGGCTGCCATATTCAGTTCCTATATATTTTTATTTTTATGAATTACACTCTGCTATATAATTGTAATACATATTGTGTGTTTTAGCCCATTTTACAAAGGTTAAGATGTATTCCCTTCAAAGTCAGCTTCAGCTGGAGTGGTTTATAAGCCACAATTCAAACATTAATAAACTTCAGAGTCGGGTCTGGTTCAGTGTTCATTCTTCATTTTATTTTGTTTCTCCTAAAAACAGTTGTTCTCTAGACTTCACCCTGTGTGCTCCAGCTGATTCAGAAACATTATGAAACACTGATCAAACACTATTCAAATGTAAAGTTACGGTGAGGAACTTCAGTCTAGGTTCAGGTTAAGCATGTTTCAAGGTTTCCCCCAAAACAGCAGGGCATGGATGGATGAAGATGTATATGCCAAACCAAAGTGCACCTTGCAAGCCTCAATTCTGCTGTTTTCATTATAGTTTGAATATTTTGTTTGGGTGGATGGGGGGATGCCAAATCACATACATTTTAAATATGCCTTTCAGCCATTTAGAAACTTCTCTCATTACTGGAGAACCAGTTAAATTTGTTATCAGATGAGGAACTATATAGGTGCAGTTTAGTTCATTTACCCAGAATATTAGTCTGTTAATTTGCCATTTATAGGCAATAATGCAGCTGTGCTAAGTGTTTGCCAATTGCTATTTGTGGATTAAAAAAAAGAAGAAGAAGAATGTATGTGCTTGGAGCTCTAAGGATTTAACTATCCCAAATCTCATATAACGATTCTAAATGACCATGGCAATTATCCAGCAATGCAAACCCACTGATTTAATTTATTATTTTATATTAAAATTGCCTAATTTATCTTTCTAAGTAATATGCCCATTCAAGAGGACTTCTGATATCTTAGATCAGCCTGCCCCAAGCTGGGGTACTCAAGAAGATTTGCCATGCAACTCCTGAATTCCTGTAGCTTCATCAGGTTCCACATCTTTATAAAATGAAAAAATCTGACTTCTCTAGAAGTCAGACAAAGACCACTTTATAAGTTAACTTATTTTTATTTTCTTGTTAGTCTTCATTTCTCAGGTATTTGATATTCAAAAGTATTCAGGATCCATTAAATTATTGGTCAGTTTTTCAGTTTTGTCTTTGAAATAGAGAAATAGAAAGTAGAAGGTAGAAAAAGGTCACAAAATAGTAGAGTACAATGGAATAAAATATATCCTCTATGGCACTTTGTACTAAAAATCTGTTAGAGCAACAGAAGGTTATCTTACAGTTGAAACATTTTATTATGACATATATCTCACAGACAGCATATGGGAACTATGTAGAGATGGTATGATTACCTTGTTTTCACAGAAAGCAGCAGATTTTTTCCTGTCTTTGACAAATGTTTCCCCCCACCCACACAGACCTTTGGTTAAGGCAATGAACAAAATTTTGGCAAGAAATGTAATTAATTCTCCAGAAGGGCCAAAGGCATATTGGAATATGAAGACCTTCAAAGCCTTTCAGAATACAAGAAAGGATGGCACTGCACATATTTCTGGTGGGAGGTTATTCCATTGCATGGGGCCGCTACTCAAAAGCTGTGTTGTCTAGCCCAAACTCCATGTATCACATGAGGAGATAGTACTGTCAGCAGACTTCCTGTAGATTTACAGAATACACTGTACACTCCTGTATTTTAGCAAGAAAACCACATGGAAGGAAATTATGCACTTTGAAAAAGCAGGATAGAAAGAGTACTAATGCTTTTGAACTTTGGAGAAAACTTCTGAGAATATCATGGATAGCCAGGAAAACAAACAAATGGATCACAGAACAAATCAACTCAGAGTTCTCACTTGAAGCACAAATGACCAGGCTCAAATTATCCTACTTCAGACACATTATGGGAAAACCTAGCTCTCTGAAAAAGTCTATAACACTGGGAAAAGGAAGGAAAAAGAAGAGGATGACCAGCCACAAGGTAGATGGACTCAATTACAGCAGCATGGGTATATCATTGGAAGACTTGAAGGACCAAGTCAGGGACACACCCTCCTGGAAAAAATCTATGTGGTTGCTAAGAGTCAACATCAACTTGATGCCACATTATCAAAATCATCAAAAATAAGCCTCCAATAAAATCAAAGATAGGCGCCCACAGTCAAGTGGTTGGGACTGAAAGTGTGTTGAAACAAAACAATTTTAGTCTCTTTCCAGAATTGCAGCAAGGTGCAAGCTGTATGTCCTTCTGGGGACAGAGAAGCTATTTCATAAGGAGAGGTCTGCTGTCTCACCCATGTCCTACAGACATGCCCTGCAGAAGTTTGAGAGGAGCAAACCTTCAGCACACCTTCACTTAATGACCTGACTGAATGGAGAGATTCAATTCTGGCAGATGTTGCCTGATGTATCTTGATGCTGTGCTGTATGGAGATTTAAAGATAATGACTGGACCTTTGAAGTGGGCTGGAAGCATTCTGGCAACCAATGTAACAACTATAAATCTAATTCTAAGTTGGTGGGGCTGTTCTTGCCACTATATTTTGTAGCAGCTGCAGCTTTTGGGTTGTCTCCAAAGGCGGCCCCATGTAAAGCACATTGAGTTTAACTGAGTGATGATCAAGGCATAGGCTACGGAAGTCAGAAGACTACTGGCAGCCAATGCAGTGACTTTAAAATTAGAGTTATTCTGTACTATTGCATTTGACCCCTAAGTGGTTTGGCTGCTTCATACTTCACCAGTTGCAGCTTCAGAGTCATCTCTAAAAACAGCCCTACATGTAGTACATTAAGTACAGTAGGATGGCTGCAGAGCTATCACAGAGTGAACTACTGGCTTCACTCTGCTACATTAGATGTATTATATAGTAGTGCTATAGTGGATGCCAGAGAAGATGCACCTTATAGTAGATGCACTCTTATGGCTACAACTGGTGCACAGGCCAAAGCTGGACTTAAGGCTAAGCCATTCACCTCAAGCAGGAGGTTTGAGTCCAGGAGAACCCTAAGTCATTGACCACTTCTTTGGGGGAAGTGTAACTATTGGAACCAATCTCATAGCATTGCCCAGATGTTTACTGATGAACCACATCTCTCTTTTAGTAGAATTTAACATGAGTTTGTTTTTCTCTATCCTCCCAGCCTCCAGGCATCAGCTCAGGATTTTTACAACATCCCTAGCTCAACTGAGAGAACATTGGATTTCATCAGTATACTAATGGAACCTCATCCCAAACCAATAGATGACCTCTCAGTGGCTACGTGTAGATGTTAAATAAAATAGGAGAATGTAGTGAGCCACATTGGAGCAGCTAAAGGCTCTAGCATTCCACCTCCCATATGACCTGATACAACCAACAGGTAGAAACACTACCAACTCCCAATCCTTGCAGGAAGTCCAGAAGGATACCATGGTTGCATGTTGAAGACCAAGAGGTCTAATATGACAAATAAAAATGAAGTCCAATTGAAGTCCCAGTTAAGGTCATCCAGGGAAACCAGCAGGGTTCTTTCCATCCCATGCAAGGGCCTGAATCCTGACTAAAAGAGATTCAGACAATCTATTTCTTCTAAGATTCTCTGTAGACTGGTCCAGACCCCCTTCTTAACAACCTTCCTCAGAAAGTTATCAAATACAACTAGAATGAGAGGTGGCTTTTTCAAGAAAGGGCCTCATTTAGATCAGGTAACATCACCTACATAGAGAAATACTAATCACTTCTCAAATCCAGCTGCTCACAGACACAGACACACAGACACCCTTGTCTGAATTATCTAGAAAGAGCTAGCCCACATTTCGTACTACAAGAAATTCTATCCACTTCTTCATAACTAACTTTGATTCCACCTTAATCACACTATGAACCATGCCCCAGGTGCAGTAACCTAGCTTGGCATGATGTACAAATGGGACTACTGAATGATCAAGGCTTGAGAAACTGGAATACCATGTTTGGTACAAATACACAGTTGTATATTCTTGTCCTCAATGAGAAAAAGGTAATGTGGATGTCATCAAGGAATTTGCATGTGTCTGTGTGTGTGTCTGTGTGTTTTGAATGGCATCTCTCATTTTACTCTTTCTTCCCCTTTTTACAAATGTGCATGCAGGTGCTGGACAGTTTCTCCTAAAGTATTGCTGCCATTAGTATTTGCATGCCACTACTTACAAACTTGACAACAAATATAGAATATGCTTTTGCACATGTTATAAGAAGGTGTTTTGTTCCATCCTTCTCTAATTCTCTGATGCATTAAATTTGGGGGAAAGCATAGGCATTGCTCAGTGTTTTTCTTTTATTGAACTCTAAAGACTGTTTGTGATCAGTGAGGTGCTGGCTCCATGCTCAGCTCAGCAGGTTGGTTTATTACAGGGAAGTGCCTCTGTGCCACAGGGGGCACAATCAGGAACAGAAGCTTTGTAAGGAATCTCGCTTTTTAATTGATGATCAGGCCTTTATTTCCTTCAACTATAGTTTATTTGTTTTCTGAAGGGATGTATCTCTTGTGAAAGATGCTAGGTTAATTACACTGCCTGGAGATAGAAGTCTTCTGTTTATTCACAGTACAAAGCTGTTGCAGAGAATAAGAGGACAGAACCAGTTGGGTGATCTCTGGTTGAGGGTGTCATAGGGACCCATTTTCTTCAAAAAGTACTTGTTATGGTACTTTTTGCTGCAAATAGAAGAAATGTCCAATTCTAGAAGCCAAAACAAGCCAGCAACTTGCCCATCCAAAGTAACTTGTTTATATTTATGCATTTTTCCTGTTCCAGTCAAATCAAGATCTTCTTGCAAGGGAACATATATAAACAACATCCATCGAAATCTCCTTGCCAAAACAAGAAGCCAAATGGCAAGCCATATAACCCCAAAGTTAAGACAGCAGCAGATTCAGGGACAATAAAAGGAAACACCTCTTTGTACAACACAAAGGCAACACAAAGGCAACTGTGGTCAGCATCACTATTGATCTGCAGATTATTTGGGGAAAAAAGGCATTGCCATGAATCTTCAAAGAATTAACTAAGGGGGCATCTGTAGGCAGGGAATGTCATGATAGTGGTGTGTTGAAATGTAGGAGAGCAAAATTCTGGGTCTCCTTTTCAATAGGTATGATGATGTCCCATGTAGGAATGCCAGAAAAAATTATGAAACCTGATCTGAAAAGGAGGAGGTGATAACATGACTTTCAAGTTGACAGATATTGTTTATCAGTAATTTCTAATAGAAAAAGTCAAATACTGAAGAAAACAATGAAACTGCAAATGTATATTTTCCCAGTGGCATCCACACACACATAAGAAAGGGCAAAGGCTTGGATCACCACACTGCAGCCATCTTGCAGACTTTGTCACACACACACACACGTTTTATCTTTACTTAAACAGTATTCAGAAATATGTTGGAAATGTAAGAGGAGCAAAGCAGCATTTGTTATTTTACCTTGGCAGGGAATTGGGGAAGGGAAATCATATAATTATGGAAATTACAAATATATATTATGCATAATATAAAATACAATATTACCTTATCTTACAGCATCCAGGACTTGTTCAGCTTGGAGAAAAGGTAAGGAAGATGAACCATAACATATATAAAATAGTGCATGATATGGAAAAATGTGGATAGACTGACGTTTTTCTCCCTCTGTCATGCCAGCAAGGACCTCAGGATCATCCATTAAAACTAAATATAGAGGGATTTTTATTTATTTATTTTATTTATTTTTCAAATTTCTATCACCACCCATCTCTCCCAAAAAGGGGACTCTGGCAGTTTACAATAAAATCACAATTAAAACATATAAATTACAACATAAATAGATCTATAAAAATAAAATTGATATAAAATATAAAATCCAAGCAGTGCAGATCTTGTTTGTTGGGGAGAGATCTATGATACTAGCCACCCCCAAGATGAACTGGTGGCCCTCCCACCCCAAGCAAGGCGGTTTTTAGGTTCTTCCCGAAGTCCGGGAGCGAAGGGGCCTGCCTCACCTCCGGGGGCAGAATGTTCCAGAGGGCGGGTGCCACTGCGGAGAAGGCCCGCCTCCTGGACCCCGCCAGATGAAATTCTCTTATGGATGGGGTCTGTAACATGCCCTCTCTGCATGACCGGGTGGGGCGGGTCGATGTTATAGGAATGAGGCGGTCCCTCAGGTGTAATGATTGCCTATCCCAACAGACTAAGTCTCACCAGCGGTTTCTGAATAAAAACTGATTTATTGAAAGAATAGTATGCAAATACGAAGAAAGCTGAGAATAGGCAAAAGCGCACCAAATACAAACTAAAAGCCCTCACCTCTAACCCGATCCCGCCCCTTACCCCAACGTCGCAACCACCCCCTCCCAAGTGTTGGCAAACGTCACACATCGGCCTGGGAAAGCAACCTTGAATACATGTCATAACCCAAACACACATTCCTTCAGAGCAGCACAGAGTTAACAGCCTGGCAGGGCTGAAATTCCCCACCCCGCGGATGATAGACACGGATCAGAAACATCACATGCGAAACGTTACGATGTATGCAAACCATTGGAACGATGAACATGACATACCGCCCCCCTTAAAGAAACTAAGCAAAATTAAGGAGCAGGCTTATCAGGATAAGCAGCATGGAAATGGGTAACCAGAATAGGGGAGTGAACATCGTGGGCAGCAACCCACTCAGGATGAGGGAAATGCTTCCAGCGAACAAGGTATTGTAAAACAGAACGACATCGTCGGGAATCAAGGATTTCTTTGACTTCAAAGTGTTGCTGGCCATCAATCATGATAGGTGCAGGAGGGGAAGGTTGTGGATGCCAGCGGGTTGATTCGTTGAAAGGCTTAAGCAGGCTGCAGTGAAACATGGTGCAAACATTTAAGATTGTTAGGCAAATCTAATTTAAAAGTAACAGGATTAATTTGAGCAACGATAGAAAAAGGACCAATAAATTTAGGTGCCAACTTTTTGGAAGGCTGTGTGGATTTGATGAATTTGGTGGAAAGATAGACTTTATCACCGACTCAAAAAGATGGTAGGGATGACCGCTTAGAATCGGCATGACATTTATAAGTGGCTTGGGCATCTGTAAGTGCTTGTTGTATTTTCGGCCAGGAGTCTCCCAGGCGTGCTGCCCAATCAGCAGGTGAAGAGGGAGGGGATGTTGGTTGAGGCAGCTCCGGGATCGGAACAAAGTCACGGCCAAAAACTGTATGGAAAGGCACTTGGCCAGTGCTTTGATGAACGGCATTGTTGTACGCAACTTCTGCAAAAGGTAGAAGGTCAACCCAATTACCTTGCTGATAATTAACAAAAGCACGCAAATACTGTTCAAGTGTAGAATTAACTGCCTCTGTATTTCCGTCAGTCTCCAGATGTGATGCCGTAGACAATGCCTGTTTAGTGCCCAGTAATTTCATAAATTCCCTCCAAAATCGGGACGTGAATTGTGTGCCCGTCAGTCACCAAACAGGAGGGGCATCCATGAATTTTGTACACGTGTACAATGAAGAGGCGGGCCAGCTGCTGCGCAGATGGGATGGAGGTACATGGGATGAAATGGGCTTGCTTAGAGAAAAAATCTTTTACCACCCAAATTACAGTTTTTCTCTGGCTAGGAGGTAAATCAACGATGAAGTCCATAGAAATTTCCTCCCAGGGGCGGGAGGGATTAGCCACAGGTTGCAACAAGCCCTGGGGCTTTCCCACTTTTCGTTTAGAAGCAGCACATACTGGGCAGGAACTAATATAGTCTTTAATGTTGCGCCTGAGCGTTGGCCACCAAAACTGGCATCTAACCAAATGAAGGGTCTTCAAAAACCCAAAATGCCCAGCCAATTTGTCATCATGGGATCGTGACAGGATGGTTTTGCGTAAAGCCTCAGGCACATAGAGACGATCATGTTTCCATGCAAAACCCTGTTTAAAAGTAACATCGTTGAGGTTTGCTTGCAACCAAGTGTCAGATTTCAGTTCGGAAAGAAACTGTTGTTGCAAGTCTGAGGGAACAGGCAAGCGCTTTGTGCGAGGTGAAATTGAAGTGTCTGTTTGCTGCGCACGAGTTTGGCTGCGAGTCACAGCTACCAGACTCATTTGGGGCTCTGTCCAGAGAGTTCCCACTATGTCGGGCACTGCAGTGGCATCCTGAGGCTGGCGCGATAGTGCATCAGCCAGAAAGTTTTTTTTTCCTGGAATAAATTTTAGTTTAAAGTCAAAATGACTAAAGAATTGAGCCCATCTAATTTGCTTTGGGTTGAGTTTACGAGACACAGTCAGTGCTTCAAGGTTTTTATGATCAGTCCAAACCTCGAAAGGGTGGGCAGCCCCCTCCAATAAGTGACGCCAGCTTTCCAAAGCAGTTTTAACAGCAAAAGCCTCTTTTTCCCAAACATGCCACCTCCTTTCTGTCTCTGAGAATTTACGGGAGAGGTAGGCACATGGCTTTAACCATCCGAGCTTGTCCTTTTGTAATAACAGAGCTCCAGTAGAGAAATCAGAAGCGTCCACCTGCACTACAAATGATTTGTCAGGATCAGGATGCTGTAGAATAGGTTTGGACGTAAACAGTTGTTTAAGGGTTTCAAAAGCCATTTGGCATGCGGGTGTCCATTTTAGTAGCGCTCCCGGATTTTTCGCCCTCTGTGTATCCCCCAAACCTTTTGTTTTGAGTAACTCAGTGAGGGGTAGCGCTATTTCCACAAACCCCTGGATGAACGGCCGATAGAAATTCGCGAATCCAAGGAGACTTTGTAGCTGCCTACGCATGCGTGGCGGCTCCCATGCCAAAATGGCTTCAATTTTAGCGGGATCCATTTCAATTCCTTTATCTGAAATTCTATAGCCCAAATAATCAATTTGTGATTTATGAAATGCACATTTAGACAGTTTAGCATACAATTCCGCATTTCTCAGTTTGCTCAGTACTTGTCTGACTAGGTTAACATGCTCTTCCATAGTTTTGGTATATATTAAAACATCATCCAAATACACCAACACCCCTTTAAACAGGTGGTCATGCAAGACCTCATTGATCAGTTGCATAAAAACTCCTGGTGCTCCCGCCAATCCAAATGGTAGCACTTTATATTGAAAAGCACCCAAAGGACAATTAAAAGCAGTTTTCCATTCATCCCCCTCCCGTATGCGAATACGGAAATACGCCTCCCTCAAGTCCAACTTAGAGAATATTTTTCCCTTTGCCAGATGTGTTAGCATATCTTTTATTAGGGGCAAAGGATATTTATTTAATATCGATACTGCATTGAGCCCATGGAAATCTGTACACAGTCTCAAAGTGCCATCTTTCTTTGGTTGAAACAGTACAGGTGCACCCACCGGAGAGCTGGCTGGTTCAATAAAACCTCTAGCTAGATTTTTGTCAATGAACTCTCGTAGTGTTGCCAGCTCCTTCTGGGTCATAGAATAAATTTTGGGACTAGGCAATTTCACATTAGGAACAAATTCTATGGCACAGTCAGTTTTGCGATGAGGCGGCAGCTGGTCCGCCTCCTTTTCACCAAACACATCTGCAAAGTCCTGGTATTGCTCCGGCAGCCCTTCCAGCGGCTCGAGGACCTGCAGAGAAGTTGTTGCTGCCCGTCCCACCTCGCTGTCGTCTAGTTGGTCCTTATCAGGGGCTTTATAAAATCCATCTGCGAACGTCACCGTTCTATGCACCCAGTTTATAAGGGGATTTTGCCATACAAACCAGGGCATCCCTATGATGACCAAAGGTCCCCCTACCAGTGCCACAATAAATGGTAATTTTTCCCAATGGCTGCCCATTTGCAATGCAACCATCCCTGTAGAGTGGGTAACTGGTTTCCCCCCTGCCGTGGTCCCATCCAACTGAGTAAAGATCATCGGCCACTTTAAAGGAAACGTGGGTAACTCCAACACAGTTACCATGTTGGGGTGCATCAAGGACCGTGAACACCCTGAATCAATCATGGCCCACAATTCTATAGTTCTGGTGCTGGACCCCAACTTCACTTTAACGGTCAGAGTAGGGAAATTCCCACTCACTGAAACATGGCCGCGCCCATCTTCTTCTTCCACCTGCCCCACAGCGCCCTTCAAAGCAGGTGGCTGGCATTTTCCGCCAGCTCCTCGATCTCCGGTTCCCTCTCTTCTCCAAAGAAGGGGATGCCTTCAAGCTCCACCTCAGCCAGTGCGGCTTTCATCTTCTTTGGTAGGGATGGCGACTTCCCAGCTGGTTTAGCTGGGCGATCCTCGGTTCTTCTTTTTGGGCACGCTGCCGCTTGGTGTCCTTCCTTCCCACAGCGCAGACATTGCCCCTTGGCAAAGCGATGTTCCCTCTCCTCCTCCCACGAACGCTGGCTGGGTCGTCCTGAAGAGATTGGGGCGCGGGTGCTTTTGATTGTTTTGCCTTGTTTTACTGCCTTGCGATGCGTAAAGGTTTCCAGAGCGTTTTCAGCACTGCCTGCTAGTTGAATCCACCCATACAAAGTCTTTGGGTCATCACGCCCCAGAGCCCACCAAAGGACCTCAGTTTCCAACCCATCTTTAAACATCTCCACTAGGGTAGACTGGGACCAATCCTCAACTTTTCCAGCCAGTGCTTTGAATTCTAACGCATAATCTGCCACTGAAAGTGACCCTTGGGCAAGATTCTTCAGAGCCCGTTTCGCCCTTTCTTGTGCCAGAGGATCTTCAAAGTGTTGTTTTAGTGCCCACAGGAACTCCTCGAAGTCTTCTAACTCTGGGGCCTCTGCTTGGCACAGCTGGACGTACCAATCCGCCACCCTCCCCTTTAGCTTATTTGCAATGGCATTGATTTTCCCCCTTTCGGAGCGAAAGCTCTGCTCCCAGTCCTCCATATAGCTATTAGCATTGGTAAGGAAGAAAGACAGCTTCGTAGGGTCGCCATCAAACTTCACCGAAAAAGGGGGTGGGGGTCTCGCCGCCTCCAGAGGTTCGGATTTTTCAGTAAAGTCTAGGGTTCTCCTCCCTTTCACTGACTGTCGGACCTGGAAGCAAACTGGCACCCAGTGCAGCTCGCGCAGCAACAGTGTCACATGTGCCGATCTTGGGGCACCAATAACTGCTCACGCGGCCACATTCTGGACCAGTTGAAGCTTCTGGATACTCTTCAAGGGTAGCCCTGTGTAGAGCAGATTCAGGGACAATAAAAGGAAACACTTTTTAGTACAACACAAAGTTTGAAATTGGGATTAGTGTGTTTTTGGGGGGGGGGCTGTCATGTTTTTTAATGTTATGATTGTTCCCTTGTCTGGGCTGTTATGTTTTTTGGTTGTGTTTTTAACTGTTTTAATTGTATATTTGATATATTGTAAGGTGTCCAGAGTCTTTTGGAGTAGGCAATTATAATAAATCTAAGGAAAAAGGCAGGAGGATGAGGAGGACCTATGTGCCACTGTTTTCTGTGGGATTAACTCAAAAGAGATAGGACTGTTTCAATGCTTTGTGAAATACACAGACATCTCAAAAGAAATTCTCCTTGATTATGGTTTAAGATTAGGGGCTTCATGGTGAACTGACTACACTATGAAATATACTACTATACTAATATCTCAGAAGGAAAGTTCCTAAAGATATTACTGTAATATTGAATAAAAAATTTGGAATTTAAGTGTGTGAAGAGCTGTGCATTTCGTATCTAAAAAGAGTATTCTACTTCAATAGAAAAACACTTCCATACCTGATTTAACTCCTTGGAGTGACTGTATGTGTTCACTATCTATATGCTTATGTTGTATCAACATAGAAGAAAAACAGATTTGCATCTTTCCATGTACTCAAGATTTGTTTAACATATGAGTTACTTTCTTGTGTGTTTTTATTGTGTACATTTTTTTTCTTTTTTTTTGCATGGATTTTTATTTTTGTTTTTGTTATCCTTTAGTCATCCTTTTACTTTTTATTTTCTGTATGTCATATTCTACTAAAAGTATTAAAATAAAACAGAAAAAAAACAGGGGTAAAGCTCAACCCTTTTTTAAGCTATGCTTTTAAGCTAGCAAATGGTCCCATATCTCATGGAAGACTTACAGGTACCTTTCATTAAAGAAGTTTGCTTTAAAAAAAAACAAACTTCTTTATTCCTTTCCTTTATTTCTTATCACCTTGGTAATAATGAATTCATTTGCCCTAAAAGTAAACATTACTGGTTGACCAAGAAATGCCCCCTTGCTGTGGCAAGTCTCTTTTATGCATCAAGACAGAAAACTTCATTACTGCTTCAATTCCACCTTTTCTTTTACCTTTCCATTTTAAGTTGGGGAGATTACGTTTTGTTTGGGTTTCCTTGGGTTATTGATCCAGAGTTAATAAATGTGGATAACAGCAGGCTGGATCTTAAATCTCTTCTTCCCCAAAGGTGAAAGGTTATTGGGTGACTCTACGAAAGATTGCAATTGGCTTTGGGGAGACAGACTTTGATTCTGGACCTAAGCCTTTCCTGTGGCAGCTTTTGCTCCCAGTTTATGGGCTATAAGACTTCGGCTTCAATCATTTTCAGTGACCTCATTTTATTTCTTCTTAGAATTTAAACACAACACTTGCTCTATTATCAGTTGTTAAGAATGTTCAGAACTAGGAATCCACAAGGAATTAGATGCTTATATTCACATCTGCTAGAATATAAATAGGAAAATTAAAATGGATATATTCATCAGGGTTTGACAAAAAGTTCTAGCAAGAAAAAAAGCAATGCACTACAGTATGCTGAACAAATGAATTATTAAGCAAGTGCTTTTACTTGAAAACCGCGATCCACTTTTTTATTTATATAAATAAAAGAATGTCTCACACTTCACCTTCAGAAATATCCTTTTTAAGAAATAAATCACTGGAAATATGAAAATCTAGTGAGATGGAATTGGTAAAATACTTACAGCAATAGAAAAGTGCAATTAATGTTTGCTTCCTTCTTTTTCTTTTTCTATATAGCTCTATGGAATTGTATTTGGTAAAAACATTCTTTTAAAAAATTAAAACAAGAAAAAGTAAGCTTATATAACAAATATGCATTTACAAATATTCCAGGAAAAACAATCTCTAAGTAAAGTTCTGAATTTTAGGTTTTCCAGACCCCCCAAACCTTGCATTTTCAAAACCTATATGATAAATATTTAAATGAACTCATATGATTTCTGAGTTACCTTTTTTTCAAATACATGCAGATATTCAATAGCTATAACCATGGGCATATCTATTTTTGCAAATTAAAGCATGCAAAAGCCCACCAATCAGTGTTCTCCTAGGCTGTCTCTTTATACAGAAATCTTTACTGAGATCACAGACCAGTGCATAATAGAACTCAACAGTATAAAACAGGTTACATTTATAAAAAGAACAAATCATAAAATTAACTGGGCATATCAGGCAATTGGCTGCACATTTTGCATTTGACAAAGCAGAGTTTAGCTACATTTAGAGTAACAGAGTCATGAATATCTGCAAGTAAAAACTGTAAGTAAGAGATCAGAATGACTGGGAAATGTGCTTAAATGTAGAGCTATCAACTCTGACCATGTGCCAGCATAAAATGGACAATATAATAAAATGTGTTTAACAGTTTTGATAGCCCCTTCATCACATGGACGAAACCTTAGCCCTAACATATCCCCTTTTTAGGACTGCAGAAGAAAGGGCAACACATTGAACCAAAGAGAGTGCCCTCCTATATTTAGGAATTGTAATTTGACTTAAGGATATAGCAGATCTAAGGAGAGTAAATGAGCTGGTTAGGAGTATATTCTTGGAAAGAGATGCCATGTCTAATTGGACATCAATATCTTTAATCCACTGCCTCGACACTGCTATTGTACACTCATACTTGAATGTGCAAAGTAGGGTTACTGAAAATCCAAGGAGCTCCAATTTTTTGCCCATTGCTTTAGACCAGGATGATGCAAAGTTGTCAAAAAGGATCTGTGATGCCAGACCCACAGAGGCAAGTATATTTTGGTCCAGTATGTAATAACGTATAACCAGACATTGGTCTTTTGTTGTTTATTCGTTTAGTCGCTTCCGACTCTTCGTGACTTCATGGACCAGCCCACGCCAGAGCTTCCTGTCGGTCGTCAACACCCCCAGCTCCCCCAGGGACGAGTCCGTCACCTCTAGAATATCATCCATCCATCTTGCCCTTGGTCGACCCCTCTTCCTTTTGCCTTCCACTCTCCCTAGCATCAGCATCTTCTCCAGGGTGTCCTGTCTTCTCATTATGTGGCCAAAGTATTTCAATTTTGCCTTTAATATCATTCCCTCAAGTGAGCAGTCTGGCTTTATTTCCTGGAGGATGGACTGGTTGGATCTTCTTGCAGTCCAAGGCACTCTCAGAATTTTCCTCCAACACCACAGTTCAAAAGCATCGATCTTCCTTCGCTCAGCCTTCCTTATGGTCCAGCTCTCGCAGCCATATGTTACTACAGGGAACACCATTGCTTTAACTATGCGGGCCTTTGTTGTCAGTGTGATGTCTCTGCTCTTAACTATTTTATCGAGATTTGTCATTGCTCTTCTTCCAAGGATTAAGCGTCTTCTGATTTCCTGACTGCAGTCAGCATCTGCAGTAATCTTTGCACCTAGGAATACAAAGTCTTTCACTGCTTCTACATTTTCTCCCTCTATTTGCCAGTTATCAATCAAGCTGGTTGCCATAATCTTGGTTTTTTTGAGGTTTAGCTGCAAACCAGCTTTTGCACTTTCTTCTTTCACCTTCATCATGAGGCTCCTCCGTTCCTCTTCACTTTCAGC
This sequence comes from Candoia aspera, assembly GCF_035149785.1. Taxonomy (NCBI): domain Eukaryota; kingdom Metazoa; phylum Chordata; class Lepidosauria; order Squamata; family Candoiidae; genus Candoia; species Candoia aspera. Next base: position 103,424,586 of record NC_086157.1, read on the forward strand.
CATCAAAGTGGTATCATCTGCATATCTGAGATTGTTAATGTTTCTTCCAGAGATTTTAACTCCAGCCTTGGATTCCTCAAGGCCAGCTTGTCGCATGATGTGTTCTGCATACAAGTTGAATAGGTAGGGTGAGAGTATACAGCCCTGCCGTACTCCTTTCCCAATCTTAAACCAGTCTGTTGTTCCGTGGTCTGTTCTTACTGTTGCTACTTGGTCGTTATACAGATTCTTCAGGAGGCAGACAAGATGACTTGGTATCCCCATACCGCTAAGAACTTGCCACAATTTGTTATGGTCCACACAGTCAAAGGCTTTAGAATAGTCAATAAAACAGAAATAGATCTTTTTCTGAAACTCCCTGGCTTTTTCCATTATCCAGCGGATATTGGCAATTTGGTCTCTAGTTCCTCTGCCTTTTCTAAACCCAGCTTGTACATCTGGCAATTCTCGCTCCATGAACTGCTGAAGTCTACCTTGCAGGATCTTGAGCATTACCTTACTGGCATGTGAAATGAGTGCCACTGTTCGATAGTTTGAACATTCTTTAGTGTTTCCCTTTTTTGGTATGGGGATATAAGTTGATTTTTTCCAGTCTGATGGCCATTCTTGTGTTTTCCAAATTTGCTGGCATATAGCATGCATTACCTTGACAGCATCATCTTGCAAGATTTTGAACAGTTCAGCTGGGATGCCGTCGTCTCCTGTTGCCTTGTTATTAGCAATGCTTCTTAAGGCCCACTCAACCTCACTCTTCAGGATGTCTGGCTCTAGCTCACCGACCACACCGTCAAAGCTATCCCCGATATTGTTATCCTTCCTATACAGGTTTTCTGTATATTCTTGCCACCTTTTCTTGATCTCTTCTTCTTCTGTTAGGTCCTTGCCATCTTTGTTTTTGATCATACCCATTTTTGCCTGGAATTTACCTCCAATGTTTCTAATTTTCTGGAAGAGGTCTCTTGTCCTTCCTATTCTATTGTCTTCTTCCACTTCCGCGCATTGCTTGTTTAAAAATAATTCCTTATCTCTTCTGGCTAACCTCTGGAATTTTGCATTTAATTGGGCATATCTCCCCCTATCACTGTTGCCTTTTGCTTTCCTTCTTTCTTGGGCTACTTCTAGTGTCTCAGCAGACAGCCATTTTGCCTTCTTGGTTTTCTCTTTCTTTGGGATGTATTTTGTTGCCGCCTCCTGAACAATGCTGCCAACTTCTGTCCAGAGTTCTTCCGGGACCCTATCTACTAAGTCCAGTCCCTTAAATCTATTCTTCACCTCCACTGCATATTCCTTAGGAATATTAGTGAGCTCATATCTAGCTGATCTGTGGGTCTTCCCTAATCTCTTTAGTCTGATCCTAAATTGTGCAAGAAGAAGTTCGTGATCTGAATTACAGTCAGCTCCAGGCCTTGTTTTTACCGACTGTACAGATGTCCGCCACCTTTGGCTGCAAAGGATGTAATCAATCTGATTTCGGTGTTGTCCATCTGGTGAAGTCCATGTATAAAGCCGTCTCTTAGGTTGTTGGAAGAGAGTGTTTGTTATGCAGAGTGAATTGTCTTGGCAAAATTCTATCAGCCTGTGTCCTGCTTTGTTTTGTTCTCCCAGGCCATACTTACCTGTAATTCCAGGTGTCATTTGACTGCCCACCTTAGCATTCCAGTCTCCCGTGATGAAAATAACATCTCTTTTAGGCGTGTTGTCCAGTAGGTGCTGCAGATCCTCATAGAACTGCTCTACTTCAGCTTCTTCAGCATTTGTGGTTGGGGCGTATATTTGGATCACTGTGATGTTAGATGGCTTGCCCTGAATTCGAATTGAGATCATTCTATCGTTTTTTGGGTTGTATCCAAGCACTGCTTTAGCCACTTTACTATTAATTATGAAGGCTACTCCATTTCTTCTGTGGTCCTCTTGTCCGCAGTAGTAGATCTGGTGGTCATTTGATGTGAAGTGGCCCATTCCAGTCCATTTCAGTTCACTGACGCCCAGAATGTCTATCTTTAATCTTGACATCTCACCAATAACCACATCCAATTTGCCCTGGCTCATAGATCTTACATTCCAGGTTCCGATGGTGTGTTGATCCTTAGAACATCGGATTCGCCGTTCACCACCAGCACCGTCGGCCGCTAGCCGTCCTTTCGGCTTTGAGCTAGCTGCGTCATCACGTCTGGGGCTAGTTGAGCTCATCCTCTGTTCCTCCCCAGTAGCATTTTGACCATCTTCCGACCTGGGGGTCTCATCTTCCGATGGTATACCGACATATCTCTGGTTGTACTGATCCATTTAGTTTTCACGGCAAGAATACTGAGGTGGGTTGCCATTACCTTCCTCAGGGATCGCATTTAGTCTGACCTCTCTGTCATGACCTTCCCGTCTTGGGTGGCCCTTCACGGTTTAGCTCATGGCATCATTGAGGTGCTCAAGCTCCAGCACCACGACAAGGTAACGATCCTTTGCTGAAGGACATTGGTCTTAATCTTACTGATATGGCCTTACATAAAGGGACACAGTACGGAACTTGAAATATGTTCCTAAGAAATTTGGTCTGAACTGTCTCCAAAACTATATGGGCCTAATTGGGCACCAAATTACAGCTGTGCTCTAACTTCTAAGAATTTACCCTGAGTGTGAGGTTTGAGGCTGCTTCTGACTCTGAAAACAAACTTATCCCGAGTCAGAAGGGGAAAACAAAACTTATCAGGAAGGAATTGGAGAAATGAAAACCAGAAGTGACTCAGCAGAGCAGGAGAAATTGCAGATGTTGATTGGACAAACCCCAGAGGGAGATTGAAGCCTCCAATCAGTGCCCAAGAGAGGAGAGCAGAGAAGCGAGTGAAGGAAAGAGAAGCCTGATTGGCTGCTGAAGGAAAATGGCATGAAAAGGAGTGAATAAAAAAGGCAGGCGAGCAATGAGCAAGCTGCCAGAGACAACCGATCCTTTGAGCTCATAGTACCTGTGGAAGAGTCCTTACCAGAGTCAGAAGCCCTGCCTGTAGCCAGCGTGGAACCAGAGCCAGTGCCTTCTGCCATCACAGACCTGCTTCCTGCACCAGCTGGTCCAGTCAAGCCTCTCCTTGCCGTCCCTGCTGAGCACAGCCTTATGTCCAACTCTCAGCCTCTCCAAGTTGCTCCAGTGCGATCCAGGCTTGCCTCCAGTTTTCAGCCTTGCCTAGATGTTCCTGCCCAGTCCAGCCTTGTCTCCAGATCCACATCTTGCATAGACACTCCAGCCCAGTCCAGATGTCATGAGTAAGGATGGCGAGCAGGGGGCTCCCTTCCAGACTGTTAAGCGCATGCGTAGCACTGAGGAATTGGTGAGCCATTCCAAGAGGCACAGATTGGGACCGCCTTAACCTGCGGGGTTTATATGGCTGGGTTTTTCCCACGCTTGTTCAGTTTGTTAGGATTACTGTTATGTATTAGCAAATAAACATTAGAGAACAGTTCCCTGTCTCAGAGTGTTTCCTGGGAGTCAGGACATCAGCCTTGCCTCCAGCCCCAAACCTCACCTAGATCTTCCAGCCAGGTCCAGCCTTGTCTCCAGATCCACATCTTGCATAGACACTCCAGCCCAGTCCAGCCTTGCCTCCAGCCCCAAGCCTCACCTAGATCTTCCAGCCAGGTCCAGCCTTTTCTCCAGATCCACATCTTGCATAGACACTCCAGCCCAGTCCAGCCTTGCCTCTAGCCCCAAGCCTCACCTAGATCTTCCAGCCAGGTCCAGCCTTGTCTCCAGATCCAAGCCTTGTCTAGATGCCTCTGTCCAGCCTCACCTAGTCTCTGTGTTCCAGCCTGATCCAACCTGTGTGCCCGTTTGCAGACTCGCATATCCAGCCTCCTCCTTGCCACGCACTCTAGCTCCTTCAAGTCTTGCAGCCTCAGCCAGAGAACCACCGGAGTTTTGCCCAGCTGCCTTGCCACAGCCTGAACCTGCAGCATTGCCCGGTTGTCCTTTACAGCCTGGGTGGACTTGATTTGAATTGCATTGCCTAACTTATCACAAGGACTTTTGTTATTGTAAATAGTTATTATTAATAAAGAATTTTATTAGTAATTCTGATTGGCCACCTCATAGTCTAAACAGGACACTGAGTGCAGCTGAGATAAATAAAGTCCCTTTAGCATAGGAAAAGGATTGCAATGCTGCTCCAGCTTTCTGGGCATTTTCTACTATTTATTCTCTGTGCATTCTGCATGAGGTCATGGCATGGGAAACTATGCCTAGGTATTTAAACAATTTAACCTGCTCAATAAGACGATTATTTAAAATCCAGACATGTCTTCTTTCTTCTAAGACTATCACCCTGGTCTTGTTGTATTTGATTTCCAAAGCTTCAAAAACACAATAATTGGATAACGCTCTCAGTGCCATTCTTAGGCCAAGCAGAGTCTGGGAGGTATCACTGCATATCATAGGATTGAAATATGTTTCTCTGCTACTTTCAATGTGTGATGAGAGAGCTTGTTCATCACAGCAGCTAGTGCATTTATATAGTATTTGAACAATGGAACAAGAATACAGCCTCTATTAACAGGGACTTGTTGGTATAGTGTCCTTGGGAGCTACATCTAAATTTTATGGTGTTTTTATCATAGATGTTATTAATTATTAGTAGCAGCCTTCTTCCTCCAGAAGAATTGTATAATTTGTGTCAAATGTTGGACCTAGAAATCAGACTGAAAGCTGCTCTGAAGTCTATGACAGCTGCATATAATGAAGCCCATAGTTTGGAGGAGTTAGAATTAGATCATGGTCAGAGATGGAATGACCTGCTCTAAATCCAGTTTGTTCCTCAGCCAATATATTATCTGAGTCCATCCAATCCAGGACCTTAACAGCAAGGTGGTTTTCATATATCTTGCTGATGATATTGAGGAACCTAATGGGTCGATAATTGGCTGACAGATTTCAATTGCTTTTATATATATTAGGGCGCTACCTTAATAGTCACAAAATAGGTCACTACCAACTATTTTTCCAAGGATAAATAGCTCAGAAGGGTCTCTTCTGTCCTTCAGAAACACTTACCAGCCAGTTCAAATAATGGGGCAAGAGGTAAGTATCCACAAACACCAACACCAGCACTTCCATGAACACCAACTAGCAGTCAGAAGACACGATGAGAACTCCTTAATCTCACAACACATGGACAGACTCAACCATAGTTTCAGCTGGGAAACTGAGCATCCTAGACCAAGCTAAATCCAAAAACGCCAGAGAATTCCTGGACGCCTGGCACTCAGACAAAGCAGCCATCAGCAGACACATAGAGGTAAATAACATTTACATACCATTCAAAAGAGACAATAGAAAAGCCAAAAGACCAGTACACTCCCTTGCCAGCAATCAACACCCAGTTATGCAAAAATCAGCACTAGGATTAGCACCAGATGAACAATCAAACTGCACAATACATCCTAATCAAGGAACAATTAACTCAGGCAATCAACCAAGCAGCAAACAACAGCCCAATCAAAGAACTCCCAAGGAGAGAACAACACCCCCACCAACACAAGCAGGGCAAGGCATGGTGTATAAGCTGAGAGCAAGGCCCACTCCCTCTTTGCACTGAAGATGTTGCCTAGTCTGGCAATGAAATGTCTGCAAGAAAACAACAAGGCTCAGAGAGCACCAAGGACTCCACAGTTCAACCCTGAGCTACAAATATTCACTTCAAGAGGTAAGTATGGATATAGCTGAAGAGGGACAGTAGAATTAGACCCTTGATTAAAACATGGGATAACTAATCAAATCAAATCTTATTATGGTCATGGATCAACATAGGGATAACAATGTTGATTCTAACATCCCTTAGTAAATTTACCAAATACAAATCAAGCACTACACCTATTGGAAAACTGTTATGTTGCATATCCTGTGCTTTGAAAATGACTTTCATATATTTCACTGTCTTGTTTTAAGCTTTGTGGGAGCTTTGGATCAAACTCATGTTATTATCAGGCTACTAAATAAAAGAAATTCAACGGAAGTTACCTTAATATTATGTGATTGATTGCATTCACTTTTTTAGAAGTTTACATCAATGGCATAAATTAAGTATTATTCTTTAAAATCACTGCAGGAGCTACAAGAAAGTGCAATAAAATGATTTTTTGTCTTTTTATTTTCTGCTTAGATAGTACTGTATGTTGTCCTAAAAACATAATACTATCAGCACCCAGTGCAAATGATTTCAACCAAAACAACTCAGAGCTATACCTGCTGAATAAAATCATAGTGTAATGATATTTAGTCAGATATGAACAAAACATGTGTTTTAACAGCAATATGTTATACTCTGATTCAAAGCAAATTACCTATTTCCAGTTGTTTATCCCTTACAAAGCTTTTAAAGTAATTGGCTTAAAATTTGAAACACTTATCTCTGAGTTTCACACTTACGGTATACCAATTTAAGCTCGGTGGAATTTGTTTCAGTTATTTAATTTAAATTTCAGCACTGCAAAAGCATGAAATGTAGAAAAGATGTGGTAACTTACCGCTAAGTGTTCTGAGCTTAAGTATATAAGGCAAGGTACTTTTTTGTTATCTGTGTCTTTGATTTTTTTTTTCCCTTGTTTTTTGTAGAATGAAGGTTTTACCTGTATGGGGTCCTTATCTGTTTAAATTCCTTGTTTTCTTGCTCTTTTTCTGGCAGTTTGAATCTTTTAAAGTAATCCCAGTGGAATTAATGGTGCAGCAATATTAGTATTCTCAACGATGTAGTAAGCAAAACATTATTGATCAAATATTTTGTTTAAGGGCTGGTTGATTCAAAAGAAAGTTACACTTCAGAGAAGTGGGGAAACTAATGCCTGCTTTTGTATCTTTGGAAGTGTTCTCAATCATCAGACTATAAAGCCATCCTTTCATTTTTCCAACATTTTTCCATTTTCCCCTTTCTTCTTTTCTTAATCATATTCCTTAATATATGTTGGTATATAATAGGTAAAGAAGTCTGTGATGGGGAAAATATACATGGTACCTCCGCCTGTGTACAGAATCCCTTGCATTAACTTTGGCTTGGTCCCCATGGATTTACAGGAGCATCTCTCCTGGCTGGATTTGGCTCATCCTGAAGGAGATAAATAAACACATAAATAATATCTATATCTTTATCTATTTCATGTCTGTATCTATGTCCATTTAAACATATATCATCACACTATTAAAATTATATGACTTTATATGACTTTTCAGTGTTGTGATTCAATTTTTAAACAATGAATTGAACAGAGACCATTCAGAATCATATTGTTTGGCATTGCTTTTCTATCAGTACGATGCTGAGAGTTATAGGCTGAGAGCGAACATGCTAATCCAGAATTTAGAATCTGGGCTAGAAGCTTTCTCCCATGAGTGCATGATCACCTTTTTCACCATAGCCCAAGTGACATACCCAAAGTTTGGTATCTTTCATTCTTCATAGAATGAAAGATACCAAATTTTTGGAATACAATTTGACAAAACATTATCATATTTAACTATGGGAATCATTTTCATATATGGTCAAGATCAGCTTGAGACTTGGAAATAGGTGATATATAAATGGGGAAGGAAGGAAGGAAGGAAGGAAGGAAGGAAGGAAGGAAGGAAGGAAGGAAGGAAGGAAGGAAGGAAGGAAGATCTCAGACATTACATTTATGGGATATTCCATTAACTATAACAGTTTAACTTCTGGCACTCATATCAACCTTTTCTTCCTAACAGAAACTCTATAGCTCTCTTTTTATGTACAAGATTAGGACTGACAGCACCATCAGGGACAAACTCATAAGATAAATGAAATTGAGATGTTAGTGAAATTATTTACCACTAAGTGAATATCATCTTGCTTTTCAGGTGAAAGGAAGAGATTGCTGAAATATAATATTCTTGGATATTTGGTCTTTACCATGGTTAGTAACAGTTCAAGAATGTTTTCCCCAGCTAATACATTCTTAATTGATTTCCCTTCTGAACATATTTCCTTAACTTTCATCCCAGCTAATGTTTCATACAAAGGAACAGATGTCATATACGTATCAGATTTTCTCTGTGTTTAGTCTTTGAATTGTTTTATGAACTGCATGCCTTATATTTCTACCTTCATACAGTAGCACCTTCAACAAAGTTTCATAACTTAAGAATCAGAAAGCTGGGGACAAGTGGATTTGCAACCCAATGAAATCCCATTTATAGATATCCATCACTGTATTTCTTACTCATCTTTCCCTTTTGCGTTGCTTGTACTACATCACTACTTATCACAATACAGACATACTAACAATCAGTAACTGCACTAGAGACCTGTTCAAAATTATCAAGTGGGAGTGAAGAAACAGGGTCTGAAGCAGTGGGCAGACTTTGGCCAGCTGACAGAAGGTGCAAATGGGAGTGGAACATCTCATCACAGTTTGAGAAACACTGCATAAAACTCAATCTATTTCTTCTCACACTGGTCAAGAGTCAAGACATCTACCAGTTCATGCAGCAAGCCACAACCACACTAAAAGCTAATTGCCTGTAAAACACAATCAGTGTTTCAGTTCAAGGAAATTAAAATCATATTTCAGGAGGAAAGATATTGACACTGTTCAACATGGAATACAAACAAGGAACCTCATTAATGATTTTCTTCTTGTCTTATTCTTGGAAATAAATAGCATTGCAGGCATAAGTACAAAAGATAAGATCAGCTGAAAAACTTAGCTTTCAGTAATTTTATATCAATAACCAAAGAAGAGAAACAAACATGTATATTTCTCCAGCTGGGGACTATTCAATTAAGAACACAAGCTTTATCTAATGTGAACAGCAACATACATTACAAATAGAAATGTCACTGAAATTCATAATTCCTGGTTTGAAAATGTAATGGGAGGGTGGGCTGCCATCCAATATGCTGAATTAAAAAATGTAGGATGCAATACAATCCTATCAACTTCATGTTTTAAAATGGGATAGAATATAGCATTCTTCTATGTTTCTCTATCCATCTTCTAAAGCCCCTCCAGCCATCCACAGTTTTATAAACCTTTTTTTATATGAGTGCTATCACTCTGTCTATAGCTAAGAATAAGTAAAAATCAAATGGTCCCTTTTTTATACTTTCATGCCATGTAAGGATGGCACTAAGAATGCAATGGCAAACCATTTTCATAATGCTGCCAAGAATCCCTCAATCATGCAATCATCAGAAACTGAGTTCAACTCAAAAGTGTCTTTATCTTTTTTTTAGCACCACGCAGAAACATCCTCCTTGTTTTTCTCCTGGTTCTTATTCAGCTTGATGAAAGAGAATTTACTATGGTGATTTCTTTCAAAGAAGAGAGTCTCAGTGAAATTCACAGACTATGCTGTCCTTATACTTACTTACAAAGTAGATAAGAGTATGAAGGGCCTATCTTGCACTATACAATCATCTTTCCATTGATCTGTAACCTCCTCCCTTCCCAATAAGTCCTCCCAGTTGGCTTGTTCATAAGGTGTAGATAGCTAGTGAAGCTTCAGAATGATGGAAAGTTACATAACAGAAAACATGCATTACCTCAAAAGTACCCTTTGCCACCTCTACCTCAAAAACCACAAGTGTCCTGAGAATACAGTAGAAAAACAGAAGCTTTTCTCACTGGGAAAAAAATGTTTGAGAAATTGCAGTGCAGATTTCACTACAGCATTACCCTCTATGTTTGAAGCTGTGGACATTCCCAGGACTCTTATTCCTTTATATTTGAAAATGAATTCTTTGAGGAACTAGGTTTGGGTTCCATGTTATTTCTGAAATATCATGCCATGGAAAATTAAGTTCTCCCAGGACTTACTCTTAGGGAGGAATCTATCTGACCATGTTTACTCAGTGATGTGAAGAGGGGCAACACTACCAAATGGGGCTGCCATTGTACATGGCATCTTCATAGCAAATATAGCATGTCACCCTGTTTTTAGAAACTGGTGGTTGCAGAAATGCAAAAAATAGGGATATAACCCCCATCCCCCAAAAAATAATATCAAGAAAAATGTCAATATGGAAACTTTTTGGGTATGGATATAGAAACTTCCCTCAACATTCCTCAGACCTTTATTAACATTTAGGTTCTATTGATTAAATGGTATGCCAGAGCATCTGCCTGCAGCTTTCTTTCTGATCCTGTTCTCCAACCACTGAAAATTCTTTCTCCAGACTGTCATCCCATCCCACATGACTATGGCCAGAGAGGGCCAGTTGTTAGGTCTCTATGAAGAACATCTGTTGAAGCAGCCAGCTATTATTCTGTCTCTTATAGCCTACTCTGGTAGTTCCAGATTGTGCCAATTCACAGAGACCTCCCTACCTTGTTAAATCCCTAACAGACTGTCAATATGGCCAGAAATTAAAGATGGCTCTCCCCATGTTTTTGTAGACATCATTCCAGTTCTACCATTGTTTGTAACTGCAGCATACCTGTCCAAGCTATTTCCAAGCCTGGCTTCAAATCCCTGTCTTGTGGGGATGCTGGATGTTTGGGTTTACCTTTGGACCAAGATAATTGAATAGTCTATCAGTTGGGCAGGTTTTGTGGAGTCAGGGTGCTTCCCTTATTGTTTTGACCTTGGTTTCCTGGATGCCCCCTTCAAAATTTGATGGATATGATTAGGTCAAATCATTCCTCAATGTTCTGAGCATCTATTTTGACCCAGAGATGAGAAGAACTATCATATTTATATACTTGGATTTTTGTAATCTCCCCCTCAGTGGAACAATTTCATGTGCATTTAAGTATGGATGCTTAAAGGAATACAGTTTTTTAAAGAGATAATGAATATGCCTGCCTTCTGCTCTGTCCCTTTCTTCCAGATGTTTCTAAGATATACAAAGAACATGATATAGCTGCTAAAAAGTCAAATGTTATTTTGGAATGTATTAACAAAAGCTGAGAATCCAGATCATTCATTCATTTATTTATTTATTTATATTTCAAATTTAGTCACTGCCCATCGCACTCAAAGAACTCTTACATGGAAAGTAATTGTCCTACCCTAATTGGTCTTAGTCAAACCCCACTTGGAATATTGTGTCCCTACAGTCTAGAAAAGATATCAACGTACCAAAGCAAATTTAGAGGAAGGTCTACTTATGCCATTGCTGAGATAGGCGGTGGAAAAATGTGATAAATAAATGAGGGGACTGGAAACTGTGTTCTAGGGATCTGGGTATATTTAGCCTGCAGAAGGGGAGACATAAGAGCAGTCTTTAGCTATCCAAAGGCTTGTCATACAAAGGAGAGAGTGGACTTGTTTGCTATTGCCCTGGAGGCAAGACCATAGCAAAGGGCTGAACCTATAGGGAAGGAGATTCAGGTTAAGATATTAGGAGGCATTTCCTGACAAAAAACAGTTCTCAACTTGTGGAATAGATTGCCTTATGAAGTGGTATGTTTCCCTTCCCTGGAGGTCTTTCAACAGAGGCTGGATAGTCATCTGTCCAAAATGCTTAAGCAGATCCTGCACTCAGCAGGGTATTGGATTAGATGACCTTTGGGATCACTTCCAATTATGTGATTTTAAGACATTTGTACATAGGTTTCTGAGGAAAAAAACCCTATTTTTTCACATGGAAAATATCTGTAAAAGAAAGATTCTGAGGTAACTCTACTGGCTGTGACAAAATATTTGAATTGACTTGCCCCCAGAAGAGCATAGATGTTTTGGTTCCCTGTGGCTATAAAAGTTATACCCGTGATGTAATGCTGCTGTACCTGATTGGCTGAAGTCACATCCTGTACTGGGTTTACAGTCTGTAAGTAGAGAATCAGTCACCTACAGGCAACACTCCCACACAAGCAAAACAGGGTGTTTCAAAGAAAATGTGCTATGGTGTCAGAAGTGGAAGACTCTTGACATAGTCACAGTAGCTACCAAGTAGTAGAGAGAAGAAACCCAGGAAATTTGAGCAAACTTCTGAAACAGACCACAAAGAGACTTTGAAGAAGTGGAGCATTTTAAAACTCCTCCAGAACTTCTGTTAACAGTGAACCTAGGGGAAAATTGGCAGATAGGAACAGAAATTACAGCTCTGTTACAACTGACTGTAACCAAAGCACACAAGGACACTGAAAATAGGAATATTGCTGTCATGCTGCACACCATGATAGGTGTTTAGAAATCTGTAACAGTATGCAGAATGTACAGAGACATGAGCAGGAAAACGCTGGTAGGACTCTGCTGCATTTAGAAACTACTGTGAACTGAAGAAAAATTTGATGTTTGAAAGGTGCCAATTCTGGTCCCACTAGCTGGATAGGGGTGCAGGTATTGATAAAATTGTAACAATATTAAAATAGAAAGCCATGGATTGTAAATCTGAAAACATAGAAGACCTGATAGTGTGATTAAACTGTGTTCAGTGTCAAGGACAGCAGATTGAAGAAAAAGTTTCTGGAAAATCACACATTCACATTCAGCCAAAGCATGCAGAGCCATGCAAGCCACATCAGGAGATAGGCTACCACCAAACTGCTTTACAAAACTTTATGCATGAGGCCACCATCCAATTTTCCTCATGCCATAGAAGAAGTGAAATATTTTGCTGAGGCAGCCACCAACATGGTGGGTTGCACTGCTAGTAACCCCAAGGTTTCAGATGTATGTGTAAAGGTGGACTCACAACTGATTTTGTGGACATATGGACCAACTAGAGAATGCCCAGTTTGTGGCATTATATGTAGGAAGTATAAAGATCCAAAACATTGAATCAGAGAATGCAGGTCAAAATTTTCAGCCCAAACTGAGATCCCAACACAGACTATAGATTTCTGTTTATGGGCACTATAGCTTGATGACAGCATGAACTCTCAAAAATGCAGTGATGCCTGAACTGGAGACAACAAAATTGAAGATAAGATAGTGTCAAGCTCTGGGGCAGCTGCCTAATGCTGAAAATTCTTTCCAAGCACAATTATTACAGAATTCTCTTTAGCAAGATCTACTGAGAAAAAAAGGAGTTATAAGAATTCTAGCAACTAAATTATTTTTTTCAGAATTTTTATCCCACCTTGATTACTTTTATAAATAACTCAAGGCAGGGAACATACCTAATATTCCTTCCTTCCTCCTTTTATTTTCCCCACAACAACAACCCTGTGAGGTGAGTTGGGCTGAGAGAGAGTGACTGGCCCAAGGCCACACAGCTGGTTTTAATGCCTAAGGCGGGACTAGAACTCTCATACCATGCCTGATTGGCTCTTGGGCTGAGAGAGAGGGACTGACCAAGGTCACCCAGCCGGCTTTCATGCCTAAGGCAGGACTAGAACTCTCATACCATGCCTGATTGGCTCTTGGGCTGAGAGAGAGGGACTGACCAAGGTCACCCAGCCGGCTTTCACGCCTAAGGCGGGACTAGAACTCTCATACCACACCTGATTGGCTCTTGGGCTGAGAGAGAGGGACTGACCAAGGTCACCCAGCCGGCTTTCACGCCTAAGGCGGGACTAGAACTCTCATACCACACCTGATTGGCTCTTGGGCTGAGAGAGAGGGACTGACCAAGGTCACCCAGCTGGCTTTCACGCCTAAGGCGGGACTAGAACTCTCAGTCTCCTGGTTTCTAGCCTGCTGCCTTAACCACTAGACCAAACTGGGTCTTTCCTATTTAGAACCATTTTTTCTCTTATACATTAGGGTGGAGAGTTGTTGATATGGAGTTGACCAATGAACTCAAAGAGGATGAGGTATGAGGTTGCCTATGGACTTTGATATGGGTCAGCAATAAAGGTTGAGATCCATCAAGGGTTTAGTGCTAGTAACCACTGACCTTGCCCTGAAAGTAGCAGAAAGTCCCTACTTTGCCTGCCTTCAAGTGATCTTTAAAAAACTGGCTTTTCCCCCATGCCTTGGGTTAGGATGTTTGGGTGCATAATGATGTGGAAAGATGGTATATGGTTCTGTTGGTGAAATGTGTTTGTGTGTGTACCTGTGTATGTTTCTTTGTGATGCCATCCAGAATTGTTTTGGATTTGTGTGGCCTAGAAATTTGATAAATAAACAAATAAAAACTTGGGTATTGCCTTTGGCACTGGGGGCAGAATATTAGGTGAGCCCAGTTGTATAGTTACAGGATGCAAGTTTCTTGAGGACCTCAGTTGTGCTGTATTAACATTATCATGGTGGCTATTTTTCTAAATTTGCGGGGGGGGGGGATATTTTAATTTACTGTTAGCCACTAACAGAGTTGTGGAAGCAAGATGGGCAGCCATATAAATTGTTCAAAGAAGGGAGGGACCTTCTTTGAACAATGTTTATTACTAGGAATAAGATCCAAGTGTTGACTTCTCTCATAGGTCAGTTGAGCAGATAAACAAATACCATACTATACATTTACAGAAGACTTGGCTAACAGAATCTTGCCAATTGTTTACCTTATTTCTGTTGCTGATGTTGCTAACAGCAATAACCAGGTTGTTGTTTGGGTTCCTGACAAATATAGGTGATGTGCTTTTTGGAAATGATGATTAAAATAGTGAATAATAACTAGTATTGTCTATTTCCTAAAATAATTCACAAATATTGCAATTGGTTTCTTATACTGACCTTGCTAAGACAGTATTGTTACATTCATATTAAATTTTGGAGTACTAAGCTTGGCCTCTATTTTTCCCAGATCAGAGTTTCAAAGGGCCATTTAGACCATCAAACTAAACCATCTGCTCAGTTCAGGGATCCAAATTACAGCATCTCTGACAGATTACTGAAACGTCTGCAAGGGGAAAAAAAGGCTCAGAGAGCACCAAGGACTCCACAGATTACTGTCTGGCCTCCCTTTGAATATATTCAGTGAAGGAGAACCTACCACTTCCTAGATAACTCCTTCATGCTATCACCATTTGGAAATGGTTAACATTCAGTGAGGATCTGCCTTTCTGAAGTTCATAACTGTCATTCCATATTCTGAACTCTGAGGTCATAGCCTTCTATATGACTCTCTTCAGATCCTTAAAGTGTTACCATATCCCACTTACTTTTCTCAAGGCTAAACATGTCTCCTTGTAGGATTTAGTTTCAGGCCCCTGATTATCCTTGTCAATATTTCTGAGACCATTCCACTTTGTCCAAATTCTTCTTATGGCGAGGTCAGAACTGGACACAATAATCAGGAGGCAGCCTGATAACTTTTTATCTTGTATATGTTTCTCATCTAATTGCTTACGGGCAAAATCAAAACTACCCTACAGAGCCTACAGTCTAGAGAGCAGCCAGCAACACTACACAATATTACTGCAGACATATAAAATATATTGCAACACTATGATTGCTTGGTATCTGCCAAGCATCCTTAAAATGGGATATTAAACTAAAAGAGTGGCTTTATTGTGCTGTTTGTATTGGTATCCCTGGGGAGAGTAAATTATGTACAACTAACTGTATTTTTCTAAGTGTCATTAAATGATTCATATTTTGAAACAAAAGCTGAAAGTCAGTATGCAAATATCTGACCTATTCTGCATGAGGTTAAAGCATCTTGAAAATCCCCCTTTTTCATCTCTTAGAAAAGCTTTATGATGCTAAGTAACAAGTAGCATCTAAGATCATTGTTAAGTAGCAAGAAAGAGAAAATCACTGAGTTTTGTTGATTTTGTGCATTTGTCAGCAGTTTGAGTATTTTAAGTTATTTGCTTCCTCAATTTCTATCTGACTGAAAGGACTCCTTAAAAACATCACCCCCGCAAAAAAGCTTTTATCCCTTAAATTCCCCTACATAATGCAATGGTTTGTCAACTACTGCAAATCTAAGGCAATGGAGACAATTGGGCTGTTCACACATGCACACACAAACACACATATATATACACTTTCCTACATGTTTCCCCAGCAAGGAATTGAAAACCTTGCTGTTCCTTTAAAATATTCTAGCATTCTCTGTTGCTACCCCTTATGGCTAGCATTATCTTTCAAACACTTAAGCCAGCTAGCTTCTTTAAGGCCTGGAGTCACTGATTTATTAATATGGGATTCCTCCCTTCACAGCTTTTCTTTTATCATATCCAGGGACTTTTGCTATAAATTTTAAAAATCTTGTGTTGCAGTTGTTCAATGAAAACAGTTTACTGTTTTTTCCTATGTGGATTTGTAATTAATTTAAAGACATTAATCCCAGGGCTATGCAGCAATCCAGATTCAAAGGGGGAAAAGTGATGTGGAGCCTGCAGATATACTCCAAATTACCTTTCCCCCATATCTTAAAGTTGCTAAGGTTGAGAAACACTAACTTAGAAAATCACAGCTCTGCAAACTTGACTATCAGTGCCCCACCATGTAATTTATCTTACAAATGTCAGATAACCCATGTCACCACTACCCCTTTTGTGTGCCATCCCTCAACATTTTATGCTGTGTGCTTGCTTCTAGCTGACAGAAGACTAGTTTGCAATGATTTCCAGATTTTTAGATGGCATGAATCCGGGAGGGTCATGAAGTCACAGCCATGCCATTTCCCATCATAAATGGAGAAACCAGCCATATATATATAGATTACACTTTTCCTGCTGCTCCTTATTCTTTCCTCTTTCCCATCAGCAGTTTCACAGATAAAATTCCAGTTATTTTTGCATGTGTCCAAGTAAGCTGGGAATATGCATCCCTTCCCCATAAAACAGAGTTTACTGCTCTGTATTGGTCTGAAATATGGTTCCACTGCCTGAATCTGTGCAAATGATGTTTTAAATCATCTAGCCAGGCATAGATCGCTTGGCATCAACTTTATATTTGCCTTGAGCATAGCAACCAGTTTCTCATTTGGGACAGTGTTGATGACTAAAGGCAATGAATCTATGAATTTCAGCATATAAATGTATCCTTTGCCCCTCTCCCTCAACCCTCAGTTTTAATTTAAGGTGCAACTATGCTCTATTTTTTTAATAACAATGCTCTTGCTTTAAAATACATAATCAATAAATTAATTTCTAAAAGCTTTATTTGATTAATCAGCCCAGACCAATTTTCATTAATGAGGGCAAGCATGAATTGGCTGGGCAGCACTTTAAGAACTTAGTGATTGTTTTTTCAGGCATTTGTTGTTCTGGGGTTCTGGTATAATAGAGAATAAAAAGCTACTATAAAGGACAATTCAGTTCTAGCAGTAAGTGGTAGCTTTGATCATTAAATTGTGAACTCTCATCTTTCCTTCAAAGGCACCAATTCTCATCCCTGCTGATTAAAATTTGCCCTTTTTACTTAACCTGAGCAGGGCGGCATCTGGGCAAGGAGAGCTTGCAGATAGAAGAGACTGTTTCCTTACTATCTGTATGCTATATACTGTTTTGTATAATTCTCTCATGCATAGTTATTCAGATTGGAGGCAGAAAGTAGAACGACATCTATAGGTAGAGAAGGGTGTCTTAGATGTTTCATGCAACATGAAACGGCCTGTAACACTCTCGGCATCCTTAGGAAGCAGGATGCTGGGAGTTGCAATTCAGCAAGGTCTGGAGTACTATAGGTTTCCTACACCTGATTAGTCAGAGTAGAGTCAATCTTCTCTAGAGCTGATCTGTTGTTTTCTAAGAGTTCTTATCTACTCTAGTTTCCTCACAGACTTGACTCCAAACCTTTGCCAACACAGTGTCAGCAGCCAAGACTCCTAATAAGACAAAGATAACACTTGGAGCCTTCACAATTTAGAGAGGAGTGATTGAGTGAATACTGAATTACCAAGCATCTCATTAATACCAATTTATTTAATCATTACTTTAAGCGAAAGGGAGATGTGTGGATGTGTGGAGATGTGTGGATAGCATCATTATGTAGTTTAAGCATTAAGTGGCCCTGAATTTAGTAGTATCAGGAAGCTGTTGTCATTCTGTTTTTCCTGCAGAGAAATAATCCAATTCTTGTCTAACTTCCAGATTCATATATATCCTCTAAGATGCCATGCATTCTGACAGGCAATGATCCAACTGAGATTATCCAGGAATATCCAGGCTTCAGGAAAGGGCAAGATCCCAGAGTTGCTGCAAGTCTGGCAACTTATTATTATTGTTGTTGTTTTTGTTATTGTTGATTGCACAGTCAGCCAAATGTTTAGGTTGGATTTGGCATTTTTGTCCACCTATTGACTCCTTCCCAAGGACCTGGGATAGGCAGATGTTGTTGTTTAATAATATTAAAGGTAGCATCTCAGGATGTACGCTGTTCCAAGTAAAGCTACCTTTTGCAGTTGACTGATGGAGATTTTTGTCAATGTCGATGGTGTTCAAGTGGTGCTCCGGATGTTTTGGATTTGCACCCAAGGCACCTATTAATATTGGTATTATTATTATTATTATTATTATTTATTTTTAACTGTTTTATATGGAGGTATGATTTTCAATTTTTTTAAATATAAAAATAAAGAAGAACCATGCATAAGTTTCCAGGTAAGACACACATACACACACACAAAAGTAAAAATGAGGAATCTCTAAAAACAAATAAAAACTCACCCCACCTGCTTGCATGATAAACTAATATAATTATCCCACCCCCTGAATATATAATGCTGTTCCCAGAGCTCAAAATCGTGCCATCTTGGCATTATGCTGTAAAAGAATTGGGAGTTTTCCTTACAACCTAGGAAGCTTTGTGAAGTGAGAACATGACAAGACATGCCCATGTGATCAGGAGCATCCCCATGACCCAGATATTAATATAGGGCAAAGCACAAATGCACCACATAAGCCTGGCCTTGACAAATGAAAGGATCTGGATTGACTTAGCATGCAGTTTGGAAGCTGGTGTGGTTATTTTTGTTTATTTGCAATTTCTTTGCACGGAACAAAACCTGGAAGAGTGGCAGGGAGAGATCAAGGAAGACAAAGCATGGCAGTGATTTATATCATCCAATCTCTCTGTAGGAAGATCAGGAGTTTTAGATCAGCTTCAGTCACAGCAGCCCTAGTCTGTCTTCCATCTTGGAGATCATACCCTGGAGCACTCTCCAATGATACCTGATATTTCAAAACAGTAAATAATACATGCACTGACGTTCGCTGGACGAAAATGGGCAAAGTGCCATTACCTTTCATGAGTGCGCAGCTTCACATAGAAGTACTTGGTTTGGGGATTTCAAGAGGACAAAGGCTAAAAGGGTCAAGAAGGGCGATAATAATAAAGCTTTAAAGAGACTCTCTTGCATATACTTGAAGTAAAATATCATTACCTTCTCCCTACAGAAATATATTTTGCAGTATTATTAATGCAGAATTAATTGCAAAGGAAATTAATGTAAAATTAATGACCAAACTGTTAGTTAAGTCATTTACGCTATAATCCAATTCATGTTATTAGGGAATGAGTTCCACTGAAATAATTGGGATTTAATAAGTGTGCTTTGAACTGTATTGTTCAAAGCATGTTTCTACTATTCTATAATAATTGGATGTGGTGGAGGGATGTGGGTGGGATTGTAATTCAGACCACTCTCACCAAAAGGCATCTTCAGCCTGTGATTAGCTTGGAGTCTTACAGTATATCACTTTGGAACAATGTAGGAAATAATAGTGGCTGAACTCACTTTTGGTTTGATGATTAATGTTCTTCCACTTGGGAATAAAGTTTAAGTGGTGGGCAAGCATCCTCAACTCCAATTAAAATAGGTGGAAAGGATAAGCTCATCAAATGAACCCTGTTGTTGTTCTCATCAGCATTGTGTACATGAGCCTTATGCTATAATCCCCCGGGAATGATAGGATTCAACCATTTTCTCTCGCCAGAGATGTTCACAGTGAGCCCCAATGATTCAGAACGAGAGATGCATCATGAGGTCATGACACAAGCTCCACCCTTTTGTACTTGCACTGCAACATCACACACAAATGTAGAAGAAGCTATATTGTAGCATCATGTCACTTGCTCCCACTTCCCACACCCTTCCCTCTCTCTGTGTGTTTCAAAGCACTACCAGAGTACATATATACTTATATACATATACATGCACATATACATATGCATATAGATATACACAGTCCATTTTCTCTTAAGATCTCAAAGCAGAGAGATACGGGTGTTACGTTATGTCATGCCCCCATATAGGGAGCTGATTTATTTTTATTTGTTTGTTTATTTATTTATTATATTCCACCTGACTCCTAGTGTCTCTGGGCATTTTACAAATTGTTAAAAACATTAAAACAAGAAAACAACACAAAACAAAAAAGAACAAAAATGGCAGGGAGGAACAAAGAAAAAGAAGAAAAGGGGGCTTCAATCACGCTTGCCAATGGCCTGGGGGAGAAGCCAGGTCGCCAGGGCCCTTTGAACACCAGCAGGGTGGGGGCCATTTGCATCTTGGGGGGAACCTCATTATAGAGGACGGGACTGCTACAGAGAAGGCGTGCTCCCAGGGTCCCAAAAGATGGCATTGTTTAATCAAAGGAACCTGGAATGTGCCAACCCTTCAGGACTGAATTGACCGAGCAGATACTGTGGGAGACAGGTGGTCCCTCAACTAACCAGGCCCTATGCCATGTAGATATGCCCAATTAAATGCAAAATTCCAGAGGTTAGCCAGAAGAGATAAGGAATTATTTTTAAACAAGCAATGCGCGGAAGTGGAAGAAGACAATAGAATAGGAAGGACAAGAGACCTCTTCCAGAAAATTAGAAACATCGGAGGTAAATTCCAGGCAAAAATGGGTATGTTCAAAAACAAAGATGGCAAGGACCTAACAGAAGAAGAGGAGATCAAGATAAGAATATATGGAAGCCCTGTATAGGAAGGATAACAGTATCGGGGATAGCTTTGATGGTGTGGTCAGTGAGCTAGAGCCAGACATCCTGAAGACTGAGATTGAATGGGCCTTAAGAAGCATTGCTAATAACAAGGCAGCAGAAGATGATGGTATCCCAGCTGAACTGTTTAAAATATTGCAAGATGATGCTGTCAAGGTAATGCATGCCATATGCCAGCAAATTTGGAAAACACAAGAATGGCCATCAGACTGGAAAAAATCAACTTATATCCCCATACCAAAAAAGGGAAACTCTAAAGAATGTTCAAACTATTGAACAGTGGAACTTATTTCACATGCCAGTAAGGTAATGCTCAAGATCCTGCAAGGTAGACTTCAGCAATTCATGGAGCGAGAATTGCCAGATGTACAAGCTGGGTTTAGAAAAGGCAGAGGAACTAGGGACCAAATTGCCAATATCTGCTGGATAATGGAAAAACCCAGGGAGTTTCAGAAAAACATCTATTTCTGTTTTATTGACTGTTCTAAAGCCTTTGACTGTGTGGACCATAACAAATTGTGGCAAGTTCTTAGTGGTATGGGGATACCAAGTCATCTTGTCTGCCTCCTGAAGAATCTGTATAACGGCCAAGTAGCAACAGTAAGAACAGACCACGGAACAACGGACTGGTTTAAGATTGGGAAAGGAGTATGGCTGGGTTGTATACTTTCACCTACCTATTCAACTTGTATGCAGAACACATCATGCAATGTGCTGGGCTTGAGGAATCCAAGCCTGGGGTTAAAATCGCTGGAAGAAACATTAACAATCTCAGATATGCAGATGATACCACTTTGAATCCTGAAAGCGAAGAGGAACTGAGGAGCCTTATGATGAAGGTGAAAGAAGAAAGTGCAAACGCTGGCTTGCAGCTAAACCTCAAAAAAACCAAGATGATGGCAACCAGCTTGATTGATAACTGGCAAATAGAGGGAGAAAATGTAGAGGCAGTGACATGCTTTGTATTTCTAGGCACAAAGATTACTGCAGACACTGACTGCAGCCAGGAAATCAGAAGATGCTTAATTCTTGGGAGGAGAGCAATGACAAATCTCAATAAAATAGTTAAGAGCAGAGACATCACACTGACAACAAAGGTCCGCATAGTTAAAGCAATGGTATTCCCCGTAGTGGCGGTGAGAGCTGGACCATAAGAAAGTCAGAGAGAAGGAAAATAGATGTTTTTGAACTGTGGTGTTGGAGGAAAATTCTGATAGTGCAAGACAATCAAACCAGTCCATCCTCCAGGAAATAAAGCCAGACTGCTCACTTGAGGGAATGATATTAAAGGCAAAACTGAAGTACTTTGGCCACATAATGAGAAGACAGGACACCCTGGAGAAGATGTTGATGCTAGGGAGAGTGGAAGGCAAAAGGAAGAGGGGCCGACCAAAGGCAAGATGGATGGATGATATTCTAGAGGTGGCAGACTCGGCCTTGGGGGAGCTGGGGGTGGCAACGACCAACAGGAAGCTCTGGCATGGGCTGGTCCATGAAGTCACAAAGAGTCAGAAGCGACTGAATGAATAAACAAGCAAATGCCATGTAGGGCTTTATCAGTAGGGAGTTTTACATGACTTCCATCCACCCGTCCTGGGGATGCGGGATTTCTCTATTTTTACAGAGTGTGATATCTTTTCAATTACACTGACCCCCCAAGAGGCCCTACATGACTGGTTTGTCCTCATTGGGACTCCTCAGATGTGGGCAGCCAGATGTTATTCTGTGAGGTTCTATGGGAAGTGAAGAAAAATAATGTATGGCATCAAATAGCACCGATGTGTGTTTCTTGGCACATAAAATTTGGCATGGTGAAGCTTTTCACTTGAAGCAGGAAGGGAATTTTCAACAGCTTTTTTGGATGCAGAAGAAATTTTGATAAATTTTTGGTTGGGTTTGGCTGAGTTGGTTTGTCTTAATTTTATAGACAGAATGAACAGTGGTCATTCACTCAAGCACTTAAAAAAATTAAGCAGTATTATGCTATTCCAGAAAGTATCTTTTAATAATCTCTAGAATCTTGGCCTGTGATCAATACCCCTGAACATGTAGAGGCTTGTTTCTAAGGAAAAAAATGCTTAAGATCACACAGCAGTTTTAAATCCTTAAAATTATATTCTCTGTAAGCTAATAATAGAATCCAAGCATCTAGGAGACAAAAAACACATTGTGCATTTTAAGCACTCATTTTTCCAACCGAAACATACCGAGGTACAAGCCACAAGATATCAGTGATTACAGCTAATCTTTGATAATAATATATTCATATTCCCAAGTAAACAAAGCATAGCAAGATCTAATTATGGTGTTTGTTAGCTTAGATCCACTTCATGGGTTTTTCCTGCTGTGTATCTCTTTCATTAACTTTCCCCCCTCAAATATTAAAAGCAAACATTAAGCACACCAAAAAAGTGAACATCCATAGACTGCTGATTCCTACACCTTTAGGAATAGACAGTCAATTACAGGAAATCAAGCATCCATTACATAACTGAAAATTCTCATTTGTAAATAAAGCAGCATAATGTATTAGAAGGGGAGATGAGAAAGCTAATCCCACCTCTGCCCAACGGTGCAGCAGACAGCAACCTGTTGCGTTGTTTGATAGACTTCAGAGGAAGCCAATGACTCAATTAAGAGATTCACATAACCACACTGGACTGAGCTAAAATGGAGTTGGGCAGTTTACATTTGGGAGGTTATGGGAACACAGTCTTAGTACCTTCTCTAAATCAGGCTTTCACCTAACCTATAAGGTGGTTTATTTGGATAAATGGCAGGCAAGATGGTGGTCACAGCATCATGATCCAAGCCATGCCTCTTGTACATGTTTTGATGTTAGGGCTTCAATCACAATATTGCAACCACCATCTTGACTGCTTTGCAGGCCTGCAACTAGGGTCTGTGTCACCCAGGGCAAACATGGATTCCATGCCCATTTTGTTGCCCCCCCCCCCAGTGCTCATTTTGGCACACACACACCCCAGTGTGGCACCCAGAGCACATGCCCCGCTTGCCCCCCCCCACACTAGTTGCGGCCCTGCTGTTTTGACTCCCCCTGAGGACACTGCTGGACAATCATCTGTTATGTAAATACAGTGATTGTATGGGGCTTAGGATTTGGCCTGTTGTGTGAACCCAACTAATTATTGGAGATATATGAGGAATTCAATATTTGCCGGTTACTATAAGAAAGGACTTCAGCAAAGGATCGTTACCTTGTTGTGGTGCTGGAGCTTGAGCACCTCAATGATGCCATGAGCTAAACCATGAAGGGCCACCCAAGACGGGAAGGTCATGACAGAGAGGTCAGACTAAATGCGACCCCTGGGGAAGGTAATGGCAACCCACACCAGTATTCTTGCCGTGAAAACTAAATGGATCAGTACAACCAGTGATATGTCGGTATACCATTGGAAGATGGGGGCCCCAGGTCGGAAGATGGTCAAAATGCTACTGGGGAGGAACAGAGGATGAGTTCAACTAGCCCCAGACGTGATGACGCAGCTAGCTCAAAGCCGAAAGGACGGCTAGCGGCCGACGGTGCTGGTGGTGAATGGCGAATCCGATGTTCTAAGGATCAACACACCATTGGAACCTGGAATGTAAGATCTATGAGCCAGGGCAAATTGGATGTGGTTATTGGTGAGATGTCAAGGTTCAAGATAGACATTTTGGGTGTCAGTGAACTGAAATGGACTGGAATGGGCCACTTCACAACAAATGACCACCAGATCTACTACTGTGGAGAAGAGGACACAGAAGAAATCGAGTAGCCTTCATATTTAATAGTAAAGTGGCTAAAGCAGTGCTTGGATACAATCCAAAAAATGATAGAATGATCTCAATTCGAATTCAGGGCAAGCCATCTAACATCACAGTGATCCAAATATACGCCCCAACCACAGATGCTGAAGAAGCTGAAGTAGAGCAGTTCTATGAGGATCTGCAGCACCTACTGGAGAACACACCTAAAAGAGATGTTATTTTCATCACAGGAGACTGGAATGCCAAGGTGGGCAGTCAAATGACACCTGGAATTACAGGTAAGCATGGCCTGGGAGAACAAAACAAAGCAGGACACAGGCTCATAGAATTTTGCCAAGACAACTCAATGTGCATAACAAACACCCTCTTCCAGCAACCTAAGAGACAGCTTTATACATGGACTTCACCAGATGGACAACACCGAAATCAGATTGACTACATCCATTGCAGCCAAAGGTGGCGGACATCTATACAGTCGGTAAAAACAAGACCTGGAGCTGACTGTAGTTCCGATCACGAACTTCTTCTTGCACAATTTAGGATCAAACTAAAGAGATTAGGGAAGACCCACAGATCAGCTAGATATGAGCTCACTAATATTCCTAAGGAATATGCAGTGGAGGTGAAGAATAGATTTAAGGGATTGGACTTAGTAGATAGAGACCCGGAAGAACTATGGACAGAAGTTCGCAACATTGTTCAGGAGGCGGCAACAAAATACATCCCAAAGAAAGAGAAATCCAAGAAGGCAAAATGGTTGTCTGCTGAGACACTAGAAGTAGCCCAAGAAAGAAGGAAAGCAAAAGGCAACAGTGATAGGGGGAGATATGCCCAATTAAATGCAAAATTCCAGAGGTTAGCCAGAAGAGATAAGGAATTATTTTTAAACAAGCAATGCGCGGAAGTGGAAGAAGACAATAGAATAGGAAGGACAAGAGACCTCTTCCAGAAAATTAAAAACATGGGAGGTAAATTCCAGGCCAAAATGGGTATGATCAAAAACAAAGATGGCAAGGACCTAACAGAAGAAGAAGAGATCAAGAAAAAGTGGCAAGAATATACAGAAGACCTGTATAGGAAGGATAACAATATCGGGGATAGCTTTGATGGTGTGGTCAGTGAGCTAGAGCCAGACATCCTGAAGAGTGAGGTTGAATGGGCCTTAAGAAGCATTGCTAATAACAAGGCAGCAGGAGACGACGGCATCCCAGCTGAACTGTTCAAAATCTTGCGAGATGATGCTGTCAAGGTAATGCATGCCATATGCCAGAAAATTTGGAAAACACAAGAATGGCCATCAGACTGGAAAAAATCAACTTATATCCCCATACCAAAAAAGGGAAACACTAAAGAATGTTCAAACTATCAAACAGTGGCACTCATTTCACATGCCAGTAAGGTAATGCTCAAGATCCTGCAAGGTAGACTTCAGCAATTCATGGAGCGAGAATTGCCAGATGTACAAGCTGGGTGTAGAAAAGGCAGAGGAACTAGGGACCAAATTGCCAATATCCGCTGGATAATGGAAAAAGCCAGGGAGTTTCAGAAAAACATCTATTTCTTCTTTTATTGACTATTCTAAAGCCCTTGACTGTGTGGACCACAACAAATTGTGGCAAGTTCTTAGTGGTATGGGGATACCATGTCATCTTGTCTGCCTCCTGAAGAATCTGTATAACGACCAAGCAGCAACAGTACGAACAGACCACGGAACAACGGACTGGTTTAAGATTGGGAAAGGAGTACGGCAGGGCTGTATACTCTCACCCTACCTATTCAACTTGTATGCAGAACACATCATGCGACATGCTGGGCTTGAGGAATCCAAGGCTGGAGTTAAAATCGCTGGAAGAAACATTAACAATCTCAGATATGCAGATGATACCACTTTGATGGCTGAAAGCGAAGAGGAACTGAGGAGCCTTATGATGAAGGTGAAAGAAGAAAGTGCAAAAGCTGGCTTGCAGCTAAACCTCAAAAAACCAAGTTTATGGCAACCAGCTTGATTGATAACTGGCAAATAGAGGGAGAAAATGTAGAAGCAGTGAAAGACTTTGTATTTCTAGGTGCGAAGATTACTACAGATGCTGACTGCAGTCAGGAAATCAGAAGACGCTTAATCCTTGGGAGAAGAGCAATGACCAATCTCGATAAAATAGTTAAGAGCAGAGGATGACAACAAAGGTCCACATAGTTAAACCAATGGTGTTCCCCGTAGTAACATATGGCTGCGAGAGCTGGACCATAAGGAAGGCTGAGAGAAGGAAGATAGATGCTTTGGAACTGTGGTGTTGGATGAAACTTCTGAGAGTGCCTTGGACTGCAAGAAGATCAAACCAGTCCATCCTCCAGGAAATAAAGCCAGACTGCTCACTTGAGGGAATGATATTAAAGGCAAAACTGAAATACTTTGGCCACATAATGAGAAGACAGGACACCCTGGAGAAGATGCTGATGCTAGGGAGAGTGGAGGGCAAAAGGAAGAGGGGCCGACCAAGGGCAAGGTGGATGGACAATATTCTAGAGGTGACGGACTCGTCCCTGGGGGAGCTGGGGGTGTTGAAGACCGACAGGAAGCTCTGGCCTGGGCTGGTCCATGAAGTCACGAAGAGTCGGAAGCGACTGAACGAATGAACAACAATAAGAAAGGACCTGATCTACTCCATTGGACTAATTCAATATCTTCAACCAGATGCCTTCTAGATGTATTAGAATACATCTAGAAGGCTTTCAGAATTCTCACCTGATACACTATTAGACCAGCAATGCTGTGGCCAGGAGAGCCTTTGTGCAGCTATGTGCTGTGCACCAGTTATGCCCCTTCCTGGACCAGGAGGCCCTTCGAACAGCCACTCATGCCCTTGTTATCTCTCAGATAGACTATTGCAATGTGCTCTACATGGGGCTACCCTTGAAAAGTATCCAGAAGCTTCAGCTGGTCCAGAATGCAGCTGCGCGAGCTGTTCTTGGTGCCCCCAGAAGGGCACATGTAACACCACTGCTGCTCGAGCTGCATTGGGTACCAGTTTGCTTCCGGGTCCAATTCAAGGTGTTGGTTATCACCTTTAAAGCCCTACATGGCATGGGGCCAGGCTACCTGAGGGACCGCTTCTTCCTCGTTACATCAACCCGTCCTACCCGATCATGCAGAGAGGGCATGCTACGGACCCTGTCTGTAAAAGAATTTCATCTGGCGGGGTCCAGGAAGCAGGCCTTCTCCGCAGTAGCTCCCACCCTGTGGAACATGCTGCCCCCAGAGGTGAGATTGGCCCCAACGCTCCTGGCCTTTCAGCAGAGTCTGAAGACCTGGTTCTGCCACCTCGCTTGGGGTGGAGAGGGGAATAGAGTTACATGGGGATGGTTGTTATAGACCACTCCTCCCACACTTGGACTGTTTTAGATGTTTCATCTCTTGGATTTTTATTCTTTATTTTTATTTCTATTTATAGTATTTTTATTGTATTTTATTATTCTGATGGTTTTAATCATTTGTTGTAAACTGCCCAGAGGCCTCCAATGGGAGGAGATGGGCGGTGATAAATTAGATAGATAGATAAATAAATAAATAAATAAATAAATAAAATGCTAGTGCCAATCTGCATTTATGAAACAATTGGAGTCTAAAATCTATTTCAACAGGATTTCAGTCACAATGTATCACCAGAGAGATTCCATGTTATGATACATATGTTTGAATAAATACAGTCTATAAAACTTTCCATTCTTAGTCTGGAAAATGAATAAAACCTGCAGGTTCCTTAATCAATCCCTTCAGGGATCAAATATGTCTCCTTCCAATCACACCTTTGTGGGCACTTGCATCTCTTTGAAACTGTGATGTTTGTTGGGTTTATCGCACACTAGGTACAGTCTGACTCCTTTATATACAGTAATACTACCTTCTTTGATTTATATTTTGCTACTTTGACAGCTCAGTTTGCCATTTTGCCCCTGATTCTGGCACACACTGCACTGAAGGCCATTGGGAATTCCTCAATAATAATTTGCAAATTTAATTCCAGCTCCTTGCAACATGCCTGAGTGCCTTGCCATGTGTTACAGTGTCAGAGTCCTAGTGGCAGGATTCGATTTTCAGCCTCTGTCTTCTAAATTAGAAAAAAGACACTGAGATGATTTAGACCCTTCCACATCTAATGTTGATGCTTCTCATGAACTGTCATATTTTCTCACTTTAATATCATAGAGGTAGTGATTGAGTCTCTTATCGCTTATATTCAGCAAGCCCCTGAAGACAACCTAGGAAGCCAAGCTGCGTATTCTGATATCTTAAAAAGTATTAACTTCTGACAAGTCCATCCTATCTTTTAAAGTAATCTATTTTTATTCCTTCAATGGCTTCAATATTGTGACTTCTAAACTCTGATGGATGCTATATCTGTTGCATCTCTCTTGCCAGAATCATCCTTTGCTCTCCACACGTTGAGAAAGAGGGTCTGAAATAGGAAAACAGCCCCTGTACAATTTAGAACCATGGTGCAGCAGAGTACAAGGCTACCAGTTCCTGGCTGCAAAAATCCAGAAGACCACTAGATAGCAGCAGAGAGTTACATATGATTCTAATTATTTGCTTGCATCCAGAGGTCATCCAAATTTCTGCAGCCTAGATCTGGTAGCATCTGGCAGGGTTTTGATTACAGATTGAGTCCACAGTATCATATGCAGCTAGCTCTCTCCTTCACACATTTAGTTAATGCAGAATGATGCCTGCAATGCTATCAGAAGATATGACAGCACATTTCCCCTCATGTGATGAAGCATAATGCCTGATCAAGTTATTTCACATGCAATCACTTGGTCATCTGCAATGACCCATCAAGTGAGAAAGACAATCTTGTCACTTCCTTGGGTTTCTAATCAGGTATAGAAGTGTAAAATTCTCACAACTCAACAGGATATTCTAGATAATGAAATAGTTTTCAGAACCATTACATGCACAATATAGGATGTTGCTCCTCGGAAAATAATTATCTGTATTAATTAATGTGCTAGGAAGAATATGATGAGCCTTGGATTCAATTATGCACTGTTCAAATTATACCAGAGATCAACCACTCAACAACTCCAAGTACCATTTCATGATCTCCCATAGTGTCCCAAGTGAACCCATCCCCAAATCACTCCACATCTCATGAGGTCATCACATTTTGTCCTAAAATGTAATGAGATCTTTCCTGGAAACATCAAATCAGACAGAATATGATGCACTTATAGATTTCAGGGATTTTAACATGTTTAAGGAAATGGTGGACATTCTTGTGGGCGCTGATGGACACTGCATTATTATCCCTGTTTTATGCATTATTTGGCTTCATTCTCCTCTGTGGTGAAAATAATATAATTTATTATGGAGATTTAAGACCATAATTGATTTTTTTTCAGATACTCAAAGAACTACCCTGTTATTTAAAATTAATAATCCATCTAATCTGGAAGAGAGTAAAAGGAGTATAGTGGCAATGTGGTCTCCAGGTTTCTAGCCTGATGCCTTTAACCGCTACACCAAACTGGCGCTCATTCATGTACATACACATACACATACACATACACATACACACGATAGATAGATAGATAGATAGATAGATAGATAGATAGATAGATAGATAGATAGATAGATAGACAGACAGACAGACAGACAGACAGACAGACAGACAGACAGACTGTTCATGCTTTGGAAATTATTCAAATTATATATTGATGTATGTATGTATGTATGTATGTATGTATGTATGTCAACTCAAGGCAGCAAACATACCTAATACTCCTGCCTCCTACTTTCCCCACAACAACCCTGTGAGGTGAGTTGGGCTGACAGAGAGTAACTGGCCCAAAGTCACCCAGCCAGCATTTTCCCATATCTCATCAATTATCTATAAACAAATCCTTAAAACCTCATCATTCAGTCCTGGTCAAGAAGTTGCATCTTTTTCAGTCTTGTCTGGAAGCCTGAAAAAAGACATGGCTGCTTGAATGAATAGCAGCAGGATGCTGTGCTAGGTGAGGTCCATAGCAGTTCTTCCCAGTCATTTTAAAAATATGCACAGTCCTAACATACATGCTGTCAAAGCAACAGAGAGACTTGTATTTTTCTTAGGCAAATGCGTAACAATATAGATGTCACTTTTTTTTAACCATCACTATTTTTAGTATTATAAAAATAATGTATTCATTTTATTACTTTCCTGAGGTAGCAGGAAGAGCCTTCAGGGTAATGGTTTGTGAATTCTTGTTATTTCTTACCAGCTGACTATTCATGAAACAGTGAATATATAACGTCACATTATTTTATTCTTCTTATTAGAGTTTCAAATTGCTCAGAAACCTTAAGTGCCTTGTTGAAATAAGTCTGTTTATAAATCAATGAAATTTCCACCAGCCACTCACAGAAATCCCAAGGAGCAAAGTAAATTTGATGACACCAACTGATCCAGGCATGTGAAACAATGAAGCTTTGGAGAAGTGGGACTGAACGCTGCATTGCCCATCATCTTGTGAACTTTATTCCAGCAGGAAATGAGACTAGAGGTCAAAGTAGACAAGGACAAAAACTAAGTAAGTGGATTATGTCATGAGTACTGATGGCGAGCAAGAAGGAGCCTCTATCCAGGGGGGAAAATGCATGCATAGTACTGAGGAATTAAGCAGCCATTCAAAGAGACATAGATCAGACCCGCCTTAACTTTTGGGGTTTATCTGTCTGGGTTTTCCCACGCTTCTTCAGTTTGTTAGGATTCTGTCTTATATAGCAGTAATAAACACTAGAGACCTACTCCTCGTCTCAGCGTGATTTCTGACTGTTAGGACAGATTAAGTGCTGGTCAATCACTATATGTAGGTTTACCATACCTGGACTGCAGTATCCAGTTGTTAGGAAAGACCACTGTCTTCTAGTGGTCACCTGGAGTATTATGGTTCCCGATATGGTAATCCTTATGCTATCTCTCTTCTGGGATTTTTTGTACTAGTTGTAACATTAACCCATATATAACTACTTGGCTAGTAGTTGAATGCACAGCAATCAGGAAATAGAGAAAAAAATTATCCAGGAAGAGAGCATGTTGAAATTGATAATAATCAAGTCATCAGTGTGATGTCACTGCAAAAAACCCACACTATTATAGGATGGATTGATTGATTGATTATGTGCCATCATGTCGATGTTGACTCTTAGGGACCACATCGATTTTTCTCCATTATGATCTACAGTATCCCTAACCTGGTCTTCCAGGTCTTCCAATGGTGCGCCCATCACCGCTATAACTGAGGCTATCCACCTTGCTGCTGGATGTCCTCCTCTTCTCTTTCCTTCCACTTTTCCCAGCATTAAACCCTTCTCCAGACAGCTAGGTCTTCATATAATGTGTCCAAAGTAGTATAATTGTAATAACTGAAGTATAGTTTTAAAGTCAGAGAAGTTACAGTATAATTTTTTATCTGCATTAGTCAAACTCCACCTCAAATATGGTATCCAGTTCTGGGCACAAGAACATCCAGAAGCTTTGTTGCCTAATGAAAATGACAGAAGAGGCTCCTGAACTGATGCAGAGTGCCTTGAGAAGATGAATTGAATAATGGAAGCACGTTGACCAGGAGAATAGCATCTCTACTTCTACAGCAATCAGTGTCTCATCAAGCCTACTAAGGAGATAAAATGGAACAGTTTCAAAGAAGAATGATCAGAATGCTGAGAACTACATTCTACAGGGACAGATTGGGGAAAGTAGGTCTGCTCAGCACTGTGAAAAGACAAATCCAGGTGGGGTATGATAACACTGTTCAAGTATCTAAAGAGGTGTCACTGGGAATAAGGCCATGACCTGAACTCTGTCCTGCCAAAGTGCAAGAAATAGAACAATGGATTTAAATTACAGGAAGGTAGAATTTGGTTGAATGTTAGGAACAACTGCCAAACATTAAGAGCAATTTGATAATCAGTTATAGAGAGAAAGGATGAGTTCTGCTTCGTTAGATGTTCTCAAGTAGAGGCAGGACAGCCATTTATTTCAAATGCTTCGATTTGGATTCCTGCACTAAGTTGAGGTTGAACCTGATGGCTTAAGTATCCCCTTCTAACCCCAGCATTCTGAAGTAATAAAAAGAGTCCTGCAGAGTTAGAAGAGGAAAGGAAAGGAACCTTCTTTGACAAGCCACACTCACAGTGCCAGATCTTTTGTGATTAGCAAATCACCAATGAGAGTAATCTACAGCATGCTCTATAATTTAGAAAGCTGCTGGAGAAATAGTGGTTAAGATGTTGGGCTGGTTCCATGGAGACCCAGATCCCAGTCCATCCCAGCCATGTAATTTCACTGGGTGGCTTTGGACCAGTTCTCTCTCTCAGCCCAACCTACCACCCAGAGGGATAGGAAAAAGGAGGGGGAATATTATCTACCCTTCCTTTAGCTCCTGAGTGAAAGGCAAAATACAAATCTAATAAACAAATCAATGTTGCCTGCTTCTGACGTCCCTCAAAGAGGGACATCTGCAGGAGATAGTCAAAAAAGTCAAGGTGGTGGGAGTAACCGGGCAGTTGAAGCCCCCCCCCCCACTTTTTCTGAATGCATGACATGTCAAAAAGGGGTGCTGCGATTGCCCAGGCACAGCCCCCATCTTTTTTGACACACACGTACAGCCATCCCCATGCATAACGTAAAGCATCTACATACGCTTTTTTTCAGGTACTGCTCTCTACAAAGACAGTAGGCACACCTTAACAATCCCTCACTTACATCAATGACTTCCAAGTCACCCAGGTGATCTAGTGCATTTAGAGCAGAGAAGCAGTGAAAAAATAGTCATAAGAAAGACCTTTAATTATTCCAGCAGATTAATCATGAGTTACTTTAATTATTCTGCAAAGAATCAAAGCCGCAACTGAACAGAAATGAAGTATACTGTTAAAAACAGTGGGATGTATTTTACCTATTGTGGAAGTATATGAATAGATGGGATGGGTGAATGGCATTTATGACTTAATCACAGGAAACAAATTAAGCAGTATGAATGATTTGGCTGCTGGGGAAAAACGGGGGACAAAGCATGCCATTTTCTCTCTCTCAGCCCAACCTACCATCCAGAGTGAAGTGCCTAACAGTATGAAAGAGAGGACTTTTTTTTTTCTTTTAATGGAGGACAATTTGGGAGGACCTGGAAATGACATAGTTAATTCTTCCACTGTTCATTACATATCGTCATTACATATATCTCTCTCAGCCCAACCTACCATCCAGAGTGGTAGGAAAAAGGAAGGGGAAATATTATCTATACTTCCTTTAGCTTCTGAGTGAAAGGCAAAATACAAATCTAATAAACAAATCAGTGTTGCCTGCTATATTTAAATTTGGAAAGCTCTGTTTCCAAATCTTAAGCCTCATCTATGTGGATGGCTGGGCTGGGCTGGGAATATTTATTTATTTATTAACTTTTTACACCACCAAACTCTCAAAAACTCAGGGTGGTACACAAATAAAAACACACAGGACAGTTAAATAATGCAAAACAAAGGGCAAAAGATGGCAAAGATGGCACAAATCAGACAACACCCAAGGCAAACCTGTGTTACCCAGAAGCAGGCTTCAGTCACCCTCACCAAAGGCCTGGGTGAACAGCTAGGTCTTCAAGGCTCTCTGAAATACCAGCAGGGTAGGGGCCATTCAGATCTCAGGGCAAAATCATTCCAGAGAGCAGGCACTATGGCAGAGAAGGCACACTTCCAGGTTCCCAATAGATGGTGTTGTTTGATCAAAGGAATCCAGAGCATGCAGACCCCACTGGATCAAATTGGCCAAGCAGATACCATGGGAGATAGGCAGTCCTTCCAGTAACCAGGCCTATGCCATGTAGGCATAGGTATAGGTAACATCCAGCACCTTAAATAACTCCTGGAAGCAAACTGGCACCCACTGTAGGTTGCGGAGCAGAAGTGTTATGTGGGCATACCAAGGCATGCCCATCACTGCCTATGTTACTGCATTCTGGACCAGCTGAAGCTTCCAGGTAGTCTTCAAGAAGAGCTCCACGTAGAGTGCATTACCATAGTCAAACCATAAGGTGACAAGGCCTGTGTAGCTGTCTGAAGGGCCCTCTGCTGTAGGAAAAGGCACAACTGATGCCAAGATGAAGCTGTGAAAATGTCTTCCTGGCCACCTCTCATTGAGCAGAAGCTGTGAGTCCATGAAGTCCCAAGATTTCACACCACCCTTGAATGGGAAAGTGCTACTCCATCCAAGGTCAGAGATGGAATATCCCCAGATCTGGGTGGCTCAAACATCCACAGCCACTCAATTTTGGTAGGATTAAGTCGGATGGCTCCTCCCCATCCAAACCCACACAGCCTCCAGGCACTGGGTCAGAACCTTGACAGCTTCACTTAGCCAGCCTGGAGTCAAAAGCTATAATTGGTGTCATACTGAACTCGGGTCCAACAAATGACCTCACCTACCATTTTCACATAGATGTTGAAAAGGAGGGGATCCCTGTGGCACCCCACAAAGAAGGGACCCAGGGAGCAATCTCTTCTCCCAAACCAACACTGACTAAAATCAACCCCAGAGAAAGGAAGAGAATCACCATAAAATGGTGCCTCCAATCCCCAGCCTACAGAGCTGGTTCAGGAAGATCAGTGGTATCAAAAAGCCACTGAGAGATAAAGGAGCAGAAGGGTAGATGCATTACTTCCATCCCAGCTATGCCACAGGTCATCGACAAATGCAACCAAAGCTGTCTCAGTACTAAATCGCAGTCTGAAACCTGACTGAAATAAGTTTTAAACAAATCTAAGAGTGACAAATGGGAATAGCAATGTTATGATCCAAGGGGGTCAACAGAGATGTCAAAAAGTCAAGTTGGTGGCAATAACCATGCAATCAAAGCCCCACCACTGTCATCATGTTTGGATGGGCTTTGATTGTGAAATCAGGACTACCCCTGTGCCTTTTTAACACATCCACACATATACACACATATGTGCAGATGCCCCTGCTGTGATCCAACCACATTGCTTCAAGCCACTATTTAGAGACTACCAATGTGGTATTTCTTGCAGTATAGCAAGAAATTAAAACTGCGGCTATAGCGAACCCACTACAGACCAAGTGTAGGCACCAGCAATTACTCCTATTGAGTAGCTAGTAGATGCCAGATGGTCCACTGTAGTGATGTGGGTCCTGAATGGGATGCCACGGCATCTGCCTATCATGTGTATCACAGCATCATTGTGCAAAAGATGCAAATCATGTTCTTGCATCATTTTCACATCTATCAGATGCCTGTGAAGGGACAGAGTCTGATGGAGTGCTTTTGGTTATATACAATCCTATTTGGGAGAAAAAAATATATTTTTCCTACATCTGTAGTTTTATTTATTGAACATATTTCTAGGCCAACTTCCATCAGAGTACCCTTGTGGAGTTGGTTTGTTAAATGGAGAAGTCTTCCAACTTCTTTCAAATCTCACTTTGGGCAATATTCAGCCACAGCAGCAGCTCCAAATTGAAAATACTTAAACAGGTGCAGATTAAATAGAATGTCTGCAGGCCAGCCACTTATGGTGCCATCCAATCCCCAACTTCTCTGAAGTGGTTTTAGTCCAAAGACTTCATTTCAGTAGACAGCTTGGCACATTACTGATGCTGAATCTCAGTTTGGGCAGACTCATGTGTACGATCCCCAACACTGTAATCAACCATTATTTTCTTCCAAGCTTTGCTATATTTTCATGAGCATTGGCATGCAAATATTTATTTACTTAATTAGAATGCAGAGCCATTCAAAGGATATTTTACATCTGACTTTCTCCATTCTTTCCTTCCAGATGTGTATGGCAAACGCAAGTGCCAGGTTGGCTGGGAGTTCTGAAATTTCCTCCATACACCTGGAGGAAACCAGCCTAGGGAAGACTGTGGTTCAAATCATCTGTTTTATAGCAAAAAGGTAAAAATAGATTTACTCTTGGGGCAGCTCTCATTACTACCTAAACCTTCAACCTCTACTCATATTGCCAGGAACAGCCTATGTCACTTCTTAATCTTCAAGACACTCCCAAACTCTCTTTTGACTCCTGAACCTCTCTACCAAGTCCTTCTTCAGCTGCTCTTCAAAGCCAAGTCCTTTCTCCATCATTTCCAAGACCAGAACGTGGCTAATAAACTGTAAATTACAGGAAAGCCAATGATTATTGAAAATTTGGGGGGGAAGGGGAATCCTTCCTAATGTAAAAGCAATTTATCAATGGAACCAGTTATCCTGAGATGTTGTGCCCTCCCATTCACAGTATGCCTTCATGCGAAAGTTAGTCATTTGCTTTATTTTGGATTTCTGTATTGTGCCAGATGTTGGAATTGATGACTTAGGTGGTATTTTCCATTCCAATTCTATCAGGCTATGATTCTTGCACTTTGCTTTCAGGCATGATGATTGCAAGAAACAGACGAAAGTGTTCCACATTGCAGTAAATGCTTTATTGGAGGCATAAGTTGAGCTTTATTTGTCCCTTCCTCACAATTTGTGGCTTTGAAGAGAAAGAAAAGAGAATGCCAGAAAGAGAATTGGAGAGAGAAAAGGAGGGGTTTCAAAAAGGAAAGAGAGAGAGAGAAGATCATATCTGGAACTAAAGGAACTAGGTATGTTTGGCTTAATGAAGACAAGACTGAGGGGAGACATGATTGCAGTCTTCCAATAGTTGAAAGGCTGCCACAGGGAAGAGGGTGTCAATTTATTCTCCATAGCACCAGAGGGTAGGACAAGAAGCAATGGGTGGAAGCTCATCAAAGGGAGATCCAACCTGGAAAGAAGGAGGAATTTCCTGATGGTAAGAACTATTAAGTAGCGGAACAGCTTGCCTCCCAGAGTTGTGGGTGCTCCGTCGCTGGAGGTTTTCAAAAAGAGATTGGGCAACCATTTGTCTGAGATGGTCTGAGGACTCCTGCCTAGGAGGAGTTGGGCAGGGGGTTGGCCTAGAAGACCTCCAAGGTCCCTTTCAACCCTATGTTTCTATGATTCTATGATTCTATATGACATTGGAAGCCATGTTGCCTTTCTGCTTTCATATTACTATTACCACCACCACCACCACCACCACCCTGGGTAAAAGTAATGCACAGAAGGAGGCAAAACTCCAACATTGTTTTAGGAAAGGACTTGGAAGGCTTTATAAGTTACAACCAGAATTTGAATTGCACTCAGACACCTACTGAGACTAGTGCAACTGACGAAGTAGTGATATTATATGGGTGTAGTGAGGCATGCCTATTACTACCTGACTCACTTCATTCTGGACCAGTTGCAATTTCCAAATGTGCACTCACATATAGAGCACATTGCAAAAATTTAACCAGGAGGTGACTAAGTCAAGAGTGACCATGAGCAGGCCCTCCCAATCCAAAAAAAGATGCCATTGGGAGACAATAGGAATATATAATAATATATAATTGTTGGGGAAATTGTTTGCAAATCGTAGCATTTTAGGCAAAATCAGAAGTAAAAATGCATATGTTTGCAGAAATGTGCATCAAAAAAGCATACAGGTTTTACTGAAAGTTTAATGAATCAAATGTGCTCTCAGAATTATAAAGAGAAAGAAACTGAACTTGACATAGTTGCAAAAATGAAAAACAGGGAAACAGAAATTCACAAGTTAGTCATTCCTCCATCCCACTTCTCTTTTGTTGTATGCATGCCCCTGTGACAAAATAAGGCATTGCATTCCAAGTTGTACCACTGCACAAAAGCTCAGTGTAATCCTTTATAATCAGTGTTGCGGGATGGAGGAGGACGGAATACAGGTTAGTGTATCTTTTCCTAAAATCTTGAACAGCTCTCCCATGATATGCCATTAAGCATTAACATTTCAGCAGTCTATTGTTGGGGGAAAAAAAAACCTTTTATCAACAAGCTAAGAATGAAGAAAGCAGGGCTAACCAAACAACTGTCTCTGCTTGAGTTAACCTTTAGTGCCAGTGTCACTCACTGGATGCCGTCATTTATTGTCCTGGCAATGAAAAATAAGAATGCTATAATTCACGTTTAAATGAAATGACTATAGATCAGAGTCAAGCCAAAAATAAAACTCTTTCTATTAATCCGTCAGGCTCTTTCAAGCATTTTGCAAATTGGTGAGGGAGAAATTATCCGAGGTTTTCCTTCTGTCTCTCAAACATTTGTCCCTCTTTCTTGGTCCCTCTTTCTTGTGTCACACCCTGGCTGGATTTTTGTATCTCTTTTTGGAAAGCAAAACTCCTCAAAGGTTGTTGCAATTTTTACATGCAGTATGGTCATTGCTAATGGATAAAAATTAAAAAGGAATGGTGGGCAGTACAAGTAGTCCTCGCTTAACAACTATTCGTTTACTGATGGCTCAGACTTACAACAGCGCTGAAAAGACTGATTTAGGACCGGTCTTCACACTCATGGCCATCGCAGTGTCCCTGCAGTCACGTGATCATGATTCGGACACTTGGCAACCAGTTCACATTAATGATAGTCACAGCATCCTGTGTGCACATGATCGCCATTTTCATTCTGGCTGGCTTCTGGCAAGCAAGATCAATGGGCAACTGCATGATTCACTCAATGACCACATGGTTTGTTTAATACCCATGGTGATCCACTTAACGACTGCTGCAAAAAGGTTGTAAAATTGGGTTGGGTTCACCACTTCACTTAGCAACCAAAATTCTGGTCCCAATAGTGGTTGTTAAGCAAGGACTACCTGTAGGTTGAATAATTCTTACCTCCAATTAGAATAATATTGAATGAAGGGTAAACATATACACACCATGTATTGTAACATATAAGAATGAATTTTGATGGGTAGACAGTGCAGTAACAGTCAACTCCTGCATAGACACAAGTAAGAAATCACAACGGATGAAATATTGGATACCATATTATATTTTCTCCCTTCCTTGACAGAAAAGTATATTCAGAAGGTCCAGTTATTAAAAAATATGGTAGAACATTGGTTTGCAGGGGTGGGGAAGCAGGAACAGGATAGAGTGGTTGACTTCATTCGACATCCTGCGGATTTAGTTCACCCTAGTGGATGTTGTCCAGTCCATATACTCCAATCCGAAGAATTCTCTTATGTACTTACAGGAAAAGGCTAAGTATCATTGGATTGTCTAAATTTATTTTGAGCACTGAATCTGAACAGTTTGGGTACAGAACTAAGATCTTAGCAAGGTGGGGCAAAAATCTCAACTTTCCACAAACTTCTAGAATTAACATAAGTTGCCCAACAATGGAAAAAGGTAAGAAGAGAACCATTTGTTTAGTTGCTGGGGTATGTTGTTTTAGGTTTCAGGTGAGGCACACAGAGTCTGAATGCTTCCCAACATACGACTCACAACACTAGCACATCAGAGGGAGAAGCAATCCTCTAACTCTTCTTCTGAAATGCTAGTTTTGCATGCAAGAAGATACTTGAGCACAAGGAAAAAAGGTCCCTCTGGAACAGGGCTTTCTGTGTTTCCTCTTTCATTTCTTCACTATGCAGTACGGAGAACTGATTACCAGAGACCAGACGTGGCAGTCTATGAATAATGCAAGTGTTCTTCCTTTCCCCCTTCAGCCCCACTCTGATACTACAAGAATGATTCAGCGACCATCAAACAAGCCCCAGAAAATAATGAACCTCCGGGCCATGCCTTTTTGACCTGCTGCTGTCCTTCCTCCATGTTTCATCTCATTTCTATTGCCATAATGAACCAGCTTCTCTCTCTCGGGGTAATTAACTGGACCCAGTTAGAAGTCAGCAGTTTCCGCTCCACAGTCCTGCAAGGCCACCAGATGAAGAGTCATCCATCAAAAATCACCGGCACTCACATTCGGATGGCACAAGGAATGAGGCTGAATATTCAAGGTACGTTTAAAAGGGCATTCAGGCAGGGCCAGCAAATGCCAAGAAAGTGGCTGCTAATGACCTGGTTCCATTAACAAATGCTCATTTGGATTGTAAGTGACCTGAGACAAAGAGGAAATGCAATTTTGTCTGCCAATACAATAAAAAAAAATGGTCACCATTATCGTCAAATAGTGGTTATAATCAATGATACTTTTTATTGGCTCAATTCAGCTGCACTGTACCCAATTAAAGCTGTGTTTCGATGACAGGGAATAAAATAAAAAGGGTTTAGTATCTTCCACGGTGCCTTCCGCAATTACCTTAATTTCAGCAAGTCTTAACATGCTTCCTTAATGTCCATAAGTCAACTCTATCACCAAACGAATGGACCTTATTTGCAATTTCCCATGCCTAACCTCAGGGTCATTAAACATGGGTATGCTGAAGGATTTTCTTTTTTTACAACAACACCTTTAAGAGAAAAAAAAATAGGATTCTCTCTTTTCTTCCTGGTAGATTTCTGAGTGGTATCTAATGCACTCAAATGATTACATTAAAGCAAAGTAAGTTGACTCTTGCAAGAAGCTCCACTGCAGATTACTCTGAAATATAATGACATTACTTTTGTATTCACTTTCATTTTAATCCTTTCCCAATAGCTTTGTTTCCAACACGCCAACATTTTTCCAGACCTAGAATCTTCCCTTAAAGTACTAACAGCCACACTACTTCCCCTGAAAGGAAGAACCTTTCTGAAAATCTACATTGCACAGTTAACATCACAGTTCTTTGTTTATTCTATGATTTTCTCTACTGCCTGTCTCCATGGCACGCAGGGTAGTTTAGAAGACAAAAAAGATACAAACACTAAAACCAGAGCAACAGAAGCAACTGCCTTTCTATAGGCAGTCCACACATCACTAACACTTGGCTGAGCAGATGAGGCTTAAGTAGTTTGCAAATGGCGAGGAGGTTCTGCCATTTTGTATCTTAGAAGGCAAGCTGTTTCAGAGTTTAGGGCAGTTACAGAGAAGGCACATTGTTAAGCATCTCTTCCCTTAATTTCATGTGGGGCAGGGACCCCCAGAAATCCCTCCCTGCACTATGCATGAGCTAGGCTGGATCTTGACGGACAAGATGGTTCTGCAGGTGCCTGGGAGCTAAGCCATGTAGGGGTTTAAAGGCAACCACTGGGTCTTTGAATGAAACATGAAAGCATCGGTAGCCAGTGCAGCAACCACAGCATAGGTGTAATGGTATATGGGAATGACCTCGGGAGATGGGTTAGGGGAAGAAATGCTGCCTAGAGAGCAATCAGATAAGAGAGGACATAGCCTGCAGCTGCAT
The DNA here is from genome assembly GCF_035149785.1 of Candoia aspera. Taxonomy (NCBI): domain Eukaryota; kingdom Metazoa; phylum Chordata; class Lepidosauria; order Squamata; family Candoiidae; genus Candoia; species Candoia aspera. The sequence goes on from NC_086157.1 coordinate 103,466,285, forward strand.
AATGGGCAGAGAAAGAAACTCAGAAAGGAACTTATCCCTATCTTATCCCTAATTTATCAGGCTGTAAAAAGAGACGGCAGGAGATCTGTACTTTCAGACTTACAAGATTCTGTTAATTTGCCTTACAATAAAGTAGAATTAGTTCTTCTGGACATGTTGCCTGTCTGGTCTACCTGGGAAGGCTGACAATAGGTATACTGGAATAGATGTGCTACCTCAGATTAGCAGATAGATGGCTGCAATTTTGAACCAATTAAAGCTGCTGATTTGTCTTCAAAGGCGACCCCATGTAGAGCATGATGGAGTAGTCTAGCTATGAGTTGACAAGCGTATGAGTCACTGTGGTCAGATACAGATAAATCCATAATTAGAGCACACCAGAGCTGTGAGAAGGTCCCCTATCCAGCTGTAGAGAAGATAGAAGGAATTACATGTTGGCTTATGTGTCTATCTGAGTATGAGGATCAGACAGAAAATATGGATACTCCTATGTTCAGAGCAGCTGCAGTCAGCTAGACGGAGGAAGGATTGGACCAGTTCAGTGATAGAGTACATGCTAAGACCTTCCTCAACTCTAACTTGGCAGACGCTACCCATACACTCAACACAAAACAGCTAGATAAGAATCCTTACTGCATTCAAGAGAAAGCAGGGGTCAGTATAAGAGTCAGTATAATCCTTCTTATTGCCTACAGTACTGTAGTTTAAATCCACTGCAACTTTCTCCTGCCTTCTTCACAGCTTAATGAACCCCTTGTGTTGGGTTTCTCAGGTTTGGTGCTAGGTGGCAAATGATGATTGATATAACCCACAGTCCTGCTGCAGGAAATTCTGGCTTTCTGTGTAACTTTCATACCTGCTTGACATTTCCGTTTAGGTCTAAAAATCCACCTGAAATTCTGGAGAACTACTACCAGTCAATGTAGCCTGGAAGAGTCTTTTTTTTTTTTTAATGCTGAGTACCTAACCTCTAACCCCTAATCAGATGTTCAGAGACCAGGAAGGAACAGTGGGCAGAATCAAACTGATCTGAAATAATTGGAATATAATAGAGATAAAAATATATGAATTAAGTTCCTATGGTTTCTGCCCATGTATTTAATCATTTCTTCCTTCTGAGTGAGCAGCAATTAAAATACTGGAGCAACATTTTGATGAGTCTAGGAGCTGCACCCAAGACTTGTGGGTGGGGGCTCTGGATTGTGGTCCCATGGTATAGGATAACCTTAATGGACTAAAAGTTTGACAGTATAGCTTAGTTTATAAGCAGTTTGTTATAAGTAGTTTATAAGAGAGCCAGTTTGGTCTAGTGGTTAAGGTGCTGGGCTAGAAACCAGGAGTCTGTGAGTTCTAGTCCCGCCTTAGGCATGAAAGCCAGCTGGGTGACCTTGGGCCAGTCCCTCTCTCTCAGCCCAAGAGCCAATCAGGCATGGTAGGAGAGTTCTAGTCCTTCCTTAGGCATTAAAACCAGCTGGGTGACCTTGGGCCAGTCCCTCTCTCTCAGCCCAACTCACCTCACAGGGTTGTTGTGGGGAAAATAGAAGGAGGAAGGAGTATTAGGTATGTTCGCCGCCTTGAGTTATTTATAAAAAATAATAAAGGCAGGATAAAAATTAAATAAATAAATAAATTATACGTTTAAGAACTGGTCCCTGGGTTCCCAACAGGATACATACCTCTCATAGAATGTCACAGGCTGAGTGCCTGGTATCTGTTTGTAGAGCTAGGAATGGCCTTTATCCAAGATCCTGGCCAGTTTCTGCTCTTGAGAGAAAAGTCCACACAAGGTATAGGCAAGCTGTAGCACTCAAATGTGGCTGAACTCATTCCCTGTAGTAGTATAAATTCTACTACTTCCTAAAGACATATTGTAATTTCAGCCATTTATGCAGTTAATTACCCTAATTTGCACTCTAGATAATACTGAGTAACATGGACAAATGTTGTCACATTTTTTCCCATTCAAGATATTCTGCATCTTGTATGCAGATCTGGATTGGACATCACCACATTTGTTGTTTCCTTCTTCCTAACGAAGTGGTAGATAGGATTCCCTTCTCCCTCCTTTAACAGTACTTAGTTTCAGTTAAAGGTACTGAAGAGGGCCACAAGATTGATGGACCAAAGCAAATAATTGCTCTAAAATTGAACTCTATGTTGATTAGATAAATGTCAAGTTTGCAAGGCAGACTTTACATTTATCTAATATTGCCTTCTGCATCTCTTCTGTGTTCAATCATGCTCTTTTGGACAATGTAGCTATAGTTTATCTATAGCTTTTTACTAGTTTTAATGGTTTTTAATGACTTTGTTTTTAATTGTATGTCGCATTATACATGCCACCCAGGGTCACATGTGTCAGTTGGGTGACTGTATAAATTTGATAACTAAATAAATAAAATAAACAGCACCAGGGAGCAGTCACATGGTCAACCATTGAAGAAGAAGTATACATCCCAAGCTAAACTATTACTCCATGCAGTACCTGGATGGAGAATCTGATGACCACCAAAGGAAGCATATCACATTGCTTACTGTCATGTTCACTGTTTCAATGTAGTTTATACATCGTAACGTTTCACATTCATTTGCACCCCACCGGAAAACTGACTGTGCAATAGAGTTGGTCCTCAATGCTCAATTGCCCAAGCCTAAAATTTATCCAATGACTCAGAAGGAGCTTGAGGCATTATGGGGCTTCATTGACAAAAATCTGTCAAGGGGATTTATTGAACCTGCTACTTCCCCAGTTGGGGCCCCTGTGTTATTCCGGGAAAAGAAAGATGGCACGCTTCGACTCTGTATGGACTATTGAGGGTTAAATTCCATCTCAATTCTCAACAAGTACCCTCTCCCACTCATGAAGGACATGTTAGCTCATTTGTCTAAGGGCAAGATTTTCTCCAAGCTCGATCTTCACGAAGCCTATTTCCGCATTTGCATAAGAGCTGGGGATGAGTGGAAAACTGCTTTTAATTGCCCACTAGGATCGTTTCAGTACAGTCCTCCCTTTTGGGTTAGCAGGGGCACCCAGAGTCTTCATGCAGTTGATTAACGAAGTTTTACATTATCATTTGTTTAAAGGGGTCCTGGTTTACTTAGATGATGTTCTTATTTACACTGAAACCGAGGAGGAACACAAATGCCTCCTCAAACAGGTGTTACGCAAACTTAGAGATGCCAAACTCTATGCCAAACTTTCCAAATGTGAATTTCACAAAACCCAACTTGACTATCTGGGCTATCGGGTGTCTAACAAGGGTATTGAGATGGACCCTGCAAAAATTCAGGCGATTCTAAGTTGGGAATGTCCCCACACCCGGAGGCAATTGCAAAGTTTCCTTGGGTTCAGTAATTATTATCACCAGTTTATCCAGGGGTTCGCTGAGATTGCCTTGCCCCTCACTGATTTACTCCGTACCAAGGGCTTGGGGGAGACACGCAAAGTAAAACATCCTGGGGCCATGCTGAATTGGACGCCTGAATGCCAGGCAGCATTTGAAAAGTTGAAAACCCTTTTCACTGCTGAGCCTATTCTACAGCACCCTGATCCTGAACGCCCCTTTGTGGTCCAAGTTGATGCTTCTGACTCCTCAGTTGGGGTTATTTTGTTACAGAGGGATTCTGAAAATCACTTAAAACCCTGCACTTATCTGTCCAGGAAATTTTCTGAAACTGAACGCCATTGGCATGTTTGGGAAAAGGGGGCGTTTGCTGTAAAAGCTGCTTTGGAAGCCTGGCATCACCTCCTTGAAAGTGCTAAATGCCCTTTCAAGGTCTGGACTGATCACAGGAATTTGCAAGCCCTCCTCACCCCCCCAGCGTCTCAGCCCTAAACAAATTCGCTGGGCTCAGTTTTTCAGTCGCTTTAACTTCCAGTTAAAATTTATCCCGGGAAAGAAAAACTTTCTAGCCAATGCTTTGTCACGTTTACCTCAGGACCTTGACCACGTGGCAGATATAGTTGGGACTGTTCTCACTGAACCACAACTGGGCTTGGTTGCCGTCACTCAGAGCCAGACCCATGCGCAGGCAATCCCGCCCCCAGCCCAGTCTGGGAAGCGGAAAGTGCAAGTTCCTTGTCAGTTACAGAAGGACTTTCTCCAGGCACTGAAATCTGACACTTGGTTGCTAGCTAATAGGGACAATGTTTCTTTTGAAAACGGTCTGGCGTGGGTGGAACACCGCCTTTATGTGCCTGACACTTTAAGAGCTGATGTTTTGCAGCGTTCCCATGATGATAAACTTGCTGGACACTTTGGTTTTCTTAAAACCTTGCATTTGGTTCGTCGTCAATTTTGGTGGCCAACCATAAGACGTGATGTAAAAGACTATGTTGCTTCCTGTCCTGTTTGTGCCATGTCAAAACGAAAGGGGGGGAAACCACAGGGGCTTCTACAGCCAGTGGCCAGCCCATCCCATCCCTGGGTTGAGATTTCTATGGATTTTATTGTGGATCTTCCTCCCAGTCAGAAGAAAACTGTAATTTGGGTTGTAAAAGATTTTTTCTCCAAGCAAGCGCATTTCATTCCATGTGCATCCATCCCGTCAGCCCCACAATTGGTGCACCTATTTCTCCTCCATATCTACTGCCTCCATGGTAGCCCCTCCCATTTGGTCAGTGACCGCAGGACACAGTTTACTTCCCAGTTTTGGAAATCATTTTTAAAATTGATTGGCACCAAAGAAGCACTATCCACATCATCTCATCCTCGGACTGACGGTTCTACTGAGATTTTGAAATCCACTCTTGAACAGTTTCTAAGAGCATACATTAACTACCATCAGGACGATTGGGTGGACTTATTACCTTTTGCTGAAGTTGCTTATAATAATGCTGTGCATCAAAGTACCAGACAAACCCCTTTTCGCATGGTTTCTGGTCATGACTTTGTTCCCATCCCTGAACTGCCACAGCCCCCTTCCCAAACATGTTCTACATCTGACTGGGCTGTTAAGCTGTCTAATTCCTGGCCAGTCATTCAGCAAGCTTTGGCTGATGCCCAAGCTGCTTACAAGTCTCAAGCTGATAAGCATCACTCTTTACAACACGACTTCAAAGTTGGGGATCAGGTGTATCTATCTACTAAATTTATCAAATCACCTCAACCCTCTAAAAAACTTGCTCCCAAATTCATTGGTCCTTTTCCTATTGTTGGTCTTGTCAATCCAGTTACTGTTAAATTGGAACTGCCTCACAATTTGAAACGCTTGCACCCTGTTTTCCATTGCAGCTTGATTAAGCCTGTGCACCACTCACCACGTTGGCACCCTCAACCTCCTCCTCCCGCTCCAATTATGATTGACTGCCAACAACACTTTGAAGTCAAGGACATCATTGATTCTTGCAAGCTTCGAGGCACCCTTCAGTATCTGGTCCGATGGAAACACTTTCCTCATCCTGAATGGGTGCCTGCCCACCATGTTAATGCTCCTGATTTAGTTTGCCGTTTCCACCTTACTTACCCTTTGAAGCCTGCTGCTTAATGTATTCTTTATTTTGGGGGGGCAGTATGTCATGTTCACTGTTTCAATGTAGTTTATACATCGTAACGTTTCACATGCCATGGCGCTGATGCGCATTTCTGTTTGGGAGGGAGCTGCTGTGAGACCTTGTACCAAGCTCTGTATGTGAAATCAGTACAATGGAATGTGTTTGGGTTATGTTCTCTGTTCAAGGACTTTTCCTGCAGGCCATCAGAAACCGTTAGGAGTACCTGGGATTGTGAACTTGAGAAGATTCTATGGGGGGAGGGATTTCATTTGCACCAAGGGTTTTTAGTTTGAATTTGGCGCACTTTCATCATTCTCAGCTTTCTCTGTGATCCTGCATACTATTCTTTAATAAATCAGATATCTTTGAATTCCTGTTCATGAGTCTGACAGTGTTTTAGAATAGGCAACCATTACACTTACCCACGATACTGTTTTTTTTCAAGAGCAACATTTACCCAATTGATTTTCTACACTACATAGCAGCCAAGTGTAATTTTAGAAGAAAAACCTGAATATGGAAAGTAGCTGCCTTGGATTAGGAATTTTGCTCAACAGCTCTCAACAACTGTTGAACCGAGCTGTACTTCAAGCCTTCTGTTCAACTGATTTTTAGACATTGTTATGTGATTGACCTCTTTTTAGTCCACCCATTGACCAATCATGCTGAGCCTCATGCATCACGTTAGAAGTCTACCATGGAGTCATCAACGGATATTCAGGCACTGTTGTCCTGAATAATATCATTGTCATTCTGATGTTTGTAACAGCAGAACAAAGAGCAGAAAATTTCAAGGATATCCTTGGCTTCATGATAATGACCTTTTCTCCTCCCTTTCCACATGTACACAATACCATTAGAAAAGCATTGTGTTATTGCCCAGAAACTGATGGATTCTGCCCCCCACACCCGATCTTGCATTCTGTAGGACTTTGGTGAGTTATCATTAAGTGCCTTTTTTGAAGTGAGAATGGGTGAGGGAAGGATTACAGCTTCAATGGGAGTTTCAAGGGGAACTGAAAATGATGAGTATTCTGCTGCAGCTAGTGTCAAAGCATGACAAGTACAATCAGCCTTCCTTTTATTCACAGAAAAAAGGCAAAGTAGAGGATTGGGTGGTAGGAGAGAAGTCCTTTCAGATGAAACACATTGTCCAAATGAGTTCTGTCTTAAACAGGAAAGACTAAAGGAAGGTTTTCATTGTTTTTTTTCCCCACCTGGGTGCCATTCAAACAGAGAACTTTGCAATGCTCCCCATTCCAAAAGGAACCAGGGGGGTGTTGAATTGCCCACCATTCTTGGTGCTAGAAGTAATAAGAAAGGAAGTTTTCATGATGCATAGTAAGCAGTTAGGATGCTGCTTTAGGACAGAGGAAGGTATACTACTTTAGTTTAAGATCTGAGCTGAAGAATTCCAGTGAAATTTATATGCCTTCAGTGGACCATCTGCATACATTTCCCTGTGGCCCTTTAGGTATGCCATAGGACAACAGGTTCAGTTGCAGTGAATAATTTAGTGAACTTTGCACCTGACTTTTGCACCTGACTCAATGTCTTGTTCATACTTATTCCACATCTGATAAGCATTGGAACTGAACTTTGCACGCACTGGATTTCTGTACCTATAATCCTCTTGACCTCTAAGGACTATAGATGTAGAGACTTTTTGCAGAGGGACTCTGCATTTTTATCTCCTTTTCTTGTCTAAAAGACTACTTTGCTTGTCTCTGTGTTACATGCCTCCTATTGGTTGAACTGATATTCTTAGGACTTTTATCCCTTCCTTCCTCTTGCAGTTCCATTCCTTTTTCTTTTCTGACTCTTACCTGCATACTACTTACCTGATTCTTACCCTAATGGAGGAGAACACACTACAAGCTCTTAGCCTTAAAAAGACTAAAGTAGCTCAGGCTTTCCCATCATCACATTATTTCCTAAATAAAGCTTACCTACCTTTTTTTTTTTTTTCTTTCATGCAAGCACCAGCCTCAGGAATACTTTCATATAAAGGTTATGCTCCTAACTTTAATGCTTCTCTCCCCGTGCATACTTTCCACTAAATGAAGGTAACCGCTACCCTACATTTCCAAAGAAAAGCACTGACTTTGTTAGACAGTTATGGAACTGTCCTGATGAAGTCTATGGTAGAAAGAAGTAGACATTGAAGGAACACGCTTCAGCTTATCTCCAACTGCTAGCACAGTTTTTATTCTTACCACATTCAGGAACGTGCTCAATATATTAGTAACGTACAGATTCTTGGGTGGCAAATAGACAGCCAAGATGGAATAATGCTGGTTAAAAGAACACCCTTTCTCATAAAAAAAATTCCCTTCTCACCCCTTTGGGTGGTAGGTGTCTTCCTCAACCTCAGGTCCTCTACCAGAGGCCTGGGAGTTTGAGGGTTCTGTGCAGGATCTTAGCTGTTCCTAGCACTGCACTGTTTGGGACAGAGACCTATGATGTTGTTCCTGGGATCTGCTGGAGCCACTCTCCCAGCTTGGGAGTCACAGACCTACCACCACTGGGACCATTTTGGCCTTCACTTTCCACATCCTCTCTGATTCCTCCTTCAGCCTTCAGGTCCTGGTACTTCTCAAGCTTCTCCTACTCTTTCTTCCTGATGTTGCTGCCACTTGGCACTGCTACATCTATCACCACCGCTGTCTTCTGGTCCCTATCTACTACCACAATATCTGGTTGATTGGCCAGTACCTGTCTGCCCGTCTGGATCTGGAAGTCTCACAGGATCTTAGCCCTGTCATTCTCCACAACCTTCTGTGGAATCTCCCATCTGGACTTGGGAGGGTCTAGCCCATACACTGTGCATACATATATTGTGTTCCTGTACACAATGCCAGCTACTTGGTTGTGTCATTCAGTGTATGCTGTTCCTGCCTGCATCTTACACCCTACCACTATGTATTGGACTATCTCTGAGGCCTTTCTGCACAGTCTGCACCTTGGGTCCTGTCTAGTGTGGTAGACCCCTGCTTCTATGGATCTGGTGCTTAGTGTCTGTTCTTGTGCTGCAATGATCAGTGCCTCAGTGCTGTCTTTTAGTCCAGCCCTTTCCAGCCACTGGTAGGATTTCCCAGTGTCAGTCACCTCAGCTATCTGTCAATGATACCTCCCATGCAGAGTGTTGTCTTGCCATGGCACTTCCTTTGCTTAATCTTCCTCCCATGTCTGCTGCTGCCTCAGGCATTCTCTCAATAGTTCATCTTTAGGTGCCATCTTACTGATGTCCTCCTGGATGCTCTGGGTCTCATCCAGGGCAGTGGCTTGGACTCTCACCAGACCCCGCCCTCCCTCTTTCTGCCTGGTGTACAGTCTCTGGGTGTTGGACTTGGGGTGGAAGCCTCCGTACATTGTGAGGAGCTTCCGGGTCTTCACATCAGCAGCCCCCATGTTCTCCTTTGGCCAGCTCACTATACCAGCAGGGTATCTGATGACTGGCAGGGAGTAGAGTCCCCTTTTCAGGAGAGATGGGTGGTGATAGAAATTTGAAATATAAATAAATAAATAAATATAAATACATGTTGATGGTGTGGATCTTGTTCTTCCCACTGAGCTGGCTCTTCAGGACCTGTCTTATCCTTTGGTGGTACTTAGATGTTGCTGTCTTCCTTGCCTCCTCATTGTCGTTCCCATGTGTCTGTGGGATACCAAGCTACTTGTAGCTGGTCTCTATGTCTGCTAAGTGGCCTTCTGGTAGTTCCACCCCATCAGCCTTAACTACCTCCCCTCTCTTTACTACCATCCGGCCACACTTCTCCAGTCCGAATGATATCATTCACACACACACACACACACACACATACATACTGTGTATAAATTATATTTTTTCCTTATTTCTTCCAAACATGCTCCTTGTTCATTTTTAATCTCATTCTAATGAATCTGTGCCACCTAAAAGACATTAACATTAGAATGTTGATGCTTTTAGATGACTGAGCATTTAATCTTTTAATATTGATCATCATTTTTCTTCCCAGTGGCCCTCATCTGCATTTGCAAGCTAGGAAAGCTAGGAACTAAAACTTCAGCTTTCATCAATGTTCCTGGTTTCTTTGATTAGTTCTGGTGTCCTATCACTTTACATTTCACTGGATTAGGTATAAATGTTCTTTTTTCCCTGACATAACAATTATGTTCACCGCAATTACCTGGTCAACAGCCATGATTTTGGTTAGCTAGCAAACTAAGCTTGCAAAAGGACAAATATGTCATGTTTACCACGGCAAAGTTAAACGTTCTGCTAAAAGTACAGTGAATAGGGATTTAGTCCAGTGAGAATGCCACTGCATCTTACATTCACACACTGAATTTCACCTCTGCACAGTTCATAAATGACCTCCTGATCATGAAATTAATGTCTATGTAAACATAGTCGTTTTAAAACCAGCTTTTCCAGAGCTTTCCTTAAACATGCTTGATTTCGTTTCTTTTATGTTTGTTTATACTGACAAGACAATCCCAAACTATATAGAAAGCAAATTAGATGAACCTCAATAGTTTTTAGGCAAGGAGCCACATCTAGCTTTGGGGTGACATGTCATGACCATCCTCTAAAAAATCAGCAAAGATGAGTAACTAAAACTATCAAAAACTAAATTGTATTCCATTCCATTTACATTTAATTTGAAATTAAACTACATTTCATTCATTCTGGTTAAAGGGATTGTATTTAGTTATTCTCTTCTGTTACTTTAGGAATAACAATCTGCCTTGTTTTTCAGTCCCGATTTCTCTTCCCCTGCTTCCCTCAATCCTGAGTGGATTGTTTGCTCTTAAATCCTTAGAGTTTGTCTACCTTTACTTCATAACAGTGCTCATGATTCAGCTGTAAAACCAGAATCACTTAAAGTAGTCAGGTACTAGTTTGGTCTGTGAAGAAGAGTTGGTAGGTATCAGCCCTTCAAGGTTGGCCAGGTCAGGAAAAACACTGGAAATACTGGAAATCAACTGCTACGTGTTTTATTTTTATTTTCTATTTTTCTGTTGCATATTTCATGTACTTTATTTTTGTTTTATTGTGAGCCAAATAGAGTCATGTAAAAGTGAGATGAGAAGCTATATACATCAAATAAATACATAAGTACATAAGTAAAACTTTTTTATTCATGTAAGCTAGAGCAGTTTTCTTAACCATTTTACTCTGGAGGAACACTTGAAATAATTTTCAGGTCTTGGGGAACCCCTAATAAAAATCACAAAAAATATGAAAGCTTCACAATACAATTCACTTCTAACCTACATAATCCATGTTCTGCAATGATTACAAGAGTAAAGCAGTAGTCTGACAGCTGAGTCATGTCTTAAAAATTCCTACCACTACAAGTGTATTGCACAGTGTGTGAAGTTCAAAAAATAATGTTTTTTTTTTTTCAGTCATGATCCCTCAGGAACCTTTAGGGACCCCTCTCAGAACCTAAGTTTCTGTGGAACCCCAGAAGTTGAGAACCCAGTTGGTCAGAGGAACAGAAATTTGAAAGCCTGACAGCATTTTCCCTTCCCTTCCCCTTATGCCAAAGAGAGTTAAGGTGGGGTCATTTTAAGTTTCTTTCTAATAACTTTTCCCCCCAGACTTAATTCACTGGTGTAGTGGTTAAGGCATCAGGCTAGAAACTGGGAGACTGAGTTCTAGTCCCATCTTAGGCATGAAGCCAGCTGGGTGACCTTGGGCCAGTCACTTTCTCTCAGCCCTAGAAAGCAGGCAATGGAAAACCACTTCCGAAATCTTGCCAAGAAAACTGCAGGGACTTGTCCAGGCAGTCACCAGGATAGGGTCAGAGAAGGCTGTTTTATGCACACACACACACACATGACGTTATATTAAACCCCATTTGTTGTCTCATGAATTTTTCTCATTACTCTCTTCCTTCTGTGCTGTCAGGAAGAAAATAAATTCAAATTTATGTATCCAATTGTACCTAATTATCTAAATGTATCTAATTCTAAACCTACCAGAGTTTACAGTTTCATCTGAACTAGCTCTTGCTCTGGCTATTTTAAATCAAGGATAGCTAAGCTAGTGCTTTCCAAAGTCCTCATTCTGACTGAAGACCAGAGGACTGAGGACAGAAACATGGGATGACCCCATTTAATGCTTCCATCCAGGTCAATGCAGAACTATTTATGAACCTCCTTTGGTGTCAGAAACTCCACTCTTGCTCATAATAGAAGCTTTGAAGACATAATATAACTTGCCTCATTTCAGACAAGAAAGTAATCACATATAGTATGTTAGAAAATCTATCTACTGCAGAACACTGGAATCAATTCCTATGTATACATTTGTTCCAAGGTTTAAAATCAAGGCCTTTTCCTTCTGTCTTTTCAAGTCACTAGAAATTTGACCATTCTTTTCTGGACCTTCACAGAGATATTTTATCAAATGGTTACATAATGACTCTGGTTGCCACCTCTTTAGCTTTAGTCCTTACACTCTATTTTCTCTTTATCCTCTGCCATCCCAGCAATACTGGTTGTTAGCAATTCATTACCTAACTATTATTTGTTTAATTAAAATATTTTTAACAAATATTTCAAAAGAGCAATATGGAAAAAGAGGTCATGGGATACATCTACAGGGACATAAGCATCCCTAGGAGCCTAGCTGAGAATTCCACAACTATAGTATTAATTTCCTTATTTGCAATTATACATACACTGGTTGTATGCATAGATGGAGAAGCAGAAGCTGTAGTTTACATTCAAAAACATTTTATCTGGAGAAGACTAAGGGTGGGTGATTGAGGGTTTATGCAATCTGTGTTTGAAGGTCCCTGGTGTCCATTCTTAGGACTCTGAATGTTTAAACAAGACTTGGATTGGACATCCTTTCACAGAGAGCCCCCCTGAGGATCAAGAATGGCTCTCTGTTTCCTATTGCAAGTCTTTTTTGAAGCATCATGCTATACTTCAGTGTTCTTTCTTGTGTTTTCAGCCCTTTACACCTTTTAGGCAAGTGATCTCATAAGGCTGGGAGAGACTGTGAAAGAACACTGCACTATGAACTGAACTTAAAAGTATGCCCAATATTTCCCAGAGACCTTATAAAAATGGTTTATGACTCAAAAACAGCCTATTCATAGAACCTGGGACTTCAGTGACCCAAGAGGGCTTTTTAATTTTTTTTTTACCGATAGAAAGAGCAAGGTCTCCTTAAAATTTATATTTATTTAGCTCTTGCCTCCCTAAACTGCAATTAATTTTAGTTAATGAGGAATCAAGTAGAGAAAAAGCTTAAATTAAAAAGCTACAGAACCCAGATTGGGCTGCTCTAGAAATATACCCCTTTTGTAGAACCCAGTTTTTCACAATCAAATATTATCAATTTTCTCTGACAAAGGTAATATTCTAAATCCATATAACTTCAGGAATGTATTTCTGAAGAGTTTGATAATCTGTTTTTAGCTTCAAAATCAAATGTATATGTGTGTGTATATATATAATTTTAATGAGACTCTTTTCAATTCTAGTAGCCTCATGTGGCTCAGAGTGGTAGGCGGCAGCATTGCAACTGAAACTCTCCTCACGACCCGAGTTCGATCCCAGCGGAACCTGGATTCTCAGGTAGCCTGCTCAGGTCGACTCAGCCTTCCATCCTTCTGAGGTTGGTAAAATAAGTACCCAGCTTGCTGGGGAAGGTGACGACTGGGGAAGGCAATGGCAAACCACTCCACTATAGTCTGCCAAGAAAACATTGCAAAAGTGGCATCCCTCCACAGGGTCAGACATGACTCGGTGCTTGCACAGGGGACCTTTCACACCTTTTCGATTCTAGTACCTTTCCAAAATTTCTTATAAAAAGATATTTATGTGTGTATATATATATCATATATCATATATTGTAATATTTTTTTTAATTATATTTTAGGAAATATCTTTTCCCATTCCCCAAAATGTGGAATTAATTGTTGTTTCCAATATTTGTCCAGGTGTAACAGATTCCCTATAATGTTGCTATATTTTTTAGATACAATGTTATGGAATCTTCTTACTAATATAATCCCACAAGGTCCATAGTTAATTCATGGTTTATGACTTTATCAGTTACATTCTTCATGCAAAGTATCTTTATTTCTTATCGATCCACCAAGTAGGTTTAATGTGTCTTTGATTATTTTTTTTTACATTCCAATGTTTTGAAAAGATCTTTTTAAAAATCATATCCCTTTCATTTGGTGTAAGGTGTCACAGCTAGGAGAGTGGCCATGTGTGGATGTAGTAAGATGGTAAAGAATCAGGAAAGAGTAAAAGTATCTGGGTATCTTCAGCCTATAGAAAAGAGGACTAAGGAGAGATATGACAGCAGTCTTCAAATATCTGAAGGTTGCCACCCAAAAGAAGGAATGGACCTATTTTCTATTAAAAGGATTTATTCTCTATTGAGGAGACTTAATTCTCTATTAAAGAATGGATTAAACTCTTCTGAATTAAACTCGAGGCTAGACTATGTACTACAATATTTCATCCAAATCTAATATTCTATTTCTCTTTATTGAAAATGTTGTTCAAGAGGGAAATATTCAAACCAGACATTTTCTGTCTGAAGTGTAATGTAACTGGATAGTTACATTAACTTAGTTAGTTAATGTAATATTTCTCAGGCATGTAACAGAATGTTGGGAGCTACAGTATGTTCACTGTAGGCTTTACAATGCAGGTCAGTCATTATGTCTTGAGGCAAAGAAACGAAGATCCCAGATCAGTCCCATGCAGTTCTTCCTGACTAACAGCATTACTGGTTTGGGGGGAGAGACTTGTCACAGGCACCATCTTGACTGATTTTACCATAGCCTGTGGACACTAGTCGTTCTGGGTCATGAGGGTTCTTGGAGTTCATCAGAAGGAAACCAGGAAGAGGACAAAAGAATCTGCTGAGTGAACTAAAAAGCTGGTTCCCAAGGGTGTGACCTGAGAACAGTGTTGACAAATTCCAGTGGGTAATTGCCAGTTTTGTTTGCACCCAGCACACTTCCTGTCAATCCCTACATCCAAATCAGAGCAAGGCCACCTGCCACTCAGTAAAGGTAAAGGTAAAGGTTTCCCTTGACGTAAAGTCCAGTCGTGTCCGACTCTAGGGGGCGGTGCTCATCTCCGTTTCAAAGCCTTGGAGCCGGCGTTGTCCATAGGACACTTCCAGGTCATGTGGCCAGCATGACTCACGGAACGCCGTTACCTTCCCGCCGAAGCGGTACCAATTAATCTACTCACATTTGCATGTTTTCGAACTGCTTGGTGTGCAGAAGCTGGGACGAGCAACGGGAGCTCACCCCGCCGCGCGGTTTCGAACCGCCGACCTTCCGATCAACAGCTCAGCGGTTTAACCCGCAGCGCCACCGCGTCCCTGCCACTCAGTACAGCTACCCAAAAATGGAGTCTGATGTTTATTCATTAAACATTAGCAAACATCAAAAACAGTTATCTGGCAAGATGAGACAAAAAGCAGGCAAAAGTGGGAAGAGAGAGACACAAACAACACACAAGAGATAATTGGGCAAAGGAGTTAATAACAACAATCTACATTATCTATCTATTTATTCAATTTAAATAGCTGTCCACCTCGCATATGTGATTCTGGGTGGCTTACAAGGTTAAAACACAAACAATACCAAAAAGTAAAAATAATCAAGCAAACATTGAAACATTGAAACAATTAAAAACAATTAAAACCATACCATACAATCAACAGGGCAGCACAGTCAATTCAGGAACACTATAACCATTTTATAGGCTCCACACTACCATGACTTGATCCCCAGGCCAGAGGGCAAAGCCATGTCTTCAGACCTTTCGGGAAGGCCAGCAAGGTCAGGACCAGTCTGACCTCAGGGGGAATGATGTTCCATAGGGTGGGTGCAGCAGCAGAAAAGCTCTCCTCCTGGGTCCTGTCAGGATGTAAACTCTCATGGATGGAACCCACAACATGCCTCTTCTGCTGGACCTGATCCATCCATCCATCGATCCATCCATCCAAAAGGCACAGGACTTTTCAGAGCCACTGGAAATAATATTGTGGGCAGTTAGCTTGAACAGTCCCAAAAGAAACATTCTGGTTATTCCAGCTTTAACCTGACAGCAGAATAAAAATAGCAATTAGGACACCAGGTGATTCTTCTTCTATTTTGCACCATGAAGGAAACAATTTGGTGAGTGGGGTTGGTATAGGCAACAAATAGCTGATTGCCTACAGTTTCCTATTGAGTAAGCAGCTTCTGTTTCAGAAACTATAAGCAGAATGTAAGTCAGCCAATTCCCCAGGAAATTAGTTCAGGGCGCAAGCAAACAGAGAAAACTACCAGGTATTGGATGGTCAAGGGAGATGGCCCTAATATCGCAGTAGTTAAATTTTCTTTTCTATGACTTTTTTGGGACACTAACAATTATATCATTCCTTTCAATTCTTGTCTTCACATATCATTAACATTCTCATAGAAAACAAAAATATCCCTTCCAGCACTCCATTTCTTCCCAAATCATGTCATTACTTTTATTTTTATTTCATTCCCTTTGTTTATTTAGAGCTCTTTACCCACTTCCAAGAAAATATTATTCCATCTAAATAACTCTGCATTTTGTCTGTTTGAAGGTATTCTTTGGAATTATTTTTCTTATACGCGTTACACAATCAGCCAATTTATCAATTTATATATTGTTTTGACTGCCAGTCAGAACAAATAAAAGCTACCCAAAAGTGGCCAAACATTAATAAAATACATTAAAATGTACAAAAATCAGTAAAAACATTAAAACAGTGTTATTACAGCAGATAAAATATTAGAAAACATTAGGAACTTTTGATAAAATATTCTCTCTGTTTAGCGGCAGCCCACGCAAAGCTTGCTAATCTCCATAGCAATGTCTCCTTGTCTAAATTCATTAGATATTCAATTTTATAGGAATCAGGCCAAAATTATTTTCTTATCAAGAGGGGCTCCAGAAATTTTCCACGTGCTGAAGCAGAAATAGGGCAGTACAATAAGTAATGGATGAAATCTTCTATAATTTCCTTGGAACAAGGGCAGAAGCACATTGGATATTGAGAAATCAGCCCACTCTAGTTGCTGATGCCATTTGCTGGAAAGGGAGTCTCATAAGTGCCTCTCGGAGGCATGGCACTCTAACACACCTCAGATAATGCTTGCATTCAATTTCGGTTTTATTAAGTGCGTACCAAGGGTCAATTTTATTCTGTGATAGTTTAAACAAATTTCTTTGGCCAAAAACATTCAGCACTCTGTTTTTAAATAATTGATTATTGTTCGCATTAATTGAATTTAAAAAGAATTCTGGAGAAAAACCAAAGGTGTGCATATGATTGGATAAAAATGGAAACCAATTGGTGCAAGGAGGAGTGGAGAAATTCATTTGCTCCAGGAGGCACTGCTTGACAAATTGAGGAACAGGTAGTAAAAGGAGTCTAGCCCAGTAGTTAAATGCCCTTACAATTATTCTAACTTTAATTGGGTATGTACCAGTTTCTGCATAGGCAAAGGGAATAGGAGTACCATTAGGTACACCTAAAATAATTCTGAGGAGCTTGTTTTGAAAGAATTCCATATCATAAGAGGTAGAAATTCCCCGTAACTGCACTGCATAAAAAAAGTAAGGAATTAACTTGGTTTTTAGAAGAGTTGGGTTTGGAGGAATTTGTCAACCACCACTTGTGTGCCAGAACTTTATTATTCCAGCCAAAGCTTTCTCAGATTTTATTTTTGGGGCCGCGTAGTGAGAGCACCAACTACCTGAAGCATTAAAAAGGATGCCCAAGTATCTGTAAGAGAGAACTTGCTCTGTATTATATTCCCCAGTTCTCCATTTGTGTCTTTTCTTTTTCTCCCCAAATACTTCCATTGATTTTTCTGCATTCACAGTTAGACAATTTAAGGAGCAATAGCTATCCAAAGCTTTTAACTGTCTGTGCAAGCCTATCTGAGAATGGGATACAAGCAATAAATCATCTGCATAAAGTAGTATGGACAAGTTCCTATTTTTCATTTTTACTGGAAAAAAAATTTCAGGGCTGGAACAATATCATTAATAAATAGATTAAATAGTAAAGGTGCAAGCTTTCCTTGTTTCACCCCTTTAAAAGTCTTGATATTATACATCAGGTGCCCTACTGGGGTGAACCTAACCTGAATTTGACTATGTGTATATAAAGCCATGATCAAAATTAATAACCTTCTATCCAAATTCAACTGATCTAGCTTAATCCATAGTTTGTTTCTATCAATAGAATCAAAGCTGCACAAAAATCCACAAAGGCAACATATAGTTTCCTCTGGACATTTTTACATATTTATTTATCAGATGATCCAATACAAAACCATGATCAATTGCTGAGTATCCTACCCTAAACCCTGCCTGTCCTCTAATCGATGTCCTCTAATTTATTAGCTAGATGTTTTGCATAAATTTTAACTGTGATGTTAATCAGACTAATCCGTCTATAGTTCTCTGGGTGGCTACAATCACCTTTTTTGCATATTGGGATCATTATGCTTGTATTCCAACCCTGGGGAAGTTGGCCAAAGGAATTAACGTTATTAAAGAGTTCAGTCAAAATTGGCTTTGACCAGACAATATTAGCTTTTAACAAATCACCAGGAATATAGTCTTCTCCTGGGGCTTTGCATGATGGCAACATCAGGATCAGAGATTCGGTTTCCTTTAAAGAGACAGGGGGACAGGGTGCGGCATCACAAAGTTTTAGATTAATTGGAGAATTAACTGGAATGGGATGGGGAGCAAACAATCTAGTATAATGGTTCTCCCATTCCTCTTTGGACACTCTAGCCTCTAAGATGTTCTTATCTTCACCCAAATTGGCATTTACCAGTTTCCAGAATAATGTTGTGTCCTTAGAATCTATGGCAGTCAGGAGTGAGTGCCAAAGAGTCATTTGATATAATGTCTTCTTGTGCTTTGAGAGTTTATATTCCCTTTCCTTCCTAAGCAGTTCCATAATTACCCAAGGGAACAACTATCTTTTGCTCTCCTTGTCAAATTTCTAACCATACAACCTGCTGTTCTACATTCCATATCAAACTAGCAGCTATGTTGTTGATGAACTGAACTTAATTTAGAGGTGTCCTGCCTTAAGTCTAGTTTTAAATGGTCAACTCTTTGTTGATAGTGGCTCAGGATAACTGGAGAAGTTGGATCAGCATTAATCAATTTAAGTTGAATATCTGCCAGATGGTTTGAGTGAAGTATTGCAGTGATTTTATCAGCTTAACAGACCATTTGATTCTTTTTGGGCTTGAAAGTTTTAGTGCTGGCATGTGATCATTATGTATTTTCAGCATTCTTGACTGTTTTTGAGATTTAATGTACATATCAACATCCTCAGTTACTGGGCATAACCCCTTTTGTTTGTAGCCATCTCTAGTGAGAAACATTGTTTTGGTACCTGAGCTGTTCCTTCATCAGCTCAGTTTGTAAACAGCCTTCAGTAAGTGCTTACAGAAGCTGCACGAAGAGGGGGCTATTACTTTAAAGGCATAGTCTGAAATTGCAAATTCTCTCTTTGTAATATTACTGGAGAGTGCCTCGGATTGCAAGAAGATCAAACCAGTCCATCCTCCAGGAAATAAAGCCAGACTGCTCACTTGAGGGAATGATATTAAAGGCAAAACTGAAATACTTTGGCCACATATTGAGAAGACAGGACACCCTGGAGAAGATGTTGATGCTGGGGAGAGTGGAAGGCAAAAGGAAGAGGGGCCAACCAAGGGCAAGATGGATGGATGATATTCCAGAGGTGACGGACTTGTCCCTGGGGGAGCTGGGGGTGTTGACAACCAACAGGACAACCTCTGGTGTGGGCTGGTCCATGAAGTCACGGAAAGTCGGAAGCGACTGAACAAATAAACAACAAAATATTACTGGAACGCCGTCTAGTTTAAATAGCAAATTTCACAACCTTCCAATTTCTTTATGCTCAGTTGTAATCTTCAAATGGAGTGTTAAAGCCCATCCTGCTATATTCCACACTACAATAGATAAGCTACTTACAGATACCTGACTTAGTTGTCATTTAGTATGCAATGGCAAACACATGACTGAGAGAGAGATGCCGTGAAGGTTGTAAATGCGGGCACTGATCACAAAGTTACTTTTTTTTTTGCACCATTGTAACTGCAAATAATTGCTATCCAAGGCAGTTGCAGCCTTGCTTGCGCCTGAGCTAACATGGCATTTTTTCAACTATCATAGATATTTCTGACACATTTTGGTCAATGTATCGCAATGATACAACCAAAACCCAGTTTTGTTCCAAGCATGCTCACACTCTTCTAGGCAAACTATGATCTCTAATCAAGAGACTACCTTGCAAGCCAACATAACTGTTGTACACATTCCACCAGCTCAGATGAACATGAAATGTTCTGATATGCACTTAGGACATCCTATTAAGAAGTTATCTGCTTATAAGTCAGGAAAAAAGGCTTCCCCCCACCCCCAATCTACCAAAGAAGGGTCAACTTGTCAATGAAAGATATTCCTAAACTTTAAGTCATACCCCAATCCCACCTGCCTTTAAGAGGGCCCTGATGATCTAGGTTTTTTACCACAGGTACTAATCCAGGATGTTATGATGTTAGGGGCCATTTTTATTCTGTGTGAGCTTGTTATTTTGTTTTGAACTGCTGTAAACTGCCCAGGGATACATGCAAGTGGGCTGCCAAAGAAATGGAACCTATTAAAAAAACCAAAGAAACAAATACTTATTTAAACTTTACAAGCTGCAGATCATTTGCAGCCTTTATGCAGCAGGCTCACCTAGAAGCAGAGTGTTCATTCTGGAGAAAAAAAGATTGAGGGAAGAAAGGATGTCAGTGTTCAGGTATATAAATAGTGCCGCAGGGAAGATAGGCAGAAACTCTTTTCCATTCCCATAGAAACTAGGAGCAGAAATAAGGGATAAAAGTTGCAGCTTTTCTAACTTTCGTTTAAATGTAAGGAAAAACTTCCTGATGGTAAGAACTATCCTAGTGGGTTTTCCAGCTTTGGAGGTTTTAAGAAGAGGCTGAACAGCCATGTCTCATGGATATTTTAAATGGTTTTCCAGTGCAGAAAGTTGGACAAGATGTCCCTTCAACAATTCTATGATTTTCCAATTTTCTAACAGCAGTGTGATATTCTTATCACACTAATTTTGTCATTCTACAAAATTGGGCTCACTACAAACTTGCACTGCAGTTATTACCTGCAAAAGCTGGCAGAGGGTTATACTGACTGTATTCAAGAACTTAGTATTTCATATGAGGTTCCAAACTTAATTCAACCTAATTGACAAGCAACTCCCCCAAAGAGAATATGAAGTTTGTAGCCTAATTCTATGCATAGGGGTAAGCTCCTCTTATTTGTTGGGAATAAGTCTGCAAAGATTTGGAGCCTTAAAGCAGCCTCTCCCAAGGAAGGGAATTCCAGGGTTTGAAATTCCAGCACATTTGAAGAGTATCAGGATGAGGGATGCTACCTTAATGGGATTCTCATAACCATCACTTGAAACATGGTACTTGTGAAGAGGTTGAAGGAACTGGGTTTTATCTTGCCTCAATAAGAAAAACTAGAGATGGGTGAGGATGTGATAGAACTCATCATGTATCTCAAGCCTTTGTGACATGGAAAATGGCCACTATTTGTTCTCTTAGAATGCAGAAAATAAAATAATGGGCATAAGATACAAGAAGATAAATGTTAACTTTACTTAGTAAAAAACATCCTGAATGTTGTTTGATAATGAAACAAAAAATTCCCATGCAGGTTAAGCATGAAGTCTCAGGCATAGGCAGACTGGATTTCTCCACTGAGCAGCAGGTTGAATTTAATAGCCCATTTTAATTGAGCTAAACCATAATCTGTTGGAGTTGGGCATTATGTGATATGGTTTGTGAAACATGATTTAATGGTTTGAGTCATGTATCAATCAGAACACCATCGTTTTCAACAAATCATGTCACTTTCTCTCAGCCCATGTTGCATCACAGGGTTATTCTTGTGGGGAAAAAATAGAAAGAGGGAGCACCTTGGGCTCCTGAAAGAAATGGGTGAGATATAAATTACGAAAGAAAGAAAAGACAGGATAGCAGAATTCCTAAGGCATAGATCTGTAACATTCAAATCTTGGGCTTTCCATGAATCTTAAAGCTGACCCTTCCTCCTTCACACACATCCAGATTACCAGATTGTAAACCAGTTTGCTATACCTCACAAAGCTATTGTAAGGGTTACTGAGAAACACCTTGCCCCTCCTCATTGCGTTGTTCTATTTGGAACTAATAAAACAGGAAGAGGCTTATCAAGGGTGGGGCAGCAATTGTTGGAGGGGCAAGTTGGTTAAAAGAAAAACAGTCCAAGAATTAGATCTCCCCCCTCCCCAAAGAGGGAGAAAATTAACATCAACACTACAAGCCTCCCTCAATCTGACCTTTAGATGTATCAAGTGTCAGGGTTCCTGTTCCAATGTTCCTGAAACATCGCAATGAGTTCCCATGCCATGCTGGTGTTGACACGTGTTGTTGTACAGGAGTGGGCTGATACTGCTCTTTGGTGCCAGGCAGCGAGCTGGAAGATGCGATTCTGGAGGAATGAATGTTTGGGTTATCTCAACTGGTCAAGGATGTTACCTGAAGACTGCCAGAAACCGTTAGGAACACCTGCAGGGGGAGGGAAGTGTACTGACTCTGAGGGGAGGGGTTTGAGATTGCTTGGGAATTAATTGGGAGAATTCCTGTGCTTTTGGTATTCTCAGCTTTGCCTGTGTTTCTGCATACTATTCATTATTACATTAGAAATCCATAGAATACCTGTGTAAGTCTGATTATCACTTTGAATAGGCAGTCATTACATCAAGAGAGTAATATGCATTATTACTCTATGGTAGAGGTGCAGTCTCTTTGCTTGAGAACCTCAAGGTCCATGGGAAGAAGTTTGATATTTTCTTGCTTGCTGTGGTCCCACTTGCCTGTCAGCCTAACTTCCATTAGCCTGGCTGAGCTAAGCTGCAGCCTTCATTATAATTGCCCCTCCCTCTTATTCTGAGAGAAAATGAGAAAGAGGTGCTTTAACAGCAATCATATAATTTTAGTTTGGGTCCTGTAGTCATCAGAAAATCCCACCTGTCCAATGAGGTCCATCCCCTCCATTTCCTCAGATCTAGTGCTAGGCACCATGTCACAATCCTAAAGGAATGCATTTGTGGAAGCCCCTTTTCTACATGTACCAAACTTGGTTTGGGCCATGTGTTAATTGCTCCTTTCCACTTATAACTTTTAAACCTTTGTTTTAATTAATTTTCATATTGATGTTTCATGAAAACCTCTTCTTTACTGATTAATTATTACCTGGTTGAACATTGTCCAGGCAGCCCAATACTAGAAAAGTCACTAACTGACAATCATTATAGCATCAAAAAGACTTTTGATGGACGCTAGCGCAAAAGGTAGGGGACATGGCCTTAAACCCAACCCAGGAATATCTGTAGTTGAGTTTGTTCCCTAATAGAAAGGAAATCCATCTAATGTTTTCCATTGGCAATGGACGGAATGATGCCAAATGCTAACTAAATCATTAAGTAGCAAAACTCATAACTCTTTTTGTGTGTGTGTGCATGTCTGTGTGTGTGTTTGTGTATAATCCTAGCAAATCCTGAGAAGTAGATGACTTTTTAAGGATGCCTACATGTAATCACTTTATACCTACTTACCATGATTTGGTGGCAACTACCTTTCCCCAAGTAAATCACTGTCCAGATTTCATTCTTATTTTGTTTTTGTTTTTTCCTGATATTCTGGAAATCCCTTTTTCAAAACTAACTAGAGGAGGATGGCCTAGATATTAACTGGGAAATGCATACATGGAATTTTTTTTTCTAGTGCCTTTGAATCAATGTTAACTCCTGACTACTGTCCAGACAAGTCCCTGAGTTTTCTTGGCAAGATTTCAGAAGTTGTTTTCCATTGCCCGATTCCTAGGGCTGAGAGAGAGGAACTGGCCCAAGGTCACCCAGCTGGGTTTGTACCTAAGGCAGGACTAGAACTCACAATCTCCCAGTTTCTAGACTGCTGCCTTAACCACTACACCAAACTGGCTCTCATACATGCAATAAATGATCTGATCTGATCTGATCTGATCTGATCTGATCTGATCTGATCTGATCTGATCTGATCTGATCGGTCACCCACCTCATCTAAGCAACTCTAGCAACTCACAACAAGTAAAACAACAATCCAATAAAAACAAGTTAAAAAACCAATATACAAACATATAAAACCATCAATAATCATTTTAAAACAAAAATAACCAAGATCAGTGGCAGAATCCATCCTTGCATCCTTAAAGATATCATATGAGAATCCACACAGAACACCCCATTGTCTTTCTTGGCTTGTTTTCCATACTTAATTTCCCGTTGTCCTTTTTTATCTACAGCAGATATTACATATTGGTGGATGGAAGTCTTTCCCACCTGTGTAGTGTTATTTATTTTTAACATTTGTTGTTTTAACTGGTAACGTGCACAGTTTTGAAAAGCTAACATCAGTACAAGATTATATTTATTTTACTTAGTGTATGGCATACAATAGGGACGCGGTGGCGCTGTGGGTTAAACCACTGAGCTGCTGAGCTTGCCAATTGGAAGGTCGGCAGTTCGAATCCGCGTGACGGGGTGAGCTCCCGTTGCTAGTCCCAGCTCCTGCCAACCTAGCAGTTCAAAAACATGCAAATGTGAGTAGATTAATAGGTACCGCTTCGGCAGGCAGGTAATGGTGTTCCGTTTAGTCATGCCGGCCACATGACCATGGAGGAAGTGTCTACAGACAAACGCCGGCTCTTCGGCTTTGAAACGGAGATGAGCTTTGAAACGGAGAGTAGGACACGACTGGACTTAATGTCAAGGGAAACCTTTACCTTTACTATGGCATACAATGCCAGGGAGTCTACAATGTTTTTACACACAGTAGATGTTCTGGCACTGATAGTTGCTGGTTCTTTGTTGCACCGGTGCACCACAAGAGGGCGAGCCAGCTTCACACCAGCTGGCCAGCAGCATTCCTAGGGAAGTCAGCTCATCTGGGGCTTGTTCTCCACCAATCCTCCACCGTTCATGTCCAGGCAGATCCAGCGTTGGTTCCTGTTCCCACGCAGAGTGCCACCAGCATTTCCCCTCACCGAAATAAGGGTACCTGTTTATCTACTCACAGATGGTACGCTTTTGAACTGCTAGGTGGGCAGGAGCTTATAGATTATAATAAAACCATTAAACCAGCAGCTAAAAGCACCTGGGGCTAAACCTTACAATGGGGAATAAAATTCCTCCTAACAGTTAAAGTGCAGGCTTCATACAGAAGTGTGCTTCTGTTTTTTTGTTGTTGTTGCTGTTAGATGGAAGTGAGAACTGGTATATCAGGCAGACATAAGAATAAGTTAGATGCCATGGGAATTGTTATTTAAGAATTATCTGATGCTAAGAAGAAAACAAAAAGACCACATCCTCTCTGGCAGCCAACACCCAGATAAGAAGGGATTAACACCAGACAAACAATCAAGCATAAAATAATGGCCTCATCAGGGAACTATCAAGGAGAAAACCACACACCCCACCAACACTGGCAAGGCAAGCGACTGTATATAAGCAGGGAGCAAACTCCACCCTCCCTTGCACTGAAGATGTTCCCTAGTTGGGTAATGAAATATCTGCAATCAAACAACTAAGCTCAGAGAGCACCAAGGACTCCACCATTCAACCCTGAACTACATATATTCTCTTCTATTAGAATGGCTTGTGATAAAAGACAAGCAGGGTTCTGGCATGGTATGGGCAACGAAGTCAAGATGGTAGCCACAAAGGGAATACCATGGTGGGTGGGTGTTGATATATGTATGTATTTTTGACTACCAAAGGTGGTTCTAAGTTTTTCCTTGAGCATTTTGGTAACTGTGGGCCTGCAGTTGTTTGTATTATACGGAGTTTATGATTAACCACATACTTTTTTAGAAAAAGACTCCTAAACTTTTATTCTTGGGACTATTTCATTTCTACAACAGTGCAGATTGTCCAAATGTTCAAAATGGTATATCAGCTGAGAGAAATTCAGCAAATCAAAGCAAATCCTGATGAAGTGCTGTGCTTAGATTTTAATTCTTTCAAGAGTTCTCTGAAGTCTGCAATTTCACAACACAGAGAGTATGTGACAGCCAAAGGCAATCAGTTTCCCAATCAGTCATATTTCCTTTTGCAAGGCAAGTGGAAACACAATTATGCTGTGTGCATTAAAAGACTGTGTGTGTGTGCGTACACGCATACAAGCTGAACTACTCTAATTGTATCTACAAAAGTTGTACTATCTTTCAAAGGAAATGCCTGGGGCAGGGAGTGAATCTCTACATGGTGGATACTTTTGCCTCAATTATTAAACCAAGCAAGCCATTTCTGAAGTCTTAGTTGGCCACAAAAGTTTCTGAAACAAACTCCAGAACAAAGAATCATCTTGGTCTTGGTCACTTTCTAAATTATTTGTAGTGATGCAAAAATCATTCAGAGTTGATTTGAGGATTCCATGATGCGACAAATGTAAAACTCCTTAGTTAAAATCTCAGAGCAGAAAATGCCCTATCAGATTGTGAATTTGGAGAATTCACACGTCTCTGTTGAATTAATTCTTTGGTTGGGAGAACTATTAGAACTTCCTGACACCTCTATCAACTCTCTACAAATGAACAAATAAGTCAGAAAAGTTATCTACATTTTTAAAAAATTTACAGATATATCTGTACCACCCAGATCACTAAGACTCCTGGGGCATTACTAGGGAAAGGATGTGAGGATAAGTTGCTGAAAAAAGGAAAAAAGGGTATCACTAAGGTTGCTGGCAAATAATCCATCCAGTAGATGTGTTTGCATACAACTACTTCAGGTACTCAAAAACTTCACAATATGAAGTTCTATCTAACTTCACATCAGGCACAATGATAGATCTCCCCTCTCCAGAAACTCAACAGTAAATTCAATAACTAGCTAACAGCAAAACATATAAATTGCTTTATTGCAGACAAATCATATATTTTATTTGTTTGTTTGTTTGTTTGTTTGTTACTCAAATTTAGCCACCGCCCATCTCCCCCAGAAGAGGGACTCTGGGCGGTTTACAATAAAATCCCACACGAAACATAAACATTAAAATCACATAAAACAATTATGATAAAACACAATAAATAAATAAAATCCAAGAGAGATGTAAAATCCAGGCTGGTGGGAGGGACTCTAGGGTGCGAGCCATCCCCAAGAATGGTTATTCGCTTTCCCACCCCAGGCGAGATGGCAGAACCAGGTCTTCAGGGCCTTCCGCAAGGTCAGGAGTGAAGGGCCCTGCCTCACCTCCGGGGGCAAGATATGCGAGAGAGCAGGGGCCATGACACAGAAGGCCCACTTCCTGGACCCCGCCAGATGAAATTCTCTTATGGACGGGGTCCATAACATGCCCTCTCTGGATGATCGGGTGGGGCTGGCCAATGTAATGGGGATGAGACGGTCCCTCAGGTAACCTGGCCCCATGCCATGTAGGGCTTTAAAGGTAATAACCAACACCTTGAATTGGACCTGGAAGCAAACTGGCACCCAGTACAGCTCACGCAGCAACAGTGTTATATGTGCCCACCTAGAGGCACCAAAAATAGCCCGCGCGGCTGCATTTTGGACCAGCTGAAGCTTCCGAATACTCTTCAAGGGTAGCCCCATGTAGAGCGCATTGCAGTAGTCTATATGGGAGATAACCAGGGAGTGAGTGACTGTTCGGAGGGCTTCACGATCCAGGAACGGGCGTAACTGGCGCACAACCCGAAGTTGCGCAAAGGCCCTCCTGGCCATGACTGCCACCTGCTCTTTGAGCAGGAGTCGTGAGTCCAGGAGAACCCCCAGATTACACACTGAGTCTGTCTGGGGCAGTGCGACCCCATCCAGAGCTAAAGATGACAGTTTCCCGGAAGATGAAGCCCCATCAATCCACAGCCACTCCGTCATATATACACAGATGATATGTGTATCTTCTATGTACTGCAGAACATAGGAATCAAGATAGAATCTATGTGTGTGTCAGATCCCCTTGATCAAAGGTTTCACAGAAACCCTTATCAGAGCATCTACCATCATTTCCTTCTCTAAGGAATGGAATCCATGTTGCCAGATGGGAGGGGGTGTGGAGTTGGAGTGTGAAGTGGTTTATTATGGCTATGGAGGACATCAAGGACACGGGGTTGAAATATGCCAGGAATACCATCTGGATGGGAGGGGGTATGACCTGGTTTCATGGGAAAGGGGACTAACTAAGAGAATGTAGTTTTAAGTTAAGTTTGAGTGGGAAATTTTTATTTGCAGCTTGCCTTCTGTACCGTTCATTATGCTTCATTAAAACAGTTAAAGCAATCCCAGCCTCCTGACTGTGATCGTGTGAATGCTCAAATGATCAGGTGCTGACAGTGTGTCTGTACACATCAGTGTATTTAAATCTTAGGCTTTTTTCTCTGGCATTTTCCAGTCAATGGCCTTTACTTCCCCAGCTTCAGAGCTGGAGACATCTGTCCCATGTCCATATAACAATTCTGCCTAGGCCCAGAATCTCTGATTCCTTACATCTACAGCCTTTACGGGTTAATGGGAAACCAAGGATCTTTTGAGAAGAGGGATCTAGTGCATCTATTAGAAATGCAAGTAGGGATCTAACCAATTTAAGTATTATCTACTGGTGGATTAAAAATTCCAGAAATGAACCAATAAGTAGAAGCATTATATATTCAAGAAAATAATAACCCCTACCTGAATGTTTGTTAAGAGACCTGGAAAAATATGAGTCAGGATCTGGGATCACCTTAATTTTACAAGAAATCACTCTTGCAGTCCTGCCCAATCTAGACCCACTCCAGATGATGTGTGGCCTTCACTCTTAGAATTCCCATTCCACAGAATTCTGGGAACTGAAATCCATACACCCTGAAATCACCATGACTGGGGAAAGCAGCACTGTTGGATTAGGGCCACCAAAACTCTAAATAGTGAATAAATGTCAGAGAGTTTACAGCAGTGTTTTTCAAACTTGGCAATTTTAAGATGGGTGGACTTCAGCTCCCAGAATTCCCCAATTCCTCCCATTCTGGGAATTGACGTCCATACATCTTAAAGTTGCCAAGTTTGAAAAACACTGGTTTACAGCACTTCTCTACTACCTATCATCTGTAGTTTGGCAGCCATCTATAGTTTCACATCCCAGATCTAGCAGCACTATACTGTGCTGAGTTATGTGGATCATCTACAGCTTCTCCTGCTGCAAGGACCAGAAATTGACCCAGGGATACTGGAAAAAGCCAGAAAAATGAAGGATTTTTTTCCCCAGCACAATGAAGCACAATCAAGAATTCTGGGGCTAATAGAGAAGTAGTATGGGGAAAAAAAATATAGTTCATAGACTGTACTTTTAGCTTTCCTTGTTGTTTACTCATGGTCAAGTTTCTGGACCTTGGGGAAAGGGAAGGCAGCTATGAGAATATAGTTGGCACTTTTGTAAGTCTCTGTAACCTTTGCATCAAATATTCACAAGTATTCAACTGGAACATTGGACAAGGTTCATCTTTTGTTGGGGAGAGCTGCTAAGTGCCTAAACATCCCCAAGGGAGGCATTAATGGCCTGAGCATTTGGAAAGTTAGCTTTGCAGAGGCCACTATATGCTTAGTTATGGTAGCTTTGTAACAGTGGATACATGTATTGCCCCAGTGACTGCATTTGTTGGCTCCTTCACCAGATGTCATGGATGCTCCTGTGTAAAAGGAGTTATGGAGAAACTTTTTCAGTCTTCATTATTCTCATCAAGAAGTGCCAGAACTCTCATCAGCATCCCACTTTGTTATAAAAATTCAGTCAGCCAAGAACACCCCTCCAAATGATCATATACAATTAAGAAAGCAACACCTGCCTGCTTTCTCACCCACTGCCACCTGCTGCAATCTACGTCCTAGGGATTTCAAAGACTAAACTAATAGCAAGGAAAGGGAGCTTTGTTGTTTAAAGGATCACTTCATCATTCAAGGGACTCCCATCATTTTGGCTATGTTTAAACAAACAGAAAGAGTGGGGAGAACACTTCAGAATGCTGGGTAAAGCATTTCATGAGCCTTGTTCTTGGCAGATGTTGAGAAACCAGGGTTCTGGAGGTCCTAAAGAGGCCTATTCATTTACTCTTAGTCTCTAGGTAATAAACTCTGCTGTTTGGAAATAATGCTTCATTTCCAGCATGCCAGTTTGTATTTGAAGACCAAACTGAACATGACGAAGGAAAAGGGGAGTTTGACTCCTTGGGCATATCAGTGAAATCCAGCATTTCCAAAAATTTCTGTAGTCCCCAAATTCCCTCCCAAAGGATTTTCTATCTATTTTATTCTTTATTTATACCAGTTGTTGATATTGTAATTTATACTTTTTGTGGTTTTAATTGCTGATTTTACTGTGAACTGCCCAGAGTCCCCCTTCTGGGGGGAGATGGGCAGTGATATAAATTTGAACAATAAATAAATAAAATAAAATAAAATGAATCGTCCATATCGTAATTTTTAAAGTAAAAGAAATGGGGGGCATGTTCTTAATGAGTTTAATTAAACATAATTTTAATCCACTTGCAATGGAAATTTAACTGAATTCAGATTCAGATTCAATTCAGATTCATTATCCTAGCCTATCCAGTCAATATGATTCCAGGCTGTGCTTGTACAGAGAGAGCAAATATTGAGTTTCACTCCACATGGATCTGCTACATTACCTCCTTTAGTTCCTAAAATGCATATTCACTTTCATGCTCAACAGTCCACAATATAGCAGCTGGGATTTCACAATATCTCATCTTTATGTCACACTGCATGGGCTGGATGGTAAGACTGTCAATGGCAGCTTAGCTGTATTGCAGGTGCCATCATCTTGGGTGCATGACAGCAGTTCCACTCTTGGATTCAGATGCTTCAAAGCATGTCATCGTAGATAGTTTCCTTAAATCCAGTTCTGTTGGTTTTGCTACAATAGACTTCCAAGGCTCTTTGAAAAGCTGACCTAAAGAAGTCATCTCCCATTTTCTTTTTTTCTTAAATACAGCAAAACCCTGCAGAATCCTTTAGACCAAACTGTAATAATAAGGTGAAGTAAAAAATGCATAAGAACCTTCCATCCATCCATCCTTTCTTATTTATAAAATTATATTTTTTATAGGCTGCCCCAATCTGTATAGCCCCTGGGTAACAAAGAACAATGCAGCTACACTGATCAGCTCTGACTAGCAGTTTTGGTTTGCAAGCAATGGGTAATTCTTCTAATGTCAGCAACTCCTGCTTTAAATGAGCCATAGTGTCTGGGTGTTCACTATATATTGCAAATTGGCAACATGCTATAAAAAAGAAGTACATAAGAAGGTGAGAACAATATGTTATTAAACACTGCCATAAAAACAAAAGACAGGACAAATGAACCTGACTGTGAATCCGGATTATTGTTTTATCTACCTAATGGGCCTTTAATTACATCACGTATAGACTGTTGAATAAAAATATATTACTTTCAATTATTGTGGATAGCTTCTACTTGGTAAGTACTGGCCTGGGCTGGAATCCACCCCTCCTCAGGAAACCACCAACACAGAATGTTGTCAATTAAGCAAAATGAAGACAAATCCCTGCTTAATAAAGGTAGCTTTTTTCTTATTAGAATGTTAAGTCAATATATTGCTGTATTGATGAGTTTATTACAACAAGAAGCCGCTCTTTGAAAATCAATAGACTTATCTTCATAATGGGTTTCAAAAAGTGGCTTCATTAGAGCAAACAGGGCTGAACAGATCAATAGCCTCCCCTCCATCTAAATCTTCTTTAGGAGTCAATTGTTTCTTTCCACTGAAGCAATGCAAACTTTTGAGTGTGGTTGTAGAGAGATTGTAAGAAAGATTTGCATGTCTTGATTCAATTGTGTTAAGCTTCAACAGTGGTCTTTATGGGGATAATACAAAACTGTCACTATCCTACTGTCTACAAACTCAAGCTCTTTATATATATATTTTAATCTCATAATGACCTCCTACAAATCTATGCTGAGGCCATGTCTGAAACACTGTGTATAATTATAGGCACCACATCTCTGAAAAGATATCACAGAATAGTGATAGATAAGACAAAAGCTGATCAACATGACCAAGGGTCTGAAATAGCTTCCATATAAGACAGGGTGGACAATCCATAGTCAACAGGGTGCACCAGGTTTCCAACCACTAATTTTGTGGCTTCCAAACCACCTCTGGAATAGATGGAACCAAAATATTCAACTCCATTTCAACACCTGTGTTTCCAGTATTGAGAGGTTAATGGGTGAAATGGATGCTTTTCCTATGCAGCTGCATAAGTTTAATGCTTAAATACAGGTTGGGAGTTTGAGGTGAAGGCTCTAAATATATAAACAAGTGATCAGACAGAGGTTCAACAGTTCAACTGTTAGCTATGGGCACATTGGCATCTATCATCGATCGCATGCATCATGACATCATACAAATGTCACAAATTATGTAATTTACATCATCTGCAGTGTGAGGTCATCAGAGTTTCCAAGGGTAACTAGGTCACAAACCACTTTAGTCCTATTTAGTCCAGAATTGTTTACAGTAACCAGCTGTCATCTCCCATGGTTTAAAGTAATCTTTCCAGCCTAACTTGGACTAGAGGTTTACCATGCTGTTTTCCCCAACTTATTTATCTTTTTGTCTAAATTAAAAAGGCTTCTATAGAACCAGGGACATATTTTAACCTTTTCAAATTGCCAGGGGCTGTAAGAGTAGGCAAGGTCATTTTGTCATATTATTCTTAGATGGGTTTGGGGAGGATGAGTCAGCCATGGACATCCATAAAAGGGAAACAATTATATCATGGCATACATGACATCATCATGGCTTCTATAGCCACACCATGGCACTCACTGATATCTCAGTCATGAAATCCTAGGACCTTCTGAAAAAAATAGGGCTAAGGAAACAATTTTAGCAATGGTTTCCTCAAATCAGGAAGCGATTCTGTCTCTGTCAGATCAAAGCTCATCCCATCAGCCCTCAAGAAGTTTCAACAATTGTTTCAGAGATAGACGCAGTGGATGATGGGTAAAAGCCTATCTATGTGCATCCAAAAGAGGCTCAAACAAAAGATAAGAATATATTGGGCTTTAAGTGGTCACATTAGTGTCGCATTTTTTTTAAAGAGACATTAGATGTTTACATGAATAAGAAACTGCCTAGCAATTACAGACAGTAGGAGAAAAATTACATGGGCCAGCAGCCTTCATAATTTTGGATATAAGGGGATTACCAGCTGGGGACAGACAGAGATATCATCTCATGTATAATACAGCACAATTGGGCCCATTAGGAAGGCTTTTATACTTCCTTGTGAGACATCTGGTGTTGGCCACAGCAAGAGAGGGAAGATGCCAGCTCTGGATGGACCATTTATATGTTCCAGTACAGTAATCCTTATCCCATTTTATGCTCTGATATGCTCTTAAGCAACTACTAGAGAATATCAGTGAGATAATAGGGAAACAGGGGAAATGCTCTTTTAAATTAAGGAGTCTGCCTTTTCTGCCCCCTGTTGTTTTTGCATGTGTGATTATGGGGTCTCAACTAAACATCATGCACAATAAACAAGAGGGAATTCAAACAGTAATGCTAGTAAGAGACAAAGGAATAAAGAGAGACAGGCAAGTTCCAGACCATAGCAGAATATCATAACCAGAGATACTGTATAAGTCAAGGTTGCAATGGGATGGGAGTGGCCACAGTTCTATGATAGATCTCAGATTTTATATACAGAAGGTTTATCTCCAATAACTCTGGGGAGGGCTGGAGAAACCTCCCTGAAACTGAAGGTATTTGCCACTAGGCAACTGAAACAGCCAGTGGTCTGAAGCAGAAGCTGCTGCTTATGTATCTATTGCCCTTGAAAAGACCATAGCGTTGGAATAAATGGTAAGATGGAAGAAAGAGAGGAAGTGGATAACCAACAGCAAGGTTGTTGTTGTTTATTCATTTAGTCGCTTCCGACTCTTCGTGACTTCATGGACCAGCCCACGTCAGAGCTTTCCTTGGGAAAAGTGGACACTGACTTGATGGCACATAATCAGTCTGCCTGAATCCATATACATTGCTATGGCAGCTTAAAGCATTCAGCCTTTGCACATTCTAAAGTGAAGTCACCTAATTTACACCTCCCAGATTAAGGTAAAGTTCCTAACAAATCTCCATGTTTTTCACTTATTCCAGTGAGGTCCAAAGGATCTAAAGGCATCCAAAGGATCTAAAGCTTTCATAAAAATAATGAAAATAGTATCATGAGATTATGATAGATATGTGCGTGTGATGTCATGACACACAGACTGACAGGGCAGAGTTTGCTTATTTGACACACACTTCCCTCTGACTGAGCCCCATTTCATAACACACCAAAATAAAGTTTCTGGACCACAGATCTGGGTGACTTAAGTAAGCAGAGCAACTATAGTTCTCTTCCTAATAATTTTTGCTATTATCGGATTCTGGGTTGGATTTTGGACTTTGTAGTCCAGCCTATAGCGTTGGTATTTCATGGTGGTCTACCATTCAAATAATAATATTAACCAGATCCAAATACAGGTCCAACCCTACTTAGGCTTTTTGAGATCAGCTGGCTAGATACCAGCTCCCAGTACTACCCAAATGCATTTTAATATATGTTAGATTTGAGACACTTTATGGATGCGTATAATGAAAAACAATATCAGAAAATATATGCAAAAGTACATATCTATGTACATATTCAAATATGAGTTCACACAACTAAAAAAAGAAATTAATGCAGCAATAAAACTAAATCAGTTTAGGAATGAATATATGAGCCAAAAAATAGGTTGATACATTCCTTTTAGAAATGTGGCCATTAGCTTGTTTAGGCAGCAACATCAGATGTTCTCTTCAGATAAAATTCTGGCTTCTTGATTCGTTGCTACTGAAGCTACAGATGCTAAGCCATTCTCCTTTTAGCTATATATTATTACATTCACATTTTTGTATGATTCATGGTTTTATATACTCCATCAAGTCTCCTCTAATCTGACTTTAATTTCAGTTTGGAAACTCCAAACACTGTAGGAGAGTTATTTTGCATATTTAAAAAAAGATCTCCATTTCAGACTACCATTAGTTTGCTAGTGACCTTGAAGAACACCAATAATATCAATAATCACACTTGAAATAAGCTTGCTAAATTTCACCCCAGAACTTCCAAAATTCATTGGGAGTGACCTTCCAGCTTCAGCACCAGAACCTATTCTGGGTTCTGCCCCCCAACACAAAGGACTGTACCACCCCATTCTGCTCTAAATGCATACATGTAATGATTGCCTATTCTGACATACTCAGTCTCACAAGGGGATTCTTTATGAAAACTGATTTATTGAAAGAATAGTATGCAAATACGAAGAAAGCTGAGAATGAGCAAAAGCGCGCCAAATACAAACTAAAAACTCTCGCTTCAAAACCAGCCCCGCCCTTCCTCCCTCCTAGCAACCACCCCCTCCCAGGTGTTAGCAACCGTCACCCACATCGGCCTGAGAAAGTAACCTTGAACAGAGTCACTAACTCAAACATACATTCCACAGTTGCAGTAAAAAGATTACAGCCTGGCATGGCTGGAAATTTCCACCCCGCAAACACGGGGTAGAAAAGTGACATGCGAAACGTTACAATGTATACAGAACATTGAAACGATGAACATGACAATACATATTAGGAATCCCAGGTACAGCCAGATTCCTTTTGGAACAATTATGTATAGAGTTACATCTTTCTATCTATCTCTACCCAGATGTACTGTAGATAGGTAGATTATACCTCCTTCTACAGCCTGATGTTTCTGGCATTTGATTCCATCAAGTGCTCTGCAGTTATCAGTCCTAATCCTTTCATCTTGTTGTCTTTCTGTGGAGGCCATTGCTCTTCTGTATTGAAAATGCCAAGTGAGCAATTTCATACTGACACATTAACTCAACAGCTGTAAATGAATTGGGGGCCCTGCAGCTTGAATGTTCTGCAACATCAAGATGCCAAAAGCACCTATTGTGATCACCACAGCTCTCAGCATATGGGGCAGTAGTAACTCAACAGCAAACTGACAGTACATAGTAGGGAACATGAAATTGATGCGATGCAAGCTGTGCTAGTCATGACCTCCAGCCTGTCCCATTTTAGCTTGAGATATTTTTATCTTTCCACGACTCCGTGGTGTAGAATTAAATAGGCACAGCCATCTATCTGCATGGAGAAAGTAGCATTTGTGGATGAAACTGCCTTATGACAAATCGGGCCAGTAGCCTGCCAGACATCTCCGGGGATTCAGGCAAAAATTCTTCTTAGCCTCAGTATGACCCAAGATTCTTTACCTGGTGCTGCTGGGCTTGAAGTAGAGAGCTTCTGAGTCCATAAGATAAGACCAAACATTCAAGCCCATTATTTGTACATTCTGTCTAAGGCAGAAGTCAGCAAACATTTGGGGGGGGAGTGGGGGATATTTATTTATTTGCCCATTTTTTCAGCCACCAAAAACCTCAAGAGCACAGCATTATGGTAACTTACGTTATCATTTATAAATGTGATGGAATATCCAGAGAATATGGAGCCATTACAAAACAAATATATATATATGAATACTGGGAAAGTGGAAAGTACGAGACAGAAACTCAAAACAACTCTGTCTTGATTAGGTTAATTATAAGTTGAAGTAGAGAGGGGCTTTGACAGGCTTTCATGATTCTATCATAAAGGTAGTCCTCACTTAACAACCATTCATTTACTGATAGTTCAGACTTACAACGGTGCTGGAAAAAAACAACTTACAACCAGTCCTCACACTTACGACCATCACAGCATCCCTGCAGTCACATGATCATGATTTAGGCACTTGGCAACTTCACATTTATTACCACTGCAGTGTCCCATGGTCACGTAGTTGCTATTTTTGACCTTCTGGCTAGCTTCTGGCAACCAAAATCAATGGGGAACTGTGTGATTCACTTAACAACCACATGGTTTGCTTAATGCCCACTGTTATTCGCTTAACGACCACCACAAAAAGGCCATAAAATTGGGTCAGATTCATTTAATGACCATTTTGCTTAGCAACTGAAATTCCAGTCCCAATTGTGGTCATTAAGTGAGGACTACCTGTAGTACCTTAAGTGCATTGAAGTATGTTCCAAGACTCCTAGCGTCTTCTGTTTCCTGACCTTGTCTACTTTGAAGGGCTGGCATCTTGACATCTCCCAGATGCCCCTGATAGGAGCTAATGGGACGTCCTAAAATTTGAAGTGGCCATTTTAATGTCAAGAAAAACTAATCCACCTTGATTGTACAATCATAGCAAGTACACAGGAGCATGAACTTGAATTCTAATTTAGATTTCCAGATTATGGGATGTTCCTGTGTGCATAGCCCAGAAAGTCAGCACCAGCAGTTTAAAGTGACAGTGCTCCTGAAAACCCAACCAATGTTGGGATTGTTCAAAAGAAGAACAGGGTGCATCAGGAGTTAGATCTCAGCTAGCAGGGTCTAGAATCTAAAATGCAATTGGACAGCTCTGACAGAGTCAATATTCCCCATGCATTTCTGCTTTCTTTTCCTGTCTCAGGTTCTTTCCAACAATGGTTGAGAATTGATTTGCAAGTCAGGTGATTTAAGTGGTGAGAGATACAGATTTTCAGGATCTCATCATTTAAATTATCCCCAATGGCCTTGAAGAATGTGTAAACTAATTGGCAGCTCCAAATTGCCCAGTGAGGTAGCAAGTAAGCCATTAATATGGAAAGTGGGAGAATATTTTGCTGTGGACCTCCTGAAACTAGGATTCACCCTACTCAGGAGTCTTGGAGGAAGGGAGCTTTGAAAGTTTGTCTGCAGGAGTTCTCAGAAGGATCCCAGTCCATATGGCCTTTAGCTTACATGGAATGTTGCTATATATATTCTCTGCTAGTGCAGAATCCCTGCAGAATTACACTGAATATGCTGAGCTGCAAAAGAAGTTCTCAAGCAAATGGCATTCCACTTTGTGGTACTTCATAGCATTACAAGCTCAGCAATTTTGTTATGATTTGATGTATGCAAAGTACTGCAACATGACATATAACGTTTGTTGTGAACCTGACGGCAGGGTCAAGTATTGGACATCCTTTAATACAGACAAGTTTTAAGCCAGTAAAATGAATCTATCATTCTTGGATAACTGTCATGCTCAGATATCTTCTATGTCATATATT
Source organism: Candoia aspera (assembly GCF_035149785.1). Classification (NCBI taxonomy): domain Eukaryota; kingdom Metazoa; phylum Chordata; class Lepidosauria; order Squamata; family Candoiidae; genus Candoia; species Candoia aspera. Next base: position 103,504,148 of record NC_086157.1, read on the forward strand.
TAATTTTTATAAGTATGAAGGTCTTTCCTGCGCTCGAATAATTGGCAAAATGATTAAACTTTCACTATGGAGCAGAGCAGAGTGTAATAGATGTTACTTAGTGGAAATGCATGGATCCATTAAGTGAATACATTCTTTATATACCAAATCAATTTTGCAGGCATAATTGAACCTCCTCAAATGAGTACTTGTGAAAGAAATAATCTAGCAATCAGTATTTAATGATTTTTCCCCCCGCAGTAAGGTCAAACACTCAATATATCAGTGCCTTGGCCTACAGTATTCAAAGATATAGAGAACAGAAGTCATTCTAAGAGGCTGAGGTTTTCAGAAATAATAACAATAATAGCCTTTCCTGCAGTTTGAAGGATAAAAAATTTAAGTATTACTCTTCAGTGACAGCTAATTGCCTCCAGTAGAGATAATCATCCTTTATTATTGTTTTTATCACACTAGCACGGAAATCCTGATGAAGAACAAATTCCATTACATCAGGTGCCATTTAAAAAATACAAAGTAAGGTACATTGGAAGTAGCAGTCAACTTCCTTTCCTATTTACCCAGGAAGAAGATCAGTCCTTCTGCCAATGAGACATCAGCATTGCTTCTCGTGAGCCATGCCCTGGCTGTCCATGCAATGCAAGGTTTGTGCCTTTGAAAATGACCTCATCATTGCAGCAGGAGGAAGCCAGGAGCTGGCGCAGTGGAAAGCACCCACTGATGGTGACACCTGATCTGACAGGGAACTCAGTTTCCTTCCTGAGCAGATTGGAAGTCATGTCTGACACCCTCAAAACCAGTTATATAAGTACCTGTAGCATGACTTGGATATTGTTAGAATTTCTGAACCATGATCAAACAGAGAACCTTTTCCCACTGTTATCTACCCATCCTTGCACTGGCAGAAAATTACACCCATATACTGTAAAATTTGCTATCCCTTCACCAGTTTTTATCCAGTTTTATCTTGCCTCTATTTCAAGCCTTTACAGCCTCTAATATTTTATATATCTTGAGACAGACCTCAGACAGGGTTGGAAGAATAGGAGAAAATGCTGTTTTAACAACGGCCCAGCAAAGGACAACTTAAACCTGTTTCCCTTTTGTGCTAGAAATGAGATGAAGCAACATCATGGGAACACAGCAGAGAAAAAGATGTTTCCAGAGCATGTCTGTGCCATGGTTTGGTACAAGAGAAGAAAGAGCCTTCATCCTGCATTTTATGGACTTCTATTCTGTCTATCACTATTTTACTACTGTCTGTTGATATTTTGTGGAAGGGGAAGGAAACAAAGGAAATTCATTTGTTTGAAACAAACAAATCCCACAAATTCCTGTCTTGATGTGACCTCTGCACCATAATTAGGGATGGCACCACTTGCCAGTATTATGTCTGTGGCAGAAAAGGATCACTAATATGGGCAGCAAATTTTATGCTAGTACAGTTTTCTGCTGGCACAAGGAATCGTAGATTACACTTCAACTTGGCCACCCAACAAGAGGGAATGAAGTTTCTATCAGAAAGCTAAATCCTGTTTAGACTCTGAGGACCTATACTATACAAATCTATTTACTTAATAATTCATATTTTATATTTATACAAATAGTGCTGGAGAAGTAAAGAGTGAGCTAGCATTTCTACAAACATTCCCAGGCTATAAGCTATCTTTTTTTTTTTTCCATCCAAGCTTATTGCTCTCTAACACTGATAACTTAAGCACATTTTTACTTTGAACTTCCCATTAATGATATCCCGCAGCTCTGGGGTTTATTATTATTATTAAGTGTGAAGTCTAGGATTTCCTCAAAGCATCACTGCCAAGTTTCCATTTCTTGATGAGAGAAACTTGAGTGGAAGCTGTTTAAAAGCATAGAATATACTGGAACCTAATTCTCTGTAACTTCCAAAACAAGCAATCTTCACCACCACATGATGAGGATTTTTTTTATCTTTAATTATGACAGGCATTTGGAAATTACTCCATGATGTATGATTTTAGGCTTCAGATACAAATGAAGGCTGTTATGGTGTCCCAAGGCTGGTATTCAAGTGTGCAAAAAGATTTTGTACAGATTGGTTGCAGATGAAGATCTATTCATTGAATTTACTGTTGCACAATGAATCATGAAGATGAATTACTGGCTTCCATTTGAAAAAGATGCCCTATTTAAAAGACTCCATTCCTGTTAAGGCTGAAATTACTGAACTGAGGATCATAAAGCCACAGTTTGGAAGTGATGCACTGTTAAATGCAATACAGTTTTACACACACACACACACACACACAGAAGTTCCTTTACTTTAATCATTTAAAATATTAAGGTGTTATTTTTACCTGTTAATTTGCTGTGATTTCAGATGTGTTACCGTATTATTTTAATCTGTACTTTTCTTTATTATGGCCCAAATTTAACAATGCAGGATGATGATCACGATCATAATTTTATGCTGTGGGATTTTGTAATTAATTAGAATTGTTACTCGGTTGTCACAGCCTGATTTGAGAATTCTATAGATAGAAAGTGAGAGGCAAAGTGTACACTTTAAAGATAAGTTTAAATTAAAGCAAACTTATTATTGCAATCAGCCTCTAAAATGTTTAAATACATGTAAAAGAAGAATGGTACATGGGCGAAGAAATATATTTGATGACATGGAATCACATGCTTGATTCATTAAGATATTGGCTTAGTGTTCTGGCAGTTCCTGTATAACACTGGGAGAGAGGCTGTCCCCAGAATTGATTTTTGACACCTTTTGAAGTATTCTAAAATATTTGCAATTCTATAGCCCCTGGAAAGTATCCCAAGATTCAGTTTGCCTTCAGCTACAAAAGAGATTGGTTCATCCTTGGAGAAGAAATCTGATACTAAATTCCACCCTTAAAGACATTAAAATTTTCCTGTTTTCCCAGTAGTCCAAGAATGACATTTCTGGTGTCAAGAGAGAAAAAAGAAGAAGTTGTCCTATGTTGGAGTGAAGAACCACACTGAGATGATTGGTTTGATGTTAGTGTTTATTGTTCTATCCTACTAAACAGAAAATCCTGCTGAACTGGGAGGCAGTGGGAAAACCCTCACAGATAAAACCCAGAAATCTAAGGTGGGTCTGCTCTGAGTTTCTTCAATGGGAGATTCAAAACTTCTAAACTACACATGTGTTTCTCCCCCTGGATAGGGGCCACCTCCTATTCACCAGCAGTACTCATGACAGAAGTCCAAGAAGTGGCTTTAGATCTACAACATGTTCCCAAAATGAGAAAATGTATGGGGAGAGAGGAAGGCAGGCAGGCAGTCAGGGAGGAATCCATTCTGAGAGCTTTCCTCCCAAAATACTTCAGAAACCAAGGTCTGGCTTCCTGGCTAAGAAAAAGACAGGGACTCTTTTTTAAAAAATTGCTCAGGGCCACAATTTCTCAGGGGAATTCTGTTGGGCCAAAAGTAATAAAGAGTTTCTCTCTTATCTCCCACCCCTCATGGCATCTGCAGGAGGTCAGATTAAGAAAAGCATCCTTGTGGTTGGTTGGTTGATTTGTTTGTTTGTTTGTTTGTTTATTTATACATGTATTTATTTATTTATTTATTTATTTATTTATACATTTATACAACACCTGACTCCCAGCAACTCTGGGTAATTCACAAGTTTGAAAAACACAAAAAACCCTAAAACAATGGAATAGTAAAAAAGGAACAAATGATGGCAAAAACCAGACAACAACAAGGAACAAACCCACACTATCCTGAAGGGTGTCATGGCATGAAACCCTCCCCTTTTTTGTGTGTTTGGTGATGTTGCACACAGGGCAGAAAAGCACAGAGCTTGTGATGTAACACCATGACACCGCTTTATAAAATTCTGATGAAAGCAGAATTAACCCACCTTGGCAATGTTGCCTTTCTCCCTCCTCACCCAGTAGGCTGCTGGAAAGGAATTACTTGCAAAGGGGAAAGAAATTGGATTAGTTGCAAAGACTTTTTCCATTAGACTGTTGTCTGCAGGTCCACCATTTGTCTCCAAGGTATTGTCTGCACTACAGAGTCCAAATAGTTTAATAATCATTTCCTTATTTTTAAAAAGTGAATGACTACTACTTTCACCAAACTGCAACGCACAGGTTGGGAGGAGACATCAAAATTAAGCCAGTTGCAACACTGATGAAAGAATATCTATCATTGCTTCAATTCAGACTTGAAGGGGGATAAAGTTTTTTTGAAAATTCAACTCACTTTTAGACAAATGTAGAATACATTGAAGCAAAGACAAATAAGTGCAGTGCCCATTTTTGCTTCACAGGCACTGGAGAATTCAGCCAATGTGATCCTAGCCTCTGTAAGATTCCATAAATGTTGCAATTCGGAATGACTGCAAATAGAAATGATCTATTTGATGGCACATGTCCTAAATATTACAGAGGCTTCTCAATAGATGGTGCTGTTATCTCAAGTAATAGCTCAAGTAAATGTTCAACATTCAAGAGAAACATGTTTGAGCTTTACTTCAACAAATGTTTGAATATGCACTGAATCTTTTAGAGTCGGTCACTGGATATCATCCTGCTCTAGGATACAAAGGTGTCCACCACCCTGGATGGGGCTGCAGGGTCCTTCAAGAGTTACCAGAAAATGTAATGTTTGATGCATCAAAGGGAATGTGAACAAAGAGAAATATATATACTGTGTGTGTGTGTGTGTGTGTGTGTATGAAGTCATTATATTAACTGCAATTAATTAATTAAACTCATCAAGGTAATTTTTGTCCTGGCCCATGTGCATTGGCCCCCTCTAGCATGCCATCAAAAACCTCTGAAACAGTTCTGTACCCCTGGCTTAGAGCATCACTAAGGACACAGCTACACTGCCACACCGTCCTATCACAAGTACAGACCACCAGAAAAGTTTGTGGGGAGCAGGAACAGAAGAGAAATTCCCCAACTCTCCACCTGCCCACCATGCATGAACTATCACCAGAAAGAACTTTCAAATAGAAACCTGCCTGAACTCCAGTGAAAAAGGGCACTCATACCATATCTGTCATGTTCATCGTTTCAATGTGTTTGTACATCGTAACGGTTCGCATGCCAGAGTGTTGACGCGTGTTCCTGGCTGGGAGGGTGCTGCGGATAAACCTTGTACTGAAAGCTGTATCTCTCTGTGCCAAGCAGGAATGTGTTTGGGTTATCTTTTTAATGTCAAGGTCTTTTTGCCCGTTGATCAGCAGAGCTCGTTAGGAGCACCTGGGAATGTGGGGTTGAGATGATTGAAGGGGGGGTGGGACGCTGTTTGTAACGGGGCTATTTAGTTTGACTTTAGGTGTGCTTTTCTCATTCTCAGCTTTCTTTCTGTTTGCACTCTATTCTAAATAAAATCAGAACTTAAACTTTGATTTTGAGTCTGAACATTTTATTTGGGTACAGGCATTCATTACAATATCAAGACTTCAGAAAATAACATCAACTGCCCGGACAGGTTTACAAGGCATCAGGCAGCATTTTAGATGTCAGAGTGTTAGAAAGTGATTCCATTAAGCTTATGGTAAGGGACAAATCTCCCTTCAGATGTGTCTCTCCATTGAACTGATCAGTCAGGAGCATCATTGTTTATATGCTTGGCTCAGGGAACTGAGCAGAAAGATTGCCTTTGGATTGCAAAGCCATTTCAAATGTAGAGAGTCAAAAGAAGAGTAATTCTCTGAATCTCAACACCAGATATGCTTATCCTGCAGCAAACCTGCAATTGAGTCTGGCTTTACATACTTGAAAATGTTAATAGGGCATTCTGATGTTGCTATCCTATGTGTACATTTTAGTGTGACATTAAATTGCCTGAATAACAAAAAGTTATATAGAAAAGAATTGGTCATAACTTGCAACATAAATTCAAGGAAAAGGACTGATCCTTTATACTATTCCAGGATTTACTCCGAAAGCTTTCAAAAATTGATGCTTTAAAAGTAAAATAAATCAAACCCATGGCTAATCCCTCCCTTCATCATTTTTCTTCTGGTACATATACAGGTGAAGCATTACACAGTGCACTGATTTATTTGAACATCTTCCGTCTGTGTCCATTTAAACCTGATTTGACAGCAAAGGTAAAACTGCCCATAAAAGGATGAGTAGTTAGTTGAGATTTCAGCTCCTAATTGGTGACCTCCATTTGTGTGTGCACATGGGTGTGTGTGTGTATTTACCTTTATATACGATTTTTCCCTTTTTTTTATGTTCATTTGTGCAAATACAATCCACCACATAAAGTATGTGACATTCTAAAAACAAGGACTACAAGATCTGGCCTGCAAAAATCCAGATGACCACCAGATGGTAGCAAACAGATTCAGGAAAACCCTAATTTAGTGTTTTGAATATGCACTGAATATGTTTCAAGTCCCAGAATTTTGGGCAGCGTGGCTGGGGAATTCTGGACTTGAAGTCCACACATCTTAAAGTTGCTGAGGTTGAGAAACACTGCCCTAATTCTTTCTTTCCATCCAGTGGTCATCTGGATTTTTGCAACTCAGTTTATGCTAGCCCTTTGAAAGAATATATTGTGGGTATTGTGGTCTATCTCTCTCAACTAACCAAACCTAGACTCCACTTATATCCCACAACGCCTCTGATTCCTTTGATATGAATACACTGTGGAAAACTGTAATGGGTCCTACTTCAGCCATTTGATAATATTCACTGCACTGTCACTGCTCTTTCCTGGCCATCTCTGTTGCTACTTATTGCCCCTGGTTAAGTTCACTAGAACTCAGCCATGAAAGAGAGGGACAATCGCAGACATGCCACCAAACCATTACTCCCTCAACTGCATGTTGACCCTTATTTAAGGAAGATTTTTACAAAGCTCTGAAACTTGTTAAATCAGAACCCAGATGTCCTGGTTCTCTGAACACAAGCAATTAAATGCCTTAAGCTTTGCATGGTGCCACATAGGGGCACCATGCAAAAGTAGTACTTTTACTACTACCTTTGAGTTCAGGCAGTCTTTCCCCATTTGCCATCCAGACCTGGTGCCTACACACTGACCTAGAAAATTGACTCAACGTTCATTTTGCTCCTCATGATTCTTTTCTTGCTGTTAAGTTATTTAGTTGTTTCCAATCTTTCATTATTCATAGGCACAATTTCCCCAGGACCATCAGTTAGTAACTACTTGTAAGCTTATGCCATCAATGATAGTATCTATCTACCTTCTCTTCTATTGGCCTCTGATTGCTGTGGGTTTTTCCAATGATTCTTGCTTTTATATCCAAAACATTTCAGCTGTAGCTTCATTATTAGTACTTCCAACAAGCCATTTTATTTTTCTTTGCCAAGTTCTGAATGATTACTTCTTCTTGTAGTTGTTGGAAGATAAGTTAATGGCTGGACAATAAAAAGTTAAAGTTTTACAGGAGAAGAAACATGAAAAGTATGGATGTGCAAGCTATGAGATGTTCCAAGTCAAGTTATGAAGAGCAGAGAATTCTTGAAGATATTTTTCTGATAAAATTTTTGTGCTCCCAATGATCATGGAATGGTCATGAAACAGAACATCTTTAATCAGATGGACAACTACCAGACTTTTATGAATGAATGATGGTAAGAAGATCTGTGATGCAAGGTAACCCAGCAATCAAACTGAGATAATCCAGCATTGCTTATAAAAGAGAGCTGGCTGGAAGAGAAGTCTGAAGTTCCATCTTTGATTCCATCGAGGTTCATCTCAAAGCGTGCTCCAATGGGATTTCTCATGAACTTTTGTCCCATGGTCACCACATGAAGATTCTTTGGTACATATTATCTGACTGCTTGAGAGTGAAGGTGAGATGCTTATGTTGCTAAAATAAAACTTTTTAAATCTACCAGTGGTCTCTTGGAATTATTGGGTGGTGTTCACTGAGTTTGCTGTGGTACTGCTGCACAAAAGTTTCCTGATACTGTAGCAGAGGACAAGCCTCTTTGTAAGGATCTTCAAGGTATTCTCAGCAATGTTCTCCAGTATCACAATTCAACGGTATTGAGTTTTCTTTATTCAGCCTTTCTGATGGGCCAGCTTTCATAGCCATATGTTACAACTGGGAGAAATATGACCCTGACAACACAGACTTTTGGTGGTAGTTCACCTTAACATTTTGTCAGGATCATAGTCAAAATGAGATATAGAGATATCTCTTTTTTACAGCTATAGTCACCACCCATGTACATTTTTGAACCTAAGATTACAGGTAGTCCTCAACTTACAACCATTCATTTAGTGACCGTTCAAAGTTAAAATGGTGCTGGAAAAAGTGACTTACAACCAGTCCTCACATTTACGACTGTTGCAGCATCCCTGTGGTCACATGATCAAAATTCAGACACACGGCAACCAGCATGTATTTACAACAGTTGCAGCGTGCCAGGGTCGTGAGATTGCCATTTGCGACTTTACCTGCTGGCTTCTGACAAGCAAAGTCAATGGGGGACGCTGGATTTGCTTAGTGACCACATGATTCACTTAACAGCTGCAGAGATTCACTTAATGACCATGGCAGAAAAGGTAATAAAATTGGGCATGACTCACTTAATGACTGGCTCGCTTAGCAATGGAAGTTCCGGTCCCAGTTGTGGTCGTAAGTCAAGGGCTACCTGTACTCTTCTCCACCTTTTTGCATTGGGTTGGCCTTACCTGTTGACATCTCATAATTCTTACCAAGTGTTAAAGAAAAAGATGCCCTTAAGTCATTGATTCCTGGTGGTTGCATCCATGTGGCCTTCTTAGCAGCATTATTGAAGAGTTCCTCACTGTCATCTTCAGATATGCTTCTTTGACTTCCCAGTCTAGCCTATAGCCCTTGAATTCTGAGGTGGCCCCATCTAAGTACTAGCCCAGGCCAATGCTGCTGAGCTTCTGTGATCAAAATGGGCCAGGTTCCTTTCTCATGACCAGGAAACATGGTAGCTGTCATTCCTATGCTTCCTCATGCCCAACTACCCACCACAGTAATCCCCTTTACCTCTTCTCAGCATCCTGGTAAGCCTACCTCTTCCACCATTCAAAGAAGGCCTGCAGCATAGTGACACAGAGCCCATGATGCACATAGACTAGATACCATGTTTAATTTCCAGCACTTAAGAAAATTCCTGTCTGAAATCCTGATGCTATTCAACAGAGATAATGCTGTAAGGCAGCAACATCATTTTTCATTTTTATTATTATTCTTCAGTTTTTTCGTTTCCCATCTGAATCAGATCTATAACAAACAGTTGCAAGAAGTTCCTGCTGTGCTTGTTTGATCTATTCACAGAATAAATTCAGGGGGAAAAATCATTTAGAGGGTGAGAAAATGTTCACTGCAAAACATTTAATAGTACTGTAGTGGCCTGTAAAAATTTTAATTGGAAACTAAGAGGAACAGTTTCTGATGTCTTCAGTGGGTTTCTTTTACCTTATAAGTTTTCCATGTATCAAAACTTTGCATCTGAGATGTAACCAAAATATTCTATTTCATTTGTTAGTGTGTATATAATAGAGTAAGCAGAATACTATCTTCTGTCCTTTAGCAGGGCATCACTGCAAGTGTAATACTAATTATTCCTCCAGCATCCATATGGCAGAATTTTTGGAGCGTCTCCCCAGTGAGAATTCAAGATCTCTAAACATTGGGTAGCTGAAGTGATAAAAGTTCTGTTCCTTTTCCTGGAACTTTTTCTTAAAAGCACAGCGGTTCTCAGTTTGAGGCTCCAGGAAACCTTGTAGATACGTATTCCACAGACCTCCAAAAGTGAGTACTAAGTTCACATTTGATATGAAGCAATGGATAAAATTATTAAGTACTATTTGGAAAGTAATTGTATTAGTCATATTTAATCTTAATTAAAATTAAATATTAATGTGATTCTAATTAAATCACGTGTTGTCCTAGTCACCATGTACTATTTTGGAGTCTATGGCACCCTGCATGGCATTCAAAATCCAAGTATGGCCCTTAGACATGTAAAGCAGTGTTCACTTCTGAGTTAGAGATTAGATCCAGGCTGGGAAGGTCCTGGTTCAAATCTCCATTCAGTCATAGAAATCAATGAAGGACAATCACTTCACATTGTTAATATGAGGAGAACCTTTATACTACTTTAAGCTCTTTGGAGAAGAGGCAGGATAACAGGATGGGCAATGTGTGGCCCTCCAGATCTCTTTCAATTATAAATCCTATTATCCTTCATATTAGCTATGCTGGCTGGGGTTATAGAGGCCTGGAATTCAAGAACACCAAGAGGATGGATGGATGGATGGATGGATGGATGGATGGAGAACCTCCCCAACCTGAGAGAACCTCTAGCTATTTTAGGTCAGCACTGCAAGTTAGAAGACTTCCTACAAAGGCAAGTTTAGACAAACTTAAGAAGGCCAGAGCCATATTTTTTATCAGATTTTTTAGTGGCCAATATGCCTTCCCACGAGTCCCTGAGGATGCCCTTAAACTAGGAAGCCCATGTCTAGTGATTCCCTTTTCCTGGGTAATATTCATTAAGTTCACAGCAGCTGTTTCATCCATCTTGCTCCATAGCACTAGCTTTTCACAGAAAAAGGACAGAGATTGAACCCAGAGAAGAGAATGCAGGTTCAAGCAACATCTTGGGTCAGACATGCCTTGGAGCTCTGTATCATGTATTTTCAATCTGAGATATGAAGGAATAATTTAAAAAGAAAGTGCATTTGGATAGTTGTCCATTAGGAGCGCAAATTATGTCAGAAATATCATGTTATTGGGCAAATGACACAAATTATGTAATTTGCATCAGTCATGCCTTGATGCAAATGGTTCTTACCACGTCTTGTGTCACTTGTCCCTCTCTGTAGATGGGGCCGCAACGGGGGGGCAACCGGGGCATGTGCCCCGGGCGCCACGCTGGTGGGGCGCCAAAATGAGTGCTGGTGGGGCGCCAAAATGAGTGCTGGGGGGCGCCAAAATGAGTGCTGGGGCAGGTGCCAAAATGGGCGCTGAATCTACGTTTGCCCCGGGTGACAGGGACCCTAGTTGCGGCCCTGTCTGTAGATGCCAATGTGCATTTGCACAGGTTCAAAGTGTGTGGCACAACAGCCAGCTAACAAATGTCCAATATTCTTGAAGGAACTTCGAGACCATAGGGCAGGAGTCCCAAATATGTGGGATCAGTAGGTACATTTTGGCATGCATGAGGATCTTGCCTCTTCACAAAATGGCTGCCACAGTGGATCTAGCCCAGTAACCCATGCTGGCTGGGGAATTCTGGGAGTTGAAATCCACACATCTTCAAGTTCCCAAGGTTGAGAAACACTAATCTAGCCTATGAAAAGCAGCCATCCACCAAAAGACCATTGGGTGAAGTTGCTCCTTGCCCTTGCCCTTTGATCCAGGATATTCACTATCAACTTCCAGCTTGGGCATATTTACAAACCAGGTTGTAGTTTGCTGCCACTCACAATTTTTATTTTTAAGATTCCAAAGGGGTCTATATGGAATCCAAGAGCATCCATCTGAATAAAGGTAATGTTGATTTGTAGCATACCAACTTCCTTTTAAAAAATGTTTAAAATTACAATAATCATTTACACAATTTTTAAAGTATGAGGAAGGGAGCCTTGTAGGCATCCAGGGAGTTTACATAGGTTGTCACACTGGTGCCCACAGATGCCACATTGGTGATTCCAATCATAATGTGTTATTCATCCAACTCTTGTTTTAAAATCACAGAAACACAGGATTGAATGGAACCTTGAAGGTCTTCCAATCCAAACCTGCACTGAGCAAGAATCCTCATATCGTTTCAGACAAATGGCTGTCCTACCTTGGTTTGAAAAAACTCAAGTGATGGAGCACACATGATTCCAGGAGGCAGGTTATTCCACTGCTTAATAGCTCGCATGGTCAGGAAATTCCTCCTTAAAGGTAATCCTCGACTTACAACCGCAATAGGGACCGGAAAATTTGTCGTTAAGCAGTGCAGTCGTTAAGCAAATCACACAGTCATTAAGTGAATCACATTCTTCCCCATTGACTTTACTTGTCAGAAGCTGGCTGGGAAGGTCGCAAATGGCAATCACATGACCCAAACCATTGTAAATACATGCCGGTTGCCAAGGGCCTAAATTTTGATCATGTGACCATGGCGATGCTGCAACAGTTGTAAGTTCAAGGACTAGTTGTAAGTCACTTTTTTCAGCACCATTGTAACTTCAAATGGTTGCTAAATGAATGGTCATAAGTTGAGGACTACCTTATTTCAAGTTTTGATCTCCCTCTGTAAAACTTCCCCCCACTGGTTCTTGTCCTACCTTCAGGAGCTATGGAGAATAAACCTACATCCTCTACCTGTAGCAGCACTTCAAGTATTTGAAGAGCACTGAGGGAATGGCGGACTGAGCAGCTGTGCCCACAGGCTAAGCAGGCGGAGCTGCCAACGTGGCAACTTTTTTCGGGCTCAGGCAGGATTTCCTGAAGTCCAGAAACCTTCTCCAGATAAAGGAGAACACCTAGAATCATCCCATTTGTCCTCCAGATGGCTGCCTATAGCCAGAAGATTGCAAACAGCATTTCGTGTTCAACTGGCAAGAGCTATAGCTGGGAGGTGGGGCCGTCATCATTTTCCAAGCCACACTGTAGCATTAAAGGGACACTAAGACTGGCCACCCCATTTCTAAATCACTTGGGGTACGCATACTTTAAAAAATATATAAATCAAAGTTAAATATTTTTTAAAGTATGCATACGCCAAGAGAAGCTTTCTACAGGGAGGAGAAGCTGATTCTCTTGGTGCTCACTGTTGTTTTTGGGATTACTTTTTAAAAAATTCTTTTTTAAGTTTTGGACTTCGTTTTCCTTCCAAATATAAAGGAAGATTGAGAGTAACAACTGTCTTCCTGTTATTATTTCTGTATTAAATTCAAAGATATTAGCATTTTCCTACATGTTGAATCAGCTGCTTTGAACCTTCAGCTTTCTGTTTCTACTTTCCCTGGGGAACTGTCTGCTTATCTCACTTTTGCTCACGTAAATACATTTTCGAACTTTTCCATATCCTCTATTTTCGCTGGTTAAGCTCCTAGTCATGGGGTAGGTTTAGTGGCTCTTCAGATTCCACAGTGCTCCTCTGAATAAGAGAAAAATAGATAGAAGAAGAGATAAAAAAGGATCCAGGTTGGATTACTGGTCACGTAGAGCAAATTATGCTGTCAGACCTAGAAGGAGAAGAATGCCATGGGAGAAATCCAGCAAAAGGGCCCCTCTGTAGGCCTTTGTTTCCTCGCTGTCAAGCCCTGATTCATTTGTGGCCTAATAGTGCTTCCTAACCCCCTTCTCAGTCCCTTCCAGTGTTAAAACCATGTATTAAAGCAAGCACCCCAGCCAAACTTTCCCCGAGGCGATATTAAACTCTCTCTTTTTCAGCTGAATGATTTTCTGTCAGTGAGCAGATCGGGCTCGGCAGGGGTTCATTTGAAAGGAACAGAGCTCCCACTGTAATAAATTAAAGACATGTGGATCAATATAATTTGGAATTGTAGCAGGTTTGTGTGTGTGTGTGCGCACACATGCCTGTGTGTGCACTTTCTTTAAAAGGGTAACTAGAATCCTACTACTTAGCTGAAAGCAGTGGCCCCTTGTCATTGTTTTTTTTTTAAAGGACCATGTTGATGCTTTTTTAAAGGGTTTTTTGTAATTATGACTTAAAAACAACTTTACAAAAAGTAGAACAGGAAGGTCTAATAAGGGAAGCAAAATATAAATGCAAAATATATGTGTACTTGCATTTAGGAATGTTTCAACTTTATCTGATGTCCACTGACTCAAAAGGTGGTCCTGCCAAATTTAGGGGTTGGCAAAGTTAGACTCTCAGATAAGTATGAATATGGAACTGCTAACCACAGGCAGACAATGTTCTACCTAAGGCAAAACAAAACTAGAAGACAAGGGGGTGTTGCATATAAACTGAAGTCAAGGAATGGATGAGGGGTCAAAAAAGTCAAGATGGCAGCTGCATCTAGGTGATCAAATTCCCACCCCTTTAAATGCAAATTAAAAAGGGGGCAGGGCTTCAACCATATGGTTGTGGCCACCATCTTGACTTTTTTTTAATATAAATTAATTGAAAGTTTTAAAAACAAGAGTAAAAATTAATACAAACTAAAATAGAGTAAGAAAGAAAAAAGAAAAAGGAAGAGATAAAAGAGAAGACTAAAGTGCAAAAAGAAAAGAAAAAAGGTAGAAGAGAAATAGAAAAGAAAGAAAAAAGACATTAAAAAGTAGCTTCCAATCTTCTTTACAGCAGTTATAAGTACAATTGTAGATTTACGTCTTTCTCTGAAATTACGTAGTGACTCTCTTCTTTCTATAATCTATCCTGTCAAATTGTCAAAACCTCGTAAGTTCATTTTTTGCTGTTTTACACAAAAAGTCCACAGGGAGCTTCCAGTCAGCAATAAATGTAGATATTGTCTTTTCTCTAATCAAAGAGGTCAAAATCAAAGAAGTCAACTCAGCAAGTTCTATATTTTCACCAACCATTCCTCCATTATTGGTACTGCCAAATCTTTGTGCGTACAATACTCTTGCTGTGGTTATCATATATAAAAACAAAGTTCCATGACTTTTTTCCAACTGTTTATCCATCAGTCCCAAAAGATAAAGTTCTGGTTTCTGTTCTTCAAAATCCTCTGAATCAACGTATGCAGTTGAACCCTAAATCTTCTAGGCTTGACTTTTTTGACCACCACCCCACGGCTGCTCTGTTGCTGGTCCCACCATACGATGTCACGATTAAAATGCCACATTCTTTAATTGATCAAACTGAATCCATTCTAAAGTCTTCTGCAAAAGGAATTAAACTAATAGTCTCTGAATACATAGAGAATTACTGTCCGTAATGACCAATTTCACCATGTTATATTATCTATCAGAGGGAAAATATTGCCTCTGGGTACCATTTATTTTTTAATCATGAAATGTCATTTTAGTGGTAAGAGCCATATAAATAAAAAATGGGGAAAAAATTTATTCTCCTGATGTTCAGTAATGGATTCAAGGTACGTGTTCTTTGAAATGTCTTTATATTCTGAAAATGAGAAGATGGCACAGTATGTTCCTACATTGGCCTAGATTTAATAATAAGTTTAAATATTGAATTAATTTTATATTGATATCATATTTTTTTCTTTTTTCCAGAGTTCTTTTTTCTCCTATCCTCATTATCCAACCTTCCTTCTGAAGCAGCACCAGCAATTTTATATCCTCTGGAGCACATTGATAGAGACAGAGAGGGCCTTGGAATTGCTGTGCAAAATTGCGGCCTCCAATTTAGCAGTGTTTATCTGAGGTGGGCACTGCCAAGCTGAAGGCTAGAATTAGAGTGTGGCTACTCTAGAGTCAGAACAATTTATCATACTTACCTGAAAGGAAGTTGACTCTGAATTTAAGAGGATTCTCCCTAGAAGGAAAAGGAGATAGCAAAATGCAGACATTGTGGGGTACCCAACTTCTCCACTTTTTTCAACCTAGGGTTGTCAGCTCTGTCCTGGATATTCTACCCCTACTCTATGTCCAATAAATCTATGCATATGGGGGGGAGGTGTGGCTATATCATCCAGAAACCACATTCCAGTTAAAATTAATTGCCTGGCAAATAAGCCATCCCACTGATTGATGGATTGATTGATTCCTCATTTTGCATATTACCAACCATTCTGTCATGCAAATGAAACAGACAAGCAAATAACACATTCCCCTCCATCTTTTGATGATGGAGACAGGACCTTCACTGGGGAGAGAATGGAGGGAAGAAAACTAGATGCAGTTATGATAAGGGAAGGAGGCATCTGTACAGCTATGGATGACACTTGCTCTCCTCCAATTTTTGGAATCTGATCCATCCTTCAGCCCTCAAAGTTTACAGTTGGCAGGCCTTCAGAACTCTAGGGGATAAGTCATCTGACTCTGGAGCCTTGAATTTGTTTAAATTTGCTCAGTTCTTTCTTGCCCTCTCCTTGCCTATCCTAAACTGAACTTCCTCTTTCCCCCAGTGGCATAACAATGACCAGCAAGTGCTCCATGTCCCTTTTGAAAGAAAACAGACACAAAATAGGAGCTAAGAAGCTGTGCCTTCTCACCAACACCCATTACCAATTCACTATTAGCAGCAAAAGACCTGCATCCTCTCTGGTTTTCTTTTTATTTCCAATGTACTCAAAGAACCCTCTCTATCATTGTTGTTCGTGGTATCTCTTGCAAACCTCAAATTATTATGAGCTGTAGTCTTTCTGGCACAGGTCCTCAGTCTCTGGAGATCACCATTTATTCTCCTCTGGTGATATGCCTCTCCTTCCATTTCCTATTTCAGTCCCTTTACCTCCTCAGCATTTTAGAGAGCTCTCTATCTATCCATGGAAATCCTCTCTAGATTTCTCCCACTGCACAGAACCATCAAATTTGAAAGGATGATATTATTTACATTTGTCTATCTCAAAAATACAGTTCATGCATTGGTAAAAATCTTTGAAAAATTGGAAAGCTTATAATTTATGTATAATCTTATCTCAAGTTATCTGCTTATTACTATCTATCCTAATATGAAACATAAATTATTGGATATATAAGTAGATTGGAAGGATGTAAGTAACCAATGAGGTATTTAGAACTCCCCAATGGAGCAGGTCATTCCTTCTTGCTTGTTTGTCTTACAGAAGCTGGTAAGCAGCCACCTAACCAGAGAAATCTTGGCATATTAAAATAAAAATGAATTAAGGTTAGGTTATTTCATTATGTACTGTATATGCTAACCTATTAATGTAATATCTTGATGCTGAGTCTGATAATGATAATATGTGCTTGATTCTCTAACATACCCATGGCTTGGGTAAAGAAAAAAGAAAAATGGTGTATGAATCTGGATTAAAGAGAAAGTACCCAGACTTAAAGTTATAGAAAAGGCTGCAGCTCTCCCTGCCAGTTCATTTATTCACAAATAAACCTTCAATCCCAGCCTACAACGTCATCCTAGTTGGGCTGTGATAATAATCCAGGTAACCACTAGATTTCAGGAAAGAGATAATTGCTGTCATATAGCTGTTGTCTGGATTCTTGCAGCCCAGATATGGTGTGGGACTTCATGCAGCAGGCTGATGCTCAATTGTCTATTCTGCAAGTGAGTGCAAGACCCATGTCTTTTAAAGAAATACACACACACACACACACACTTATAGTGTTTGTGGAGGAGGCATAAATTGCCCCATCTTCTTTCTCCTGAAAGAACAGAAGATGGGAAACCATCCTATATTCAAGCGTGGCCACATCCCCACCCACACCAGCATGATTAGATTTGAGGCATTGTTTTTATTACAATCAAACAGTAAATAAGATTTCCTATTCCTGATCTAATTCTAGAATCCAGGGGATAGGAAATGTAATCAATCTAGTGTTGTGTGCATGAAAAAACACACTGTTCTCCTTGAACAAAAAGAGAGAGAACAGTCATTGTGGTCCTTCTGTGCCTCTTTATGAATGGAGCAATTTGAACCTGAGGGGTGAGACCCCAATCCTAATTCCAGGCTGGAGATGCCAATGCCATCTAGCCCCTGGCCTCAGACCAGAATAGGTTTTCCCACCCTGTTCTATTGGGCAACTTCGTTTAGCTTGTGCAGGTTGCACTCTTGAAAAGAGCTCCGAAGGCTACAGGGGATGTTACTGATTCAGTGAGATCACTAGAGGGAACAAAGCTTTCTTTTTCAGCATGCTGGGGAAATTTGGGGAGTCCTACACTTTGCTTTTCAACCTCATTTTTACACATACTCCCCAAGAGCTAAAATGTTCGTGAAGCTTCAGGAGTTGAGAAAACAGGGCTGTGGACCTCATGGAACAACGCCTGCATTACCCTGCTTTGTTTCAATATGAATTGCTATCAATAACTTTCAAGCATCTTCTTCCCCAGGATACCATCAGATAGCGCACTGGCTCTTGTATCCTTTCCTATTGTCCTTGCCTTTGTGCAGCAAGATCATTTTCCTCCTTTCTCTGGATTTTGTTTTTTCTTTTTAGAAAAGAGCACTTGGCTGGTGAAAACTGACAGCAAATGCTTTATCTGTGTAACTTTCCCTCTGCAACTTCTGATCTACTGTACGTTCCTTATGCACTGGCATTATTTATCAATGTCAATTACATTTGCGGGCTGTTTGGGTTTTCATTACACTGAGTAAAGGTAAAAATAAAACATTTTGTCTGTAAAACTCTATTTCGGTGAGCCTTTGATAAATCTCAAAAGCAAGTTTCTGGGCAACCACAATGGTTTGCAACTTCTTCTTGTCTTCATGAAGTGAAAGAACTTAAATATTACAGATACCAAAATGTCAGCCTTGATAGATACTTGTACAGTTCCCACTTGAAAGCATTTGTTTATTTGCTGAAGCTTGTATTTTTATTCTTTAAAATAAAAATTCAAGTTCCCACTTGAAGGCATTAGTTTATTTACTGAAGCTTGTATTTTTATTCTTTAAAAAGCTCAAGATGTATTTTTATCTACATATGGACCATATGTCTTAAGCAGCTCTCCTTACCCTGATAATAGCTAGATGGGCTGATCTACAGCTTCCATCCCTGCCAGCCAGTATAAGTATGTTGGTTGGGAATTATATATGTGTAGCCTGACACATTTGAAGGGTACTGCACAGGGGAAGGTAAGTGAAAAATACTTGCAGAAACACTACTATAGAAGCCAAGTTGGCAGGTAGTCATGACATTGCTAGAAAGACAGTGCTATCATCAAGACAAGGTTACTTTCCTCTTGAATTATGCCCCAATCAATTCAAATATCAGCAAGCTTTATGCCCAATTAATTCAGATATCAGCAAGCCAATATCCAGAAACAGGAATAAATCATAGGTTGCTAAAGAAGATAATCTCTATACACTGCAAGAGAAAATGATTCACAATCAATTGTCTTGCTTTTAGAGATGTAAAAGAATTTAGTCATCCATCTTCTTGAGAGTATATTTTGGCAGTAAGTTTCCTCTTAGTGGATCCATGATGAGATGAACATCAGCAAGATTAAAATCCAGCTAACATTCATCCCAGGGGAGGAAATAATCAGGCTCATTCTTGAAAACGTATCAGGTTGCCCTAATTCTGCATTTTTTCTTTCTTTTCAGAATGCAAATGCCCAATAAGGTCACAATTCACATGGATCTCCTCTGAGACTGATTTTTCTTCGCAGCAGTTCCTGGTCCCATCATCGTGATCATTTAAGGATTATTGAAAAGAAGCAGCCTTTGAGAGAGACTTCAGTTTGAGCAAGAGAGGGACAGGTTTCATGCAGAAAAGAGTGGGGAAAGTTGCAGCAGCAGAAGAGAATCCAATCTGCAGACAAAGCAGAGGTGGCCAAGCTACAAGCACAGAAATCCAGGGCAGAAGATGACCAGAGCAGTTTGTCTGAAGAAGACATGACTCCATGCATCCCAACAACCCAGTGCAGGCAGAGGTCATCATAAATAAAAACTGCAGTACTAGTTTTTCAACCTTCCAGAAAGCCCAGGAGGCTGACACAAGACTAGACAAGACCTGTGAGATGGTCCAAATCATTGTCATGAGTTGGCAGGCTCAGGGTCTCAGAAAGGAAGAAGTTCCTTCTCAAGAGACACAGAGAAAAGTGTGAGGCAGCAGACATTTATTTCTGGTCAATAACTACTTCATTTGGGTCATGATCACCCTAGCAGTCATGCAGGATGGGGAAAACAAGAAGAGATTGTGACTCAATCTGGACAGGAAGTAAGAAATTATATGATGTTCTGTGATATTTGCAACAGTCAAGAGAAATCAATACAAGACACCTAAGCCATATCATTTGCAAGAGACAGTGCTACTAAGCTTTGTCACTGAATCAACAGAAGGTAAAATGGGCAGGGTCAGTGTGGGAGGTTTGGAAGAAAGAACCTTTATAGGACCCTCGTAGGAGTCTGCAGCAAAGCAAAATTGTTAATTGTATCAAAATGATGATCCACGTGCAGGGGACATCAAGACACAAACTCCACTCTTATATACTTGTGTCCCCTTACATGAATAAAATACAATCAATATTACTTTGCTATCATGGCTTATATCTGTGGACAGGGGCATTTTCAAGAGAGGTCAACAATATCAAAATGACAGGTGCCTCCAGGAAATCAATGCCTCATCCATTCTTAACATTGTTTTTAAAGGCTTACACTGAATCATGGATGATAAATTTACTAAAAGACGTGGAAATAGAGCTTCCAAATCAGAATACAGCATCTTTGTATGTTGACTACCTAGTGCTCTGGACAATAACAACAACAAAATCTGTTATTTCCTTCTTGTGAGGATCATAGGCATCTCCATCAGGCTTGTTTTGGTTTAGGAAGAATTTACCAGCAACCAAATTACTTCATAGCTACAATTTTTCCCCTTCTCCCCATTTCTTTGGTTTCCTCCCCCAATATTTTTTTTTAAAATCCATTCAATTGTGTCTGATTCTCAGAGACTGCCTGGACAAGTCCCTGCAGTTTTCTTGGCGAGCTTTTTCAGAAGTGATTTGCCATTGCCTCCTTCCTAGGGCTGAGAGAGAGCGACTGACCCAAGGTCACCCAGCTGGCTTTGTGCCTAAGGCAGGACTAGAACTCCTGGTCTCCCAGTTTCTAGCCTGATGCCTTAACCACTACACCAGACTGGCTCTCTCCCCCATTATTACTTTAGGTCAAATAAGTTCTAACTCTGCCTCTGAAAACTAGCAGTATTAGATTATTTGTCTCATCAACAGGCATCACATCTTTAACTCTTACTCTTTGTCCTCACAAGGCTTTTACAAATGTGGCAGGGAAGGGAATTAAGAAATCAGATTAACTCTGATTTGAACTCTAAGCTAAAGCAACATGGTTAATTCTGGCTGAATCATTTTGTTATGTACTGAACATCCAGAAGAATGTATTTAACAATGTGTATTAAAATAAAATAGTGATACTTTATCATATAAATGATTGGGCAGCAACCAAGTTGGTAAGTAGGGAGATACACAGATAGATATTGCTGAGAACTTCTACAAAAGCTGATCAGGAAAACTGGAGATTCATTAGCTCACTTCTTTTGTGCAGAAATGCATGCAGTTGGACACCTAATTTTAAAATGTTAAAATCTGAAGACAATTGTTACTGTGAATTCAGCCCTAAAAAATAATACATTTGTCAGCAAGCCTAGCTAAAAATTCTTTTGTAAGAAGAAAATTACTACACTCTGGGACATTTTATTAAGCTCATAATCTGGAGTAAAGCCACATTCACCAAACAGATCCATAATGAGCAACTTGTTCAGAGTCTACAAACAGGTCACAAGCTGAAGATGGAACCCAATGAAACCCGTGGATCACTTACGTCCCCTAATAACTATCAAATTACTAATTGTAGTACTACCTCCTACCTGCAGATGGTGAGTTAAACCCTGGGAAGAAAGGACTAATAGCTCCCTCTTTTGGCAGGTGACCATCATGGTTAAAATCAACAAGAACTCCATTTCCCTGCAACAGTTTCCAATTCAGGAAAGCACAGTCCCTAAACAGGAGGCAAGCTTTTTCCAAGCGAGGAGACATGGCCTTTGTCTCCTCTCTGAACTGTACTGTATCTGCACTTGACACCACTGCAGTGACTAGCTTAGCAGTGCAGATCTGCCTTTCTGAGCTGACTGATCAGTGGCAAAAAGTGTTCTAGGGCACCCAAAGAATTCATGTCCTGTCTGAACAAGGTCCCACCAGTCTCAGCCATGCAGTTCACCAGGGCAGCTGAGTCACTGAAGTGGTTAAGGAAAGGCAAGTTTTGTATGCAAAAAATACAAATTTGCAGAGCCTGCTTCAAAACGATGATGGTGACCCTAGAAAGCTACTGTAGAGCTTCAGAAGTAATTCTGGTCTTTCCTTGCCACGATATTTTTACACCACCAATTCAAAATCATTTAAAGATAAGTAGTTATCACCACACCTCCTCTTTGTAATATTATCCAATAAACATTCCATGGAAGTTTAATGCTTCCCTCATCCACCATCAAGTCCTGATTTCCAATTTTTGATACAATTAAGGAACACGGTAAAACACATTTATGATCTTTTCGCTCTGTCTGAAAAACAATTATGCCCCTGTTTGTGTATACAGCCACGCTTAGCCATTTTTCTTGTTATTAAATTTGGGCTTGAACAGTGCTTCAGTGAGTTACAACCTCCTCTGGGCAAGGCAGGATTTTAGTTTTGTTTGCTAAGGGAACAGAAGGTCTATAATATATGATGTACATTAAAAAGAAGTTTTATGTATCTTTCCCCAGTGTCACCATTTGGTGCTAGTGTGTGTGACCACTACCAACAGAGATAACACCCTGAAAAGGAGATATATATTGTGGTACAATTTATGCAGCCCTCTCCAAAGATTTGCTGGCTTGATCCTGCTGGCCTCTCCTTGATGATGTTTCAAAATCCACTAAAGACTGCGTTGTTTCCCCTGATTTTATCATGCCACCTTTAATTTTTATTTTTATTGCATGTATTCTTATGTTTGAGAGCCAGTTTGGTGTAGTGGTTCAGGTACCAGGCCAGAAAATGGGAGACTGTGAGTTCTAGTCCCACCTTAGGCACGAAGCCAGTTGGGTGACCTTGGACTGGTCTCTCTCTCTCTCTCAGCCCTAGGAAGGAGACAATGGCAAACCACTTCTAAACCTTGCCAAGAAAACTTCAGAACTTGTCCAGGCAGTTGCCAGGAGTCAAGACTGACTCAAAGGCACAACATAATTTTTTTTTTCTTTTGGGCCATTGCTGATTTTCTTGTTTTGAGGGAAGTTTGTACCATGGATGTTTTAACTGATTTTTATATTCTGTATAAGCCACCTACAGGCTTTGATAGAAACATGCAAACTGAATAAACAAAGAAACAAACTTGGAGCAAAGACCATGCTAATGGGTGCCTTCCTTATATCACAAATAACTTCCCAAACTCCTGTTATTGAGCATGGTTATCTCAAAGGAAAAGCATACGTGGGCATAGCACCGTTCATATACATGAGTGCCCTGGGCAGTGAAGGTCACTATGGAGTTCCAACATGTAGGACATCCTCCAAGACATGCAGTTGTTTTCCAACATTCTATGCCCAGGACTTAGAAATGGTGGTGACTGAACTACTGAAAAATATAGGCTCATATGACATGTAGAGAATGACTTGGAGTTGTGAGTTTGCTCCATCTTTCATGCTTAAGACAAATGCACAGAGGAAGGAACAGTGTGAATAGAGCAACTGTGAGCTGTATTACAGGAATATTTTTAATGAATAAATTCAACTGACCTCTGTAGAATATTCCCAAGTGCAGGAAAAGCACACTCTTATTTTTCCATCCTTAAATATCCTGCAGTTAGACTATATTATTTCAGAAAATAGGTGGGAGAATGTACCTCTTCCCTCCACACCCCACCCCCAACACATACCCTAAAAACTCAAGCCCACCAATAGGGGGACAGCAACACATTTTGAGAGATGTATAGACCTCTACCTGTGATTATTTGACTTCATGCAATTTTCAACCCTGTCATTTTCCCTCCAGATGAGTCCCCATGAAAGTAATGAGTACATCTCTAAAATATTTCGTGCTCCCCTTTCAACTACAGCGTATTAATTAAATCCTATATAGCTCAACTAGAAGTATGCACAGATCAAAAGATTTGGCTTGCAACCTAATTTAAGGAATGGCTAACATGACCAATAGTAAGGGACACCAGGAACTGGAACTCAGTAATATCAGGAAAGCCACAAATGACACATCTCTGGAATCAACGATGTTGAGTTACTGTAAATGAATCCATCTCATCTGCTATACGGCAGCTTCCAGTAGTCCTGGTAACCATTTAAAATCGGAGATTTCAGGAGGTGATTTAGAATGGCAAGCAACAAAATTGCAGATTTGAAGCACAACATATAGAAGGAAATGCTAGATGGCAGCAGCCATGACTATTGAGTTTTCAGCTTTGGTGCAAATATTTGACATTTGCATTTATGGTATCAAGAGGTAAAACCAGTTTTTCTCAACCTTTTGACCCTGGAGGAACCCTTGAAATATTTTTCAGGCTTCAGGGAACCCCTGCACATTCAGACTCAAATATAGGCCAGAAGTTACAAAATTATTCTATTTGTTTCATGGGTAGGCCTGTCTATATGCATTAACAGTGTTCTTAAATAAAAATAAAGAATGAAACTTACCTATTTAATGTGAAGTTGCCCAAATTTGAAATATTTTTTTTTAAATCAATCGTGATCTTCCAGGGAACCCCTTGTGACCTCTTGCAGAACCCTGGTTGAGAAACCCTGGATAAAACTGTTACTAAAAGCCAAGAGGTTGAAGTGGTAGATGATGGTGATTATGATTTCCAGAATATCAGGACCATGGTTATAAAACTTACATAGAAATTAAAACAATGTTCTTGGCCACTGTGATTTAGCATGAAAGTATTTAGCAACATACTGCAGATATTGCAAATCATTAGTATCAGGTATCCTGATTTAGTATCTTCTGTCCTTGTGGTTGCAAGGAGTCAAGTCTGACTTGAAGGCAATATATGTGTATATGTATACATAACGTACATGCACAGGTACACACAGACACACAGATACATACACACTGCAGAGGTTATAAATCATCAGTGGCATGCATCCTCATCTGGTGTTCTACATCTACCAAATGTAATTCAACTAACAACTTACAGCAAAGTATTTCTCTTCACAAAACACAAGGAGTGAGTTAGTTTGGTGTAGTGGTTAAAGGCACCAAGCTAGAAGCTGACAGACTGTGAGTTCTAGTCCCACCTTAGGCACAAAGACAACTGGGTGATCTTGGGCCAGTCACTCCCTCTCAATCATAGGAAGAAGGCAATGGTAAACCACTTCCAAAATGTTGCCAGCAAGTAGACAGGCTCTTTGTGATTCCTCTATGGACAAAAGAGAGGACTTGGGATCACCCAAAAGTCCTCCACACAGCTGCTCCTCAAAGACAGTGGTCTTTGGTCGGTTTGGAGCTCTGGGAGACAAGGGAACACCGTTTTAGCCCAAACTGTGGTGGGCACCTTTTCAAAGGACACTGGGTTTGCATGCTTCCTTGCCTAATCACTTTTGGAAATTGCTTGTTAATTGCTTTTCAGCTATTAGGAACTTTTGGAGCAACAAGTTGTTTGTCTGTCTGTCTGTCTGTCTGTTTCTTTCTTTCTTTGTTTTAGCACCAAGTGAGTTTCCATCAATCCTTAGTGAAAGAAGTTTTATATATAAGTTTAAGGACTTCAAAAAATTCTCTTTTTGGGAGTAAACAGCAAAACGTTTACTCCCAAAAACATTGATTTTGGAAAGTTACAAACAGACTAAGGGTCCAGATGGATTTAAAGTAAGATTTTGAAATTAATTATAAGAATCCTCCTGGTGGGAAAATGCTGTTGTTTTGAATTCTTAAAAAATATATATGATAGGTTGGGACTTTGAAGGTTGGACACTAGAGGGAACCAGAAGGAACTAAAGATTACAATTAAAGGAGAAGAACACTTAAATTTGACTCACCAATACAGAATGGAGCAAAATGCTTTAACATTGGATGTATGGAAGGTTATTTGTGAACAATGGATCCAGAAGTCAATTTTAAGTGTCTGCCATTATAGACATGTTGTATTTAAAAGATGTTGTGTAGGATCCTCCTGGAATGTACAGATCTGGAGAGTTAGATGGTATGGGTAAAGGAGAACTATTAGTTTCACCTAGAGATGGATCCAACTGGACTCCAGAAAGCTAAAGATTGCTTTGATCATTGTCATCTCTCAAGATTTAAGATTAAAGGGCATAAAGTCAACACCTGGATTACTTTTACATATGGGCTCTCTAGCTTTATAGGAATTTTGCAAGTTATTCTACAAATGTGAGTCTCATCACACCTTTTCATAATTCCACAGATTCTGTAGCCCTTAGAAGGAATACAGACTATTTCCTACTTCTGAAGAAAAAAGAAAATGGAAGGTGAACTCAGTTCTTCTTAGTAGTTCCGTTCTGCTAGACATGCTGAAAATAATAGAGTCCATTGAATGCACAATTTTCCCCCCTATGGTGCAAAACACTCTTTGTAGAGTTTAGAATTTCTTCCCCTTGTTAGTGTATCATTGAAATTACTGATGGCTGTGTTTAAACTTCACTAACTTGAAAAACCACTGTCTGTATGTGAATAATGGAAAGGATTTTGTCTTTCTATCTTTGCACACCATTTTTTTTTCTTTTCAGTCCAATTGTGACCAGACTTCTGTGATCATCTGTGACCAATCTTCTAACCCTTACACTCTGCATGGCAGAGTTTCATAAGGACCTGGATCATGGGAAGCTATGTTGCATTCAGAATCAAATGAACATCAGCCGCCTTTTCCATTCCAGTATCTGACTTCTCTGAGAACTCATATATATGTACATCAATAGAAACATGTAATAAAATGATGCTGGACCACTTCAGGGTGACAGAGGGAGGACAGGTCATTTCCAAATGCTCCTTCATTGCAAAGAAACACATATTCTGTTCAAAACACCTTAACGTTTCTTCAAAGTATGTTGGGTTTTTTTTAAATGCAAGGAATATTTTCTGGTTCTTGAGATATTCAAATATGTGATAAAAATGAACAGTTCAGGGATTAACTAGAAATTGACCCTTTTAAAAAAACGTTATTAAATTTTAAAACAGAGATAAAATCTAAGAGAAACTAATAAAGAAAGAGAAAGAGAACAGAAGTGCAGAAAAAAAAGAACAGAAATAGAAAAAGGAATAACTCCCGACTTCTTTTACAACAGATATAGGTAAAACTTACGTTAAACTCTTACTTGAAGGTCACAACATAACATCCATTTTTCTATTGTCAACTAATATTATTAATCATCAAATCCCTATATCATAATTTCATTCTTTTCTGTTTCATGCAAAAAGTCCAAAAGGGGCTTCCAATTAGCCATAAAATAGTCAATGTCTTTTCTCTAATCAAAGCTGTCAGTTTTGCCATCTCTGCCAGCTCCATCAACTTCACCATCCATTCTTCTGTTGTAGGCGAGATCAAGTCTTTCCACCTTTGAACATATTTGATATTTGAGCATATCACTGCAGTTATCCTATATAAAAACAAAGCTCCATGAGATTTTTCCAATTATTTATTCATCAGTCTCAAAAGAAATGTCTCTGGTTTCGACTGTATGGGCAGTCTTCACTTACCAACCAGCCACTTAAAGGCCATTCAAAGTTACGATGGTACCCCGAAAGTAGATTTCTGACAGGGCCTGAAATTATGACCCTCGCAAGGCCTCCATGATCACGTGACCCGGATTCAGCCATCCCGGAAGCAGTGGCCATTTTGGGCCACATGACCGCCCTTTGGAACCAGGAAGTCCTCCAAGCTTACAACACTGGGTTTCTGAGGCAGCAGGCCTGGTCACGTGGTCGCACTACTTCCTGTGATTTAGCAGCTGGCAGAGGGAGCCTTGAGTGTGCCTTACTGTAGGGGAAAGTTAAGAACTTTTTCCATGCAGTACTGTACTTATGCTTGCCTTTAATTTTTTCCCAGTTTTTCTTTAACTTAAGTAGAGATTTTTATGGTGGCATGCATGTTCCATCCTTTGCCTAATTTTTAATTATATTTTATAATGCTGAATGCTGATTTACTGTTTTTAAAACAGCTGTTTTATAAAAATCAGATTTATATACAGTGCTGTACAGTAACAAAAGCTGCAGAGTTTACTGCAGCAGGAAAAAAAAAGATACAGTGCTATACAGTACCTTTAAACCTGTTTAGTACTGTACTGTAGAACAAAGATTTCAATGACAACCTTACAGAAAAAGTTTTTAATAATCAACCAGTAAGATTAGTTGAAAATAACAGTAATATTAACAGAAAATAATAATACTGTAGCCACAGAAGCATTTCCATAGTCATGTTTTGGTGGAAAACATGACTATCACACTCTGCCTCCCACAGTATTGCAAAGTAACTCCTGGTTCACTTAGCAACTGCGTCATTCACTTAACAACCAAAGGAAACCACAAGCCCTGATCTTGAATCACTTAATGACCGCTGTGACTCACTTAACAACCACAGCAAAAAAGGTCGTAAAAACTAGTCTGGACTCACTTAACAATCATTATGACTTATAACTGAAAATCTGGACTCAATTGTGATCCATAAGTGAAGACTTCCTGGTTCCAAAGGGCAGTCATGTGACCCAAAATGGCCACCACTTCCGGGATGGCTAAATCCAGGTCATGTGATCATGGAGGCCTTGTGAAGGTTGTAATTTTGGGCCCCAATCAGAAATCTACTTTTGAGGTACCATCATAACTTTGAACACCTTTAAGTGGACGGTTGGTAAGTGAAGACTACCTGTAGTCACAATATCTATTAAAAACATGTCTACCTCCTGAAGCTCCAAAATCATCTTTTATTTTTCCTTCCTTAATTTGTAAACTAACCATTTCCCTAGTTTATTTGCGTATTTGAAATTCTTTTGCTTAGCATAATTCATTTTAGTTTCCATTTCTCTTACCGTCAACATTGATAGCTGTTGCTGTAAAAGTTTAATTTGATATAAAATACTTGTTTTTGCCAGTGATTTCTTTAATTCTTCCTCTTTTCTCTTTATCTCCTGCAAGATAGCCTGTATTTTCTCCTGTGCTTTTTCCTTCAATTTGATTTTATATTGTATGAAATACCCTCTAATAAAGTCTTGACTTGTGTCCCAAACTGTTCTTAAGGTCATGCCTTTATTTAAATTATTTTCAAAGAATTCTGTCAATTTCTTTTTACAATCTTTCACTATCCCCTTTTTTGTAATAATGTTTCATTTAGTCTCTGTAAGTGGTAGATTTCCTTTTGAGAATCAAACTCACCAGGTTATGATCAGAAAAAGTATTTGGTTAAATCTCAACTTTAGAGGTCTTAATAGCTCAATTTTTTGAGATACATATCATATCTATTCTTGAAAATGATCTATGACTTTCTGAAAAATAAGTATATTCTCTGGAATTCCCATTTTTCTGTCTCCATATATCAGGTAAGATTAAATTGTCCATCAAATCAAAAAAATTCTTTGGTAATTTACCTTGAGTATTTTTAATTTTCTTCTCTGATGTCCTGCCTATCTGTGGGGAGACCACATCATCTCCCATCAAACACCAATTTTCATATGAAAAACCTGACAGTTGATCCATAAGTCTCATAAAAATCCCTTTTACCTTCATTTGGAGCATAAAGTCCCAAAACAAAAGCTTTAAGTCACTGTAATTCAATTTCCACCCCCAAGAAATTGACCTTCTATGGGGGTCAGATGGATAAGCTCATTAGTATGGCTGAGCTTTCCATCCTTCTAATGGGTTGCTGAACTTTTCATAGTTGACCTCTGCATCATAATAAACCAGAGCTTCCCAAATCTGGGTAAATTACCCCAAAATGGGTAAAAGTGGTTTTTCTTTGGGTAATGACACACGAACCCATTACCCAATCACAACAGGGACATTTAAATTGACTTAAAGTGTTTTACCTACTTTGGGTAAAAAAAAGGACTTTCTGATAAGTGTTTTTGGGTAATGATGGAAAAAGTTTAGGAAGCACTGTAGTAAACCTTCTGGAGCCAAGGAACTGTTCCACACACAGCAGGCTTCTGCCCATATGGTTGTTCACAAAGCTGGTAGAGTAGCTCAGGCAGAAGATAAAAACCTGCCTCAAGCTATTGCTTTGGGATGTCCTCAAAAAGGAGCAAATAGTATTCTGTACTGCTCCTGTTCCGAAGGGAAGCAGTCATTTGTAGTGGAAAAGGTGAAACAACTCTAGTTGGAATATTCCAGTTTATTCCTTGAGGTCTGTATTTAGCAGAGGATATGTCTGTGAAGAGAAGTGAATCCATTGGGCATATCCAGAGACAGATGCTCAAGGTCCCAAAGGACAAGTAAAAATTCTAAAGGAAATTACATTTGCCAGTAGAAAGCCTGCTTTTCTGGCAGTCTTTTAAGGGGAGGAGGAGAGGTAGGAGGACAAGGAGAAAAAAATCTTCCTTCTTCCTGTAGGAAAGATGCTGAATAGCACAGCCTAAGAAAATCAGTCTTCCAATCAGGGGAAAGCAGACCGAGATAGAGAGACAAACCAAGGGGGAGTCCCTTGCTTGTTCTGTCTTCTCCTAATAGCCCTAGTAGTCAATAAGATAAATAGTGCAAGGAGTTGATTCTTTTGAAGCTGCATCTCCAACAGCTGCAAGGGAGGGTGTCCCAACCAAATAATTTTATCAGCCAAAGAGAACTATGCATAGGACTGGAGTAATTCACCCAATTTCACCCTGCCATTGGTTGAATCAGTCTCTCTCAGTCTAGTCTACCTTATGAAGTTGTTTCTATTGGGATAAAATGAAGGGAGATGTCCATCAAAGCCACCTTGAGCTTTTGGTATAAAGGTTAGATATAATTCTAACACATAAATAAATGAATACATTGGAATGAATCGGCATTTGCTATTCTGCCCAATGTGTCTTATTGAAAGAGGGAATGAAATCTAAGAGAAGGCACAGAGTTAAGGGGGTGTGGGGAAAGAAAGCAGATGCCTTCAAAAGATCTAGGAAAGACTTTCCCTACCCAGAGGAAAACCAT
The DNA here is from genome assembly GCF_035149785.1 of Candoia aspera. NCBI lineage: Eukaryota > Metazoa > Chordata > Lepidosauria > Squamata > Candoiidae > Candoia > Candoia aspera. The sequence goes on from NC_086157.1 coordinate 103,534,801, forward strand.
CAGAAGTATTGAAGATAGGTGTGACCCTTCCCCTTGCCACTTTCCCACTGGTCCCTCATGTGCTTCCTGCTCCAAACACTTCCTGTGGTGGCAGCGCTGCTATGTGAGTTGTGTTCTTGCTTGCTTAACAAGCCTGAGGTCTGGGGAAGGTGAGAGAGAAAGAGAAAGAAACGCATCTGCCAGAATAACAGGACTGGTTCATGGAAGCAAGAGATCAGATATTCAATCTGCAGATACTAATGAAGGGGAAAGGCAGGAAGGCACCGCTGGCGACAGCAGACCTTTGTCAGCAATAGCCCAAGCAATTGGTTGAGTTGATTTCTTGCACTGCTGTCTCAATGGCTGGGCTGGAAAGCTGGGCCTGATTAACTTGCTGTGCATCTTTATTGAAGCAAGTAAACAGCAGTGAAAACAAAATAAAGGCTACCAGTAAGAAAGAGGAGTTTAATCAGATTTTATTATTCCATGCATTCACCCAGCTCCTTTTTTACTACTGTTGATGAATTGGAGTCTCTTAAGGGCTGGAACAAACAGGAGATTTCAAAGATTGTTCAAATCATACGACTAAGCCAGTATTTCTCAACCTTGGCATCTTTGAGATACGCAGATTTCAGCTCCCAGAATTCCACAGCCAGCATGATGGCTGGGGAATTCTGGAAGTTGAAGTCCACACATCTCAAAGTTGCTGAAGTTGAGAAACACTGAGCTAAGCCCTTGCTGATCTCTGGGGTAACATGGGGGACAATAAGCTAGGGAAGGTTCCTCCACCCACTTGACTAAAATAAGAAATTACATGAACTTGAACAGGACTTCAGTAGAACATACTGCAATGGGTTAAAATTATTTAATTTATATATTTATGCACGTCTGTTCTGAGCAAGCTGTTTCTAGAATGCATGGGGAACATTCAAAGTGATTCTGATTTATTCCAGAAATGGCAAAAGAATCTAAAAATTAGCTATTTTTTAAAGACACACACTTTCAAGGATTATAGTCTCCTAAATCTATAAACACTGATGCAATAAAAAACTTGTCAGGTTTAAAGATGCCACCAGGTTCTTCATTATTGATTCCAGTCTGCACTTGATTCATTTTAGTGAACTTGGCTTCTAAGTGTTGCTATCTAATGGTAACGATTCAAAAATTAAATCTTGCCTATTATTTTAAGGGGATTAAATATTTACTTTGCATTTTAAGTTACTGCAACCCACTTTTGTAAGAGGTTGCTTGAGGGTGATGCAATGCAATTCCAAAAAGGTGCTTTGCAGAAGGCCAGGCCAAAACCATAGTACCTCTCTACAGCTCTTTAATACCTCTTCCTGGTATTGTGCGGCTGCTGGGTGATCCTGGAAAAAGGTACTTCTGCTTTTAAAAAAATTACGGAGAACTGCTACATTTGCATGCCATATGCTTTTTGGAACTGAATCCAGAGTTCTTGCACTATTGGTATTTTTCTTTAAACTCCATAGAATGAAATTAGAAATCAAGCACATAGCTAATACATCACAATTATGAAAAGGGTTGGACAAATTATAAGTCAAAAAATATTTCCATCAAACAACAGCAATATCAGTTTCCAACACAATAAATAATAAATTGTCTCACCCTGACAAATAAGGTATTTTTCCCTTTTTGCATAAAAGGTCAGCCCCTTTAATCAGATATCTGAAAAGAGTAAAATTATATAATGTATCATTCATTTGGATGTTGAAGAAGCAAGATAGGAAGGCTATTGATACCTCCGAACTTTGGTGTTGGAGAAGACTCCTGAGAATGCCATGGACAGCCAAGAAAACAAACCAATGGATCATCAAACAAATCTACCCAGAGTTCTCACTCAAGGCACAAATGACCAGGCTCAAATTATCCTACTTCAGACACATTATGTGAAGTCCCAGCTCTCTGGAGAAGTCTATAATGCTGGTAAAGGTGGAAAGAAAGAGAATAAAAGGATGACCAGTAGCAAGGTAGAGGAGAATGGATGCACCATTGGAAGACCTGAAGGTTTAGGTTAGGGACAGATCATCATAGAGAAAATCTATGTAGTCACTAAGAGTCAATACCAATTTTATGGTACATAATCAATCAATCAATCATTAATGAAATGCCTAATACAGTATTTGATTTTGCCCTATAGAACTCATTAAGAGCCACCCGGTTTGCATAAACCCACCACTTTCACTGGATAATCTGTGCCTTGGATTTGGTTTCTTCATCAGACAAGCAGGCAAAGGAGATTTCTTTGAATCAACCTTGACCCCTGTGCCTACATGAATGTATCTATGTATTTATTACAAAAATGCAAATACTCCCCTATCCCAAGATTCTACGCAAATACAACAAAACAGCAAATAAAACATACAATAAAACAACTCAATCAGTCCTCTAAATTTCAAAAAATATAAATTAAAACAACAAAATAATAAATGTACATGTAAAACCAACCATCAGAGCCTAATACAAGACAGCCCAAACACCCCTTGGTTCCTAAACCACTTTTAACATTTTCCTAAAACATAGTAGACGGGGGCACTCAGATTTCTGGGTGCAAGTTGTTTCACAGTGATGGGGGAGTGACCAGCCATGTAGGGTTTAATGGACTGGGAGGTGGGGACCATACCTTCGAGTCAGTGTTGACTCCTGGACACTGCCTGGACACTGCCTGCAGTTTTCTTTGCAAGATTTTGGAAGTTGTTTGCCATAGCCTCTTTCCTAGGGCTGAGAGAGAGTGATTGGCCCAAGGTCACCCAGTTGGCTTCACACCTCAGGCAGGACTAGAACTCCCGGTCTCCTGGTTTCTAGCCCAGTGCCTTAACCCAGCACCTTAACCTTAATTAGCACTATTCATTTCCAGTAGGTTTCCTAGTGCAATTCAAACTGCTGGTGTTAACCCATAAAACCCTCCCCATCAATCAGTCCCTATAATGCTATTATTAGCATGGAGTCCCTAGTAATGCTAAAAAAAAAAAAAACAGGCACTATTCTTCTACAGTGGCTTTCATCTGCCAGTAAGTGGGCCGCTCCATGGAGTACAAGTTGTAGTTTCCATGTGGTCTTTAAAGGCAGCCCCAACCACAGCACGTCGCAGTACTCAAATCTCAAGCCAAGAGTCACTGCCAGCAGTGAGCAGCAAAAATATGGTTTTCTTAAGAATGATACTGAAATGGCTTGCTCGTGCCTTCTTTTAGAACTGCTAAAAACTTTTTAGTCTAGCCCACAACTTTGAAATTCACTTGTGGCTCCCCAACTAAGTCTGTTTGGCTCCTTGTCAGACCCTGCTCACTTTTTCCGAGATCAGCCAAGGACAGCAAAGTGCTACTACCTGTTGTGACATACTGTACCTTCAGGTAACTCTAGAGGAAATGAAAGACCTCTGTCTTCCCCCTCCCCTTTTAATAGCCTTATATTTTCACAAGCATTTCATCAATGCCATCTATATATAGATCAAAGATCCCATCTGTACTTTGCTGGTAATCACATTCAAATCATACCACCTGATAGTAAGACTTACCAAATTTGTGAACTCCAAGAGCCTTATACGCAATGACTTTTGGAGGATAACCCATAAATAAATAACAACTGCTAGGGCTGAAATAGGATTACTCTTAAGTGCAATTTGCTGCAATTTTGAAATCAGCTGTTCCAAAAGTCGCTAAGCAGATCACAGTGGCCTACCACTTGAGAGCCTAGCAGATAAATCAACATAAATGCTGTCATCATTTATTTTAATAGCCACTTTACCTAGGAGGCTTTTGATTATGAACAGGCTGAGTTGCAGCATCCAGCAAATTGAAGGGCGGTGGGGGGAATTGAGGTAGCAAAAAGATCTTTTATTTAAATATGAATATCGTCAACATTTCCCAAATTGTCTTTAACATCAAAGCACTTCCATTTCTGGCTAGTAGGTATTATGTACAGGCCCACATACTATTGAAATCCTACTGAAAGGCCTATTACATTTGCAGAGATGGGAATGGAGGCTTTGCTTATTCAAGCACCCAGGGCAATTGTAGCCTACAGCTGCACTTACTAATGGTACCATTACAAAAGTGTGGGATTTTTTTAATTGTTCCGAGCATTTTGCATCTCGTACATCGTGTATATAGCTCACCAGTTATACCTCAATTCTCCCAAAATAGCACTGTTGGTCATGCACGAGAAGGAAGTACCTGGAGGCTTCTGGGAATCCTAAAGTTAGCAAAAAAAGAAAAAGATTTAAGCAGGGAGGGACAGACGAAACCCTGAAAAAAGACTTGAGCATCCTCAGAGGCTATGGAACATGTGTGCACTGTTGGAGAGAAACAGGATTGGAAGAAGGAAGAATGGACTGGAACAATGGCGTATCTCAGAAAAGAATCAGGCTGACTTAATGGAATATTCATAAAAACCTGATATGCAAACATATATTAAAGTGGAATTGTCCCACTTAAATGGTCCAGGAATCTTCCATACTCTCTTTGTCAGGGGTACACAGGGTATCCATGGGAGGGTCAAAAAAGTTGGTTGCTACCATGCAAAGCCCTGCCTCTCTTTTACATGCATTGCAACACATATAAAAAGGGGCAACGCTTTGATTGCATGGGCGTGACCACCATCTTGACTTTTTTGATCTCCATCCACAGGCACCATGGGGGGCCTACAACCTTTTGATGCTAGGAGCTTCTGTGGAGATAAGAGCCACAGTGCTTCAGTGGGCCAAGGCAGTGTGCATCGTGTTCCCGCCTTCCATTTTTCCCACACGAACTCTATGGGATAGGTTGGGGTGAGCCTGACCAGCCTGAAGCCACCTAAAGGACTTCCATGGCTCACAGTGGATCTGAACCTGACTCTCCCCAGTCCTAATTCTCTTATGTCATAGATACAACATAGGCAGTGCTGTGTCATGTACACAAGCAGGATATTTGCTTCCCATCCCCCCACCCCAGTGTCTTTGGCAGGATGCTATTCTTATTGTTCTTATTTTGGGTGGTCCACTGGTGGGTTTTAAAAATAAGCCAGACCTTTAAAGTTTAGGCTATAATTTTCATGTATTTCATACTTCAAACTCTTAAGAAACTCTGTTCCTGTTTCTTGGGGGATCCACTGAGAGGTGGGATAATGATGCAAAGTTGATTGATTTTGACTGATTATGTGCCATCAAGTCATTGTCAACTCTTAGCGAAAATAGGTGGGACTAATTCAAACACAGCGGGCAGAGGTTACTTTTTACTATTCTAAAGGTTACTTTTCCTCATATTTTATTGAATTAAGTCTATTTTAGTGTTTCAGGTTTTCCCCACCTTAAGATGGCAGGATTTTCAGTAATCACACAATCAGAATTAAGTAGCACAATCAAAAAGGACTCAAGAGACCCCTGAAAGGATAAGGAAGCCCTGGTTATTGCCCACTCTGTCTAGGAAGCTGCTTTGCCCAATACTATTAGTTAAACTGGCAACAACTCCCCTAGGGTTCAGGCAAGGCTCTCCCCCAGCCCAAAGTTGAACCCAGGACTCTCTATATGCAATGCTACAGCCTTCCTTTTCAAAGGCCTTAAAGATAGTGTGAGGAATTAATACTATCCCTATGATCTGAATGCCCTTTATACCCAAACATGTTGAATTTCCAGCATTCGCCTTCCTCCTAATAAGTCACATTTCAAAAGTACTTACCAAGCTGTGTCCTGGCACACTATATTATCCCATAATGAAAATGTAGCCCATTAGATCAAACAGTTCAAAACAAGTTCACATACAGAGAGATAGTAATTTGGGAATTTCTGCAAGTCTGCAGTGGCCTCTGTATGGTCTCTGTGCACCAGTTCAGTTTAATGAGCCTCCCAGAGAGATGGAGCTTGCTCTGAAATCCATCATGAGCTGCTTAGTGGATGGTGGGGAGAGTGGTCATTTTTGCTGGTCTCAGTGCTGGCATGGACAGGAGAAGAGCAACCTGAGGCAGGACGAGGCTGGTAGTGCAGAGAATTAGCAGCTAAGAATGGAGCTGGGAAGCTAAAAAGCAATAAAATAACTCCTGAATTGCTGGTGCTACACCTGCTATTCCTCCAGCTCTTGAATTCAGGCAGGATATTCAGATAGCTCCACTCCTAGACAAGGTGGGCATCTCTTCATACTCAGGAGAACTCTGAGATTTGCAGCGGTCTGTAGAATGGAGAAGGAGGAGGATCTACCAACAAAATCTGGGAAGAGAAAACCAGTCTCTATTTACATGGGGAGGAAAGGGGAAGGGGGAAAAGACCTGATAGATCAGGGGCAGGTTTTATGATACATCAGAGTAGGTGCAAAATAGGGAATAAACTTGGAGCGTTGATCTGTGGTTTACTTATGTAGCTATTAATATCCAGCCTTTGCTTCAGGTGGCCAAGGCAGTGTGAATGGTGTTCCCTCCTTCCATTTTTCCCACACAAACTCTATGGGATAGGTTGGGGTGAGCCTGACCAGCCTGAAGCCACCTAAAGGACTTCCATGGCTCACAGTGGATCTGAACCTGTCTCTCCCCAGTCCTAATTCACTTATGTCATAGAGTACGGAGAAGCAAAGTGGTCAGCCGACCAAATAATGTAGTATACGGTCAGGTTATCTGAGGGACCACCTATCTCCAACAGCAGCACCTGCCCGCCCACCCAGTAAGACTGGGCAGAGTATCCTCTGAAGGTCAGAAGCACATCTTCTCTGAAACTGCATGCCCCCAGAGATCCATCGGGTTTCCACCTGTTCTGCAAGTGCCTGAAAACACAGCACTGTGGGCTTTTCTTTGGGATGTTTCGGGTGGGTTGTGCCTTCCAGATGTTCAGAATTTTCATTACCGTCTTTTTGTTTTCATTGTCTTTTGTCTTATCATGCAAGCCACCCAGTGTGATCTGGAGTCCGGTGGTCTCTAAATTGGGACGGAGGAAGGGAGGGAGGCAGAGATGCATTTATAAAACTGTTAAAGGAAAAGGAAAATTGTTTAGGCATTCGGTCTTGGAGAAGGGAAAGAGAAGAAGGAAGAAAGAACCCTAAGCAGTTGATGATCAGGGAAAGGAAAACTCAGAGGATGTAAGCACAGTAGGTGTGGAGTGCAAAATCGGGGAACAAGCTGCCCTTGCCATAAATGAAATAATATTTCTTATATGTGTATAAATGACTACACAAGTAGAAATACTGATTTGAAATAACACTCATTTTTAGTGGAAATGCCACTTGCTGGATGCTTCATTTTCGGCAAACAAAGAGAATGGAGTGAGTTAGGAAGTGATGATGACAAGACTATGAATTACCAACCCTGTAAAATCCAAAGCACTTATAGAATGAAATGAAAAAGGCTGCAGAGAACTAAATGTCCAGCTTTGCTAATACACCAGAGCACATGGAAAGTGACCTGCTTCTGACAATACAAGGGCAGCGAATGCACATCATCACACTTGGGGAAAGAAGACAGAGGAAATGGTACGATCATGAATGAAGAAGCCTAACAAGGAATAGGGGATAATTATTTCAAAAACTAGTCAAGCATAACTCTGGCATTAACGTGTTGGCTGGGAAGCAATGTGGTTTTATACTGATGCTATTAGGAAAAGGCAACAGCTTTCCCTCTTTTCCCCCTGGACCTTTCATGACCTCCACTGGAAGCCATTACTTGCTTTTGATTATTTATTGACACTGTAAAGAAAGTGTTTCCACTGTTTCAATCTTACCATCAATTTCCAATTGGGTGAATTCTGGTGGTAATAAACACTTCTAGTCCTAATAAGCACTTCTTAACATAATCCCTTCCATCTAGGGGCATCATAATGAATTCATTGCACGCAAAAAAAGGGGCACCCAAGCATGTCAGACTTGCTGAATGGTCAGTAGCTAAATGATTTTTTTTTTAATAAGAACAATATTTGCAAGATGTCTTTCAATAAAAATCCAAAATGGCTTACCATTTTTATGGGTTGGTAAACATCCAAAAGAGCAATAAAGGGAAAGGAGGCTTGATGGCTTTGCAGTTTACCATTAGAGGAAACACATTGATAGATGATAGATGATTGATAGATGTATATAGCCAGTCAAATCCAGACAACATAAACTAAGGGTGTGGGTGGGGAGGGAAAATGTCCTGACTTAACCAAAAGACCACGCTGAAACGAAAAGATTGTCTCTAGTGTTTATTAACTGCTAAAGTAAACAGAAAATCCTACCAAACTGAAGGAGCATGGGAAACCCAGACAGATAAACCCCAAAACTCAAGGCGGGTCTGCTCTGAGTTTCTTTGAAGGACAGTTCAAAGCCTCTAAACTATGCATGCATTTTCCCCCCTGGATAGGGGCCCCTTCTTGCCCACCATCCGTACTCATAACAGAAAATAATGTTTTACAAGTAGACCTCGCTTAATGACTGCCCTGTTTAGTAACCATTCAAAGTTACAACAGCACTGAAAAAATAACTTTACAACCAGTCCTTACGTTTATGACTGTCACAGCATCCCGCAGTCACGTGATCACCATTTGTGTGGTTCATAACCAGCTTCTGACTAGCAGTCAAAAGAAAATCGTAAAGTTCTACAAGCAGTAAAATCATAAATCACAGTCATGTGGTGTCTCGCTTAATGACCACAGCAGAAGTGGGGTCATAAACCTGTTGCGGGCACATGATGTTTCACTTAGCGACTGTGTCACTTAACAATGGAGTTGCTGGTCCTAACTGTGGTCACTAAGCAAGGATTACCTGTATTTTCTGTTTGAATATAGCAGAAGTTGAGGATTTCTGTTACTCAAGGAACAGCAGCAGTTGGAGTACAGCAGGGATTAAATGAAGTTCATTACTTAGGGCTATTAGATTACAGGCTGAAGAACTCAGGGTGACCACTAAACAGATGCAAGGATTTCAAACTGGATACAGATCAAAAATGAGACCTTACATGCAGTCTGTGCTGCTGTATATTCAAAAGCAAACATGCCACCTTGCATTCTTAATTTAAGACATCTGGAGGGATTAGGAAGAAAAATGGTGTTTAGTGTCAAGACTGAAGCACTGTTATTACTCCTAAAATAAGAGGAGAATACTTAACATTTAAGCTGAAAGTAATTAATTAATTACAGGGGATGTGTGTCTCTAGCCTTGCATTTTCGATATAACTGTGGAGGACAGAAAAACGAGGCAACATTATTCCAAATCTTCACTCCAAAGCTTTATAGAGAAAAAGGGAAAGAAATAATAACCTGAGATTATAAAAGTTACTTAAAGTCACTATTTATTTTATATGCATTTTATGTCTGGATCCAAGACCCAAAAGGAAGAAATACACAAACCAAGTCTTGTGATGGTGGGTACAAAGACTGGGCCTACCCATTCTGCATCTATTACAAATTTCTATAGATTCAAAGGCTGGGGACATGTCCAGCACCAGATAGAGGGACGCATGGCAAGACGTTTTACATGCCCCAAAAGTATAGGATTTTCTTTTGATTGATTTCTGCATGATTATGTAACATCCAGTCAATGTTGACCTTTAGTGACCTCATAGATAGATTTTCTCCATGATGAACTGTCTATAACCTGGTCTTTCAGGTCTTCCAAGAGTGCATTCATCACCACTGTAGCTGAGTCCATCCCCCTCACTGCTGGTCATCTTCTTCTTCTCTTTCCTTACACCTTTCCCAGGATTACAGCCTTCTCCAGAGAGCTAGGTCTTCACATAAAGTAGGATAAATTGAGCCTGGTCATCTAGGATTTTCTTGGTTATCTCCAGTATTTGGTTCTATCAAGCCATAAAAAACAGTAGACCTTTTGCAATTGGAGAATGGCCCAGAGAATTATGATATAGCATTGGAAGGAGACATCTATATCAGATTTGTATCAAGGGACAGTTGATTGTCAACATTTCAATGCATATTTTTTTCTATGTTTGGTTCTTGATGGCCCCTACTTGGAATGTTCTCAGAGAAAGTAAAAAGATTGTAGCTCTGTTCATCCTCTCCCATTCTTAGCTGCTTTGTCAGTTATCCCTGTTAGAAACTATATGTTGCTATGACCTGCTTGTTCAGTCTGGGTTTAATTTAAAAGGTGCATCATATATCTCTTCACAAGAGCCTGTACCTAATAAATCATAGAGGAATTAAAACACTGCAGAAACCTCTTCCTGTCTGTGTGGATCAGAAACTGAATGAGGGACTGCTGTTTTATAAACCTGTTGGCTTCATTTCAGGGGGGCTATCCAGAGGAATGCTGTCCTGCAGACACTTATTTTAAGTTGTCAGTGCAGACAGAAGGGAGAGCTGTTGCTATTATCAAATGGGCAGCATCTTTCAGATCACTCTAAGATTAAGGCTTCCTTTTATAAACTTTCAGGCACTCTCTATTTTTCAGGTGGGAGAGAGTCATAAAGAAAGTTGTGGTAAATCAAATAAACTGACTAAGGCCTATAAGAAAAAAGTATCATTTACTGACATTTACAAACTAGACAGTAGCTGGTGAAATCAGGGCTGGCACTTGGTGGCTGGCAGGGAAGGATATTTAATTAATTTATTTATTTTCCTTCTTCACTCCTAAGAATGAGAGAGAGAGAGATGCTCTCTGATGATGTTTCTTTCTTAAAGTGGTTTTGTTGTGTCATTTCCAAACTTTATCAAAGCAATTGCTCATGAGTCACTGGCAAGAGAACAAATCCAGCAGCATCCCTTTGAGCACTGCTTGAGTTCTTTGTCTCTGTTTATGACTGACAAGAGTTTTTGTCTTCCTAAGGAGCTGGCCAAATGGAAAAGCAATCACAGCCTATTGTTTTGCTTTTGATTACTTGGCTAAGATTTTCCCTCGGCTGCAGGAGACAGTCTTTCCCTCTTAAGGAAAAAGTGAAAGTGGAAATGTGGAGATAGATAGTGGTGTTGCCAGGGGGGTGGGGAGGAAGAGGAGGAGGGGCAGGAGGAGGACAAAGATCATGTGCTTTTTCTGCTCTGGGCAGGGGATTAGAATAGAAGGTGTCCAATGCCCCTTCCAACCTTGTGACTGTATGATTCTTTTTATGCCTTAGCTGAATGATGCTGTCACTTGATTACTCTTACTTATAGGTGGAGCTCCAGCCCCTCTTTTATACTTCTGGATTACTCAGATCGCCAACCTCAAACTGTATCTGAATTTATCACATCTGTGATGGGCAGAGAAGAAGTATTTCTCTAAGGTTTGGGTTCCTCTTATACAGGTAGTCCTTGCTTAACAACCATTTCTTTAGTGGTGGTTTAGACTTACAGTACAACAGTGCTGAAAAACTGACTTACGGATGGTCCTCACACTTATGGCCATTGCAATGTCCCTGTGGACACATGATCACAGTTTGGGCGCCTAGCAACCAGTTCACATTTATGACCATCACAGTGTCCAGTGGTAAAGTGATCGCCGTTTTCTACCTTCCTGGCCAGCTTCTGGCAAGCAAAATCAGTGGGGAACTGTGTAATTCACTTAAAGACCACATGGTTCACTTAACACCTGCAGTGATTCACTTAACAACCACCACAAAAAGGGTCATAAAATCAGGTCAGATTTGCTTAATGACCGCTTTGCTTAGCAACTGAAATTCTGGTCCCAATTGTGGTCATTAAGTGAGGACTACCAGTAATATAGAAGCCTGAGGGAATCTTTCTATTGTGTCCTAATTTACTCCACAGTATATAGATAAAAGAAGAGGTAACTTCAAAATTGTTTCGTTATATATGGGAATGAATAAGCTGATGCCCTCAAAACACTTCATTTTCATGTCAAACTGAAAGAGAGGTAGAGGTCTTAAACAAGGCTTGGTGGAAATCTAAGGTATTATTCTGAATTCCTGAAGCTTCTGAAATAATAGCTATTTGGCCTGGCATTTGATCTCAGAAAGTCTCTAGGTAAACACTTCCTCCTGATGTCTCCTATTGGGATTTAATGGAAATCTGAGAAGCCAGGAAGGTTACACATGAATGGCAAGATGACTGTACAATGCAAACAACTGGAGAGTTGATTTGATGTGAGTGTCTGAAACACAGACACTCACCTGCAGCCTTTGAATCTTGCACAAGAATCTGCCCCTCCATCCATAAGCACTTCACCTCAATTTTCTTTTTCTTTGAGGAAGAAAATCAAAAACCATTTATTTTCCATCAAATTGAATGAGAATGCTACAAAAATTGGTTTTATCTGGCCAAATGGATGCTGGAGGAAATGTGTATATACATTCCAAGGGAAAAAATATGCATAAAAGTTTTGCTCTCTACAGATGAAAAAGAAGCAAAATGTAAAAGTCAACGGTATTTTGCTTGCTAGTTCATTTTCCCATGTGCATTATAACTGAGCTAAGTGAATCCGCCGAAAAACTTCCTGGTTTCTATTATGAGACGTGATCTTCTGATTTTGAAGCACCTCTGTTTATCTCATGTTCTGCAAAACCTACTCTCTAAGAAAGGAATGATCAGAATTAAGAGATTTACTTCACCTGCTTCAAGATTAATTGCAACAAAGCAGGAATACTACAGCCTAGTAATTCCCACCGTCAAATGCTTTGGATAAGGAATAGAGCTGCCATGCCAACTATAGCACAGTAATCCTTTGTGCAGCCTTCCAGAACCTGAGCTAAACTGGCAGGACAACAACAGTGACAAGGTTTTCTTATAAAAGATAACCTGAATGCCAGGTAGATCGTTGACACTTTCAAACATGAGACCCTCCTACCTTATTCTATAGCCTCTTCAGAATCTCCATGATTTTGCCACTAACATTCATCCGTTTTCTGGTGCATCTGCAGTGCCTGCTGGAAGGGAGGGAGGGAGGGAGGGAGGGAGGGAGGGAGGAAAAGAAAGAGAGAAAGAAAGAAAGCGCGAGAGAGAGAGAGGAAGAAACAAAAGGGACGGAGGGAGGGAGGAAAAGAAACAAACAAACAAACAGAAGGGAGGGAGGGAGGGAGGGAGGGAGGGAATTAGCAGCAGCTCTTTTTTCCCATTTATTTCTTTTTTTATAAGTACTTTATAAAAGTTTCAAAATACAGTTAAAATACAAAGTACAGAAAAGCTTGAACAAAGAACTAAAAGAAAAATGAAAAACTAAAAAGTGCAAGAATAGCAAGGTTTAATTAAGAGTAAGAGATCAAGTTATTACAACAAGCAGCAGCTCTTAAATAGGTGTGTGGACCTTTTAATAATGTGAACCTTTTTTAGTTTCAAAAAAGTTGCACTCAAATCCTAAAAAAAAGGCTAAAATTTCAGCCTTGCTTCCTCTGATGATATCGATATATCACCACCATATTCCCTGCAACACTTGGAGGCTGCATTTTAAGAAAAGGAGAAGAAAAATGCAGCCCCAGGCACAGAAACAGCTTCCTGCCCTGCTTTATTGATTAGATAAAAATAAAGATAGGGAGTGTGTTTATGTGGATGTGAGTGCAGGTATAAAAATGGACTTCAGTCAACATTGCCTTTGCACACTCTCTATGGCTTTTATGAATGCCTACAAGCCTTTTTAAAAATACCAGAAACTCTATTGCTGCTACACAAGTTCATTAAATAGATTAGGAATAGCAATTTGGGCTTTGGGACACCCCATTCTAGAAGCAGCCAGTTCACTGTGCATTTTAACTATATTAGATGGATTCCCATAAATGAAGTCTCTCTGCTGTTGAAGGCAACTTCATTATGTTAGGTGATTTTTATCGGTTCCCTTTAGGGTGAGGAACAAATGCTAATAGTTGTAATTTAATATGAAAGTTACTGAAGCAAGGACAATTGTGCTGAACCTCAAATGAAGCATTGCAGAAGGGTTTCCATTTTCAAAGGATGAAATATAAAAATGAACATCAAGTACTTGGAGAGATTAGCAACAGAGATATACATTTGAATCAGCCTGGAAGGGCTTACATTATTTTAATTTAATCCTTAAATAAAATGATCAGGACCCCAGAAATTCTGTATTAAAACATATTGATTTTCAACAAGGCCCTGTTGATTTCAAGTTGATCAGAGTTAACCACAGAGAACCATGCAAGAATTCCATAAAATTTAGCTCTTTTTTAAGGCTACCTTGAAGCTAAACATTCTGCTGTAAAACCTTGTATACTCCCATTCAGTGAAATCATTGGAAATGTCTGAATGGAAAAGAATTCAAACCAAAGCTGAGGACAATAGGACATTAGGGGAGAAAGCCTAAAACGAGAAACAGGCAAGAGCTTTAAAGTGACAATAATTTCTGATTGGAACCCCCAATGTAATTTTCTTCTTTTAACACAGGCCAAATGCACCCATCCAAGGTTTTTTAACTGTCATGGAGGCACCTTCTCACTGTCCTTGAACAGCAGCCCCATGCCCTTTCCAGAAGAGCACTGCCAAATTTCAGCATCAGCCAGTTGGAAGCAATTTCAGATTATCTGGAAGGACATAGAATAGGTTTTTTCCTAGCCTGACCCCTTTTTGTGTATGATTGTTGGTACTTCCACACAACTAAACACAGCTCTTGGTCCAAAAAGGAAAGGAAAGAGAGGAATACTAATATATTTTTTTTTAATGTAGCTTCCCTTTTTTATGCCACATCCAGAAACTTTGCTTTTTTTTCAGGTCCATTGTCTCTGAACAAATAGTTTTTGTTTATTCGTTTTATTTATTGGATTTGTAAGGCCACCTAATCATCCCACGACTCAGGGCAGCAAAGAGAGTTAAAAATGCAATATAAAAATAAAATAAGAGAAAAAGTAATAGACTAGGGAATACAAAAACTTTAAAAAAAAACATAACATACCGGCAGGCTCAAAATTACCCTGTTCCAGGGCCTTCTGGAAAAGTCAGATCTTCAAGGCCTTCTTGGAGGATAGGATAGTCAGGGCCATACAGACCTCAAGAGGAATGCTGTTCTTGTTATTTTTCAGATTTTCACCAGGAGAGAGATGGTTGCTAGTAGACTCTATCCATGTTGCTCCCCGTACCAAGACAGGGTCTGTTTTAGCATATCTCACAAATGTGTTTGTATTCTTTCACACCCTTACCAAAAGCAGCCCCTATGAGGTCCCAGTTAAGTGCAAGGCCATGGCATAAACAAAGGTAGGGCTGTTTAACATTTTGCTCTTTGGCTACATCAATAGTCCCAAACATCTCCATGTCTCCACCTCTGTTCATATCTGGA
Organism: Candoia aspera; assembly: GCF_035149785.1. Lineage (NCBI taxonomy): Eukaryota > Metazoa > Chordata > Lepidosauria > Squamata > Candoiidae > Candoia > Candoia aspera. Next base: position 103,549,887 of record NC_086157.1, read on the forward strand.
GAGAACATGCATAGACCTACATTTATACTTTGTTCTTGTTTTTCAAATCCAGACTTACAGTGGTGGAGATTCCATCCTTGAAGACATCAAGAAGAATTATCATTGTGTCAGAACTTTATTTTTTATTATTGCTATAAAACAAAGGGAAGTCAATTAGGTCTAGTTGCTAATGAGCCTCACAAATCATATTTATGGCAAGGCTCGCATCTAGCATCAGCCTAGAATCTACCATTCGGAAAGATGAAGTGTGTTGACACCCTTGTGTAAGAAGCACTGCAGCTGCTTGCTGGGGTAATTAATTTTTACACGTACTGTGGTGAAGCCAAGTGAGACTTTTGAAGTCCTTCAGCCAATTACAGGCTCTTTAGGGCAGAGAGAGAGAGAGAGAATCAGCTAGATCTTATGCAGCTTGTACAATCCAAATTTTAATAGCAGAGTCTGCTGAATTGCAAGAAAATTACGCAAAAGAAAATGACCACTGAGCTAAGGCTCCCTGACCTCTCCCACTCCACAAAGATATTGTGTGGGTTTCCTGCACATTTCCTGCAATTTCCTCTCACCTTCCCCTTCCAGAATTCCAAGCCCCCCAATCTATTTCAGAATAATGTGTTTTCTTTATGGTAAATTATTAAGGCAAAGCAATGTTCTGTTCATAACAGGACTGTGCATCCCACTGTGTTTTATTATTATTTTTGCAAGAGAAAGGGGTTACTTTGGCCTCGTGAGGCAAATTTAGAAGTGATAAGTTTTATAGAGGTAGCAGCATAAGAAGACTACATAGCAGTCAAGAGACAGACATGCTGTTTTGCAATCCTGTTGCTAAGAGTACAAGTATTAAATGCAAGCCAGGGGTGGTTATAAAATATGGCACCTGCAGCATTTCAAAAAGAAGAGAGAAATCTCTTCTGTGGCCTGGCTATTCTTGCTCAGACGACATCCTTTTATAAAAACCATTTTGGAGCAAACCCGTCTTTAACCCTGCAGACCTCAGCCCCTGGGGATGAGCATATACACCAGTTAACCCACTGCTCCAATCTCAGCAGTCAATTTCCTGTGAAAAAAGGGCTCTGGCAAGCAAACAACATGAAGTCTCTTTAAATGTAACTGAGCATTTAAATAACCCCACCTTGATTTTGTTTAGTGTAAGACGGGACAGAGAGAAACTGTATTGGGCAGAAGGAACAACCTTGAGGAACCAACGGAAGAGCCACAACCAAGAAAACAGTCAGATAGAACTTTTGACAACGGTCAAAAGAAATCTGAGTCCCGCACAGAACTGTAACCTGAGAAAGCATCTCAGGCAAGACCCTCCCTAGTCCTCATGAAGATAAAGGGAGCTGGGAGGAAGCACATTCAGACTTGCAAGATTCTGTTACTACAACCTTATAATAAAAGTAGTATTAGCATGCATAACTTTGATTTCCTAGTCTGGTCTACCTTGTAGGCCTGAGAAAAACTTAGACAGGTTTTCAAGTTTCAGTTATTCTACTACACAGCAATAAAGAACATTCCTGGAATCCCTCTTGTGCCTCTCTAATCTTCAGGATTGATGTCAGCCCTTTGAGGTAGGCAAAGTCAAGAAACAGGCATGATAGGCTTCATGTTAGAGGTTTCACAGTCAGCAACTGCATGACTTTAAAACTTCACTTACCTTCAGGAAACACAGATTTGCTTTTGTTCAAAATACAAGGAACACCCTGCGTCAGCTTGGGATGGATAAGATGTTTGAGAAAATCACCCATTTATTTATTGTTTGGTTTGTACCTTGCCTTTCTGCTCTGGTGAACACACATGGCATCTAAGAAAATGTAAATATTCTTGGCCCCTTTTGCAAAATCCAGTACTGATCCTAGTATTTAGTTCTGTAAAGCCCAGAAAGAAATCCCATGGAAAAATCCAGTGCCACTGAATGCAGATGACCAACCTGTGCCATTCAGTGAATGTGTAAGGAGAAAACAGAATGCACTCGTTAGGAAACCTACCAAAAATAAATGATGCACCAACCATATCGTTGGCAGCTGTTTCTTCAGCAACAGTGTGGAAAGTAAAAAAGGAGTATGCATGCAAATCTCCCACATGAGCTAGAATCCTGGCTAATTAGACTCTGACTTAGGTCCTTTTGAACAACAGCATTCTCTTTTTCACCTCCTACTGAAAGTAGGAAAAAGGAAGGACACATCACCAATAGTGCATCGACATCAGGAGACCAGCAAGTATGACCATGCTTGAGAGATGTCTGGTCAGAAGACAGTGAGTGGAGGGCAGCTAAAAGAGTATTCACTGATTTGGGATGGGAACATTCATTCCACTTTCACTTCTGGTCAAACATGTGCTGAAGGTTTGTATCTCTTTCACCACTCAAACCTACAGATTTATTTAAACAAATCACGCATTATCCTGGCACGGTCCAAGGTATCAGGGTGCAGGGGGAACTAACAATTCACTGTGATCATAGAAGTATAGATCTATCAAATTCTAGAAACAGGGTCTCAGGCCTGCAAACTGAATGTTTTAAAGTCAAGGGGGAAAAAAAGTAAATTCTCCATGCATGAGGGTATATTTCCTTGCAACTGACCTAGAATTGTGTTGGAGAGGAACAGTCAGGACCCAAAAGGAGTGCATAAGCAATTGATCAAAGTGAATACTCTGAATATATTCTGAATTATTATTTTTAACAGCCCTGAAGTGTGAAAGTTTGAAAATTCTGTAAACAATGTTAAAAGAGAGTAATACCCACTTTCCTTGAACAATCTTCCCTGGTGCTTTCCAGATATCTTGGGACTACAACTTCCAGAAGTCCCAGCCAGCATGGGCACCAATTCTGAGAGTTTGATCGCTAATACATTTGGGTGGCATGACATTGGAAAAGCCATCCTTAGAGTGGTAGTACATCTGGAGGAATTACTAAAATGAGCCAAAATTTGCAGGCCAGCTGGCAAGCAAATAGGAATGTACTCAAATTGTCCATTTCTACCTTCGGAGCATTTAGTGAGGTTAAAGGTGACCAAACTAGTATTGAGCAGCAGCCTGGATCAGAGGAAAATGGCCTGTCATCACTGAAGGGGAATAGCAGGAATTAGGCCTTCAGTGCTGAAGGATACAGTATATACAGTATGAAACTTGCCTTCTCTCCATCAATTTCTTTCCAGTCTTCCCTAATTGCTTCCCAATTGCAGTGCATCTCCAGCATTGACTGAGATGAGCAAAGATGAAGTCCTACATCTATGGAGGGCAACAGGTTGGAGAAGGCTGAGGCAACCCAACATGTTGCCATTCCTTCAAGCAAAGCGGTACAACTATCTTATTTTTGAGGGACGACATGGATGTTTGGGCAGGTGTGTTCACTGTTTCCAGGTTCCTTGTGAATGTCCTTGGTTCCTTTGGTGAGACAACAAGAACAACGGTTTTAGACTCAAACTCTGTAACTGAGCGTTGCATTCTGCCACCAACAATACCACAAGCTAGCAACAGGGCTACCCACAAACAGCCTACAAGTTGTGACACTCTTTGAAGCCAAGGGCAAGCAGAAGTAACTGCAGGGCACCCACTCAGCCGGCTTCCGCCACATGAGTTGCAGTTAAATAGGATTGTCAGGATAGTCAGAGAACCTTTTCTTTGCAGCTGAAATGGCTCATATTTCACATAGCCGCCGCTTACTTGTAGGTGGGCTCAGTGGCATACTCATAAAAGTCACTGGTGAGATACAGGAAATAATAATGTTTAATGTAGCAACAGATTATTAGCTCTCCTCAGCGTGCAGTTTAATAGCATTACATGGCTTGTTTCAAGGAGGCTGGAAGGCCTCGCAGGCACGAGGGAGACGGCAGGAGCCATTTCTTGCTTCCATTTTTAACTCCTCTCTTCACCGCTGGGAGACTTTAACCTCACTTCCTCAGATGCATCGGATATATTTTCTAAGCCCATGACTGCTAAACCGACTCTTTGCATCCCTGCAACTTGATCATTTCCTCATGCTAATGAACCAGTTTCTCAGTAAGAAAAAGTCATTTCCCATTATCCATCAGGCCCTTGGCAACAATAAAATGGCACGTTGCCAGCATCTGCATAAACCATCAGATAAGCAAGGAGATCAGATGCGGCTACGAACACTCCTTAACTAACGGTGTATCTCGATAGCAAGGAAAGTCCTAACAACCCAAGTTGTAGACACATTTGATTTCAGGAGCTGCAGACAGGTGCACTAGGGCATTCTCCAAGGGACATTTTTGTCTTCAAAACTGAAGCACTGCACAGGCTTCGTAGTCACACAGTTCACCCTGAAAGCCATTTTCCACCTTTTGCTCTGGAAAATGGGTGGAATTAAAACCAAACCATCAAACTGACAGCACAGTAGGTCTAGCACAGGATGTGTGAAGCTGAATTCCTAATGTGGTAGTCTGGGCCACTTTTTGTACTGTGTACAGAGTACATGTATCTCTTTTTAACCAAGGCTGAATCGGATTTTTTACTGTGGGTTACAGTCACTTGAGGCACAAATGACCAGGCTCAAATTATCCTACTTTGGACACATTATATGAAGACCCAGCTTTCTGGAGAAGGCTGTAATCCTGGGAAAGGTGGAAGGAAAGAGAATAAAAGGAAGAGCAGCAGTCAGGTGGATGGACTCAGTTACAATAGCAATGAGCGTACCGTTGGAAGAGTTGAAGGACCAGGTTAGAGACAGATCATCATGGAGAAAACCTATCTGTGAGGTTGTTAAGAGTCAACACCAATGTCAAATACATTAATGCAAGATAAATGGATGTTTGCAATCCCTGCACTCGAACATAGAACATATAATAGGTACAATGTCAAAATATCCTTTAGCAGAGGCAGAAAGTTTCACTACAGAGGAACATGGTTCTTATGGATTATTTCCAGATATGCCTAAACTCTGAAATCTCTGCTCTCAAATTATAAACACAGATTAGAGTTTGTGTGCCTCTTTTTATTCTTTCCAACCCAATGGAGTTTGGGATAAACTTATGTATAGAGGCTCAGGAGTCTGTCTGTCAGCAGGATAATGGTCTGAAAACTGAACAGAACAGGACCAACTGGGGAGAGGCAGGGGGGCAGGTGGGGAGAGAGATGCTGGCAATAGAAAGATTGAGTTTGAAAATGGACCAGATTGGGCCGGGGGATAAAGAGAAAGTAATCACTCCAATGCATGTGTGGGAGAAGCAATCAGTCAATGGGTCAGAATGTTGGCAGCTGCTCCATTCTAAAACACTTTTTTCTGACAGTAAGTAAATGCATGAATGAGAATAAGTGGGGCCATAAGGTAGAGGGCATGATTCTCGTTCCTCCTACATATATTCAGTGCCTGGGGGAGGGGGGGACTTTCATATAGTCTTTGGTGCAATTTGGCTTTCTTCCTTACATTTTTAATGGAAGTGTGCAAGTTAAATCCTATTTCATTTGAATGCTTGAACTGATTTAAAAATCTATTTAAATGAATTCAGATCAAATCTCTGAATCAGATCTGATTCAGTTAGGACAAATTTGGATCATCAAAACTATTGTGTGGACAAACAGGAAGAGTCTGAATTAGTCCAAATTGATTTTGTCATGTGAGCTGGGCTTTCTTTAGTTGGAAGATTCAGTTTGATTTGATGGAGCCAATCCACCCATCCATTCAACAGTGTTTTTGATCAATCTGATTAGGTCTGAATTGATTTAGAGCCTAATTTTCAAAACATGTATGGAGATTTCAAGTTTCTATGTAGAAGATACTCCAGAAGGATATATGCCAAAGGAAAGGAACTTTTTTGCACTACTGTGCATGCTATGAGAACCTGGCATCTTCCCAAATAGTTTGAACATTTTAAATGTTCTTATTTTTATTAAGTAGGCCACATGGTTACCATTGAGGGCTATTGTCTACTGACAAAATGGCTGCAAAGATGGGCATAATGACAAAACACTTTTGTATCAAAATTTTTCTTTTTAACATTAGAATAATCTTATAAAAGGATGGGTAAAGCAAGGAACATCACAAGTGTCATGGGAGATGTCAAAATATTGAGGTATTTTTCTTTCTCAGCACATATGGTATTTCCACATAAGCACCCAAGAGTTAACATCATCCCCTAAATAAAGTTTGTTGAACCACAATGTCAGTAGAGTATTACATTTCATACTTCTGTGGGCATTATGTTCTTATGATGCCTTGTTTGGATTAGTATTGTTTAAAAACAAACGAACAAATTCTAATTCCATGTGCAATTTTCCTAAGCAAAGTGTTCTGTTCATAACATTTCCCCCCAATGCCAACCCTCAATCATTTGCCTTGTACTCATGATTGTACAGTATCTTACACAACAGTTGGATTAATAGCTCCAAACAGACTCCTGCACTACAAGAATGCAAGATGAATTGTTATAGAGCAGAGAGTTTAGATTCAAGTTCCTATGGCAACCTCAGTTCTGCCCCTCAGTTGTGCTCCTTCCTGAGGCATCCTTCAGAAGCACCAGTTGTCACAGCAACCTTAATTGTAAGTCACCAGCCAGGAAGATGTTGAGTTAGAGACTTTGGAGTTTGCTGTATCAAAGCCAGCATTTCAATCAAGCCTTGAAGAAACTCATTCACACATAAAGAGATTGGAACTAAATCAGCAACAAAGCAAGCATGAATCTTTGTCAGATGAAGGGACCTGAAAGAAGATGCTTGACCGGGACTAAACTGTCTACAGTTTAGAGGACAATCATCCTTGCATTGTTTTACATGCCCCTTTTTTCCCTCAAAAAAACTCAAAACCACTGCTTTTTCCATGGGTGAAACCAAACCTAGAGAGTGTACCTTTTCTAAGCTGAGGAAGTCTCCTGAAATGGTTGGGTTGGTAGTAGAAGCACATCAATCTTTCAAAGCTCCATTTTTCCAAGACCACAAGTGGAGTCAAATAACTTTGTTTAAGAATATCTTGCAAATATCGTCCCGTTGCAGCAAAGTTGTGACATGAAGGACTGTTGTGCTGTAGTCATCCTAGAGAGAAAAGAAGCGAGCTGCTAAAGGATAAATGCAAGGGCTGACAGATCATTGCCAAAAGGCCAGACAAAAGAAATAAAATGCAATAAGTAAACCCAACAGCTTTTCTAACAATCCTCAAAAATCCATACACAGTTCGGTGGTACAGAAGAGGTAGTTAAAGATTACCACTGTATCACATAAACATTTATTATATGTCAGCACCTCACCACTTCACAGGATGATACTGAGAATTCATAGCAATCTCCAAACTTCTTCAGGGTGGGGTACAAAGGAGCAGAAAAGGACAGAGTTTGCAAAAATAAATAAAGCAATAGAACAACAGCCCAGGCATCACAAGACAGACACACAAGGATAGCAATACCTATGGTAAGGAACTACATTATTTTGATTACTGCATTTTTAGTGGCCAAAGAAAAATGTCCATCCCATGTACAGCATGGTGATTGCTACCAAAAGCACTACAAATAAAAGTGTTGATATCCTACTGGTGCGAGCATACTTGGAACAATGGTCTGGTTACCATATACTTCACTAGGAAAATGTCCAATGTTTGGGCTTTAATCCAGAGGGGAGGCATGAACAAAAGGAAGTGCAATTGCAGAAAATAAAATTAGATATGATATTAAGAATATTCAAGAAGACAGAGATCTTTTCCTCTTTTCTCATAACGTTGTAACTCAGGGCAACTGACTGAAGCCGAATGTGGGCTATTTGGGATAGCCCAGTAGAATAATTTCTTCCCACAGTGTGGCAGAGTGCTGGAAAGCGTTTGGCCCAAGACCTCAGAAAAATCACACACCAGGCATTTCTATAAAAATAAATGTATTTACAGAAAGCACAAAAACATATTTTCAAGCTTGTGCATTCACACACGCTCAGAAAAGACTGGGAGGAGGGCTGTGTAGAAAGGAAACCGAAACTAACAAGCCCAGGCAAAATACCTCTCCAGGGCAATTAAAAGCTTTACCTTATATGGTCATGCTTTTTCACCCCCAAAACTAAGGATACTTAAGTTTGACCTTCTGACTCTGCCAGAGTGATTTGTTACCATAGTAACTTAATGGCTTGCTCCTTGCAAAAAACAAGGAAATGCCAACACACAGCACCTACTTAATTCTGGAATTCACTTCCACACAATGTAATGTGGGCATCTTAAAAGTGTTACATTGGGAAGGAGGGGGAGGGGACAAATTATAATGATATGTAAAGTCATGTTTGGCTTAGATAATGTGGGGAGAAACTCTTTTTGAATTACAGGCCCCCATGGACACTAAAAGCAGGGAAATTCAGGAAATACTTCTTCAAACAGCACACAGTTAAACTAGGGAATTCACAGCCACCATTGTGGTAATGGCAGCCATCTTGGACACTGATAGAGAGGACTGGATGGGTTTGTGGAGGATCAGTACTAATACTGATGGCAATTTACTATCTCCTGATGCATTGGCAGCAAGCCTGAAATATTCTCCAGTCCAGCTTCTCAGATGTATCCAGTGTGTTAGGGATATAGTATGCAGGAGAAATATGTCCTTGACCTAACCAGGCAGATATATCAGATTTTATTTAGACTAATCCATGAAGGACAAAGCTACATTCAAGTTATATCTGATCAAGTCTCCCAGGTAATTTTGTGCCAGGCACTACAGGTAGTCCTCACTTAACTACCACACTTGGGGCCAGAATTCCAGTCACTAAGTGATGCAGTCATTAAGTGACACATCACATGACCGGATCAGATTTTACGACCATTTTTATCATGGTCATTAAGCGAATCAGTGGTTCCCTATTGATTTGGCTTGTTGGAAGCTGGCTGGGAAGGTTGCAAATCACGATCACATGACCACAGGACGCTGCAACTGGTCATAAATGCGAGCCGGTTGCCAAGTGCCCAAATTGTGATCACATGACTGCTGGGGTGGTGTGACGGTCATAACTTCGAGGACGGTTCATAAGTAACTTTTTAGCCTCATCATATCTCCAAACTGTCGTTAAATGTATGGTCCTTAAGCAAGGACTACCTGTATCTCTTAAACCATATGGGTGACCAGCAATACATAAATTTCTTATGGGGAAGGGGCTGCAGTGGGTGGGGCTTTGATGTGAGTCATGTTCTACATATGGGCGTGGCCAGAACTGCTCATTTTTCCCCGAGTTTAGGGAGAGGAGCTCAGTTGTGAAAATTTGCTTTTTGACTACATGACATTTATTTGAGGCCAGAGACACTACAGATTCCATATTTCCTATCTCGGAATGGTAGAAAACCATGCTGCCAATTTTCTGCCATTGTAATCAAAGGGGGCTCTGGGCTGCAAATAAGGAATTTGGGGTGATGTGCTGCTCTGGATTTTCCATTGCCCACCCCTGTCTTAAGCAAGTGGAACAGGTGTGCTGTCTTTCATATTGGATATAAATATATCATACTATGCTAATAAAGCTACTAATGGTGCTAGTCATGGTAGCAATACTGTCTCCAGGATCAAAAGCAGGTGGAAAACAGCAGCAGGAAATTACTGGGAATTATATGAGCTTCTTAAAGACTTATGGTTGGACACTGTTGGTAACAAGAGACTTTGGCCTGGTACAGCAGGACCCAGCTTACTGTATATGCTGATCTCAGCAAGGTTCAGCACAAATAAATGGTCAACAGATAGATGTTTGCTCATAGTTCAGCTGAACTAATCTCACTCGGGAGCCCATCTCAGTTCCTTAGACCTGTATTAAAGCTGCAATAAAGTCCTATCACTAACAAATTTTGTCAAAACACAGAGGCATTTCTGTAAATAGCTTTTGGTCTTTCACTTTATTTTGCAGAAAATCCTTTTCAAGAAGAGAGAGGAGGGAAATATGGAAGATGTCTTATTCAATCAGATTGCAGATCCATTCCTATGACAAGCAATTCTAAGAACCATCAAGTGAATTTTAACCAAAGTCCTTTGAAAGAGAAATTCTTTTTAAAAATTACTACTACCTTGAAAAGTGGTGTAGGGAACACCTGTGAACCCCCAAACTGATAAGTCAACATTTGTGTTTTTTGTCCAGATGCTTCTTTTTGGTATCATCTGTATTGCATTATTTTAATTATTTTATTCTGTATACTGCCAAGAGCCTAATGGAGTTGGGTGGCCTATAAATTTAATAAATAAAATAATAAACAAGTAAATCAACCAACCAAGCCAGGACATGCCTGAAGCAGCATCAAGTTTAAAATTAGGAGTTGGGGAGAAGGATTTGGAAGAGAAAAATCAGAACAGAAAATGACATACGTTCTGACCGATCAGATCGTTACTGGTCCTCTTTTTTTTTTAACTTAGTAGAGTTCATATTTTGTATGCAGAAAAATCCAGGATCTCCATGTTGTGCTGGAAAAAACTCCAGAGAGATGCTGCTCATGGGGGCTGGAAAATTGGCATCCTGAAGCCTTGAGCATCCAGAGTCCTCTATGACTGTAACTGCTTAAAATCAGCCACACAGCCATCTTGTTTTGGGGTATTCCTCAGGCTGCATTTCAGCCTTCCCAAACCTGACATCTTCTTGTGACTTGGATCTACAACTCCTAAAATTCCCAGCCAGAATTGGAGAAAGTCCCAAGCTGGAGAAAACTGTTCTAGCTACAGACCTCTAAGCCAAATATTGCATAAATACTACAAGTAGTAAAAAAGGGAGGTCAGCCTTGGCTTAAGAAAGTAAGGCCAGTGTAAAATTATTTCTGCAAATCAACTCATTCTTTATTAAAATAGATGTACTGATTTATTTTCTTCCAGATACCTATTTCTTTAGTGATAAAAGTACATGCAAATACAAAACTCAGTCTTCGCAACCTACATAACTAAATCCATGATTAGCAGTAATTTTGGCTGTTCATTAAAGATGTGTTTGAGTCTGAAAGATTAAATAACAGTTCTTTATATTGCAAAGGGCTCAGAATTCAGATTTGCACATTTTACTCCACGTGTGTGTGCAGAAGAAAAGGAGAGTGTGTTATATTTTTTTTCTTTCACTGTTAAAGGTCATGAGAGAGAGAGAGAGAGAGAGAGATTCATTCATAAGTCCAATTCTATAAATAGCAGAAGCAATGTAATAAGCGGCAATGGCTCATATTGACAATGTTACTATCATACCATCTGACATATCCAGCACATCTCTCTCTTAAAGTTCCATGTTATACTTATGGGAATTATTGCCATATTCAGCTAATGTTATCCAGTAAAGAACACTACTATAAATATACAGTACATGCATAGGCTAGTAACATCCACTCACTAGCAAAGGAGGAGTTTGAAAATGGACTGAATCTGGCCAAAGGCTGCAGAGATGTCATTTTTGGTTGGTCCCCACAATACACTGCAACAAGCACGCAAACACATTCCATCAGAGTGGATTCACATTGTAGCAGACCACGGGCTTCTGCCCCTGTGATCTTGCTTCTGAATACAGGTAGTCCTCACTTAACGACCATTCGTTCAGTGATGGTTCGGACTTATTTATTTATTTATTTTATAAATGTATTCATCGCCCATCTCTCCCCTATGGGGGGACTCTGGGCGGCTTACAGTAAAACAGGATTAAAATTCAAAACCATTACAATACAAAATACCGTAAAAATACAGATATACGGACTTACAACAGGGCTGAAAAAAACAACTGACGATCAGACCTCACACCTACGACTGTTGCAGCATCTCCGCGGTCACGTGATCACGATTTGGGCATTTGGCAACCAGTTCACATTTATGACCATTGCAGCGTCCCGTGGTCATGTGAACGTTTTCTACCTTCCTGTCTGGCTTCTGGCAAGCAAAAACAATAGGGAACCACATGATTTGCTTAACGACCATGTGGTTCGCTTAATGCCTGCAGTGATTTGCTTAACAACTGCCACAAAAAAGATTGTAAAATTGGGTCAGATTCACTTAATGACTGCTTCACTTAGTAACTGAAATTCCAATCCCAATCGTGGTTCTTAAGCGAGGACTATCTGTAATCAGTAGTTCTCAATTAATCGTTATTAGCTCTGATCCCACCATCTCTTTGTAAGTTCGCAGCTGGGTACAAATTTCTTGAGAAGCCCTCACTTTGCTACTAAAGACCAGAGAAAGCTATATAGCCGGAATACTCTGCCAATAAGCACACTACCTAAAAGAATATTCTTATTTTATTCTCTTTGAGGTCCAAGTCCATGTTGAAAGTAAATTAACATTTAAGTTAGCATGATATAGAAATATCATGAAAACAGCAGTATCTTCTGCACTGAACATGATATGCCCATTAAACCTGAAAATGTAGCAGCTGAAAACATAGTGAATATATTGCAAATCCTTCAGTCTGTTTCAGTCTATTAGTCGCTTAGATCAGAAAGTAGGCAGCCTGCCCTGTGCTGTCCAGCACATATAGTGTATACATGTACATACACACAGATGCAACACAAAAGGAAAGCAGAAAAACCCAAAAATACACACACACACACACATGCAGAGGCAACAGATCTCTACCACCCTGATTAGACCCCCTTGAACACACATTCACATAGGCAACAGGCATGCAAACTCCTGACTATTCTCTGAAAAGAAAAAAGACACATACGCACAGATCTAACAGTTACTTCATTACACAGAAGAAAATACAGATGCCTCCAATGGCCACAGCTGTAAAGGGGTTAGAAAGAATTCCAGAAGCCACCCCACGCACATGTTTCCTATTTCGTTTGATTTCAAATATTCAACATATCTCTGTATTGAGCATACAATATCACACTGACTGAGCATTCCTTTTCCATGTCATACTAAACGCCACAAGATCTGCCTTGGAAGGACACAAAGATACTGATGAGGAAAATTATTTAATAATACATGCACAGGGATGGCTATTCAGAAGTAATCCTTGTTCAGTTCAATGGGATTTACTCCTAAGTAGAAATGGATAAGATTCCAGATTCACACTAGTTCAGTCTGCATAATTTATGAACTAACAATGCAAGATTTGTGTAGGTTCTGTTTCTGAAGATCTTTCTTTGGCAGAATCATGTTGCAATTATCTATGTATTCATAGGTGAAAAGGCTGGTTATAAATATTTAATTTATAACCAGCCTTTTCACCTATGAAAAGTGGTTAAGGCAGCTAATAAACAACAGAATAATGTTATTTCTAACATTAAAATAGGATATAATAATAATAGAAAATAATTATTAAATCATTAGGCTAGAAACCAGGAGTGAGTTCTAGTCCCGCCTTAGGCATGAAAGCCGGCTGGGTGACCTTGGGCCAGTCCCCCTCTCTCAGCCCAAGAGCCAATCAGGTGTAGTAGGAGAGTTCTAGTCCCACCTCAGGCATGAAAGCCGGCTGGGTGACCTTGGGCCAGTCCCTCTCTCTCAGCCCAAGAGCCAATCAGGCGTAGTAGGAGAGTTCTAGTCCCGCCTCAGGCATGAAAGCTGGCTGGGTGACCTTGAGCCAGTCCCTGTCTCTCAGCCCACAACATCAGGCTCGGGCAACAAGCCAGTCAGTCAATTCCTGTTGCAACCAACATTCAGTGTATCTGAAAAAAGCAGACTCTGCACCTGCAGGAAGATGCTAGGAAGAAAAAAAATAATGTTATTCCTAACATTAAATAAGATAATAATAATAATAATAATAATAATAATAATAATAATAATAATAATAGAAAATAATTATTAAATCATTACCTTTGATACCTCAATACATTTTTATATTAATCTTTATTAAATAATAAGTGATAGCATCAGCCCAGTTTAGCAATTCTTAGAGTCAAAGGCAGATTTAAAATGATATACTTGCACACACAGCCCTTGTGTAAGCATGTATCATATTAAATAACATTATGACCATGTGATCAGGAGCATCTGCAGGAAGGGGTAAAACAAGTCAAGATGGCGGTTTCATGCCCCACTTTTTTATTACATGCAATGCAGCTTCCATCTTGCCCTTTTTGATCTCTCCCGTGAATACCCCTCCATATGATTTAGTCTTGCACAACCTGGCATGATCCAGATGTGCACAACCAACTGCACAAGCAAAGCAGTCTTAGCTAGAATGTCCCAAATGCATCAGATTATGCAAGGCTAGTCCACCGAGATCATGCTCTTGAGAGCAGGCCTTCAGTATCCTATAATATATCCTTCAAGTTGAGTTTCATCTAAATTGTAGATGATAAAGCAGCCCTCCTTTTTAAGACAATAACTAGTTAACCCTTGATCCTTTATTTCCTGTTACACCTGTAGATATAGTTTTCTATCCAACAGCAGAAAAATACTCTAAATCATTCACACGCACACGGACAATTTACTTCCTTTTCGATATCATTCTGCCATTATTGGTTTCCCAGGCTGAAATGTAATCAGCCTTGTTCAAGCTTACTGTTTTCACCTTCTATTTCAAATAACCTTCTGACATCAGTGCTACCTAGGCAAGATTAATATGACTTTCCTACTTAATATAAATCAGTATGGAGTGCTCTGCAGAAATGCTTCTAACTGCGAGGGACAATGCAGTTTATCATTTTGTTCTGGAAGCAAGTCATCCAGATCTAGCTATTTATGCTTCTTTGAATTCTGAAACTATGAAATATAAAAATGTTCCCATCAAGAAAAAGAATGAATTAAATTTATAATCTTTGCATTATACCTGAAATATCTTTCAGGGGTTGCTTGTTTATTTATTTGTATGTTGCTAGTTGTTTTTTTCCTTTAAAAAAAGAGTAGAAACAAAATCCAGGAAGCTTTTAAGCAAAATACATACACTAGGTTAAATTAAAATGTATTTACTTGTTTGTTTTTATTTTAAAAATGTATCTGCCACTCACTCATAATGTAAAGGCCTTGGTAAATATAAATATCTTAATCACTTCTTAAACTATAATAAGGGAAGAGCCTATCCAAGCTCCTGTTCCAAGTTGTTGCAAGATCTAGGTCCTACCATGGAAAAGGCAGAATTAGGTGTTACTGTTGAATGTATCCATGATGGCACATATAAAAGATACCCAACTGAAGGTGGATTGTACAAATTCAGGGGTCCTGCACATAACCTCAGTCTAAGTTATGTGAACCCTAATGTTCCATAGAAAGCACCTTGAACTTGAACCTAGAAAGCAGAGAAACCTGTACAGCTGTTTTAAACAGGAGGATCAATGTGGCACCTTCTAGAAACCCCATTCACTACCTGTGTTGGTGGTGAGGATCTTCAAAAACTATCCTATGGAGAATGCATTGAAGTAGTCCAACCTTCAGGTTCCCAGTATATATGTCACCAGCATGAGATCTCCAGGAATTGGTGTAGCTGAGCCAAAGCTGATGACTTGCCACCAATATAATATGACTAAACAGCATTAAGAGAGCCTATCTGGTATAGTGGTTAAGGAATCAGGCTAGAAACTGGGAGACCATGAGTTCTAGTCCCACATTAAGCACAAAGCCAGCTGGGTGACCTTTGGCCAGACACTTTCTCTCAGCTCTAGGAAGAAGGCAATGGCAAACCACTTCTGAAAAACCTCACCAAGAACACTGCAGGGACTTGTCCAGGCAGTCTCTGAGAATCGGATACGATTGAACAGATTAAAAAAAAAAAATCCAGCATTAGGGCCAGATCCAGGAAGACTCTCAAGTTGCAAAGCTGTTCCTTAAGGTGAAGTGCATCTCCATCCAGATTAGGCATATCTCCCAAATCCTGAAGTCCAGTCCCTGGAATCACCAACGATTCCACCATATCCAGTTTCAGTTTCAGTTCATTCTTCCACCTCCCATAGCCTGGAGAAACACAAATGGCCTTCAGACATCTAACCTGAGCTCATGAGAAACCAATGCAGAATTAACAGGTCTCCCTTTAGTCTTCCTTTCTCCAGACTGAACATCCCTTCATCCTACCCACATAGGATATGATGTAAAGTTAGTAAGTCTCTGAAGCCTATGAAATGTTCGAACACAAAAGAGTCAGTACAAAAACCCAAGAACACTTGAAAACTGTACAAAGGTAGCATTATTAAACCTGTCTTTGTGGATGTTTTCAATGGTTAGACACCCACAGCATAATTTTTGTTGGAAAGGCAGAATGTATGTTTTAAAAATAAAGACCTGCATAAGAACAATAGTAATCCACTCATATCACAGCCTCTGATCCAGCAATATAGTCCTCTTTGTGCAATGGATGGTGACTTCATGGCCTTTCATCTGCCATAATCTGTAATGGTTGCTTGCAAGCCATTGGATGCAATAAAGAGGAAATTAACTTAACAAAGTCCTCTTGAAATTAAAGAGATTTTAGCAGAAACTGACTGGTTACAGTTTCATACTTGAGTCCGACGCAGGTGAGTGAGGTAAGATATAGCTTGTGCATAAGATATATTTGCACCACCATTGCTCTTTTACCCTTTAAAGAGCTTATTTGGAGGGGGAAAAAATCCAAACTCAGTTCAATGGTCCCGTAAAGGCCTGATTTCTGGATGGTTGAGATGTGAACTTAATAGTTCTTCAAAGTCTGCTCAGTTTATTTGAGCAACAGGGCAAAAGTATTTGCATCAAGCATTACAGCTGTGTCATTCTGAGAATCAGAAGAAGAAGAAGAAGAAGAAGGGGGAGGGGGAGGGGGAGGGGGAGGAAGGCAGCCCACATGCACCAGCCAAGTTCACCTTAGAAAATGTTGGGCTATTTCGTGACTTTGTTTTCGTTTTGTTCCTGACTGTTTACAGCAGGAGCTAGTGAATCCCAAGATCGCCTGCAGCAAATTGAAGGAGCCGTTTTCTCTCCTCACTCCGTCTATTTTATCTCTTTCTTCTCGCCATTTCATCCTGACGCTTCTGCCAAGAGGGCCAGCCGTGGAACTAATGTCTTGCCAAAATGGTGAGCAGAGTTTTTTGAAAAACAGGGAGCGCTGTTAAATTATGCAGGAGTATCTCCTCACCCTCGAGATTTGACAGAAATCTTCTTGCCTGGTGAGCCTGAAAGTAGAGCCTGGGCAAGGAAATGGGAAAGGAAGAAACACTGAACAGAAAACCAACTGTGCAAATTTACAGAACTGCAGGAGGCAGGGGCTGAAATTCTTCCAATTGTTTGCAGGGTGGGCCCCCCTGTCTTTGTTGCGTGGAAGGCTTTAAAAGGCTACAGCGATGACAAAAGCACAGCATACTATCCTTGGAAGCAATGATATATGGGATCAACTCACTGGCTTTATATTATTATTATTATTATTATTATTATTATTATTATTATTATTATTATTATTTATAAGGCAGAGATGGGACAGCTATATCCTTTCTGATCTGCTGAAATACACTTCACAAAAGCCCTCGAACGTATGGCCAATGATGAGGGCTTATATGAATTCAGCAACATCGAGAAAGGTACGTGTTCCCCACCCCGATTATAAAGCATGGAATGGGGAAACAGACAGAGACAGAGACAGAGAGATTTGCCTCTCAAAACCACAGCATCCTGAAGCATAACAACAGAAGGAAGTTGGATCCAGGCCAGGTTGGCAGAAGATAAGCCTTAAGGGAAAGAAGTATCACCCATTCACCCAATGTAGAGGAACTGGCTTTGAGTAGGATGAAATGAGGATGTGAGGCAGAGCCTTCCTTGCAAATACTGGCCCATTTTCAAGTTTGTCCTTCACCTCAAGGCTTCACAACAGGGTTGGACAATCATCAGGGGTGGGGTGGGGGCTCTTTCAGGTCCATGAGCCAGAAGGACTGAGCTGGCCACTCAGAAATGTCCCATCTCTGCGATACAAAATTAGTAAGTTCTAGTGAACTTTGAAACTGGACTGTAACTTCTGTTGTGCCAGAATCATGCCCTAGGCATGAAAGTTGGTAGGTTAGATGGCCCCTGAGATGTTATTGTTACTGTTGAGGCCTATTGGGTTTGTTCTCAATGATGGTTAGAGGTTATTATGCTTTTGCTGTGATTGTTTTTCTCATTTTGCTTTCAACGTGTTGTTAGCTGCCCAGAGTCAGATTGATTTTGAAACATAAATAAATAATTAATATTTATTTGTTAATGTTTAATAAAACAAAGTTTACATTTTTTCTTCCAAGAAAAAGGCTATTATTATTATTGTTATTATTATTATGCTTGAGAATTTCTTTCAAATTTCTCTTGTCCCTTTTAAAGTAATTGCTGGATATGGTGAAATGTATTAGTACTGATGTTTTTATTTTCTATTATGTGTTTCTCTATCCCTCTGAAGCCTCTTTGGCTGCCCATGTTTCTCTACCTGAAAAAGCCCCATGAGAGGCATTCTCATGGGACTGCGATTTATGCAAGCATGGAAAGCCAGAGATGCTGCAGACTGCTCAAGAAATGATTGCACAATGAAAGTCGGGAAGTTTGTACCACCTGGTAACAAATTTACTAGAAAAAGTCTCATTTTTACCAATATTGTCTTCTAGAAAGAAATCTTGAAAGTGCCTTCTCCTTCATCAGATTGAAAGAGAATAGGTACAAAAAAACTGAAGAAGGATTTATCTGCCTTGCACAGAAGCCTACTTTCTCCAAATACCAGTTTCTGGATAACCAGATCTGGGGAGAGCAGCCAATCTTCATATCCAGCTCATGGACACTCCTTGGATATCTGACTGTCCAGTGTGGGAAGTAAAACCTTTGGCCTGATCCATCAATATTCTTCCTGTAAACTTTCTTGATTCTCATGAAAAGCACATGTTCTGTCTCAGGGGGCTAGTTCCTCTCCAGAAAGTGTTATTGTGGATAGTGGATAGCAGTTTTGCTGTAACTTCCACAGAAAGTGGTGCTGCTAAATGTGGATGAGCTAATTTGAACACTAATCCAATGTGACTTAACCAAAGCTTTCTCTTTGCAGATCATCCTGGACATGCTATTAAAGCTTTTGTTGAGCTTTCTTTTGCTGCAAGTGAAAGCATTTCACATTATTTTAGAAAAATGCTTTGGGGAACAAAAGTCATGGTTCACCAACCAGGTAACATATTTTAGAATGTTCTCCTTGGGCTGAGATGCCATAATGATGCGGATTATACTTCAATTCTCTGTATCATGTAGTCCTCAACTTACGACCACAACTGGGGCCAGAACTTCCATTGCTAAGCAAGGCAGTTGTTAAGTGAGTCATGCACGATTTTACAACCTTTTTGCTGCAGTTGTTAAGTGAATCACATGGTTATTAAACAAATCCAGCTTCCCCCATTGACTTTGCTTGTCAGAAGCTGGCTGGGAAGGTCACAAGTGGTGATTATGTGCCCGGGACACTGCAGCCATTGTATATACATGCTGGTTGCCAAGTGCCTGAATTTTGATCACATGACCGCAGGGATGCTGCAATGGTAAGTGCAAGGACTGGTCGTAAAGACTGGGCACAAATTCAAACGGTCGCTAAATGGATGGTTGTATGTCAAGGACTACCTGTAAGTTGTTGGGGTTATGGCTTGCATAAAAGGTTGTCACCCTGATTCAGGATAGAGAATTTGCACCTTTCTAAACTGCCTCTAAAAGATGCACAATCTTTTAGCACAGAGGTTTTCTTCAAACACTGGTGCTGCTGTTTGGTGTCCAATTGCTAAGATTATCTAGTACCTCTTTGACTATTTTTTTTTTCACACTTCAAAAGGCATAAGGGAACAAAAAAAAAAAAGGCAGTCCAAATGGTGATGTTTGCAAGGGCGGGTCAATATCAACAGGATGATGGATTGAACATTGTGGCCCAACCGTCATGCATTGGTGCCGCATGCAGATTCCAAAGGGGTGTGGCCTGAATCACAATGCTCCATTTGCCATCTTGCCAAGCTTGACCTACGCACTCTCCCACGGACACCGCTGTGCTTGAAATAAACCAGTCAAAATTTCTACTGCATACTGAGGAGAGCAGCGCACATCATATTATTTACAAAATCTCAAACTTCTATTGATTACTAAATGCAGGGCAGAAAAAGAAAATGATTGGAAGAAATAATGCTGCTTAACTGAAATGTATCCTAGTTTGTAAACAGAGAACTGCACTAATCTATTTTTCTTGCAGCTATGTCCTCTGGATATATTACACTACAGTTTTCATCAGCCCCAGCCCCTTGGCAAAATCTTACTGAGAATTCTGGGGTTTACTGTCAACCAGAGGGTGCCCTTAGAGAGGGGTGAAAAATGTCAAGATGGTGACCATGACTGTGTGATCAAAGTGATGAATGTTAAAAAGGGGCAAGATTTTGATTGTATGGGAAGGGCTAAACTCTTGATCTTTTTTACTCTCCCCCCACCCCACAGGGCACCTCTGCTGTTCTACCTGGAGGAGAGAGTCTGCCATTAGTGACACATGTACTAGTAAATCCAGGGTTGGATTACTACATTGTGATGACTGTGGAATGGCTTATAAGATGGTATTGAAATTGTAGTTGACCCACTCTTGTGGAGGGTGAGGACTGGGGAGAATCAGATTCAAATCCACCCTTAGCCATGAAAGGTCTTTAATAGATCTTTCTGCTAGTCCCTCACTCCCAGCCCAACCTCCCTCACATAGAGAAAGAAAGTGGAAGAAAGAATACTATCTAGATGGCCTTTAGTTCCTGGAGGAAAAGTGACATATCAATTTTAAGACTCAATAAATTCCCATATTACTGCTCTGATGTTGCTCTCCAGCAGAGTAACAGGCTACGACTGGGAAGGTGGGGAGATGTGATTCAAGGAGATCCTCCCAGCAGGTACGTTGATAGGACCCTCCTCAAATCAGAACCATTCTGCAAGAGTTCAACCAGTGAGGTATGGTCCATCTCCTAAAAACAGTAACATCTCCTCCAAGTCATGCTTTGCTCCTGGTAATCTCATCAACTTTTCCACGGAGTTTTTTTGACAACAGTAAGTAGCGTAGAACAGGGTTCCTCAACCTTGGCAACTCTAAGCTGTGTGGACTTTAATTCCCAGCTTTGCTGGCTGGGGAATTCTGGGAGTTGAAGTCTGCACAGCTTAGAGTTGCCAAGGTTGAGGAACCCTGGTGTAGAAGTAATCTCTCTCCCTCTCCCTCTCCCTCTCCCTCTCCCTCTCCCTCTCCCTCTCCCTCTCCCTCTCCCTCTCCCTCTCCCTCTCTCTCTCAAGTTGGGTTTGGTTCACTTCCAAGCCTAGCAATAACTTTGGCATTCTCTGATAGTCTCCCATCCAAGTATTAAGCAGGCTTAGCTTTTCAAGATCAACCAGGATCCAGTTTAGTAGCAGTGCAGCCATTCTTACTATTAAATAAGCATGCCTGATGCCCACATAAAATGACCAGATGCAGAAGAGGAACAGCACCTGAGTCTTTAACATTTGACACACTGGAACGAGGCATTCCAACAGGAGTAGCTTAGTGACAACTCTCTCTTCAGGAGCACTTGCAGTTCTGGCCTCTTTTACATGTGATCACTCATATCTGCAGTTTTAGAATATAAAGCAACCTGATGCATATTTGCTTTGAGAACAGTTGCACAGAACATGGTGAGAACTGCTTTAGACCAAGATGGGCAACCTGGAGATTGCATGCATGATGGAGCCAGTATTTTCATCCTAGTTTTGAAGGTTATTGAATCCTAGAGTCATAGAATCATAAAACTGAAGAGTTGGAATGGACCACAAGGATCATTTGGGGGCAGGAAAACCAAGAGGTGGCTCTCCAGCCTCTTCTTAGAGACCTCCACCAATGATGAGCCCATAGTCTCTGTACATATACTGTTCCACTGTTGTACAGATCTTACCATCTTATACTGATGGGTTTTAAGAGATGAAAATGGTGCCTCAAGCTACAACCCCTTGTACATAAAGTAAACCTGTCTTGTTTAGGAGACATTAAAGGTGCCTTCAGCCTCTGCATTGCTTCAAACAGATGCTTTGCTTTTAAAACCCTTTAACCTCATAATCCCAATAAAATAAGGGCAGAAAAGTTTGGCAATGCCATCTGGAGACATTATGAAGTTCAGGATTTTATTAGGGGTATGGTGAACAATGTCTCCTGGAGGAAAATTGTAATCATTTCATTGTAGTTCCTAGCAACTGTTTTTTTATGGATAAGATTTCAGTTATGAAATACCGGAGGAGCTCAGATGTATCAATATGTATCTAAGGCATTTTTACAGTTTCCAAATTCCTTGCCATCTGATTAATGTTAGGTTTTAGAGCAGGAGTCTTCAACAGATAAGCCAGAAATTGAATGTTTTGAACATTTATCATGAAACTGTCCATTTGCCATTCATTTGCTCTTCTCCTTGCCCCAGCCCTATCTGTAAAGCTTTTTTGTAGATGGTCACTAATGGTCTCCCCAACCCCAACCCCAACTGCCACTAGAGCCATCTTCTGCAGTAAAGCCGATGCAATTTCCAATTTACATATTTTATCATACTGATTACAGTCTTATTGAGGAAGAGGGAATGGGGAGAAAGCTTATGACAAACTTTCTGACTTCTAGTATTTCCTAGATGACAAAGCTCATCAAAGTCACCTAATTTTGTCAGCACTGATGGCAACAGGGATGGGACATTTTACTTAGTAAGAAGAGCAGCAATGAAAAGGTGAGGAAACTGAATGAGGTGAGTTTTTTTCTCTCTCTCTTGCTTTCCTCAAATATAGGGCTCAAATGCCACCTACTGGGAAATCAGAGGGCTGTTCCTAACACTATAAATCCTGACTTTATCAAGAATATAAAAAGAGGGTCACTGAATCAAGCACAGAGTTCCACGTTTGCTTCCCACCATGGCCATCAAAATGCCATCTGGGTGTCCCTCCTTCCACCAGGCCTCCAAGATTAGAAACAATATATAGAAATAACAACTAGCAGCCCTGGATTATTTCTAGGCAATCTTCTTTTCATGCTGGCCATAACTAACAGCCTTTCCCCACTTGTACTTAAGCACAGTATAAACATGCCCCAGGAACTTATTTTTTATGCCATGGCCTCATTTGATCCCCAGTCCATACCTGAGACAGCTTACAGTCATCCTTAGCAGTTCCAGTGTTACTCCCTCTTGGATAGACAAGGGGAGGGGAGGGGATTTTGCTAATGGATGCAATCTGACATGTATTAGTGACCACTTGGTTGGTGTCACAGCCAGGTGACTCCTTGGGCGTTGGATCAGCCTGGCATCTATGAACTGCTTTAAGCTGGTATAGGCATGCCCTTCTCTCCAGTGCCTGGGAACTGTCCTCCAAGTCCATTCTCCTCCAGCAGGAGAAGCAAGGAGAAATACAAGTGCTTTACTCACTAGATCACTGGTTCCCAACCAGATCCATGGGACTGGAAATCAAGGTAAAAAGTGTTCTTGCCCTGCTTCTCCTGTCACCTGTTCCAGGTTCAGGTTGGTACCCAGTTTTGACAAAAGGTCAATACATGAGTCAAGCCACTGATCAAAACCACGTGCCATCTTTCTTGCAGTTGGCAGATGATGTCACACCCATTGGTGACCTTGAGAAGAAGGAAGGACAGCAAAGTCAGAGGATTTAATGAAAGGCTTTACTTAACATGTCCTGCACACTGTAAAGCAGGGCCACACCATTCCATACAGAAGCTTTAGAACAGGGTTTCTTAACCTTTTTGTGCCACAGAACTCTTTGAGATCCCTTGTTAGAGAAATGTATTTAAATGCATAAAACAGATTGATACAGATTGGGTTGCAAAGCAAAGCTATTATCTCAAATAGAGTTATCAAAATACACAAAAATTACAAATACATAATATAGTAATGAATGAGTTTCTTTGTTGATCCATCACATCAATAACAAGACAAGTTAAATTTCAGAAGTTAGTGAAAATGAAGTTGTGATTTCCCCCCCCCCCATCCCAAGTTCACAAGCAAGGTGGATGAACTCAGTTACAATGCCAATGAGCACACCGTTGGAACACCTGAAAGATCAAGTTAGGGACAGATTGTCATGGAGAAAATCTATCTATGTAGTTGCTATGAGTTGACACGGACTAGATGGCACATAATCAATCAATCAAGGTCACAACCCCCCTGAAATCCCCTACAGGCCCCAAATTAAGAACCCCAAGGGGAAGGGGGTCCGAATGACACAAGCAGTACTGCAGTGTCACAAGCAACACCCCTTTTTGATCTGCATTGCATGCACACCCCAAAGGGGCAGAGCTTTCACTACAACATCGCGAAGCTGTTTTTGTCATTCTGCCAAAAGCAGAGAACGCCTGTGGGTACCGCGTGGTGTCCTATCCCTGTTTTTTGTTGAGATTAAAAACTGAATAATATTATAGACTTTCCTCACATGAAAACTGCTTTGGATATTTGATGCTATGCCATTTCCAATCTGACCAATTCCTTTGCTGGGATGAGATGCCATATATTCCAGATGTGGTTTTCACCTCGGATATTTCTATGGGTAGTGTTAAAGTGTTGATGGCTTTTTTTGCCGATTCCATCTTTAAAAGCCTGAAGCCCAGAAGAGCTTTCAGAGAGGGCTTTGCACAAGCTTCTTAAGCTATTTATAAGCTGAATTCACAAGTTTCCAGTTCAGAACATCAGCCTACAAGAGCAATAAAGAATTTAAAAAAGAAGTCAGTTGTTGAGATGGACCCATTTTGGCATTTTCCTATCCTCCCCTGCTCCCCCTCCCTGCATTTAGAGCAGTGTTTCTCAACCTCAGTGACTTTAAGACCTGTGGACTTCAACTCCCAGCATGCTGGCTAGGGAATTCTGGGAGTTGAAGTCCACAGGTCTTAAAGTCACTGAGGTTGAGAAACACTGATTTAGAGCTATCCTAATAAGATTCAGTTTGCTTTAGTTTCTGTGTTTTAACACTGTTGCCCCACCATCAGCCTTGGCCATCTCCTTTCTCCTGTTTATTCCAGTCTGCAATGGAAGCTTGGGGAACTCAGCAGCAGGAGCTTGCTATTTCAGATCCATCCCCACCCCCTTAACAAAAGATCATCCCCATACCAATAATCAAAGTATAAAGTCTCTTTTTTCCCAAGCATTGAAAATTGTTTCCAAAACAGTAGGTGGGCCATTACTTATGAAACAATATTTTTATGAAGGCAGCAATTTGGGCGGGAAACAGCTGGACAACAGCGCCATCGTGTGGGAGAAAAATGCAAGAAAATACGAACACAAAATTTGCGTTCTTTTGCAGGGCAATAAGGAGGCTCCCTTGGAGCAGAAGAGCCATAGAGATAGGCACATTGTAGAGGAACACGTCAATTGTAGGCATATATTTTCCTGTGTGTCCAGATAGCAAAAAAAGGACAAAATCATAATCTGTCTAAATAGGGGGTGAACAGTTTGATTTTCATATCAAAAATAATTAAAACTGGGCACAGTTGGCAACAGCTTTCCATTGCAGACCACTGCAGTTAACAGGTTGGTTAAAGATTGAACTGAGACTTGCTTTGATTTCCCAGTTAATAATGAACCTCCAATAATGAAATAAAAGGTGTGACAATTCCCAGCACAGCCCAATCAATTTTGCTAATTTCTTCTCTGTAGTGCATCCCCAGGACTGTAGTCATTTTCATGGCACTGCACTTTACCTAAGCAATGGATCACGGCAACCTATCGCTCCACTGAATCTCCTGTAGATTTCCAAAACCCAAACCGGCTCCATCTACCTTCCCCAGCCTCATTCTGTCCAGATGTCTTGGAATACAATCCCATCATCTCCAGATAGAGAGCCCATTTGTCAGGGAGATGAATTAATACACCATACAGGACACTTTGTTACTTACGCAACTGGTAGCAGTCCATGGCAATCAGTTGGACGTATTTCTGAATAGATGTGCACGAGAAATGTTTAAACAAAGTAACTACCACCCTAGCTTTCATTTTTATTACTCTGTTTATTTTTTGATGCTAGGTTTGGGGTTTTGCAGGACTGGATAGGCAGGCAGAGAGAAACCCTCATATTACTCTTCCCCGCTGTGGTTTAAGGACTGCTGTGCTGTCAATTCCGAACAGCGTTTCTCACCCTTGGCAACTTTAAGACATCTAGACTTCAGCTCCCAGAATTCCCTAGCCAGCATATAGGATCCTTGATAGATTCTATTGGCCAGGCTTAGCCAGAGGTAGCAATTATCTAAATCATAATCTGTCTAAATAGGGGGTGAACAGTTTGTAAATCATGTCCAGAGTGCCAACTATTTGGGCAAAAAGGGCCACAGGATCAAGCACTGTTAGTGGGAGTTCCTGTAGCCCTGGGTTCACTCTCCAGCACAGAGCTGGAAAACAAAACATCCTTGCAGATTTTCTATCCCATCGGGGTGATGGCAAGCTGCTGGAAAGATAAGCAGAGAGAATGGAGAAACACAGGAATCTGACTCAGGATGCCTTTGTTTACAGTGCACGTTCCAAGAAGATAGGGAAAGCCAGGGGAATGAGTTATGGGTTGCTAAACGAGACCCTAACTATCCGTGCTGTCAACATGAGTGATGAGAATAGAGTGTGTATGGGACAGACCCTTCAGCAAAGGATCGTTACCTTGTCGTGGTGCTGGAGCTTGAGCACCTCAATGATGCCATGAGCTAAACCGTGAAGGGCCACCCAAGATGGGAAGGTCATGACAGAGAGGTCAGACTAAATGCGATCCCTGGGGAAGGTAATGGCAACCCACCTCAGTATTCTTGCCGTGAAAACTAAATGGATCAGTACAACCAGAGATATGTCGGTATACCATCGGAAGATGAGACCCCCAGGTCGGAAGATGGTCAAAATGCTACTGGGGAGGAACAGAGGATGAGTTCAACTAGCCCCAGATGTGATGACACAACTAGCTCAAAGCCGAAAGGACGGCTAGCGGCCGACGGTGCTGGTGGTGAACGGCGAATCCGATGTTCTAAGGATCAACACATCATTGGAACCTGGAATGTAAGATCTATGAGCCAGGGCAAATTGGATGTGGTTACTGGTGAGATGTCAAGATTAAAGATAGACATTTTCGGCGTCAGTGAACTGAAATGGACTGGAACGGGCCACTTCACATCAAATGACCACCAGATCTACTACTGTGGACAAGATTTATATCCCCATACCAAAAAAGGGAAACACTAAAGAATGTTCAAACTATCGAACAGTGGCACTCATTGCACATGCCAGTAAGGTAATGCTCAAGATCCTGCAAGGTAGACTTCAGCAATGCATGGAGCGAGAATTGCCAGATGTACAAGCTGGGTTTAGAAAAGGCAGAGGAACTACGGACCAAATTGCCAATATCCGCTGGATAATGGAAAAAGCCAGGGAGTTTCAGAAAAACATCTATTTCTGTTTTATTGACTATTCTAAAGCCTTTGACTGTGTGGACCATAACAAATTGTGGCAAGTTCTTAGTGGTATGGGGATACCAAGTCATCTTGTCTGCCTCCTGAAGAATCTGTATAACGACCAAGTAGCAACAGTAAGAACAGACCACAGAACAACAGACTGGTTTAAGATTGGGAAAGTCGTACAGCAGGGCCGTATACTCTCACCCTGCCTATTCAACTTGTATGTAGAACACATCATGCGACATGCTGGGCTTGAGGAATCCAAGGCTGGAGTTAAAATTGCTGGAAGAAACATTAACGATCTCAGATATGCAGATGATACCACTTTGATGGCTGAAAGCGAAGAGGAACTGAGGAGCCTTATGATGAAGGTGAAAGAAGAAAGTGCAAAAGCTGGCTTGCAGCTAAACCTAAAAAAAAACAAGATTATGGCAACCAGCTTGATCGATAACTGGCAAATAGAGGGAGAAAATGTAGAAGCAGTGAAAGACTTTGTATTTCTAGGTGCGAAGATTACTGCAGATGCTGACTGCAGTCAGGAAATCAGAAGATGCTTAATCCTTGGGAGAAGAGCAATGACAAATCTCGATAAAATAGTTAAGAGCAGAGACATCACACTGACAACAAAGGTCCGCATAGTTAAAGCAATGGTGTTCCCCGTAGTAACATGTGGCTGCGAGAGCTGGACCATAAGGAAGGCTGAGAGAAGGAAGATCAATGCTTTTGAACTGTGGTGTTGGAGGAAAATTCTGAGAGTGCCTTGGACTGCAAGAAGATCAAACCAGTCCATCCTCCAGGAAATAAAGCCAGACTGCTCACTTGAGGGAATATTAAAGGCAAAACTGAAATACTTTGGCCACATAATGAGAAGACAGGACACCCTGGAGAAGATGCTGATGCTAGGGAGAGTGGAGGGCAAAAGGAAGAGGGGCCGACCAAGGGCAAGGTGGATAGATGATATTCTAGAGGTGACGGACTTGTCCCTGGGGGAGCTGGGGGTGTTGACGACCGACAGGAAGCTCTGGCCTGGGCTGGTCCATGAAGTCACAAAGAGTCGGAAGCGACTGAATGAATAAACAACATGGGACAGACCAAGCAGCCCTAACTAAAAGACTGTGACCGTACCTAATTAGCATCTTAAATATGACACTCCCAAGACAAAGGTTATGGGAAACACAGAACATGCTAAAGGATATTATGGGATAGTGTGTTGTATGTTAAGGAACTGCGCAGGAGTCAAAACAATTAGCCAATGAGGAATTTTGTTTATTGATAACCATTGTGATGATCTCTGTAAACTGTATAAAGACGTTGGACGCTGCTGGTTTCAGTACTTCTTCTCCTTTTGAGGAAGGAGTCCTTTTTCTTCTAGACCTCTGGAATAAAAAGAGAAATTTGATTCTCCTGCCTCGTGTGAAATTATTGGGCTAATTGCACTGGGCAAAATGAAGAAGGGACAGGCACAGAAACAAATAAAGAAATGGCTAGTGAAGATGGTGTGACAAGTGCCAAGAAAAGCTCTTGTCACTTAAAAGAAGGGAGGTATGTGGAAGAGTGAACTCACCACCGGGAGCGAGCAGGCATTTTTTTCTTCCTGGGATCCAGAGTTTTGGTGCTATCTGGGAAGGAGGGTTAGGTCAGCCTCACCCTCTCCTCAATTGGAGAGTTTCTTTTATAAAAAGGAACTGAAAGCAAGAACGTGCAGGGGTTTGTCAGGAAAATAGCAGGAAGTGAGCAGAGACTCAGAAATAGAAACTTACAGCCCGAAGGCAGGCGGTCCTCTTCAGACAGCAAGAGAAAATTCAATTCTTGGAGCTGCAAGAGCGCTGAGAGGCAGAGCTGAGGGACGGGGAGAAAAAGAGTCCGAACAGAGTTCGCAAACTCAAACAAGCGGGCTGCGCGCGGCAGTCCAAGGACAGATCCACAAACCAGCTCTAGAAACAGGGCTGTGAGTGCGGGGGCAGGGGAGAGGGAGAAGCCTATTCGCAAATCTATAAAGGAGGGGAAAGGGTCTTCACATGTAAACGGGTTGTGATTGGCTACAAGAGCCGAAGACCTGGGAGAAAAGGAAAGATTTAAATACTTCAGAAAACATAGCGCTACACACACAGGGATAGGAACAGAGGAATAAAACATAGAGATAGCAATGTATAGCTTAAAT
This sequence comes from Candoia aspera, assembly GCF_035149785.1. NCBI lineage: Eukaryota > Metazoa > Chordata > Lepidosauria > Squamata > Candoiidae > Candoia > Candoia aspera. The sequence continues at coordinate 103,579,219 of NC_086157.1, forward strand.
AAGAATAGAAATAGTAGAATAAGATAGGTTGTTTGTACGCTAGAAAGGTTTTGTGTGGGAAAAATAAACACTGTGTCTGTATTCTGTACCAGATTAAGAAAAACTCCGAACAGACGCTATGTTATGTATTGGACTGGCAGCAGTCCTTGGCAATCAGTTGGACGTATTTCTAAGTAGACATGCGCAAGAAATGTTTAAACAAAGTAGCGTCCTAGCTTGCTGGCTGGGGAATTCTGGGAGTTGAAGTCCAGACGTCTTAATGTTGCCAAGGTTGAGAAACACAGATTCAGAAGGCTCCATCCACTCACAAACTTTAAAAAAAATGAACCCTGAATCTGGATCACCATAGACAAGTAGACAGTTATGAGTCCTTCGGAAGACCGTACCCAGGGTGAGAATGCGGAAGTCACGCGCCTCCCGCCTCTCGCTCAGCTGGAGCGGCAGCCTGAGAACGCAGGCGGGGCGGAGGTGAGTGGCGGCCAGGCTCAACCAATTACAGGTTGGAGGAGGAGAGGCGGGCCCGAGGAACAAAATTCCGTGCAGTTTGGTTGGCGGGAGTGCGTTTGGAGACGTAGGTGAGCGCCTGAGCGGCTTAGTCTCGCATTTCGAGGGAGGGTTGCATGGACCCAGAAGGGGCGCCGATGAATCCCATCATGCCTAGCCCGGGGCTGGCTGGGGATGATGGGTTTTGTAGCACAGCGCCCCTGCCAGCTTCCCAAGCCAACTGTCCCTAACCCATTTGTTCCTCTTCCTAACTCTCCCCATAAGGGGTCATGATTTTCTTTTAAGCTGCCTTGGCAGTCTGGAGGGGCAGAAAGGTGGGCTATGTTTATGCTTTGCATGCAGCCTTCCCCCAGCTTGTCCTTCCAGATGGCTAGGACTTCAGGGTCCACAATCCCCAGCTATCACCCTCTGCTTCATAGTGGAATCCCATCACTCATTGCAGCAGAGAAGTGCAGTTCAAGGGGGCCTTAGCCCAGATATGGTCAGGCGAAGAGTGATGGTTTCCCTACTGTTTTTACTCGATACATGTAATGCTCTTTAGAAAATAATATTAATAATAAAAAAATATTTTTTTCAATTTGAAAAAGGTATTTTTTAATCAGTATCGGTTTCCGAAAAGTCCCAGTTCTCTGATGTTGAACTTCTTAACATTTACAGACTTCAAAAAGACTTTGAAGTTTGGCATAAACGGAAGTGATCTTCTTTCATGTGGTCACGTTTAGCATCCTTAGCTGGCTATGTGTTTGCCTGTTTCCAAACTCGTATCAGTTTATTTTCGCTTGATGCCAAAGTCTGAGGAATCCAGTGCTATTAAGAAGCAATTCATCTTGGAGCTGCATGAAGGGCCAGTTATGTTGCAGGCCTTGAATCAATATTTGGGCAAATCCTCTGAAAATTTTGTAGTTCTCTAAAACGTGCAGAATTTATTTCCAAAGGTGAGATTTGTTTCTGGCCAGTCACGCAGTCAAATGTCTCTAAAACTGCAACTCAGCTGAGCCGTCACCTGAATGCAAAACTTTGGATTGTCTGCCACAGGTACCCTTCATTGTAATTTATTATTTATTTATTTTTCAAATTTTGCCACCGCCCATCTCCCCCCAAAAGAAGGACTCTGGGTGGTTTACAATGAAGTTAAGTTAAAAACAATAACTATAAATAACTATAAATAGTATGTGAAATTTAAATATAAATACAAATACAGGATATACATATAGAAAATAAGAAAAATAAAAAAATAAAATCCAGATGGCAGTAAAAGATCTAATTCAGTTTATATGTATGTGAGGAGCACTCTAAGCCATCCCCAAGCATGACTACTCCCTGCCCCAAGCTAGGTGGCACAGCCAAGTCTTCAGGTTCTTCCGGAAGGCCAGGAGTGATGAGGCTAGCCTCACCTCCAGGGGAAGAATGTTCCAGAGGGCGGGTGCCACTGCAGAGAAGGCCTAATTCTACAACATTAAAACGTTCCATGAGATTTCCCCCCCCCCCCCCCAATGCTTGAGAGATTTACTGGACTTGTTTGGCAGATTTTGGATCCAAAGGACAAAATCCATTCACCAAATTACGCTTGTATAAAATTTCATTTGCCATAATGGACAATCAGGTCTAAAGGACACCCACTATTAATCCATTAAATCAAGGGTTTACTGTACGTCCACTTCTTTTAAGTCTGGAACTAGGGGTGTGAGCAGAAAAAGAAAACCTTTTTTGACTGGGCTCCCCATCACTATTTGGGGAGCTATGAAAGCAAAAAGTACTGAATTTCGAATTCAGTATTTGGCTTTTTTTTCTTTTCTATTTTTTTTAGTAAATCCTTATGGAAACTAATTCTGCAAGTAGAAGATACAAAACCAGGAGAAGCACAAGAGCAGAAGAACCGGTAGCCAAATCTCAAGTTGACTGGAGGCGGACTAAAAGAAATCAACTGCCTGAAAGTGAGGATGAGGATGATGAAATTGTATCATCATCAGAAAAAGAACTCGAGTCCAGTTCAGAAGAAGAAGTCGGTGGAAAAGAAGCAGCATCCATACTTAGGAAGAGTAATGGTGAAGCTGTGAGTGATGCAGATTTTCAGACATGTTGTAGTGGTGTAGCATCAGAGGATCTGGAAGAAGCGGACATCTCCTTCAGGAAGCGGAAGAGACCTCGGCCAGCTGTGATGTATGACAGTGATGAGAGCAGTGACAGCAGTATTGTTAGGAAAGTGTTTGCTAAACGCAGTTGCAAAATTGATGAAGACAATTTATCTGTTGATGGAAACACATCCCCAGCAGAGGAAAAAGCAAATGCAAAGCTAGGAAGACAAATAAAACTGCAAGAACTGTCTCACCGGCAATCAGGACGATCTGGCAGAGTCAGTCAATGTGATGAGGTACATTTTCAAGTCATTTGCAGAACATATTTTGACACTTGCTTTTTCACACTTGTCACTAGCCCACAGATGGATTTCACCTACTTCCCAGTTTAAGGGACATGAATTTTAGAAGCATATTTTTACATTTACCTTGTGATCACAACAATATGAAAGTAGCCATAAATGATTAGCTTGTGGGGTGGCTGCATTTGAGTATGTGCCATCAAGTTGTTATCATCTGTTAGTGATCACACAGATTTTCTCCAAGAGAGTATGTCCATAATCTGGTCTTTCAGCTCTTCCAATGGTGCACTTATGGCTATTGTAACTGAGTCCCTCCACCTTGCTGCTGGTCAGCCTCTCCTCTCCTCTTTCCTTCCACCTTTCTCAGCATTAGAGCCTTCTCCAGAGATCTGGGTCTTTGCGTAATGTGTCTGAAGTTGGATAATTTGAGCCTGGTCATTTGTGCCTCCAGTGAGAACTCTCTTGATCTGTTCAAGGAACATTTGTTTTCTTGGCTGTCCACGGTATTCTCAGGAGTTTTCTCCAACCCCAAAATTGAAAGGCATCAATGCTCTTCCCATCCTGCTTCTTTAAAGTCTAACTTTCACTTCCATGGTGTATCACAGGGGAAACCGTTGTTTGCACAATTCTGATCTTTATAGATACCCTACTTATTTATTTATATGGCCGCCCAACTCAAAACTTTGCAACTCTGGGTGGCCTACAATAAATCATATTGGTACTGTGTTTTCCATGTAATTATTTTAATACACACAGTAACATTACTCTAGCACTAATTAGATTAATAGTTTTAAAAATATATATATATATGCAGACTAGGCTTTGGTAAACAATGAATTCAACTAAAATATTCTAATAATACCGTATTTTTTTTAAATATCTCTAGGATGGTGCAGATGATGTCTCGAAACAACTTGGTTGTCACTCATCCCTCACACAAGATGAAATTAGTGCTATGTCTTCAAGTGACAGCATGAAAGATTTCATAGATGATGATGACGATGACGATGATGAAGAAGAAGAAGAAGAAGAAGAAGAGGAGAAGGAGGAGGAGGAATTGGAACAGGAGAACCACCAGCCCCAAGACAGAAAATATCCTGTATCCAGTAGCTTATTGGAGAAACACGTTCCAGGCTGTAAGGTCACAATAACCAAGAAAGTAGCTATAAATACTCTACTTATAGCATTTATTAGCACCTAGCCTTCTATTCATACGGTCTGTACTGACACATATTTGTGTTGATGGTTTTTTAACAGTGTTTCATGTTGATCGTTACGAACACCTTCGAAGAGTTGTAAAAGCCTTTCTCATCAATGCAACTGATGGTAACTTTCTGAGCTCTTTATATGGTAAGCAAAGACCCCTCCTGAAGAGGCTACTACTATTTGCTACCTCCTTTCAAGTTTTTCTCAGGGCAGTAAATAAATGCATTACTCTTTTTAAATTGTTATGTAAGAATAACAAAGCCTATAACGGTGATTTGTGTTCTCTCCAAAGCGGGGAGAAGACAACAGAGAGATGCGCAGAATATGCTGGATTCCCTCTATTATTTGGATGACCGCTTTATTCAACCTCGCCTTAATAATTTACTTTCAAGTTGTCGCTGGCAAAAACGATATAAGGTATTGAATTTTCTTCTTAATCTTTTTATTTAATTGCTTAGTTGAATTGGCTCTGGCATTCGTATCTGTGTGGTGTGCTATTTTTCTTAGTACAATATACAACAATAAAAGAGGGTAAAATATAATGATATAAACAAAGACAAATCATACTATAATGTCTAGCAATAACATAATATGAATGTATACTTGTCCTTTCATATATTGAAATGTTTTGAGCATTCACTGAAAGCTGGGCGTTGATTGAGCCACATTCAAAGCATTGAGAAGGGCACCTATGTAAAGGGCATTTGTTAAGTTTCCTGGAAGGCTTGTGAAACGCCTCCAAAGGCTGTTCCCAAGATTGGCAGCAAAGAAGATTGGCTGTGCATGCACATTCATGTGCAGCCCCTGGGGACAGCCTTTTAAGCCACTACACATTGCTTGCAAAGGATGCAGCTGCTTTAAAGCTAAGAGGGGCTTCGTAGGGATGTGCAAAGCTCACCATTCCAAGGACAGAGTGTTCCATGGTTTCCTGGAATGATCTGTTGTTGCTGTTTTCCTAAGCACACCAATCCAGCCATACAGGGAGAAGCTTGGTAGTTTTCTAGAAGCAAATCTTTCTGGAATGGCCCAGACCACTCCCTGGAACATTGTGAATCAATTCCTCTTTCTGGAAGATTTACTTCCAGGGAATTACTGAAACATCCCTTGAATGGCCAGACAGGTGCACTTTGTAACTAAAAATGGAACAGTGAGTTTTGCATGCCGCTGGTGCTTAGCAATGAAATGCACTGAGAATCGCTTTTTTGGAATGTCCTAGTTATGATCCTTAAAGCCCTGCATAGCTTGGGACCAAATTTTCTGCAGTAATGGTTTCCTTTAGATGATTTCATTTGGTGAGGTTCTCATATCAATGCCATGGGCTTGGTGGTTCTCCTGCATAACCCCATTCTCTGAATTTAGAACAAAGACTGATTAACACTGACTTCCTTTTCACCTTTCTGTGTGCATATAAAGTGTGTATTTGGGAAGGCAGGGGTGAGGGAACGCAGGGGTGAATGAAATGGCATTAGCTTCACTCTGATAGATCCCACTGTTTGTTCTGTGCATGTGGATCCTGTTTTTTAGACCTTCAGTGCACACATGCATACACACAAACTATTCTGAAAAGAGAGTTCCTAACTGTTGGGTACCTGATATGCACCTGATATGTAATAATACTTTGAAAAATTCCCTCACTGCCTATATTGATCTGGGTCTGCTTACTTACTTACCCAGACCTCAGGCTGCTTTCTTCTACTGGAGAATGACAGTTGAATCATATTTCCTAGATTAAGTGCACTATATCCATCAATCAATGAACCACTGTAGTTGAGAATCCATGGATTACCCAATTAAATACATATTTGAAAGTAAAAAGTGTGTGAGCGTAAAAGAAATGTAATTATAAATAATCACATGTAGTTGAATCAGCAATGTGTTACAAGAAATCAGAGGTGCCTACAGTACAATTTTGTTTCTATATGAATGCATAGTATCTCCAAGACGTGGCAACTAAGTCACTGAAACAGCTATCAACAGAATTCTGATCAAATGTATTTTTCTAGGACCGAGTGAACAGCTATCCTGATGTCCGCATAGTTCCAAGAACTGCAGAGACACGTTCTTGTGAAGCCTGTGAGCTACAGCGGACCTGTAAGTTTACCGTGGTTTTCTCTGGAACACTGTACAATAGTAAAACACTGCAAGTGGACTCCTTCATGCCCCATGATAGACAGGTGTGTTTTGCCCAATACTAAAAAGCGAATGTGTTTGCATGTTTCCATTTTTAAAGTCTTGCACTTTTTATGGCTATTCAGTTCACAGGTTTCAAACATTTAGCAATAATGTATGCTAGAGGTGTGGAGTGCTCAAAACCAAAATGGGAAAGGTGTTTTGCATCTACTGTAACCTGATTGCTCACTGTATCCTTCAGCACCTGCTTAAAACAACCTTCAAGATCCACCTTTCCAAAATCTTCAGGGATGCCTCTGAATCTTAAGTAATTGTCTTTGCTGGAGTTCTAATGTATCTATTGTTCTTTCCATTTCCTAACTTTTCAAATCTTGAGCCTTCCGATCCTTGTTTCAAGCTTTCTTGTCTTTCTTTTAACTCTGATTATTAGCTATGAGCACTTCCTTAACTCCTCTTTCACTGAAATATGTATTTTTCCCATTGGATTCCAAAGCACCTTTTCCACTTCAGGCCCAAGTACCAGGCACCTCTAATGTATCACCAGTATTTATTTATATAATTCATTATATCCCAGTTCATGTTATTTATTGTTCACTTTTATTAGCAACCAAGTAACCAGAATCACTTCCTTGAAACAACTGCTCATAAACTTGTGTGCAAGAATTGTCTTATTCTATAATATTTATGCATCTTAAACTTGTAAAAAAATTTTTAAAGAAGCTTTATTGTAACCTTCAGAGTTACAATAAAAAAAATTTTAAAAATTAAAAAAAAAAGTTCAGAGTTGGCCATTGATTTATGGTTTAGCAATTTAATATTATACTATACTATATTATTTACCTGCCTCACTTCTAAAGAAGTCTTATATAAAACTTACATAAACTTATTTAGAAAGTCTCAAGTTGAAATCACGCTCCAGTCTGAAATATTCTTCCACTGACATTTTGGTGTTCTGGATGCAAAATCCAAAGACTGCCTAAAATGAAAATGAAAATGCTAGAGACTGACTTGATTCAGAATAGCAGCAGATATCTAAAAGTAATCTATCATTTCTCTGATTTTATATATAAACAAACTAAGTAACCTTAGATAGTTGGGCAATTAAGTAAACAGGAGAACTGAATTGGCCCCTTTAGGAGCTGTGATGATTTAATGATGTGAGAATGATGTATCTTGAAGCATCATTGTGACCAATTCCTTTTGTGTGCTAACAGCATCTGCTATGCATATGTACAGCTTTAAGTTACCTGAGTATTTCCTGGGCTCCTAATTCTCCATTCCCAAACTTTCTAATATGAAGTGACTGCTTACATTTATGCTAGGGAGACTGTTCTACTATGTAAACGGCGGGTTTTCTGTGTTTATATTCAGTAACTTGTTAAAAAAATTCCTTTGCAATTCATGTGGTGTTGAACAAGATATTCTTTGTGACTTAGTGGTAATAAATGTATGCAACAAAGAAGTAATCCTTTTTATGTATTGTTTCAAATGTCAGCCTGCTCCATCAGTGCCAATATTTTAACTAATTAAAAGAAGTAATCCCTTGGTAGCTTCCTGAGCAAAAAAATTAAAAGTCGGACTCAGTAGACATCACTATTGCCTTTATCAAGGTGGGCGCAGGAGTTGCTTTCAAACTAGGATTTAATTATTGGATAGTAATAAAGGTCCTGTCTGTGTTAAATCCTCTTATGTTATAGGACATCCATTCTTGCTTAACTAATGTCTATCTTTGCTACTGTTGTTCAGGACATGCCCAGTAAATGAACTTATGTTTGATGCAGGTGTTGAAGATTGGTTGTATATGTAAAGACCGTACTGAGGTTTATCACAAACTGAAGCACTATAAATATAAATTGTATCAGAGCTGCTGTTTAGCTATAGAAAACAAAGGTCTTCAGGATGAGCCAGTCGGAGATTTAGTGGACCGAGTTTTCAGCCAGCTGGATAAAGAAGGCTGGATGAATCAGGTATGTGAGTTTGTTGATGGTTTGGAAATGCATTGCTTATGGATTAAGTGAGGGGCTGAAGGGGTTGTATAATATCTAAGAGGGAGGAGGGATTATAAGATTGTAATTATCTGTTGAAGAGAAGGTCAGACGTCATTGTATTTCATAACTTTGGTTTCTTTTTTTTCTTTCCTTACACTTTTTTCCTTCCTTTCTTCCTTTCTTTCCTCCTGTCTTTTTCTTTGGATTTGTCTTTTATGTCATGTAAAATTCTTAATAAATTAAAAAAAAGAAATTTAAAAAGAAATGCATTGCTTGGAGGCAGGTAAAATTATGGTGGAATGAGAGTAAATTATTGCAGAGGGAGTAAATCTAATCCCTCCTGAAGTATAGTCCTATGGAGACTGAACCAAAAGTTTCTTCTGTTTAGAATTGGGTTCCAGCTCAGATATTTAATTATTGATCCCCCATCTTCTGAGAGCTGAAGTCCACCCTTGATCTACTGTAGGTCCTTTCACCATTTCAGCTAATTAAAGGCCAGAGGGGGACAACTTTCTGGGCAAAGTTTTGAACCAGGTTTTAATTCATTGCTATTTCCACAGCAAGTTGATTTGATGTTGTTGTTCTATTTTTTAAAAAAGAAGCAGACAAATCTCTGGGTCACAATTCCATCACCGCACATTAAATCAAAGTTACTAAAGAAAACACATTAACGTCTGCACAATTGTCGATTTTTTTTCATCTTTTAAAAAATATCAGATTTATATCCCACTTGTATTTTGTACAACTCAAGGCAGTATACATAATGTTCCTGCCTCCTATTTTCCCCACAACAACCACCTTGTTAGGTGGGCTGGGCTGAGAGAGAGGGACTGACCCAAAGTCACCCGGTGTTCTTAGATGCCCAGGGGAGGACTAGAACTCTCGGTCTCCTGGTTTCTAATCCAACACTTCCACCACTACATCAAACTGGCTCTCTGTATATGAACTTGATCGCTAAAGATGGCTTTCTGAGAAGGCCCAAGGGAATTTTGACAAAGGCAGTCCCCATTGGTATAGTAGGGAGAGAAGTACTACTGAACAATTGTAATTTCCATGTTGCTATTAACAGTGCAAAGAGTTTACTAATAATCTGGAGCTAATACTTACTAATGCTGACTCCTTTCTATCTTTCATTGGTTATTCCATTGACTATAATTAATCTGTGTTTAATTTATTTATTTTGTAATCCATTCAGTCCTGTCTGATTCTCAGAGACTGCCTGGACAAGTCCCTGCAGTTTTCTTGGCAAGGTTTTTCAGAAGTGGTTTGCCATTGCCTCCTTCCTAGGGCTGAGAGAGAGTGACTGGCCCAAGGCCACCCAGCTGGCTTTGTGCCTCAGGCAGGACTAGAACTCACCATCTCCTGGTTTCTAGCCCAGTGCCTTCACTGCTACACCAGACTGGCTCTCAGGATTTAAATATACTCTTTTGTAATTTCACACTATTCCCTGTGCTATTATTCCAAGTCTTCCCAAAACTGTAGCTGGGGGTCTTGATTATGACATGCATCAGAAAGTGACTTTATACTCGAAATTTAGGATTTTAGATGCCTTACAGTATTTTTCTTCTTTCTTTGAAGCAATATTCTGTCCTTAAAGACTCTCTGGACAGCGCAGATTTCTTCCAAGTCGAAAAAATGGACAATGAATAAATCTCTTGAAGGATTTTAAAAATGCATCCTATGTGCTTCAGCCAGACTGCTGATGGGTTTTGACTGCCATACCGCATTCCTGCTATTATTTCTTTGTTACTTATGGTCCACAATAGTATACAAATATATGCATTAAATTCCTTTTTTGTATTTCATTTTTAATTATCAGAATAATCCTCCAGATAAGTGGGAGGATTATTCTGATAATTACAGTGGGAGTCCTCTCTTCCATGCCGTTGAGGGCCGGAGAGCTCACTGAACCATCTTGAAATCAAACTGGATATTCATTCAGCAAATGAACTTTTCTGTACACAAGCACTTTCTTCAAAGAGAAACATTTTTGTGTTGCTTTTTTATGCCTTCTGTCTTTGTTTCTCAGTACCATTTTTTCTGTACATACTTAGTTTTTTCAGGGCTGTATCAAACAATCTTCCTAAAACCTGCAGTTTATCCTTCTTGCAGGCCCAGAATTCCAGGACTTTATTACCGGCATCCACCGAAGGAAGCAGAAATATCAGGGTCTGTTCAGATTAGGTCAACCAATTCCACTAAAACAACTCTTATATCGTTGTTGTTGTTCCTTCCCCCCCACCCCTAACGCGAGGGAAGGAGCTGTAGAATTCTTTTTCTAATTTGTGCATCACCTGCTATTCTGTGTGTGATAGTCATCCAGCCCGCTTTCATTCTGAACTGTGACTGGGAGTTTGGTGGAATTTAGCATCCTGAAATGGAGGCTTCAGTAATGAATTTAATCATGAACTACTGACCAGGCAGAGCCGTATAAACTTCAGAATTCCGTGAAACGTTTTTCAGGCTGTTCAGTTCTGAGCTGTTTCCTCCCATCCTTGAGTCAAGAGGAAGTACCTTGACATCAATAGCATTGCCCGCACAGCCCAACTTTTAACACACCTCAGCAATCAGGCCAAACAGCGTTGCTGCTCACACACAGTTTAATGCTGGGTACTTTCAGAACAGCATTTGAGAGATCCCCTGCTGTTCCATTCCAGTTGACCCTAGCGGGGTAAGATCAACCACCAATAGAGGCAGGACTGGACTGGGAATGCAAGTTTCTATTTGCATTATTTATTTATTTGAACGTGCCCCCTTGGTAAGTAATTGCTTATTTTTGCACTTCCGATGAGAGGCCTGTTGTTCTCCCAGGAGACCCTTAATCCTGTGAAACAATTTAATAGATGCTGCCATTTAGAGGTGCCCTGGATTATTGTATGGGTCATTTGGTTTGGGGGTAAGGAGTTGTCTAATCCAGGAGTGGTGGGTTATTCCATAAGCCATGGTAAGATAAGATAGCATGGTACAGACCCATGTAACGATTGCCTTACTCAAATAAAATGCTCAGACTTCAAATCTAAGTTTAAGGTCTGGTTTTATTTAGAATAGTGTGCAAACAGAGAGAAAGCTGAGAATGAGAAAAGCGTGCCTAAACTCAAACTAAATAGCTCCGTTTCCAACAACGACCCACCCACCCCCTTGCATACAGAACAATCCCACATTCCCAGGTGCTCCTAACGAGCTATGCTGATCGACGGGCAAAAAGACCTTGACATTTAAGAGATAACCCAAACACATTCCTTCCTGGCACAGCCCCACACATCTCCCCATACAAGGTTTATCAGCAGCACCCTCCCAGCCAGGAACACGCATCAACACTCTGGCATGTGAACCGTTACGATGGAGCGAACATCACAACGGTGACCATGACATACCGCCCCCCCCGACAAAAATTATGCAGAAGGCTTAGAAGGATAGGCAACATGAAAATCGCAAACCAAATTAGGTGCCAGGACATCGCGCGCAGCGACCCATTCAGGATGGGGAAAATGCTTCCAGCAAACTAAATATTGAAGAGACCCCCGAAGCCTGCGAGAGTCGAGAATCTCCTTGACCTCGAAGTGCTGCTGGCCATCAATCATGACAGGCGGAGGGGGAGGAGGCCATGGATGCCAACGAGAGGTGTCCTGGGCAGGCTTCAGCAAGCTGCAGTGAAAAACAGGGTGAAAACGCTTCAAATTATGAGGCAGATCCAAACGGACAGTGACAGGATTCACAACAACAGTAACAGGAAAGGGGCCGATAAACTTAGGGGCCAGCTTCTTGGAAGGCTGAGGAGACTTGATAAATCTGGTAGAGAGATAGACTAAGTCCCCAATGCGAAAAGATGGCTGTTGGCGCCGATGCCTGTCAGTGTGGAGCTTATAGGAAGCCTGAGCTTCCTGGAGAGCGGTCTTAATGACGGGCCAGGAATCAGCAAGCTTAGAACCCCAATCACAGGCCGCCACAGCCGGGGCAGGAGGTTGGGGAAACTCAGGGATGGGAACAAAATCCTGACCCGAAACAACCCAAAAGGGGGTTTGACCAGTGCTTTGGTGCATCGCATTATTGTAAGCGACCTCAGCAAAAGGGAGCAAATCAACCCAGTCATCCTGGTGATAATTGATGTAAGATCTAAGAAATTGCTCCAGGGTGGCATTAAGGACCTCAGTAGATCCGTCAGTCTGGGGATGCCAAGAGGTTGACAATGCCTGTTCGGTGCCAATGAGCTTCAAAAAAGCCCACCAAAATCGTGAGGTAAATTGTGTGCCCCTATCGGTCACCAAACGAGAGGGGCAGCCATGGGGGTAGTACACGTGCACCAAAAAGAGTTTTGCCAACTGCTGCGCCGATGGAATGGACGCATAGGCTCCGTGTCCTGTGGCAATCAGGAAGTGCATCAGCCAAAAAATTCTTTTTCCCCGGGATAAACTTAAGTTGGAAATTAAAACAGCTAAAAAACTGAGCCCAGCGTATCTGCTTTGGGCTGAGACGCCTGGGCGTGCGGAGCGCCTCTAGGTTGTGGTGATCCATCCAAACCTCAAAAGGGCAAGTAGCCCCCTCCAAAAGGTGACGCCAAGCCTCCAACGCAGCCTTAACCACAAAAGCCTCCTTTTCCCAAACATGCTAGCGCCTCTCAATTTCAGAAAACTTACGGGAGAGATACGCACAAGGCTTTAAGAGCCCAGCAGAATCTTTTTGCAACAAAATAGCTCCAATAGAAAAATCAGAGGCATCAACCTGAACAACAAAAGGCCGTTCAGGGTCAGGGTGGGATAAAATGGGCTCCACTGTAAAAAGGGTTTTCAATTGATCAAAGGCAGCCTGACAGGCAGGAGTCCAATTGAGCACGGCCCCTGGGTTTTTTACTTTGCGTGTCTCCCCAACCCCCTTGGTGCGCAACAAATCAGTCAGGGGCAGAGCAATCTCCGCGAACCCCTGGACAAAGGACCTGTAAAAGTTAGCGAACCCCAAAAAACTTTGAAGTTGGCGACGGGTGCGCGGGCGCTCCCAGTTGAGAACCGCCTGAATCTTCACAGGATCCATTTCAATGCCTTTGTCAGAAACCCTGTAGCCCAAGTAATCTAAGCGAGACTTATGGAATTCACACTTAGAAAGTTTAGCGTAAAGCTTAGCTTTCCTGAGCTTGGTGAGAACCTGTGTAACGAGCCTTTCGTGCTCCTTCTCAGTTTTGGTATAGATGAGAACATCATCCAAATAAACCAAAACCCCCTTAAACAAATGTTCGTGTAACACCTCATGGATCAGCTGCATGAAAACCCCTGGGGCTCCTGCTAGGCCAAAAGGAAGAACCTTATATTGAAACGAACCCAAGGGGCAATTAAAAGCCGTTTTCCATTCATCCCCCTCCCGAATGCGAACGCGATAGTATGCTTCGCGAAGGTCAAGCTTGGAAAAAATCCTACCAGTGGACAAATGAGCTAACATGTATTTTACGAGAGGCAGAGGGTATTTGTTCGAAAGTGAGGTGGAATTTAACCCACGATAGTCCGTGCACAGTCTTAGGGTGCCATCCTTTTTCTCACGGAATAGAACGGGAGCCCCAACCGGGGAGTTTGCCGGTTCAATAAAACCCCTAGCAAGGTTTTTATCAATGAGCTCCCGCAACGCCTCTAGTTCCTTCTTGGTCATAGGATAAGACTTCAGCTTGGGCAAGGGAATGTCTGGAAGAAGCTCAATGGCACAGTCAGTCTTGCGATGGGGGGGGGGGTAATTGGTCAGCCTCCTCCTCCCCGAAGATGTCAGCAAAGTCAGAGTACCTTGCCGGCAGCCCCTCCATGGGGAGAGCGGGAGCTCGAGGGTCGACAATTTCAGCCCTCCCCGCAGCCAAAGTGAGGGATCTTCCCACAACGGGAGCCTGGTAGAACCCATCCTCAAACGTTAGAGTACGGGTTTTCCAACTGATGTATGGGTTGTGCCCGGTTAGCCAGGGAATCCCCAAAACCACCAAAGGATTGCCCACTGGGGTAACGATGAACTGGATCAGTTCGATGTGCATGCCCATTCGCAATGTAACCTCCCCAGTAAACTGGGTGGCCGGACCCCCTCCCGCTGTGGAACCATCGAGCTGCTGAAAAATCAGCGGTTTTGGGAGAGGGAAGCAGGGTAAGTCCAAAGCAGCGACCAGGTCTGGATGGATTAAACATCTGGAACACCCTGAATCGACCAAAGCCCAGACGTCAACGGTCTTGGATCGGCAGGCCAACTGGATCTTTACAGCTAGGATGGGGCAATCAGCACTCACCATGTTGGTATCGCGCCCATTCTCCACCGCCTGCCCAGCGGTGCTGTTTAAGGCAGGTGGAAGGCGTTTCCCGCCGGCTGCTCCAGAGCGTCCAAAGCGTCTCCTGTAAGGTATACATCATCCTCTTTGTCCGCAGTCGCCAGCGGCCCCGCCAGCCAGCGAGGAGGGTTAGGTGCCTTTTGTGGTATCTTTTGGGTTGGTTTAGAGGGGCGATCCGCCGTCTTAGCTCTTTGACATTCCGCTGCGCGGTGACCCGCTTTGCCACACTTGATGCACTGGCCCTGGGTGAAATGGCGTTGCCTTTCCTCAGACCAACTTGAGTCAGACTGCATCCTCGGCCCCTTCCCACTGGAGGGGGGCTTGTCTCCTTTCGTAGCTTGCATAAAGGTGCACTGGGCATGCTCAGCCTTCCCGGCCAGACAGATCCAATCATGCAGTGAGTCTGGATCGTTTCTGCACAGCGCCCACCACAACACCTCCCGATTGAGGCCATCCTTAAATCTATCGATCAAGGTAGCCTCCGACCATTCGGGAACTTTCCCTGCCAAAACTTTGAATTCTAGAGCATAATCAGCAACCAACTTTTGTCCCTGAACCAGTTCCTTCAGAGCATCTTTAGCCCTTTCCTTAGCAAGGGGATCCTCAAAATACCGTTTCAAAGCGGCTAGAAAGGTATCGAAGGCAGCCAGCACTGGGGCTCTTGATTCGGATAACTGTACATACCAGTCAGCAGCTCTGCCCTTCAGTTTTGTGGCAATAGCCGTGATTTTAGCCCCTTCCGAGGTAAAACACTGTCCATATTGTTGCATATAATTCGTCACATTGGTAAGGAAGAATGACAAGTTTGTGGGGTCTCCATCAAACTTCACTGAAAAGTCCTTAGCTACCCCGCCACTCGGAGGCGCCCCAACTGGTGGACGAGCCGGGGTAACTACCACCGGAGTGGAACCATGTGCCCTGCCCCTTCCCCTCGGAGCCGGCGATGGAGTAGGTGGGATGCTGGGACCCCCTGCTGCCCCCGGACCAGTAACAATCTTTACCAGGTCACTCACTGCGGTTGAAAGGGAGCGTAGCATGTACTCCATGGATTCAATTTTGGACTCAAGGACTCTGATCCTATCCAGCGTGGTGGAGTCCTCCAGCCCTGGCACTTCAGGTTGCTGACTCCCCGACACTTTTGTGGACTCTCTCTCGGGAGTCTGTGGGCATCGTAGTTTCCATGTGGTGTGAGATGCCCCCGGCTGGGGGTCTGCCATGGCATCCCACAGGAACTGTTGGTGCTCGGCGAGCCCATCATCCGTCTGGTCCCTCACCTCCGGGCTGGAGCTTGAATCTCTAGAATGGGGTGCGGGGTGGGTTGGGAGGGGGCTCGAGTCCCTGCTCGGGAACACTGTCTCCAAGAGTTGTCTGGTCGCCTCCCCAAACCCCGTTGACTCCTTCCCCAATTCTGCCATCGCTAACTTCTTCTCTCACAAGCAGATTTCTTGGTAGAGACTAGCGAGGTTTGTTCACGGAATGATTCTCAGCTTTATGTAACGATTGCCTTACTCAAATAAAATGCTCAGACTCCAAATCTAAGTTTAAGGTCTGGTTTTATTTAGAATAGTGTGCAAACAGAGAGAAAGCTGAGAATGAGAAAAGCGTGCCTAAACTCAAACTAAATAGCTCCGTTTCCAACAACGACCCACCCACCCCCTTGCATACAGAACAATCCCTCATTCCCAGGTGCTCCTAACGAGCTCTGCTGATCGACGGGCAAAAAGTCCTTGACATTTAAGAGATAACCCAAACACATTCCTTCCTGGCACAGCCCCACACATCTCCCCATACAAGGTTTATCAGCAGCACCCTCCCAGCCAGGAACACTCATCAACACTCTGGCATGTGAACCGTTACGATGGAGTGAACATCGCAACGGTGACCATGACACCCAGCTTGTACCTTTTTGAAGGATCATGCCATGGGGCTGGGCTATCTGAGGGACCGCCTCTCCCCGATTACATCAGCCTGTCCCATTAGATCTGGCAGGGAAGGCATGTTGTGGGTTCCACCCGCCAGGGACTTGCATTTGGTGGGTCCCAGGAGGCGGGCCTGCTCTGCGGTGGCTCCCTCCTTGCGGAACATTCTCCCCGCTGACGTTAGGCTCGCTCCTTCCCTGCTATCGTTTAGGACGTCCCACAAGACCTGGTTATGTCGTCAGGCCTGGGGTTCGTTGGGAACAGGAGACATTCTTAGATGGCCCCGCTGTGATTGATATTCTTGCTCTCTCGGGGGGGGTTGTGCATTCTAAAATTTTCTGCTACTATTTTTATTTTAATAAAGACTTTTTATCTTTTTATAATGATTGTTTTTACCTGTTTGCTATTTTATCTCGTCATTGTACGCTGCCTAGAGTCGCTTTATGTGAGATGGGCAGCCAAATAAATAAATAAGCACAGAGCTTATAGAGATGGATAAGATTTATTCGAACACCTAGAAAAGCTAACCAGGAAGGGATGGTGAGACATGTGCTCCACTCCCACCTCAGATCTGTGCCTGTGGGAAAGAGCCAAAGCCAGGCTATGTTCAGCAATCCACATTATTTAGGAGCTCTTCTACAGGTATGAAGAACTGTCCCCATGTACAGCCTAAAAGACAGATGTCCTGTTTCAGACCTTTCCCAGTAACACAAGTTAGGATGGAAGGCTGGGGTACATATTCCCTGTGTCCTTTCCACATTTAGGATTTTCCGGTCTCAAAAGGTAACCAGCATCTCCTATAAATTGTTGGTTAATCACATAATTAACTAGGGAAATGATCAATCAGGGCTGTTCCCCTCTCTTCATACTTCCATTGTGACCATGCAAAGAGCCATAGCTTGGTGGTAGAGCATCTATTCCTGGCACCTGGCTAGGGCAGGAAAAGACCCACTTGAAAGCTCACTTTGAACATGCACGTATTACATTGTCATCCCCAAAACTATCTCCATGCAAGAGAATGTTGGAAAGCTGGGTATCAGTTAACAGACAATACTGAACAATATGAATCAGGTGTAACTTACAAAAAGGAACCTTTATGCATTTATATTAATATTGGTAGTCCTCGACTTAAGACCACAATTGGGACCAGAACTCCCATTGCTTAGTGAGGTGGTTGTTAAGTGAGTCATGCCCAATTTTACAACTTTTTTTGCCATGGCTATTAAGTGAATCACATGGTTGTTAAGAGAATCCAGCTTTCCCCATTGACTTTGCTTGTTGGAAGCCAGCTGGGAAGGTTGCAAATGATGATCATGTGACCCCAGGACACTGCAACTGTCA
The DNA here is from genome assembly GCF_035149785.1 of Candoia aspera. Classification (NCBI taxonomy): domain Eukaryota; kingdom Metazoa; phylum Chordata; class Lepidosauria; order Squamata; family Candoiidae; genus Candoia; species Candoia aspera. The sequence continues at coordinate 103,596,967 of NC_086157.1, forward strand.
TAAATGCATTCAGATTGCCAAGCGCCCAAATTTTGATCATGTGACCATGGGGATGCTGTGACGGTCGTAAGGGCGAGGATTGGTCTAAGTCACTTTTTCAGCACTGTCGTAACTTCAAACAGTCGCTAAACGAATGGTCATAAGTTGGGGGCTACCTGTATGAATACATGTTATATTCTGGGGCTAATTTTCGGGGCGGGCTTGGGCGCGCTGGTCGGCGGTCGGTTGGCGAAGCAGTCCGCCGTCTTGTGCCCTAATTTGCCACACCTCCCGCAGGGCTCCCGGTTGAACTTCTTTTTAGGGTATATGGGGCCGGCCATCCCCCCGTGTGGTGCGGGTACCTTTTTCCCGACGTAGTTTGTGTCTTCCGTGGTTGTCATAAGGAAGGTGCGGTGCGCGTGTTCGGCTTTCCCCGCGAGGTGGATCCACCCGTGTAACGTTTCTGGGTCGTCGCGGTAGAGGGCCCATTGGAGAACGTCGCGGTTGAGCCCCTTTTTGAAGATTTCCAGCAGGGTGGTCTCAGACCAGTCGCAGACCTTTCCCGCGAGGGCTTTGAACTCCAGGGCGTAGTCAGGGACCGTGCGTGCGCCCTGTTTAAGTCTCTGGAGTGCGCTTTTCGCCCGTACTTTGGCTAGGGGGTCTTCGAAATAGTTTTTCATCTCGTTGATGAAAGCAGGGAAGGTGGCGAGGGCGGGGGAGCTGGACTCGTACAGTTGGACGTACCAGTCCGCCGCCCTGTCTTGGAGTTTGATTGCCACGGCGCCGATCTTGTCGGCCTCGGAGTCATAGGAGTGTCCGTGCCTCCCCATGAACTCCCTAGCGTTGGTGACGAAAAACGAGAGTTTTGAGGGGGTCCCATCGAAGAAGATGGGGAAGTCCTTTGGGGCCCGGGCGTTTTGCGCGGCCCCGCCTCTCGCTTCCCGGGATGTGGTGTCGGCCGCCTGTGCCGTCTGCTGGCTTTCCGCTGGCTCGTGTGGGTTCGGTGCTTCGCTCGGGGTGTGGGCTTGTGCGGGGACGTCATTGGGTGGCGCGGGGGGCATAAGCGCCTGGAGCATGGTCCGGAGTTCCGTCAGCTGAGCCCGCATGGCCGCGAGTTCAGCTCGTGCCTCCTCGTCCACAGCCCGCACCGCCGCTGGGGCCGGTTCCGTTGGCGCGTCCTCGGGGGGGGGGGGTTCATCGTCCCTCCGCCGCGGGTCCGCTTCCTCCTCCGTCTGATGGGTGTCTCCGTCGTCCTCCTCCGTGTCGAGCACCGTGGGGCTGTCGCTCCACGCCCGTTGCTGGGGTGCGATGTGGGGCGCGGGGTCCTCCGCTGGTTTCGGAAGTCGTGCTGCTCCCTCCCGCGGTCGGGTTGCCTCCGTCGCCATCTCCCCTTGGGGTTGGAGCTGAGGCTCGGGTCGGGTGGGGCGGGCGTCCATGGCTCCGGGAGTCCGCGGTGCCTCTGGCCTCGGTCGGTCCTCCTCTGTCTCTTGCCGCGCGGCTCGCCCTCCTTGCCCGCGCCGTTCCGGCCTCATCTTGCTGGTCTTCTCGCCGTCTACTCCTCCCGCGGCTCGTTGTCGTCCGGTGGGGCTCGGCGAGGCTGAGTTTATGACTCTCAGCTTTATGTCATGCGCTGCCTACCTCTGAATAACGTTCAGACACTGGGTTGCAAAGCAGGCTCTGGTTTATTTCAGGATAGGTACAACGTTGTTAGAAAAAGCTGAGAGTGACAGGAGCGCGCCGGTGCGGGGTTTAAATACCCCGCGCCGGTCAGCGCCCCCTCGCTCTCGGTCACGTCACCCCCCTTTGTCCCATGCGTTGCCCTGCCATTGGTTGAGGGTTTCTAGGATCGCCCATCCGCAGGTTTTCATTCTTCTGCTGATTGCTTTCAGCTGGGCGATCCCCGTGGTATTGCTGCTGATGGCTTGGGTGGCTCCGTGATCCGTTTATCTATTGTTTGTTAGCCGTTAGTCGTTGTGGGTTGATGGCTACTTAACTTGTACCCCTTCACCTATTTCCTTGTCATTGTCATGAGTGCCATTGCGCTGATTACTTTAGCTCAACGGCACTCATGACACATAGTTACAACAAATAGGGGGGTTTGATGGGAATGGAATCAATCCAATCAAACTCCAGAAGCAAAGATGGAAAGATGGGCATTACCTTCATATTTGGTTTGTGAGCTTACTGGAACCATCTGGTTGGAAGCAGATCCCTGACCTTGATACTGCTACAATCCAATCCAATAAAGCATTTGGTGTCTTATTTCAGAATGTACTCGGCAAGCAGGTTCAGACTCACTCCTTGCTACCTTATCTCTGATGATATAGGAGTGATAGCAAAGGATATGGAAGGCCAGACTAGGAGATAGTGGGATACAAACACACACATAAAGATATGACATGCATTACCTATTATGTTCAGATTTTATTGTGCTTTTAAAATAAAAGCCCTTTGAAATAATGTGTATACGACAACACTTTTAAGGCTGAATTTGCAAGATAGGGCCTTTCCTCCCTTGCATCAAACGATGTCACAAACAACCCTTGCCTACTTCTTTTTTCTGCTATGTTCTCATCATGTTACCCTCACTTTGATCTCAGCCTATGAGTGAGAGAGCCTTAAGTCATCCTTGCTATACTGATGTTCATGCAATGCTTTCCCCTTTCAACTGAGAACATGCAACAGCAGCCACAAAGTCTAAAACGTGATACATTTTGCCACTGATGGCAACTGAGGCAAAGTTAGGTGATCAGTAAGTAGAATTTGCACCTGGCTACTACCGACTAATGTGGGTGTGTGTCCTTCTTGTCTTGGGGTCAGCCTCATCTGCTGCCATCTGCTGTTGTCTCCATAAGGAGCTGGACACAGTGACATTGGTCTTTAAAGAAAACTTAATTGCCTGGGTTTGAAATGTCACAGTGAAATAACTATCTTCCCACCATCTCCTGAACAGACCATGGAGGAAGCTGAAAGTTGGTATCTGTTGCCTATATAAAGAAAGGAAGAGGAGAGAAAATTTCAATGAATGTCCTATTTGTGACATGTGACGTGTCTGTACTAAGAAAGATCAGAACTGGGCAGGCAATGGTTTTCCTTGTGACACTCTATGGAAGCAAAAGTTGGACTTTGAAGAAGCAGGATAGGAAGAGTATTGATGCTTTTGAACTTTAGTGTTGGAGAAGACTCCTGAGAATACCATGGACAGCCAAGAAAACAACAAGTGGATCTTCAAACAAATCAACGCAGAGTTCTCATTCAAGGCACAAAGGACCAGGCTGAAAATTATACTTTGGACACATTATGCAAAGACTCAGCTTCCTGGAGAAGTCCATAATACTGGGAAAGGTGGAAGGAAAGAGAAGAAGAGGATGACCAGCAACAAGGTGGATGGACTCCGTTAGAGTGGCGATGGGTGCAGTGTTGGGAGATCTGCGGGGCCAGGTCAGGGACAGATCATCCCGGAGGAAAGCTATCTAGGTGGTCGCTAACAGTCAATGCCAGTCTGATGACACATAATCAAAAACGTGTGACCTAACTCACTTCATGACTCCAAACTGTTGTTTCTAAACTTCATTCAACTCAAATGGTACGTAGGATGCTGGGCCCAGGAACGAGCCTAGAGATGACAGAGGCTGTCAGCCAGACCCATTGCATTTGTACTGCATCATCGTGGTTGGCCGATGTTTCTCCCACTGGCTGATGACCTGAAAAGGGAAGGGAGCAAAGCCAGAACAATCAACAAATGCTTTGCTCATCACGCACTGTGCATGCAAGATCAGGAGAGCTCCCCTCTGCAGTGAGTTGGATCACAGGCGATAGAGGCAGGACAGGGATTAGCTACAAGGACAGAACACTTTACTCTGACATAGTTCCCTGCTGATTCAAGGGCGGATGAAGACTTTCTGCTCAACTATTGTTATGTATGCGATATTTAAAGGTGGATTTTGGATGCACTGACAACCCTCATTTGTCTTATGTATTAAGAAATGGTAGACCGTTTGATTTGCACCATTTCCTTCCTAAAGAAACGGGATGCATCTGTGCCTGTTTCTGCCACCTTTGGGGACTTAGGCACTGCTTTAGAAAGCTGCAGGAACTGGGCATTGGGGGGCTCAAAGCAGGAAACGGGCATTTACCAATTTAGGGTTTTTATTTAGATTGCTCAATCTTTCCCCGTACTTCAAGCCCCGAGCTGTGTTGCCAGTTCATTCTGACACGGTGCTCCCTGACTTTTGGCAGGTCCACTGCCCCTCCAGATGTTGCTGTACTCCGAGCGTTGCTCACGCCGGACCCATCAGGAGCGGCCGTCGGAGGAAACGGAAAGTCCCTTGCAACGACGCTGCTCCGGCGCTAGGGGTCTCCCTTCCCCTAGTTTCCCTAACGGGGACTTTCTGGCGTAATGCTGCCAGCCTCCCACTAGGGCTCCCCCCTCCCTCCCCCCCCCCCCCGGTGAGTCTCACGTTTGCTGCTGCCGCCGCCGCCGCGCTTCGCTTCTACGTGAGCACAATGAAATCTTGTGCCGCTGCAAGCCCAGCGCCGCGCAGTACCCGCAGGCTGGCGGCTTAAGCCCGAGACGAGCGCAAAGGGAAAGCAGGACCCGCGGCGGGATCGCCGGGAGGAGGGGCGGAGTCGCGCCCACCGCCTGGGAAATAGTGCCAAAAAAAGAGGAAAAAAAATCCGGAAAGAAAAAGATCTCCCGGATCCCCGATCTGGGAGGGATGGAACCTCACTGGGTCGCTCCGCTCCGGAGGCAGAAAGCTGGCAGTTTGTAAGTTTCAGGAGCGGTTTGGAAATCGCTTCCCAGACGCGGAGGGATGTCTCTTTTCGCCCCCCAGCCTCGGGCGCTGGGGCCGCGGTAAGCTTCGGGCTGCAGAAGCCTGAAAGATTTTTTTTTTCTCTCTTTTTTTTTCTTCCTCCGAGAGCAAAGCTGCTTTTTTTCCTCTTTTTTTTTTTTTGCACGCCGCGAGAGAAGCTCCCGAAAACTCCGGATTTCTGTTCTTTGGGGGTTTTGTTGTTTATGGTGTCCCCCCCCCCCACCCCCGCGCTTTCCCTTCTGCCGGATCTGAACGAGGAGAAGAGCAGCCGCCGGATCTGGACGAGGATCGGAGGAGTTCGGGCAAGCAGCGGGTTGAGAAGCGATGGAGGGAGGGAGCGAAGTAGTTCAACTCTTGGTCAGTCTCGCCCCCCCTCCCGCCCCCTTCTGACTTACGGATTCCGCGAACAACTTTCTTCCACCTCGTGTCCTCCTCGCCTCACTTTTTCCGCATTTCGACGCGTCCCTTTCTTTGCGTCCGCGCCGCCACCTTTCAACCAGCCTTTGCGCCTGACGGAGATGAGGATCATCATTACTACCACGACTGCTATCCCCACTAACTTTCTCTCCCTTTTGGAAAGCATCCCTCAACTTTGTGGGATGATTTAAAAAAAAAGAAAGAAACACCACAAAAAACGCTTCTTGGAAAATATTGCTTCCAACACGTCCCGTATTCTTAATAATCGAAGGGAAAAGAATCTTTTTTAAAGCGATTCGAACAGCTCGGGGCGTATTAAAAGGAAAAAAAGAAACACCTCCCCGCCCCCTCATCAATTGCTCCACTGCGTTTTAAATGTCTGTGGCAGCTTTGCATCTGTGGAATGGATCCTGGTCAATTTCTTTCTTTCTTTCTTTCTTTTCCCCCCACCCCTGAGGTCATTTGCGCTCCTGGGCTAACAGATCTTCCGCAAAGGATGGGTTTTCTGTAGTCCCTCGCGCGAAATCTGTCAAGTTCTCTCCGGACTGTCAGGGAGGATCATAATTCATAAAGGGAGGGGGCTGACTTCGGGTTGCCCTACGGGGGGGAAAAAGGGGAAAGGGAAAAATCCGATCTGGATCTAGGCGAGCGACTCCTTCGGCCCGGCCATTCATGTGAGCGTGAGAACGCCGCGATCTCCGGTTGGTAAAGAGCGGCGAGCGCGAGGAGGCGTCGGGATGGGGGATACGGCGCCCCCTCAAGCCCTGGGTCTCCTCGGAGGCGGCGGCGGGGGAGGCTCGATGGCGGCGGCGGCGGCGGCGGCGGCGCCCCCGCGGGTGCACAGCGCGATCGTGGAGAGGCTCCGGGCGCGCATCGCCGTTTGTCGCCAGCACCACTTGAGCTGCGAAGGGCGCTACGAGCGGGGCAGGGCCGAGAGCTCGGATCGCGAGCGGGAGAACACCTTGCAGCTGCTGAGCCTTGTGCAGCACGGCCAGTCGGCCCGGAAGGGGAGCAAGCACAGCAAAGCGGCGGCGGCGGCAGGGGCGGCCGGCCACAGCGCCGCTGTGCCTTCTGCCAACGCCGCAGCGCCCCCTGCGACCGACTACTATCCCCAGCAGCTGATCAGCAACGGGACCGCTGGTGGCAGCAATGGGATCAACGGGGAACAACACAGCGCCGCCTCTGGGGGCGAGCCCAGGAATCCAGCCCTGATTGCGGTGAGTTGCGTGTCCTGGCTGTTTTTTCTGACTGTTTCTACTTCGTCTGTCCAGCCAAAGCAAAAGGTTGCTTTGGGTAGATCATTTGGTGGTGGTGGTTTTGCCAGTCCCGACTCTCACAGCCGAGGCTAAACTAACTCCGGACAGGGCAGGCTGAGCGGGTAATCAGCCAAGGGCTTCCCTATCAAGATCTGGGGAGCCTTCCGAACTCGTGGTGATCCTGGACGCTTGGGCAGCCTCAGCTGGCTTTGGGGCTTGAGTGCCCCCCCCCACCTCCACTGTGGTTTATGGGGATCTGGAGCAAAGTTGGGGCTTCTCTTGGCAGTGCCAGGGCTGACCTGCTTCCCCTTTCCAGGTCTCCAGAAAAACTCTCCCCTCCAAGCCTCTTCAGCTGAAGATCTCTTCCTCTCCACCGCCCCCCCCCCCAAAACAACATGGCCCTTGGATGCCTGGTCACCCTGACCTGCCCTGGAAGCTGGGTGGGGCTGGATGGGACAGAAGAGGCTTATATTAAATCCCAGCAAGATGGAATGACTGTTCATCCAGACATCGCCTGGAGCTGGGCTGATTCCAACTTTAGTACCAGATGGGCTTGCACACCCCCGGAAGGAAAACTCCTTCTGGGCAGGCTGCCTTGGCCGCGTGGCTCCTCTCCGAGCATCAGGTGGAGGACGGGGTCAGGAGAGCCTGTGCCCCCAGATTCCTGGAGTTTTTGCGAAACTACATTTCGTAAAAAAAATTAGCCGCCCAGTTTACAGTGTCTGTTGGTTAGTTTCATTAGATTTAGATGCCGCCTGACTCAGGTTGACACTGGGCTGCTCGCAACTCTAAACAACAATATTCAAAATATAATGTAGAATGGCCAGAACAAAACCAGCATCCATCTGGACAACATATTCTAAATCCCTCCCCCAAAAACCCAACACCCCCCCCCCAACATCTAACAAGAGGAGCACATCCACCCTACCCAGGGCCAGGTCTTCAAAGCCTTCTGGAACATCATCAGGGTAGGACCTCTGTTTGCCAAGGGACCCCGACCAGTTGTGCAGTATTATGCTGATATTTCAGGAACTGCAGTGGTTGTCATTAAGCTTCCAGGCACCCTTCAAAGTGCTTGGAGAAGGAAAAACTCCTCTCCCAACAGGGCTTTGGGCACCAAGCGGGCATTAAGATGCTTCTGGAGCCCATCTGGTGATTATGTGTTTTAGTTATGTTTTTATGTTGCCTTGGGGATCTGCTGCTTTTAGGTTGTGGATGACGAATTGTTGATTGGGGTGAATGATCAGGAGCATAAAATAAACCAGCAGCTTACAGGCCTAGAATTGCTAGTGGATACCACAGAAATTCAGCAGCAAAACGGCCACAGTTCTTCAAACAGCGCTCATTTCTGTCCTTCAGCCCACCAGAGCAGCTCCAGTGATCCAAAATTGCCATTTTAGGTCAATTTTGTCCCCTTTCAGAGGGTTTTTGAGAACTTTGATGGTAGAAGTGGGCACGGAGGTCTTTGGGTAGCAAACTGCTTCCGTCTCCATTCTAAAAATTCCCCTAGACCATCCCCCCTCAAATTTAAGCTGATGGGAGTTCTTTTAAGCCAGGGGTGTTGTGATAGGGCAAGGTCAAAAAAGTCAAGTTCGCCATGATAGTGCAGTTGAAATTCTGCCTGTTTTATAAGAGTGACACATTGCACAGAAAAACAAGGCAGAGCTTGAATCATGCCATTGTGGCTGCCATCTTGACTTTTTTGACCATACCTTGCAAACACCTCTGCTTTGAGTCGACACCTGTTGCCTAGTATGGGGTCAACAGACCTGTTCTTGGCACCCACCAAGGTCCCTGCCCCATATAATTTTATACTTTTCGATTCCTTTAACTTAAAGAGTGAGCAGAAAGCTCATACGCTACAAACCAAACCACCAGCCTCAAACATCTATATTGCCAAGAAACCATTGGCCCCATATAGCCTTCCAGAAGCCTTCGCATAAAATAAAGTGTTGGGTGGCTCCAACCAAGAGCTTGGTTTGACTTTTGGTGTACGCACATTTAGTGTTGACTGAGCCCTTCATAGCAACCATTTTGCAAGGGTGCCATAACCTGCTTTCATCCTTGGCTGCAATCAAAGAATAGATGAAAGGCTAGTTTAGACAATGACAAGGGTCTTTCTACCTGGATTCAGTCTATGTCAAAATAACTTTAAAACATTTGCATGGCTCCCCATCTTTTTTCTCTTGACTAACATACTTTACCTAACACATACAGAAAGAGGAAGAAGGAAGTCAGCAAGAGCCATGTATTAGGTTATTATGATAACACCCACCAACTTAGACAACTTTTAATACAGAAATATACGTGGTTGTGGAGAATAAGTCTATGCATGTGAAATTTCCATGCTCGGGAACAGTATACATTCAAATAACAGCTGTTTGGGACAGAACATAGAGGGAAGCTGTTGCATTTATATGTGTTTGTCATCTTCTCAGAAGCATTTAACTGGGTACAGCTGATGGACAACTTGGTCTGATTTAGCAAGAATTTGTTTCTGTTCTAACCTCCTTTCATTAAGAATAGAGGAGGGAAATGTGCTGAATTTCTTTCTGCCACACAATTACACAGAGCAGGAAGAAAAGTTCTGGAACCTTAAGAAAAAGAGTGAGAGTATAGCCCAGAGGAGGAGTATAGCCCTCCAGGTGATGTTAGACTCCAATTCCCATCAGCCTTTCCAACTGGGTTAATTGCCATGGGTGATGTGTGTTGGTTCCAATAACTGTGGAGGATGAAATTCCCATAAATAGCACTTGAAAGAAGCCATGATAGATGTGCTGCATGGATAATCTATAAACTAAAATGATGGTCTATGCACTACTGACCTTCAGGGATGATCACTGGCTTGAGTTAAATGTGCCAAAGAGTGTGAGTTGCTGCATGTGTAGGACTCCTCAAGGACTATTACCTGTTTTGATTTGTAATACAAGAGCCATTTCAACATACAAAAGCAGAAGATAAGGCTTTCCCAACCTGGTGACCTCCAGATACCTTGAATGTCAACTCCCAGAATCTTGTGTTAGTTGGGGATTCTGGATGTTGAAGGCCAACTCATCTGGAAGGTGCCAGGTTGGGAAAAATCGTTCCAGATATTACTTATCCACAGTCCTGTACTGGTAAAGCATCATTTCAGAACAGAGGTCCATTTCTAGGATCTTGGAGCTGCAGAGAAAAGGATATTTTCTGGGAAGAATGCATGAAATTTTCACAATTTAGGAGTTCCTTCACAAAACCTTCCCACTACTTCTAAAAAAAATGAATAAAAATCCTCTGGCATTTTTTTTCCTGATGAAGTTATTCTGCCTCACACATTATTTGTTTCTACTAGCCAAATCCTTGTCTTTGCTACTGCTACTCCATCACCCAGCATAATAAACTGCCCAGATTCCCTCTGGTGGGAGGAGATGGGTGGTGACAAACTTTAGATAGGTAGATAGGTAGATAGGTAGATAGATAGATAGAGATAGAGATATAGCTCAATGCAGATTCCAATGAACCCCAAAATTGCATCTTCTTACTTCGGTCATGTGGAGGCAATGTAGAGGATCAGCAATCTTCTACAAATACAGCTGTGGTATTTCAGGTGATCCTAAGTAGCAGCTCATACAGATGCAAAATGTTGCAGGGATTCTCTGCATCTGGTGACTTGGATCTTCTCTGCTGGTCCTCTTGAATGTCTAGAACTGAATGTATAACAGGGAAGCTCTTCAGGTAACACAACTGTTAAATGCCTTACAGCCACTGTATTATGGTCGGGTAAGAAGATGATGATTTGGATTTCTTCTGATTTAACAAGAAATTACCTACTGCTTCCTGCTGTTGCGATTCAAGGCTATAAAGATACAAGTCACATTAGCCATTTTTCTTTTACAAGAACATCTGACTCAGTAACTCTTCATGTAGACTGCAGTATCCGTGTGCTACCGAGTTGCATGCATTCGCTTCTAGCAATCTGATAATTCTGGGTTGACAGAAGAAGTATCACCAAAGCTGTAGAGCCAAATTTGCAGTAGTTTTCTTAACATCACTTTCAGCCTGGAAACCAGGGAACGCATGTGTGGGCAACAAATTTGCATTTGGGGAATAATGGTCTGTGGTCATTGGCTGTTTATTTCTGGGAGAGCTTAAATATCAATGCATAGTTATACATCTGTCCAGGTGTGATCACTCTCTTTTTTTTTTTTAACTTGCACTTGTGAATGGCTACAGGAGTATGCACACAATTACTAGCTTTTTTTTTTAAATGGAATTGAAATAGCTGGCATCTGTTATACCTTTCCACAGTTGCCCACCATGCTTGTATCAGGCACTCCTGCTGCAAACATGGATAAAGGAAGTGGACTTCTTAAGCTTCTCCTACAGTTACAATATGGTTCTTGGGTCATGTTTATTTACTTTTAATTATGCATTAATTTTATCCCATCTTGCCTTTAGGATCATATCATCAAAGAATCATAGGATGGAAGAGATCTCATGGATCTTCTAGTCCAACCCCTTGCCCAGTGTAAGAATCCACCCCTACAGTATCTCTGACCGATGGCCAACCAGGCTCTGTTTAAACACATCCTGCAAAGGAGAGTCCACATCTCCTGAGGCAAGTCTGTTCCACTGTGGGACAGCTGTTATCATTAGGCATTTTTTCCTGATGTCCAGCTTCCGTGTAATTGAAACCCATAGTTTCTTATCCTGTCTTCTGGAACAACTTTGCCCTGTCTTCTGCATGACAGTCTTTCTAATACTTGAAGACATCTATCATTTGAGCATGCAGTCTTCTCTTCTCCAGGCTAAATACACCCAATAGCTCAGACTGTTCCTCATATTTTTTCTTTTCTTCTAGACCCCTTATCATCTAAGTTACTCCAGCTTGTCACTGTCCTTAATATGCCATACATGGAGCTGGATGCAGTGTTCTAGCTGTGGTCTGAGCAGTGTAGAACAGAAAGGAACTATGATTTCCCAGAATACTTAGTATGTTGAGGCAGGAGGATTGCATTTGTTTTCTTTGAGCTGCACTATTGGTGCAAGATAACATACAATACACAGCAGTTTTTCCTTTAGTTTTTCTCTACAACAGCCTTCTAAAGAGATCGGCTGGACTAAGAGATAGTGATTGGCCAGAGTCATCCAGGGAGTTCCATGGCTGAGGATAAATTCCAAGCTGGCTCCTACCTCTTAACCACTGTATCATCTGGCTTTGTTACACTTCGTTGCATTATAAAGAAGATTAGTACTCTGGCATAATCAGAGGAACTCAAAATGAGAGTCTAAAATTAAACTTGTCCTTGAGCCACAGAACTGACTATTCTGATACTGTTGGATTGAACTGTATTGGGCATCCCCTTTAAGGTATTCCCATCTTCATGGTCAAAATAGTGATATGAAATATCTACAATATAAAAAAAAAAAACCTTGTCCAATACCTTGAAGAATGAGAGAGACTAGGTCATTATTTGTAAATCAGACTTAAAATTTACTGTGAACCTTTGGTAAATTACAGTGTCCTACAGAACTTTCCTTCTTCCCCTTTCATGCTTTTCAGACCACAGAAAAGCAATTAACAATGCCTGATGTTTAGAAACATACCTCCTTTTATTTGCAAGGCTTTGCCAAACCTGAGTTTGGGTTAGTTGGTTTGCTTCCCCCCCCCACAATTTCTTCAACATGATAGATAATCGAGTAGGAAGAAGTATAATTCCTGGAGAGTTAACTATGTGATATTTATTTAGTGCATTTCAAAAATATTCAATGTACATTAATTCAAGGAAACTTACAAAGCTAAAAAGGAATGTAGTTTATTACAGCAGGTATGGAAGAGCAGGACAAGATTGAGAAATGGTAATTTATTGCAAACTAACTTCTAAACTCATCCTCAAGATAACATTGTAGCCACATTCATAAGCTGATCCTGCCCTACCTGAAAAATGTCCTGTAGATTTCACTTGCATTTAGTACCAAGCGAGAGTGCATATTTCTTTGTAATCATCTAAGAAATAGGTTTTTCCGCTCATTAAATAAGTCAAATACATGAGTAATGCTTCTTTGTGTAACTGAACTGAGATTTTTTAGAAGGAAGGGAAGAGGGAAACTCTTAAGGTATCCAGCTTTGAAAAAGACCTGAAATGTGTTTTCCTATCATTATAGGACATCCTCAACTTTCAAGAATTTTCAGATAGTGACAGTTGCTGGTAGTGGCAGCTGAGAAGGCATCTTACTGTGCCGCAAGCTTTAAAATGATAATAAAGAAGACATAAGTAATCATCTGCAATGAGAAAAAAATCAGAGCAAAATAATTATTGTGCCCTAATTGCTTATTGCATTGTACTTTTTTTTTTTTTTAAGAAAAGAAGACAGAGAGAAGGGAGAAAAAAGAAAACGTCTTCCAACCCGCCATTCCTTTATAACTGTTGTTATTTGTAAAGCTTTTAAAAGTAGGTCAAGTTCATGTGACATATCCTATAGGAATATAAAAATACATTCTATTCCCTTGGTCGTAGGATGTGTTAGGAAAGGAAACGAGAACAAAATGCCCAATATTGTAATATATTTATTCAAATGTACACAGTGTGATTGAATTTGGTTATAGTCTTGGGGGCAAGGTTGTTTAGGAAAAGGTGAGTGCCCTTGGAAATAGAAGTGTATAAATTAAATAACGCTCAAAGAAAGTGAACTACTTCCTCTCTTAAGATTAGGGGCCAGAAGTGCCCAACCATTTTATTACAATTATAAATCAAAAGAGCCGTATCCCCTAACATCTGGAAGACACCTATTCCTGATCTGGCCTTGAGCAATCACAAACAATATTGAAAAAGTGGCAATTTATTTTTATTACTATCTTTTCCAGTCCTAATTGCATCAGGAAAATGGAAGCCTGTTCCATAGTGAAGGATGTCAACTGGCAAATTGCAGGGAAGCCTGGCTCAGATTGCTGTCAGTCTTCTCCCCTTTATACATAAGGACCTGCATTAGATATACAGTTAGCAGGATAAAGACTTTTCATTTGCTTCTTCTAGCGTTAAGGAAGTGAAAGGGAGGCTGACTGTTGGCAATCAAAGGACGAGACCTTGGAGGACAAGATCAAAGGCAGGAATAAATAGCTTCTCACCCATCACAATTTTCCTAATATGAAGCCTCTGGTATCCTTCAGCAGTTTACACAGGTGCAGCATTCCTGCCCTTGGGGGTTTGTATCTGTGCCAGCACATCCAAAGAGCTTCGTGGGAGTGCCAAAATTCTCCATGTGGACAAGTCTAAGGAAGGCATAATTCCACTAGAAGGTTTCAATTGCAGTGCCATAAACAGGGCTTCAGTTGCAGGAGATGTCAGGATGAAACTTTCCATAGTGTATTTTATGGAAAGAATATAGTAAGGTTCTTAGAGTGATTTGAAGATTTGCTATTCTCCCTCTGTATTGCTTCTCCTTTCTCTAATGTTATTAAGGGATCTTTCCTACGTCTTGGGTCCATGTTCTACCACTTAATCATGGCTCATCCCTACAACTTCCTTACGTTCACATATTTGTGTGTGTGTGTGTGTGTTTGTGTGTGTAATGCTGTATATTTCTAAGAGAGAGATCAACTTTAACTGTAGATTCTGCATCATCCAAAGGAAGCTACAATTGAAAGCAAGCATTCAGAAGTACTCCAATTTTTTGTAGACATGTAGACTTAAGTGGCATATCTTGCTGATTCTGGCAGGTATCAAGGTTGTCCTTGATGAGGATTGATTTCACACTAGTATTAATTTTGGAGAAAATGACTTGCTGAGATTTCACATATCACTGCCAAGCGAAGCCATCGCAGTGTTCTAAAATGTGGAAGGAACCAATTGTTCAAGTGTGAAATGCTATGCACCATTGCATGTTCTCTACAAAATGTATTAAAATGCTAAATTAACAATGATCAAATATATAAGCAATAGCTAAGTAATACTTAGTTGCCTATAAAATCTTTAAATAGAGCTACTGTAAGTATAAAACTATCTAGTATAAATCCTAGATTCCAAAAATTATTGTAAGACAGGGGTTGTCAAACTATGGCTTATAATCCCGCTCAGGGTGCTGTGAATAAATGGAGGGGGGGGGGGTTAATTGATCAAGTTTGCCAAAACAAGCATCCAGGAGATCTTAAATGGGTAGCATTTTTATTTTGAGAAATGGCTCAATCCATGAATCTAACCATTTGTCAAAATTTTCCACCAATCATAGCAGTCTTCTTTATTTATTCACTGGTTATTTAGTTTTATTTGGGAGAGTCGCATAAATTCGTTTATCATTTTAGGTAGGCATGATCTTGCAAAGTTAGAGAACATCTGCTATAAGGTACTTTAAAAATTAAGATGAAATAGCCACACTAAAGGAAGATAATGAGAAAGAAGGGCAACTGCTTGTTTCAAATATTGTAAAGCTTTAGAAAATGTGATCTCCCCCAAGTGGTATTATTGGACTTTAACATATGATTCTGATGCAAATGCATAACACTTTTGCTATAACTTCATTTTCTAACATCTTGTTTTAATATACGGTATGTATCCACTACATGCTATACAGTATGCTCCCAAATGTAAACCACTATCTATATTTTACACTATTTACAAGGTGTAACTGGAATGGTGGTCCCTTTTGAGAAATGTTGACAGTGTGAAGATAGATGAAAATTCTGTCGCTCACAGAAAAATAAATTCAACACTGAGCCAGGCTCTGATAGTTCTTGGGGCTATTAAGTTCATGCTGAGGTTGTCAATTGCAATCTTATCCAAACTTCAGGGGGAGCTGAGAGGCAATCCTCTCCCACATTAAAAAAAATGCACACATTAAAAAACATTGAAAAAAATCAGAGAAGGCTAAACTAGAATACAACTAGTTGGAGATATGGCTAAAGACAGATTCATAGAATTATGGAGTTGGGGAGGTCTGTTTAGACCAACTCTCTTCAGAGCAGAAATCCAGATTAAAGCAGCCTTAGAGGAAGGCTGTGGGACCTTTGCTTCAATGCATTCTAGTACAGGAGTGTCTACAGTCTCTTTGGAACACTGGCTCCAAAGGTGAACGGCTCTTAAGTTAGGAAGGTGGTTTGGTTGTTTTTTCCTGAAGTTCAATCAGAATCTTCCATCCTGTAACTTAAATCCATTATTCTGTGACACACCCGTTACTCCCCATGATATATGTGTGATACTCTCCCCAAGTCCTGCTGTGCTGCCTCATTGTAGTGGGAGGTGGGTATTCCTGGGAGGAAGGAGTGAAGAATGTCAGGAGTGTATGCCAAGATTATATATCCCCAGAAGGGTCACTGAAGGCATAAAGGCCATCCCAGCTGCCCAGCTAAAGCAAGCAGGCACCTATACTGGGCAGCAGCGATATAGGAAGATGCTGGAGGTGGATGATCAATCTAGTGATAATGCCAAAGGCATCAATTCATACCGTGTGGGAGAAGGCAATGGTAAACCATTGCTGTATTTTTACCAAGAAAATCACCTGGATAGAGACATGAAGAAAACCTATCTATGTGGTCTGTAAGAGTCAACTCCAACTTGATGACACATGATCAGTATATGTGCATCTGACTTTTCTTTCCTTCGTGAAAACCTTTGCATTTTTCTCTGTTTATTCTGTTGCTTTTAGCCCATTTCTCTAACCTAGCAAGATCATTTCAAGTTTCATTTCTGTCTTCTAGGGTATTTGTTATTCCACCTAATTTTGTTTCATCTGCAGATCTGATAAGCATAACTTTCGCCTCTTCACCCAAGTCATTAATGAACATATTGAAGAATACAGAACCCAAGACCCCTTATCCTTTTTTATCAGTTCTATCTTTCAATCTGTACATTCCAGTTGTAGGTTTCATCCTGCCATTTCCATTAATGTTTCCTAAACCATAGTCACCTTCCTGCAGTAAGATTTCTAGTTCTTTGCCCTTGTTCCTCATACTCTGTGCATTTGTCAATAGTCACACAGGAATCCTAGGGGTCCATAAGTTGAACCTATTTCTTTCTTACTGTCTAGCTGTGCCAGACACTATATTATGGTTTATATTCTTTTGACTTAGAATATTATAGGAACAGAGCCATGATGACATGCTAACCATAGTTTATGATATAGCATGTTGCATGAACACAGGTTGAATATATCTCAGTGCAATAATGAAGATGGGAAAATGTCCTAACAACCAGGAAACACACTGAGACAATGAACTGGTCTCTAATATTTATTGCTAGTACTTAACAGGAATCCTAACAAACTGAAGAAGCGTGGGAAAAACCCAGACATATAACCCCCAAGGGTTAAGGCGGTCCCGATCTGTGTCTCTTTGAATGGCTGAACAATTCATCAGTGCTACGCATGCGCTTGACAGTCTGGATGGGAGCCCCCTGCTCGCCATCCTTACTCATGACAGAAAAACAGCATTCAGCCTGTAGTAAGTGTTCCAGGGATGTTCACTTAATGTCTTGAATCATTAAATGGACCTAACCTATGTTAAACCTCATAATGCATTGACCAGTTGGTGGTCATGAAGAGTTTTCCAGATGACCTGCTATTGCTTTAGAGTCCCTTTCCATTCTGTAAGATGTAAGTATTTACCCAGCCTCTCCACTGTATTCATGCATTAATGGCATTGCAGTAATGTGTTCCTGGGTGTACAGATTATGTGAGTTCCTGTTTCTTTTTCCAGCAATCCCATCTATTGGATCCATCTCATGTTCACCTTGCCAATCTTTTCCTTCCCCTTCCCCATTTTCCTCTTGTGTTCTGAAGCAGCAGTATCTACAACAACAAAAAATGACTGGGGTGATACCAGTTTCTTCCTGAGCTGGTATTGGTTATTGAATCAGCTTGCAGGGTCAAGGGTGGGAAGGGGACAAGGGGAAGAAGATTCATGTGCTTTAAAGGATCAAAGTTCAAACCTTATAAACTGGCATAAGCAATTTACTTGAGAAAATCACAGATAGTATCACCACTAGTTAGTTAAATTTCTGCAGGCAAAGTTGTGTTTTTAGAGCTGTTATGTCTGGTCCCCTGGGCAACAACTTTTCACAGAAAGTCCTCCAGCATCTTAAGAAGGGCCTTCTTCCATAATAACTCCAGTGTACTTGAAGACAACTTAAGAAAGCAGACTGATGGTTTATACACGTGAGAAGTGGTATTGGCCAGATATGAACCAGATTTTGCATTAAATCATTCTTTTTCCATTTGTTGATCCTCTGATTTCATATCAGAGCATTACTTTCTTATTTGTTGTTGCTTACAAAACTGCAAAATAGCATCCACATGATAGATGGGAACCCTGAATACCTATTTGTATGGGAAAGCTACACACACAAGTGTAGGTTCCTTCATAGTTTTGCAGAATGCATCCCTGATTGCAGGAACCTTTAGGATATGGTTGATGAGTATGACCTCTTCTGTAAATATATGAAGAGTGGGTTCACTTGAATATGCTGTTCTCTCTATCTGCCTTTATAAGTCCAACCATAGATCACTGAATCCTACAGTTCTGATTATGAGTTACATGTTAAAATAGAATTAATATATTCTCTATAAGTTGTGAGTGGAAGTATTTGAGTTTTGAAGTGTCTCTTGTATACATCACACAGTGGCAACTTTTCATAAGGACATTTAATACTCATGTTTGGAGGGTAGACCAAAATATCTCAGAGCAAATTAAATTGGTTTACTGGGTAAATAAGCTCTGTCAAAGGCTTCTAAAAATCGGGACTCATATTACGCCCACACCCACACATATAAAAGCTGGGGTTACGAGCTAGTGTAGACTAGAAAGCTTGCCCAAACTCAGTCTCTCCAGATAGTTTGGACTGCAGTGTCCATATCCCCTAGCCAGCATGGCCACCATATCTGGAGAGTGTCAGGTTGGAGAAAGCAAGCTTAAGAAGTCAATAACAACAGAGCAAACATTTTAAGCAGATAATGCTTAATTTCCAGGTTCCCAAACATGGACAGGTTTGTTAATGCTTTCTTAATACCATAAAAATGGCTTCTTTTTTTTCCTTTGCCTGCAAGTGGTGAACAGATCTATAAGTGCCACCTACTCAAAATAAAAATATAAAATTCCCAGCATATAAAAATCAACTTTACTTTTTACCTTAGCTCCACTCATCTTTTGAAGTGGATACACATCATGGCACTCAAAGTTGGCCTTTTGAGCATTCCTGCTAGCCAAAATCTCTGCTAGAAGACTGGTGTTTTCATATGGGATTTTGAGACTCAGACCAGCATGCTGAAAAAGTCCAAGAAACTTGAACCTACTGGGAAACTTCCTGGGTAAGGAGGTTAATAAGAGTATACAAGTTTTCTTGAAATACAAGTTGCACACCATTACTGAACATGGTCTACACACTCACTTTATATGGGGCTACAGTGAGGCCATAGAGCTTGACCCCCTTAAAGGCCCTTAAAACCTTTTAGCCATTCCATTCCAAAACTCCTCCAAGGGCCAAAAGAACATTCAGGGGTTATAGGTTACTGACCTCCACCATGTAAGTTCTCCATGTGTTTCACATGAACCAGGGCCAGAATTAAGGGTTAATGTCATGGTGTGCCTTGGAGAGAAGAAGCAGGCCAACCCAGGAAACACCACATTTGTTGCTGTTAACCCCCTGACAAAGCAACCCTTCAGAGGCATTGGGGAGGAATTAAATGGAGGGCACCATCAGCAATGCTGGAGTATTTTTTCCCCTGCTGATGATGTCTGTTGGTGTAAGGGAAGATTGGGTGACCTGGTGCCCATGGTCCTCAGTGTGCCCCACTGAGCTTCTTGGCCTGATTTTTAAAAGACATTCTTAATTTTAAAATAAATGGAAGTCAATAGGCTTCCAAGTAATTGCCTGTAGTAATACTTACTTATAAGAGGAGACAGGAGTGTTAGGTATGTTTGCCACCTTGAGATGACCAAAATAAAGATGATTGATAGACAGACAGACAGACAGACAGACAAAAACTGTGGGATAAAAAAATCTAACAACAACAACAACAACAGGGATGGTAGAGACTGTCCTTGGGTGTTGGTTCACCTTCTGATAAGTGGGTGTCTTGTAATTGCACCTAACACATCCTTTCCCATTTCTAAATCCTAACTTGTTGCCCCTGGGAAAAGAAGAGGAGAATTGAATTGGGCAGAACTGCTACAACAAGAACTTGGTCAGTTTCTCTGTCCTACACTGGTTCTTCCGCCTGAGCTTCACAAGAATTGAACAGAGTGAAATGGCTGCAGGCAGAAGAGAAATTTGGATAGCTTTCTATCCAAAAAGCTTGCTCCTACCACTTTGTGGCTGAACAGATTTGGCCCCTCTCCTGAAAAGCCACCAAACCTGATTCCATCCTAGTCCTTGCAGCATGGACCTTTGCAAGAAGGCTTCCCTGGTGAATGAACATAGGTCCCTTAGTAGCGATATCCATACAGAAAGGTTCATCTGAGCATAGGACATTGCAAGCTGACTCCCATTTACCATACCTATCCCCATCCACTCCAGTCTTCTCCTTCAGTAGACGACATGCTGCTCTGGAATCTCTCTCTCATTTCTCCTCCTCTTTCCTTTCCAAGGAGGTTGGTCCCTGGCTTTCTTTTTCCAGTTGACTAGTTAAATTTTGTCTTTCTGAGCTAACGCGACGCTAAAACACACGTCAAACACATGGTTTCAACATGTTCACCATCTCATCCCAAATGATTATTCCCGCACCATGTTGTTCCATGTTGACCTTTTTGGACATTCACGTTTTGGAGGAGGGTTTGGCGTGGGGGGGGGGGTCATTTGAGAGGATGTACTTTTTTCCTCTTCTTCTTGTTCTCTTTCCTAATGGAAATCTGTTTGTGCACTTCTCCCTCTCCTTTGCTAAAATGTTTATTTATGGCAGCTTTATGTGGATTAATTTTCCCACTGGAAGGTAGGGCAAATAACATTCTAACCATTTAATTGTGGAATATTTATTATGTGAACTCTTGAACAGAATTGTATTTTTTAAAATACAATTTGTCCCTCAACTGTTGTAATAAGGGAATGGATTCTGGTACATTCAGCCAAGGCAAAATTCTGTGTTTCAAATTTAAATACCAGTTAACCTCCCTGCATCTATTTTCTGAGAATTACAAGAAAGATACAAAAGAAAAATAGATATACTAGCTCAAAATTCTGGGAACTGCAGTCCCAGCCCTTCTGAATGGCATCAGACTAGGAAAATGGTCTCTTGAGCACAAAGAACACAACATGAAATTTGGTTTTGCTCATTGTAAATATTTTTCCTAGAATGTCATTTTTCACCTGAAGTTGGAACCCCAGCTCAGGAACTCAACAATCTATATGAGATGAGAGAAATTTTCCAACTCCGTTGTAATGCATATTCAAAGAAAAGCCTTTCAGATGTGATTTATGAGTTAAGACCCTCAGAAGGTGCACATCTAGGATTCAGTGTGTCAAGGAAATGCAGAAATAACCAGTTTAAGTATGTTGTCTGAATGCAGCAACAATTCTGCAAGTTGCTGTCCTAGACCAGGTAAGTCAATAGATGTATGACAATCTATGACAATATATCCCTAGTAGTGCCTGTTCTGACTAGGAACATCTCTCCAGAATTTTAGAAATGAGTCCTTATGTTGCTCTCTTCTCCTGGTGTAAAAAAAATGGGCACGTCAGGAACTGAACCTAGGATCTTCTTCCTTACTTAGTTTCAAAATCCACTGAGTGACCTTGGAACAGTCGAAGTTCCACAGCATAATTTAGCTTCACAGGGTTTTTGTGATAGCAAAATTTAGTTGCAGTGGGTGCTACAAAAATCAAGAGAATCATTAGGTGGCAACAAAGAGATACCAGTGGTCCACTAGATGGCAACAAAGAGGTACAGAAAAAACTAGCTATTTGATGCTATCTAGTGGCCTTCTAGATATTTGCAGCTCAGAACTGGTCATGAAATTAGTTTACTGGTAGGAAATCTGCCCTGCCTTGGCCTCCATGACTTATGGGAAGTCCTTAGCAAATCCATTCAAACTGTTCTCAGCACACCCTGAGGAATTGTCATATATGATTTCAAGGCCACCTTCACAATACGGAACAGAAGAAACAAGAGAATATGCCATGATAGTATTTCCCACAGATTTCTGAGCACTGTGGCAAAAAAGTAAACAAAGATTCAGCTGCCAGACCATGATTTACAAATAGTTTGGTAAAAAATATAAATTAGAAATAAGACAATAAGACAACCCAAGGCAGGTTATCCAGGACTTATTGTAGAACAGTGTAATGGTCACCCATGGGCCGGGGTGGGGGGGTGGGGAACGACCTTCCACCTTGTTACAGTTTTACTTGTGTTTGTACTAATCCATAAATCAGGCCTGAGCAAAATAATTCTTTATTTCTTCAAGTAAAAAAGGCTTGTTTTCTTTTTTAAAAAAATAAATTCTCAATTTCTTTCTCTCCTCGGATAGCCATTTGGTAGCTCTGAGCTGGCAAGAATTTAATCTCTGTTACTCCTTGTCACTTTTCAGGGGCAATGTTTTCCAACCAATCTAGTGCTTGGGTTCAGAGGCAGCTGCTTCTCTTTCACCTCCGGTTCCATGATTAAAAGGGAGGGTAGTCCTAAGAACGGGAGATGGCAATTGTTCACAGTGCAAATACTGTAATGTTGCCATGGAAAAATGCTGGAGACTTCAAGGGAGTTTGTATTTCCTGAGGAATCCAGTCTAGCCGCTTTGACTTATTACAAGCATGCACGCTGAAGGAGCCGGACTGAAGTGTATCTTTGCAAAGCACTGATGGGCAGAGAAAAGATGGTGGTGGGAGCTGGATGTATGGGGAAGCCAGGAGAGAGGAAGGATCTGCATTTCAGAGTCTGCATTTCAGTAAAGAAGCTGCCTTCAAGATCTAGCGTGGGCTCTTCTGAACATGTGAACATTTGTGAATTCTTTAAGTCTCCAGTCCCCTCTTCTCTGGGTTGAAGGATGCTAGAAACGTCTGCGTACTCACACTTAGCAGTCGATGAAAGGCATGGTCATTCCCTTTCAATTGCATGGGATGAAATTATTTAAATCCAACTCTTTGGGTTTGAAAAGGAACAATGGCCTGCAGCAGCCAGGCCTGAGTGAATTCTCACCATGTGCACTGTACTACAGTTCCCATTATCCTCAAGCAGCACAGCTATTGGGGACTTGGGGAGTACTCCTGTGATCTAATATGCATGGGGGGGGGCATGAGGTGGAAGGGAATGCTGGCCTGCCTTATAATCTGTCTTTCCGAATGGGTAGTGGTAGTTGCATTCTTCTCAACTTCATACATTGCCCAAGTTACTTAAATGGATTATTTATTTATTTATTTAGATTTATTGGCCCAACTCCAGTGGACTCTGGGCACTGTACAAAATGCAAAAGCCTAAATAAGATGGTAAACCTCAATGGTAAAATAATAATAATAATAATAATAATAATAATAATAATAATAATAATAATAATAATAATTTATCCCAGGTCCTTGGGAAGGATTCGATAGATGGACAAAAATGCCAAATCCAGTGTGATCAACCATAATAAATTAAACTCCCAGCTGAGGGTAGCATACAACAGCCTTGAGACGGTAAGCTGGTGGTAACTTCATATCAGCCTTGCAAGGTAGACAGAGCCATGACTGGCCTTCCTGTGGCAAAAGGTAGCACTGCGCTCTAGGACTGATAGAGTAACCCTGCCCATATCTGCTCAGGGAGCATTCAGGATTCCAAATGACTGGAATCCAAATTCAAACAGAAACTTAACACACACACTACTTGAGTTGTGCAACATTTCAGACTGGAAGGCAAAGAAGTCTTTCTGTAATGGTATGTGGGAATGACCCTAAGAGATGAGGGGAAGAGAGGCTGCCTAGGGAACAATCAGATAAAAGGGGGAGGAGCCCGCAGCTGAATAACAGGCAGAGAAAGAAACTTAGAAAGGACCCACCCTAACTTATTAGGCTGTAAAAGAGATGGCAGGAGATTTGTACTTTCCGACTTGCAAGATTCTGTTAAAGTAGCCTTCCAGTAAAGTAGAATTAGCTCATTTTGTCGTGTTTCCTGTCTGGTCTACCTGGGAGGCCGACAGCCTCAGAGTGCAGAGGAATGAACGTAGCATCTGCGTGCGACTCCTTTAACCCAATGTATACTTTCCCAGGCTGGTGCAGCAGCTGCAGCAATCCCACAGCCCCAGGAAAAGACACTGCTGCTTTAAATAGCTACGGACAGGTGGTATGTTTACACTCCCAGTGCACTCCTTTTGTGCCTACGAAACCACTCTTTGGCTAAGGCAGGACTGTGGATATACCAGGAAACAGCCTCTCAACCCAGTAAATTAGAGTGGATTATATGGTAATCTGTGACTCCCATAAGAATTATTTATTATTATTATTTATTACATCATATTTATATAGCTGCCCATCTCACAAGGAGTGACTCTGGGTGGCGTACCGGAATCCTAGTCAGGCTTGCTTATTTGTGTCAGTAAAAGGATCTTGGTAAACCAGGTTCTTAATTCAGTATGTTGTGCAAACACTGTCTTTTGGATGTGATTCAGTTGCGATGTATCTGTGTGCATTTGTGTTATCAATGGTTTTGCCTTTGAACAGTGTTATCTATTATTCTTCACCATATTGGAATAATATTCTTGATCATAAAAATACCGATTCAGTAAATCAGGAGACCGAGAGTTCTAGTCCCGCCTTAGGCATGAAAGCCGGCTGGGTGACCTTGGGCCAGTCCCTCTCTCTCAGCCCAAGAGCCAATCAGGCGTGGTATGAGAGTTCTGGTCCCGCCTCAGGCATGAAAGCCGGCTGGGTGACCTTGGGCCAGTCCCTCTCTCTCAGCCCAAGAGCCAATCAGGCGTGGTATGAGAGTTCTAGTCCCACCTCAGGCGTGAAAGCCGGCTGGGTGACCTTGGACCAGTCCCTCTCTCAAAGCCCAAGAGCCAATCAGGCGTGGTATGAGAGTTCTAGTCCCGCCTTAGGCATGAAAGCTGGCTGGGTGACCTTGGGCCAGTCCCTCTCTCAAAGCCCAAGAGCCAATCAGGCGTGGTAGGAGAGTTCTAGTCCCGCCTCAGGCGTGAAAGCCGGCTGGGTGACCTTGGGCCAGTCCCTCCCTCTCAGCCCAGCTCACCTCACAGGGTTGTTGTGGTGGGGAAAATAGGAGGAGGAAGGAGTATTAGGTATGTTCACCGCCTTGAGTTAAAAATAATTAAGGTGGGATAGAAAATATCTTTTAAAAATCTAAAAAAATTAAGATGCATACAGAACAGCCCCCTCTACCTAACTGAATAGAGAATCCATTGAGGAAAAGAGTACAAGTATGAAGAACTGCAAGGGCAGGTCCCCAAAGCAAATATTCAGATTGGTTCTCACTGGCTAAAATAGGGTGGAATTGATCTTCTGCAGAGCTGTAAGTGAAGCTCTGCTCCTTTGTAATCTTTGGAGGCTCTGAGTACTTCTTTCAGGAGTCCCAATATGTTACAGCCAATAAATCCATCACTTTCAAGGGCTATTGGTGTCAGTGCAGAGTTTGCACAGAAGAGCAGGATTCAGATTTACAACTCCTACGGCTCTTGGCAACCTTGTTCACCAAGTGAACCATTTTGCTTGGAAGAGCAAATCTGCAGCTGACAGAGCAAAGCTGCAGCAGGGCAGAAATGCAAAACCTTTCTCTGTTAGTTTTTAAAAGCAAGAATGTCTTTCTTTAAATAAACGATGATTGAGCAAAACTTATCATAAATCCCATACTACTTGAACAAAAAGTGCCTTATTTTTCACTTGGGAAAAAGACTTAAAAAAAAAAAAAAGCAAGAGCTGCAAATATAATAAACATTAAAAAAAACAGATTGTGTTTTTAGATGGATATCCTTCAACATAAATCTTTTTCTGGATGGTTATTTATATTGCATGTGACATTATCATCCTAGCAAGCATGATATTAAGATACGGAGATATTAAGTGTAGGTATCTTAATATTATTATTTTTCCTGTTTTGTTTTGTTTTGTTTTGTTTTGTTTTTCTTTTTTCTGTTATTAATTTTTTAAAAAATTCAATAAAATAAAAACCCAGCAAGCGTAATGCAATAGCTGTTTCATTCTTCATTGGTCAGATGCCTCCTCAATTGTTATGAAGGACTCAGGCAATCTAGAACAAGTTTAGTGCAATGAGGATGATCAGAAGCCTAGAAAACTAAGTTCCAAGAAGAGATATCAAAGGAATTAGCAATGTTTAATTCTGAGAAGAAAAGTCAGGGAGACGATAGTGTTCTTCAAGTAGTTAAAAGGGCATCACATCATTCAGAGGTAGGTCAAGATTACTTCTCAGTCATCCCAAACAACAGGACAAAAAATAATGGAATTTCAGTTACAAGAAGGACAGTTGCTGAAAGTCAGTGTGGTAGAAAAGGTAGACTAGAATTGGGGAAACTCATGTTCCAGTCAATCCTCAATCACAGAAACTTTCTAAGCTAGTCAGTGTCTCTCAACCCAACCTACCTCTTAGAATAGATTTGGTGGGAATAAAATGAAGGGAAAGCCCTGTGTAAGCTGCCTTGGGATCCTGGAGGAAAGATAGGATATATCTAACAAAATAAATAGTTTGGCTGAATGTCAAGAAATGTTGCCCATATCCTCATTGACAGTGGGACCAGTTCCATTACTGGATGTCTTGAAAGATTGCCTAGGCAGCCCAAGACAGTGGATGTTTAATTTGGATTCCTACACTGAACAAAAGGTTGACGTGATAGCCTTAATGACTCTTTCCACCTCTCTGGGCTCATCTGCACCTCTCTCAAATGAAATACAAACATGCCCCACTAACCATTTTTGAAAGCAAATCCTCATGATGTTGCCTTCACCTCAACCCCAGCCCACAGTGGAGACAGCTTAAAATCACCTTTTGCTGTTCCAGTTTTAAAGTATGTAGTGTTTTCCCTCTTCTCTTGACAGAATTTTATCAGCTTCTAATATGCTTCAGGAATGATGTGGTTGATGATGCAGTCAGGAGGTGGGATCTACCTAGTCCCCATTGGCCACTTTAGGCTGCTGTGAGCACACAACCCTCCCCTCTAGGCACTGGCTTGGGCAGTGAAGGACAGACCTTCACTGAGGCATTTACTTACATAATACTTGATTCACACTCGCATTTATCAGGTCTTGCACAGGCCCCTTATGTGCATGAATTGACTGCTCTTTTGAAAGAGCACTAGATCAGTTTTTAGTATTTGGTGCACCGTCCCATGCTCCTGCAACCTGTCAATCAAGCTATGTTGGGACATGGTTATTCAGGAACAGCTTGATTGACAGGTCTCAGATGCAAAACTACTTGTTCCTCAGTTACTTTTAATGGGAGCTAAATTCTCTTCCACAGACTTCCATCTATGTGTCCCAGCCCTGCCCTACTAGATATTAAGCAGAGCAATTCTGTTTTTCCCAATAAGCAGGTAGCAGTTGATGGGAAATGAAACAAAGCCAGGAGAATCCACCCATCACTTTCCTTAACTTGTTCCATATTTAACCTCTAACAACATATCAATCACTGGTCTCATTCCTAAGGCAGAATTGGGATCAGTAGTTAGGGCAGTGCAATTTATATTGGACTACTTTTCTGCCAACTCAAGGTCTGGAAGATAGCACTTTAATGCTGATGTCTGGCTGTACCCTGACAGCTTCTAGAGCCACTAGAGTGAACTATTTCTTTTTTCCAGTTTTCTATGCTCTCACCTTGTTTGTGGCTGTATTGAAAGGCGTTCACTGTAGTTGTGGGAGAAAAATTGGCCAGTGCTCTTCACCTCATCAATGACATGGTCCTGCTGTCTCTCCCCATCTTTTTCTTTTGGCATTTTTATCTTTATCTTTTTATTTATTTATTTATTTAATTTGTCCCTGTCCATCTCCTCCCATCAGGGGACTCAGGGTGGTTTTTACTTATGTAAAATGATAAATCTCATTTATGGTACCACCACTGAGACATCCCAGAACTAGTCAAAGATAACACTTTCTAAAGTTTTTAAAGTTTATCTCAAAGTTGAGAGATCAGTACAAACCTCTGTGTGTGTGTGTCTGTGAGAGAGAGAGAGAGAGAGTGTCCTGGCTTAAGCAAAGACCACGCTGAGATGAGGAGAAAGTCTCTAGTGTTTTATTTAACTGCTATAGTAGACAGAAAATCCTACCAAACTGAAGGAGCATGGGAAAACCCAGACAGATAAACCCCAAAACTCAAGGCGGGTCTGTTCTGGGTTTCTCTGAATAACAGCTCAAAGTCTCTAAACTACACATGCGTTTTCCCCCCTGGATATGGACCTCCTCCTGCTCACCATCCATACTCATGACAGAAAGAGAGAAAGAGTTTCATAAGGAGCCAGAAGAAAAAGGCCTATAGGTTTCACAATCTGATTCCATACTACTTTGGATATCATCTTCTTATATTATAATTATTATTATTTGGACTGTAATGCTAAGGTGTTGGCTAGGACAGGAGAAACCTAGGTTCAAGTGCACCCTTGTATATGGAAATTTACTAGATGGTTTGAGATCACATCTCCAGCCAAACTTAACCCCTACACCACCTCCTGCATTGGAAAACATTGGACCCCATTAGAGTGAAGGAGAGTCTACCATCTCTCTGTCTAATTGGCCCCACTGTTGAACCATCAAGAATAGATACTTCCTAGCCTTGAATTTGCTATTGCCCTTCTATGTCTCGGACCTGGCCATTTAGTTCTTGAGTCATTAAGTCTCCTGTCTTCATCAAGCATCTTCACCTTCCCAGTCCCACCTCACCATACACTCCTCAGCCGCCCATATTAGATAAAGCCTTCAGGCTGGAAACTGAATGTTTAGCTATCTTCATGGCTATTAATCGATCATTCTGTTGATTAATGTGTTCTTTAAACATTGGGTTGTCTTTAAAGGGTGCAGGATGATATCACCTCTGCTGTTGTTCTGCAGAGATTATTACTGCTCAATGCTTCCTGATACACAATAAGTGAATTTACAATCACAGGTGTTAATAAAGCCTGATGGATTTTTTTTCTTGTGCATGTGTGTTGGGAGAGACATCACTGCACGTTTGGTAGGTTGAACAGACCACTCAGGGCAGAATAGCACTGAGGGTAGTTGGAGAAGAAATTAAAATTGTTTGGAGTAAAGACTCCAACTCAGCATAGAAAATGAGCACTTTGCCTCCACTTTCTTCGCTCTACACTGTTGAACGCTTACAGTACTCATAGCATCAACAGCTGGCAGATGTAAGGTTCAGATGTTTGTGTGTATTTTTCCTCCTTTCCCAGAAAGCTTGGCACATCTGTTATTTTTACACTGCATCCCAGAGAGCAGCTAGAGCAAGTTAAAGTTGTATTTGCATTCCATGGAATCCACAGTGCCAAATGGAAAAAGCTTTCTGGGAGATTCCACTGCAGCTTTACCAGTAAACAAAGCTCATGAACCAAATACACTTTCTCCCCATTCTATCCCTCCAAATGATTTTTGTCAAGTAGCAAATTTATACCATTATTGAGTTTGCGGAATAAATTAAGACCGTTAGAACTCCCCTAGATCATGTCAGGACACCATTTGATCCAAGAGTGGGGGGTACCTGTGGCTCAGCAGATAATATTGAGCTAAGTTCTCTTTCTTCCTGATTGTATGCTATGCCATCTGAGACTGGAGGACTGCAGGTCCAGCAGTAGAAAAGCATCCCATAAAATAAATTCCCATAATCCCTACTCATTGTAATCCAACAACTAACATCTTGCTTCCAGAAAGGTTTTTTCAAAAGCAAAGAAACCCCAATGCCTTGTATTACAGAATCATACTTTCTCTAAATAACCTCATTTAGCTTTTGGAACTTGTAGCTGCCATTAAACTAATCCAGAAAAGGGATCAGGATTAACTAATCAAAACTAGTCTCCCCACAATCTAGCACCATCCACATGTGTTGCATTTAATCTCCTATAATTCCCAATCAGCAGGACCATTGGCCTGGATCCAGCACATCAGAAGGACATCTGGTTGGGTGAGATCACATCTGATGACTCTAAATTCCATTTAGAACTAATTAGTTCAACCAAACCTGGACTCCAAAAATCTGGGTGATCGTGAGATGGCATCAAAGAGAGACAGAAAAGACTTCACTGCCATCTAGTAGTTGTCCATATTTTTGTAGCCCAAGTCTAATGTTTGAAATTGTATACATGCCAAGTGTGGTGACACACTCCGCAGGAAGTTCAGATCAGAGCAACCTCTACATTTTGAACGGGTGAGTGAAGGAAGAAAAAGGACCCAAAGTAAACTGAATGAAATGTATTAACCATGATTTCATACTTCAGAGGCAAGTTTGGCCAAATGTACTTTTTTTTTTAGTGTTCTCTTTCAATGAAGTGCTTTGTTAAAACTGGGATACGTTCCTTCAACCACTGATGATGATCCCCAGTTAAGCCACAAGTTATTTTCATCTTGAATGTACTACTGAAACAGGTGGTCCAGGATCAATTATGTGTGGCAGGCATTTAAAAGAGATTGCTTTAGGCTTCTATACAGTTAGGGCCCACTTGCATCTGCTCTCTGAGTTTAAGAAGAGGTTTTGGTGGGATTTTTTTTTCTGAGAAAAACAGATCTGTCTTCTGCACTTATCTTCCCTGACAGACTCATATACTTCTGCTTTCCCAGAATTATCTGTGCTTTTTTATAGACCAGCCTGGACCAATCTCATGCTCCTCCAGATGTTTTATAGTACAACTCCCATCACCTCTAGCTAGAAACTATGGTTGGGCTGATGGGAGTTGTGGTCCAAAATATCTGGCAGGCATTAGACTGGACACATTTGGTTTAGTCCCTCTGTATTCTTTACATCAACTTTCCATTTGTTTGGAAGAGCTTTTTCTGATCTGGATCCTTAGCGAGCCTGGGATCAGACAAGTGGTGGATCCAACTTTTATGGCCTCCCCCACTCAGTCAGCGGTGGCTTGGGTTCTTGGCTCCAAATCTGTTGCCTTTTTGCCAGAGACTGCCCAAATAAAGCAAAGTGGGGAGAGATTTGGAAATAATTTCTCAGACAGGATGAGAAAGCTGAGGGTTTCCAGTCAAGCCAACCATTTGTTTGCTTGCTTGCGTTCAAATTAACTATTTTACACAAACATTGGAGTGTGTTTCTTCCCCTGGGCTGCTTCCTAGAATAGCTTGTCTCTCTGCTTTACCTGGTGTTACCCTGCTGGTTGACTGGTCCTTTGTTAGACACCCAGTCCAGAACAGCAGGTGGTGTTTCATCGCTGGAAACAAATATGTAAGAAATGGTCTCCCCAAAGGTGAGGAAACTCCATGTGTTTTAAAATGAGATCTGCATTTGGACTTACAGGACAGCAAGAAGGGCAGGTATCTAAGTGAGTGAAAAAGAAAGAGCACAAGCAGGTCGTAGTTTCAGAAGCATCTGGCAGAGAAAAACAAGTTTCGAGGTGGAATTAGCTGAAATGGGGAGAAGATTCCTCATTTGAGGACAGTCCTACTTGCTTTGTTGGGCTATTCTACTTTGAAGGCTGAGAAGCCTTCGTAAGCCTGTTCTCAAGAAAATCATCCAGAAAAAGAAGCAGATATTATTAATTGGAGGAGATTGTGTTTGTGGATGCTTTGTAAGTTCTCAAGCAAGCTATTCTCACTCCCCAAGTTCATCTAGATCTTCTCTTCATCATTATTGCAGTTCTATTTTTATTTGCAGAGGCACTTTTTCCTAGAGAGGAAGAAGCTAAACTCTGCTAAAGCAACTGGATGTCTTATTCCTTTCACTCACCTAGGTTTGCACAACACATTTAACCAGGCCAGTTAATGACCTAGCAGCTGCATTTGCACAACACTGTTAAACCTGGTTAGTGTTAACCTTGGTTCATATCTTAGCATGCTGCAGAAACCCAGCACATTCTATGAGTTTATGATTCAAGGTATTGTACAAACCCCAGAAAATTGGCTCATTTACTAACCAGGTTAAGTGTGTTCTATGAGCACAGCTCATTTGTCTACTTTGAGAGAGTAGGTAAATTGGTAGCAAAGACTTCTGCCAGGACCCCTGTAGAGTTGCAGCTTGTCAGCATAAATAGACTGGACTGGAGAGGAAAATAGGCTGATTTAGTTTAAGGTAGCATCTTCTTTTGGTATCACTGACACCCATAGATCATGGTATCCATTCAAATCGGATTACACACAACTTTTTAAAACCTGCAATAGAGGCTTAGCAGTCTATATGGATTACCGTGTCAGATTTGCTTTGGACTTGTTTTCTGTAACTGCAGATTGGACTATACCTGAAAGGTGATCTCTCATATTTGAAACTTGGTTATGGATTGATGCCAGAAACATGGAAACGGAGCAAAGCCTTTCTTCTTGACCTAACTTTCTGATTAAAGCTTTAGTTGATCCATTAAGGTGTTCTGTGTAACTGGACCTCACAGGCTGCAACAATCCCTGGTTAGCAAGTTAAAGGTTGCATCCAAAAGTGGAGATGATTAGGATCTAAACTGTGATTGGTGATGAGCTTAAAGCACCCATTTCACCTTTAAAGTTCTACCAAGTAGCAAAAATCACATCAAGGTGAATATTTGCTCCCACCTATTCTGGGGATTCTGCTTGCTGAAAAGAGTTTTCCAGAAGCTGTTATTTAACGACAACTTCTAAAGTCACAAAAGGGGAGAATTATTCAATACATGCTTGGTAAGGAATCATATTAGCTGTCACACATTTTAATTGAATTTGGCTGTAAATAAAATGAAATCCTATTCAATTTTCTTTTTTTGCAAATGTTTGTAAACTGTTCTCCCCAATGCCACTCAAGGGCTCACATGCATCCCTGGGGGGAGCAAAATATGTGTTGTGATGTTGCAATGCAAAGTCCACCCCTTATATATATATATATATATATATATATATGTCTCTGTGTGTCATTTTGGCATCATTATAGTCAGAATACCTCAGGGAGGGATGAATGCAAAACAAGTATGCTATATGCTGGGGTTTATAAAGCTTTTTGTTATAAATCAGTCTATAGACTTGTTCTGAGCGGGGGCCTTTGGGGGGGATGTCAGAAAGGTCAAGATTGCTGCCACCACCACAAGATCGAAGCCACACCATCTTGACTATTTTGCCATCCTCTCCTCCCCTCATGGATGCCTCTTATTTTGGGCAGCTTCACTCATTAGATCTGTTTGTGAAAAGTATAAAATGGATTTGATCTCTTTCAGCTGTGTGCTACAAAAGCATATGTTTGATTTGGCTGAACTGAGCTGTTGAATGTGAATATTTTCTGCCTTTTGTCAATCTGTCACTGTGTTCATGTTATTTAAAACAGAGAAGGGGGGCAGTGTGTGTGTCTGACAAGTATTCTTATACATTTTTTCACACCTCTTATACATGGCAGTATTTACAGAAATGAAAGCATTCTAAGTAAGCCTATATCCCCAGATACTGAAATCCTCTGGCACCATCTTATGAAAGAGTAAACATTTCCATAATTCAGTCTCCATGACATTCATTGTATGTATTTCCCAGAGAACGATGATCAGCAAAGAGCAAAACAAAATAAAACCACTTTCCTTGTTGTTGGAAAAGTGACCAAAAACCATGTTGTCAGATTATTTTAATTGAAAATTTGGAGCCCCTTAGCAGCCAAACTGAAGGTGCAATCTTACAATCCCCAAGAGAGTAGTTCAGATGAATGACACATTGCCAATCTCCTACCTTGCAGATAGGAAGGGAGATGTTATACAGTATGTGTGGAAAGAGGTCAGCACCAGAGTCTCCTTTTTTGCGGTGTTAGAAATCCTCACTGGCCTAGAGAATTTCTCTCAGCTAAGGAAGGAAGCAAGAGAAACGGAGGGGAAAATAGATGAGTCTTAAAAGTTTGACAGTTCTACCCTATATACCCTTCTTCCATATCCTGATTTCTAGCAATTGCTTCATAGATTTGCTCAACATCTTACTCATTTGGTTCATGTTGAAAACCTCAACTAGGTCAGACCTGATTAATATCTGGATAAGAGATATGGGGGGTGGGGGAGAAATCAGAGGTACAGACCAGGTAGTGGGAAAAGCATCCCAGGACCAATAGAAATAAGTTTATTTATTTATGTTATCCTTTGTTTGTTTTATTCTATTTTTTGTTTGTTTTATTGTTTGTTTGTTTGCTTGATTGATTTGTATAGCCACCCATCTCACAAATGTGACTCTGGGCAGCTTACAATAAGATAGATTAAAACAAAAATACATAATATAAAATAAAAACACATAGCAGCCGAGCATCATAAAATAATCATCACCAAAGCCAAGAGATGGGCTCTATCACACTCCTGGGGCCCCAGGCTTGGGCACAAAACCAAGTTTGTGGGGCCATGCAAAAGGCTGGCAGGATCAGGGCTAACCTAATCTCAGGTGGAATGATGTTCCATGGCTGAACAGGTCCTCCTCCTGGGCCCTGCCAGCCAATATTCCTTAGCCGATGGTACCCAGACATGTACTTCCTTCTAGACCACATGGGACAGGTAGAAACAATTGGAGAGAGACGGTCCCATAAGTAGCCTGGTCCCAAGCCATGAAAAGGGTTGGGAACAAGCTACTTTTGATTTGATGGCAAAAAAAATTGCATGAATATATGCATCATGCTTTTACCCTGACCCTTTCCCTGCTTAATCTAGCAAATCCAAAGAGAAGTTGCCCTTCCATGGTGAAATTCGAGTAATATATGAATGTAGCTTCCTCAGATTGGCATCTGTCAACCTTCAGCATTGGTAGTGTTGGGATTTCAGCGGCCACCACAGCTGTGTCCATGAAGCCACCGGGAATCAGGCTTGACTTGAAGGGCCCTTCACCTTTTTACAAGCCTATTGACTGTGCAGGGATTCCTATCCAGGCCAGAATCTTTGTTTCAGAAAATCCCATCTTTCAGGAGAACCCATCCTGTGCTACCAGGGGGAATGTGGCTATGAGAGAGGAAAGGGAAAGGATGAAGTTTCAAAGGAGAGAGAGAGGAGAAAAAAAGCTTTGTCAAAGCATTTGCATGTCATGCTTGATCAGTGTGAATCTTGCAAATATGTACAGTATTAGCTAGTGGTTCCAATAAGCAAGCGTCCCATTTCTGAACACCTAACACAGGGCACTTCTAGAACATCACTTCCCAAAGCCTATTTTGCTAACGATATGAAAAGAGGGAGGCTTCTCCCTAGTGCTGCTGCAGGCAGGATTTGTTTCACAGGCCATCCTAAGCAGTGAAATGTTTCACTGAACCCTGTTCTACCCAGAGTTTTGTGTGTTTTTGGAAATCAATTAATTTGCAAATAGCTTCATAACTGAGTGATGGTTAATTAAGATAGCAGCATCTAGCCACCCCCCAAAAAGGAATATCATGTCTTTAGAGCCTTTTATTTCTCCCTCCCCACTTGGATTTCTTTTACTGTATTCAAAAGTGCCAAAAAAGTTTCTTTCAACTATTTTCAGGGCTAGTAGCCACTAACCATCAAAAGCTTTTAAGCAAGGATCTCCCACCAGTAAATGATAAAAGAACTTGCAGAGAAGACTGTTTTCCATATCAAAAGGAGATGCTTGTTACAAAGGATTATTCCATGCCAGAAACTTTGTTGTCAGGTTTAAGATTTCAGAAAGCATATATTTATTCTGTAAAATAATATAGCAGATAACTATATTCTGCTATATTCAGAACAGTTCTGTTCTGAGATTTTCTGTGAAATATTACACTGGAGAAAATAGAATTCTCTATGAAAGCAATACCGACTGAATGCACATGTGCTTTTAGACATAGGAAACACCTTTTCAGAAGGGATATAATTAATTTTTGGTTCTTTGTTCTGGCATCATAGCATGGGAAAGTTACAGATGCAACCTGCTGAGTCTGGCTGAAGTGGTAGCATTCATGTTTAAGGAGAGAAGGAAGCTAACATTTTACAAACATATGTAAGAAATTACCCTGAAACATTATAGAAGCCAGAAGGCAGGAATGTGCCAAACTGTGCTTGCTTAAAACTGACAAATATGTTGACTGGGAACGGAAGTTGGGAGAAGACAAAATGAAGAAAAGGGAGAAGTGGGCGGCATGGGAAGAATGTTTTCCTTGCCCTTGAAATCACACTGTGCTCCAAAGGAGAAGAAAAATGGAAAGTAAATTCTAAAAGTGTAAGAATAACTAGGGCATTCTGGAAAACCAGTGTCTGGTGCTAATGATTCCCACTATTGGAAATCCTATTCAGGCTACACTTTTGGATTCCGTAGGCATTGCTAACTATTCCACAAGCCTATCAGTATCTCCATGAGGGCTAGAAACTTGAATTTTTTAGAAAAGAAGGAAAAAAGGCTTGCTCAGGCTACTCTTTCAGCATCGCTCATTATCTTGCAAATACATCTGCAAGTATTTTCATAAGGATGAGAAACAGGGTTCTGAAATAAAGAAAAGAAAAACTAGTGCAATCATAGGCATATTTACTTGAAGTAAATCCATATAACCTCAGCATGGCTAACTCTAGAAAATACGGTCAAATCAAATTCCACACGATGACATGTGAAAACGTACAGAGTGCTGGCAGACTGGCTCTTTCTGAAATTCAGTGGAAGGCGTTTGAATAAGTGAGTATAACAAAGCTATGAATGAGAAAACAAAAATGCATACCTTGGCAGCAATCGTAGGGGTCACTACACAATCAAGAACCAGCAGGGGGGGTCTTTTTGAAGACCATAGGGCAATACAGCCAGGAACACAATGAATGTTGAACAGATCCAGATCAAGAAATAAAGACCTGTTGCTTGGAAGGAGATCTCCCTCTCTCTCTCTCTCTCTCACTCACACACACAGGCCTTAAATACACAGAAGAAATAGTGTCCTGTGTGCGTGTGTGTGCGTTTACCTTTATAATCCCACTGCATAACTTTCCAACAAAATGCTCTTGTGTTCATAGCTACCACATTCCCAGGAACATCTCAGGAAGGGTTGGCAGAAAATGCCTGGAAACAGGAAGCCCGTGGTCAGCCTCAGCCTTGCTGCTGTCCACCAATTGTTATTCCGCTCCCCAGTCACATGACAGTTTGGAATCAACCACAACAATGGTCCTACTCCTGCTATCCCATGTCCTTAGTGAGAATGGCATGGATGTTGCCATCAAGAACCAGGTCCCAAAACACTAGCTATAAGTCCTTTTTTGAAAGCAACCAGGGGCTCCATAAAGAATAACACAGGCATAATGACCTGAACATCTGAGGGCAACAGTCCGTTTTTTCCAAGGGCTTGTCACAATTTAAACCCCAATTAGTCTTGTGAGTCCTTCAGTGCATCTTGATCTGAGCTGTCTTCAATCTCTAGGTAGTGGCAGATCCAGAAATATGATTATGCCACTTCATCCAGAAATATGATTATGCCACTTTCATCTAAAGCAGTGTTTCTCGACCTTGGCAACTTTAAGGAGTGTGGACTTCAATTCCCAGAATTCCCAGCCAGAATACTGGCTGGGGAATTCTGGGAGCTGAAGTCCACACA
The DNA here is from genome assembly GCF_035149785.1 of Candoia aspera. Classification (NCBI taxonomy): domain Eukaryota; kingdom Metazoa; phylum Chordata; class Lepidosauria; order Squamata; family Candoiidae; genus Candoia; species Candoia aspera. The sequence continues at coordinate 103,633,928 of NC_086157.1, forward strand.
TCTTAATGTTGCTACACTGATCTAAAGCACCAGCTACAGCCATTTCTGAACTATTTGGTAGTAACATGTACCTATGCTTTGGTTATATCATAGTTAGGCTACTGCAGCACAAAATATGTGGGTTACCCCTGAAGAGTGTGTAGAAGCTTCCAGTGGTATACAATTTAGTATCTAGGCTGCTAACTGGTTTATAATACTGGGATCTCATTATAAAACATGATAAGCCTGCCAGGTGTGGCTTCTGGAATTCTTTCCAACCCTTTAGTAGCAACTCCACCCTGAGTCACATGACCAGGAGGGAGAAGGAGGAGACATAGGGCTTAAGAAGCATTCCAACCCCTTTCCACCTGCCCCTTCCATAGGGATGCACTGGAGGGCTGTTGTCTTTGTTCATCCCAGCTGGATCCAGACCATTTTTGAATTTTTGAATTTTAACTTTCTTTTGTTGGGTTCACTCACCACACCAAATTTGCCCTGTTCAGTTCTATCTGGAAGGACAGATAGAGACCCAGGGCCTTTAAGTAATCCTTTCCAACTTTCCACTGGGTTGGAAAGAATAGAAAGATAAAATATACTTCATGCTGAGCCAACTCCTGGTGACTCTGTAGACGTATCTATACCTGTGGTGAAAAACCTGTAGTACTCGTATGAACACTTACCTGGCAGTAATATCTGTTGAACAGTGCTAGTTTATTCAGCGTAAATATGTAGGATTGCATCATAAACCTGCTAGTGCAATAGGACTTTCTTTTAAAAAGAGATTTGCTTCCTTTCCTTTCACTCAAACAAAGCATCCTGGAACGCCAAGTATAGTGATACAGTAAAAGCGAAACAGTTTTGCACAGTGAGACGAAAATAGTAAGGAAATGCAAGAGATGTCATATATGACACAATTAGAATTAGGTGAGGAAAGCATAGGAAGCATATTGGATCTAAGAAACTTGGTCCTGTTCTCAGTTAGAGAGGTGGACTAGAGTTGACATTTGCCACATCTGATCTTCATTAATAGTCCAGGAAATCTGCAAACAGTGTTTCAAAACACTTCTTGGCATCCTGGATATAAGTGCATATAAAAGGCTCCAATTTCACTGCTGCAAAATAATTTATTGGGAGTGCCACCACAAGGAGTTCGAGCTACAGCTATAGCCTTGTGAGTAAAAAAAACCCCGAGATTTGCAAAGATTGGAAATGATAGGGGAAAATTCTTAATGCAGTTACGTTTGGAAAGAAATGTATTTTGAGGAAGTCTCTTCCACTTTTGCAAAGTTCCCTTGTTTAGATTTGTCAGGTTGGCTGGGAGAATAATTATAATAATAGCATTAGGAGAAGAACCCTGCTTGATGTTCCTGAGAAACCTAGAAACAGGACCTGAGGCCAACAGTGGTCTCTTGCAATTGTTCTCCAGTGACTGGTGTTCACAGGAATCCTAACTCATAGTCACTGACAGAGTTATTGTCCATGAAATTATCTTACCTGTGCTGGTGGCCATCACAATATCCTATAGCCATTGTTTTACTACAATGTTTTACTACACTGTTTTCCACGTGGTCAGCTTTTTGTCACCACTCCCACCCCCCATTGTGCCATAAATGTCCTCATCATTACCGTTAAGAAGCTGGCCAGCATTCATTCCAGTTCCCTCCTGCTGCTCTTGGGATGCACAAAAATGAGCTCAAAGTTATTTGGCTCAACTGTGGAACAGCTTCCCAGGACCAGTGGCACTTCAGGGGCACAGGAGGGTAGCTGCAATATCAGTCAGACACAGTTCATACAGTGTATGTGAAATGGGCCTGTATGAAGAGGCCTCTCATTTTGTCTGGTATCTTCAATTCATCTTCAATGAATTCGTTTTACTGGCTAACCACAGTTCCCTGTGTCATGAAAGAGAAATCTTTACTTCCTCCATACCATAAATAAGTTTACTTTGATATGTCCCTGCTTAAAGAACAAAAGGCAGTGTATGAAGGAGTGAATGGATGTGGTAGACGGAAGGAACAGGAAGATCTGGAGAGCTGTAGTTGTCAGCCCCAAGATGTAGATCAGACCAAGAAATCAACACCACATTAAGACTAAAAGTACTTTTATTAAGATTGGCTATAGTAACAAAAGCTTGCAAGTCTGATTATGGTTTATCTCCTCCCCTGTTATACTAATGTTAATTAGGGAGGTTTCTGTCCAAGACATTTTCGCATTCCTCCTTCATTGTTTGGACTTAAGCCATGTTTCCCTTCTCATTGCTTTGGTAATGGATCTCTCCTTTCTCTGTCATGGCCATCCTCTTTACTCTCTAAATCACTGTACGGTGGTATTATAAACTAGATTTAGCTATTCTTCCTTTCCTTTTTGTATCTCATGCATTCTTTGACTTACTAAGTCTGTTGGTCTGCATGATAATTCCTGTAACGCTAAACACAACAATGGGATCAAAAGTGGTATGGGGACAGAAGCTAGCAAAAGAAAAAGCCAATCTAAAAATGAGTCAAATGCTCCTGGAGACTGCAGCAAAATCACCATCATCATCATCTAGAAAATATATTCCAGTGCTTCTTTATGGAAGAAGTATTGGGCAGAGACTCAAAATGTCGCCAACTCCTCCATTCTAAGACTCCGCCCTCTCCTCCCAGTCATGTGACCCAGTGCAGAACATACACAGCCACCTTGTGCTTCCTGTATATACATATAGACTAACTGTGGAGTCCTTGGTGTTCTCTGAGCTTGGTTGTTTTCTTGCAGACATTTCGTTACCCAACTAGGTAACATCTTCAGTGCTAGAAGGGAGTGGGGTTTTCAAGGACTCCACAGAGCTACAAATATTCTCTTCTATTGCTACATATAGACTAAGACAAACACCAATCCAAGTGGAAAGCAAAAACACATTCTCTCTAACATGAGCTGTTACTTCATTACACCAAAAAAAAGAGAGATGCTCCCTATAGCCACTGCTGGTAAAACAATTGGAAAAAACTCTAGAAGCAATGCTCTGCAAGCTTTTTCGACCTTGTCATTTTGGTTATTCTGTTTTGTGCCCATTCCTTTTTTAGAATCTTTTGGCTTGATTTGCTAAGTTAAAATGAGGTTGGGAAATTTGTGATTTAAAAAGGAAATCCATCTATTCTCAGTTTCTTCTCTAAACCTGGTCATTCCATTATAGCATACAATGGTTTAGTTTGTTTGGACATCATGTTATTAGAAAAACAGTGTTTTCTTAACCTGGGTATAGTGATTCGTGTATTGCATAGAGCCAGGTTGCCTTTCTTCCTTTGCTTATTCCAGAGTGAGGCAGATATACATCCTGGGCTATCCTATCTAAAGCTATTTTATCTGGGCTTCAAAACTCAAGATCAGGTCACAGGAAAGAGTTAGAATTAGCTCCATATGCCTTTGCCAAATCTTGTAGTTGTGCAGTTATTCAGTTTTTTTCAGCTCAGATATGGTAGCCCTAATCTTGTCTCTTACTTTTTTTTTCTTTTTCATATATTAGATGTCTTTGTAATCTACTATGTATGTATGTATGTATTTAATTACATGTAAAGGGCACCCAGTTCTAAACAACTCTGGGCAGTTTACTCTTTAAAAACAAGAATCAATGAAGTGAAGAAACAGATTATATGCATCCAAAGGGGAAAAAAATACATAAAATCTTACAGGGGCTCAACATCCACCCTAACCCAAGGTCTAGGAGCATAACCAAATTTTCAGTGCCTTCCTGCACATCCTCAAGGTGGGAGGCATATTGATCTTTGTAGAGATGCTGTCCCAAAGGGCAGGCACCTTGACAGAGAAGCCACACTTCCATGGTGCTAATAGATGACATCGTTTAACCAAAGGGACCTGGAACGCACTCACCTTTCAGGATCTTTCCACACAAGACACCATCAGATAATAATGACTACATTGCAAACAAGATCAAATCCTCAGTTACTAAAAGATAAAAGAAAACCCTTCTCTAGAAAATAGGGGTTATTCATAAAAAGGGAAATTTAGGTTGATGATCTGTAAGTCTCTTGAGAAAGCACAAATGTTAGCATTCGGCATCTGACTCAGTCTTAGCTTCAATTAATATCAGAGGCAGAAATGTCCAGACATTAGAGTAACAAAGATAGACCTCGAATTGCAAGACAATGCCTAATAAAACCCCAGTCCAAAAGGCCAGGGAGATATGCACAATTTTCAGTTATCAGTGGATGGAACTTTATAGCTTTGTTAGACTTTCATTCTGCCAGCAAGCTTTTTTCATTTTTCCTAATTTGAGACCCTGTTCAGGCTGATTTCTTAAAGATGGCATGCCATTTGTCTGTATTTCTGGCAATTAAATCATCTGTGCGAACAATTAAACTGGATTCATATCATCCTAAGTCATGTTTGTTTTAACCATGATTTTTTATAAATCAGCCACCCTAACTAGTTATGTTAAGTGGCTGACAGGCCCTGGTAGATTAGCTCCTGCCCATCTCCTGGCTAACTACCAGGGCAGGGGGGGTTGGAAGGATGAACCATCTCCATCACTCCACAGCTGCCTCTCCTTATTTATAGGATACCCCCAACCATCCATCGATCCATCCATCCAATCACCAAATCAAGATGGGTCCATCCATCAAAGCTTGCCTTCTCCCCCAGTCCCAGCCTCATTCTACATTAAGAGGAGTGATTGGTGGATGTTTTCATGATGGCTGACGATTTTGGGAGTAAGGGAAGGAATCATCCAAGGAAATCCACTAATTCCTATCCTTAACATGTCCTTCACACAGCAAGTAACAATACCACCATTTGGCAACATTATTTTTGTGTCAGGACAAGGATTACCAGTGGAGATACCATGGTTATGCCAGTGCAGTATTCTGCCTGCTAAAGTTTGGGTAGATACAGGGATACTAGGGGAGTTCTTTGGGTCCCAAGTCAAACCAGATGTCCCCTCCCCCATCCTAACATTAGTTATCAGATAGAGATCTTGTAGCTACATTTGAGAGAGTAGACTTGTTCCCTACCTGGGCTGCATACACAAGTCACTTTTTGGCAGGCACAGCAACAGTGGCAGTTTGTGGTACTTTCTCAAGACAGGAGTAATGCCAGTAGGTTGAATTCATACTAGGTGTATCAGAAATGGGCTGCAGAAACCCAGATGACCACTAAGTGGCAAGAGAGAGTTCTTAGTATTTCTTTACTGCCATCTAGTGGTCGTGCTAAGACTAGTTATCACATTTTTGTGCTGCCTGCTCCCACCTGCTGCTTCATCCTCTATGCCACTCAGGCAAATGCTTAGGAGCCCCTACTGGCCCTGCAGCAGATATAACCTGTCTTGTATTTTAAAGTCTGAAAGCTGGGTTGGGCTCCCCTGTGCCTGTGGGACCCTCTTTGACTGTATTAGGTGAATAGTGCTTGAATTCAGCCCTCTGAAAGAGTCCTCTAACAAGGCACCAAGTTTGGTTTGCTCTCAGAGCTGGGATTCCAAGTCTCTTTGTTTTCCCATCATTCCCCTGATGACTTAGTTAGAACAAGGGCTATTTGCCTGTCAGTGAGTGTCACTTCGTGAAGACAGAACAAATGAAGGAAGAGAAGGATTTCTTAGACAGGCCACAGTGACTTAGGCCTATAAATACTTCCAGATGGGAGCATTTCTGGTGAACTTTTTCCCCCTCTTGCTTCTAAAATGAGGCCTTGTTTATGTTCTGAACCTCGGCAGAGATTTTTAAGTTAGTATGAAGTGTGATAGAGGCAGTTCCCACAGATTCATTTGGGCGAAGGAAGGAAGGCTATATCATAAGCCGAAAATTATTAGTAGGATAATCATAGGAAATCAAAACCATTAAAGTATCAGGATAGTTCAATTTGACTTGCACAGGATTCATACCTTTTTTCATTTGAATGTTAGGCAGATGGCAATGCTCCAGGGCAGGTATTTGTCAGGACAGAGCTAAATGGAGATGTAGGTGCTGATGTAAGCTTCCATGCTGCCCTCCCTGCCCCCACCCCACCCCCATGTACAGAGACACACACACAGAGATATGATGTTTCCACATGCTTGGCATCTTTTTGGCAAACTAAGCACAGTTCCAGTGCATTTCCATGATCAAGGTCATGCCTGGAGAACTTTTTAGTGCTTTCCATGCTATTGCTGGGCAAAGGACTGACTACCTTCTTGCATTCACCCATTAGAATTCCCCAAACCAGAATGATGATCTAGACCAGTGTTTCTCCACCTCAGCAGCTTTAAGACGTGTGGACTTCAACTCCCAGAATTCCCCAGCCAGCTTAAAGTTGCTGAGGTTGAAAAACACTGATCTAGACTTTGGGATTACAATTCTTAGAATCACCTGCGTGGCAACTGCAGCAGATTCTGGGAACTCCATACCTCTAGGAGGCACACAAGAAGTGTGGAGGAATCTCCTAGGCCATAATGTGGCTGGTTTGGATAGGCAGGCAACCAAGGCTGTGTTTCTTACCTATTTTACTTATTTATAAATAATTTTTATATTGTCCGCTCATTGATGATATAAAAACATGATCAAAAAATCAAAACAGCCCCACAGTATAACTCCCATTTTCATTAAAATAACATTTAAGCAACCCTAATGGTACCTGGTATAATGGTTGCCTATTCTAAAACACTATCAGACTCATGAGCAGGATCACAAAGATATCTGATTTATTAAAGAATAGTATGCAGGATCACAAAGAAAGCTGAGAATGAAAAAAGCACGCCAAATGCAAACTAAAAACCCTCGGTACAAATGAGATCCCTCCCCCCATAGAATCTTCCCAAGCTCACAATCCCAGGTGCTCCTAACGACTTCTGATGGTCCGCGGGAAAAGTCCTTGAACAGAGCACATAACCTAAACACATTCCATTGAAATGAACATAGATACAGAGCTTGGCACAAGGTTTCACAGCAGCTCCCTCCCAAACAGAAATGCGCGTCAGCACCATAGCATGTGAAATGTTATGATGTACAGTGCACATTGAAACAGTGAACATGACATACTGCCCCCCAAAATAAAGAAAACACTAAGCGGCAAGCTTCAAAGGGTAAGCCAAGTGGAAACGGTTAACTAAATCAGGAGCATTAACGTGGCGAGCAGGCACCCATTCAGGATGAGGAAAGTGTTTCCAGCGGATCAGATATTGGAGAGTGCCTCGAAGCCTGCGAGAATCAACGACCTCCTTGACTTCAAAGTGCTGTTGGCCGTCAATCATGATCGGAGCAGGAGGAGGAGGTTGGGGATGCCAGTGGGAAGAATGGTAGACAGGCTTGAGCAGGCTGCAATGGAAAACAGGGTGCAAGCGTTTCAAATTGTGGGGCAGGTCCAACTTAACAGTAACTGGATTGATAAGACCAACAATAGGGAAAGGACCAATGAACTTGGGAGCAAGCTTTTTCGAGGGCTGTGGGGACTTGATGAATTTGGTAGATAGATATACTTGATCCCCAATTTTGAAATTGTGTTGCAAAGAACGATGTTTATCGGCTTGAAACTTGTAAGCAGCCTGGGCATCAGCCAAAGCCTGTTGAATCACCGGCCAGGAATCAGCAAACTTAACAGCCCAGTCAGGGGCAGAACAGGATTGGGGAGGGGGTTGTGGCAGCTCAGGGATGGGAACAAAGTCATGACCAGAAACCACACAAAAAGGGGTTTGCCCAGTACTCTGATGGACAGCATTGTTGTAAGCCACTTCAGCAAAAGGCAGCAAGTCCACCCAATTGTCCTGATGGTAGTTAATGTATGCTCTAAGGAATTGTTCAAGGGCAGAGATCAAAATCTCAGTAGATCCGTCAGTCTCAGGATGGGACGATGTGGACAGCGCCTGTTTGGTGCCAATCAATTTTAAAAATGATTTCCAAAACTGGGAAGTAAACTGTGTCCCGCAGTCACTGACCAAACGGGAGGGGCTACCATGGAGATGGTAGATATGAAGGAGAAATAGGCAGGCCAATTGCAGGGCCGACAGGATGGACGCACATGGAATGAAATGGGCTTGTTTGGAGAAAAAATCTTTTACAACCCAAATGACAGTTTTCTTCTGACTGGGAGGTAGGTCCACAATAAAATCCATAGAAATCTCATCCCAGGGACAGGATGGGCTGGCCACTGGCTGTAGAAGCCCCTGTGGTTTTCCTCCTTTCGCTTTGACATGGCACAAACAGGACAGGAAGCAACATAGTCCTTTACATCACACCTTAAGGTTGGCTACCAAAATTGACGGTGAACCAAATGCAAGGTTTTGACAAAACCAAAGTGTCCAGCAAGTTTATCATCATGGGAATGCTGCAAAACATCAGCTCTTAAAGTGTCAGGCACATAAAGGCGGTGTTCCACCCACGCCAGACCGTTTTCAAAAGAAACATTGTCCCTATTAGCTAGCAACCAAGTGTCAGATTTCAGTGCCTGGAGAAAGTCCTTCTGTAACTGACAAGGAACTCACACTTTCTGCTTCCCAGACAGGGCTGGGGGCGGGGTTGCCTGCGCACGGGTCTGGCTCCGAGTGACTGCAACCAAGCCCAGTTGTGGTTCAGTGAGAACAGTCCCAACTATATCTGCCACATGGTCAAGGTCCTGAGGTAAACGTGACAAAGCATCGGCCAGAAAGTTTTTCTTTCCCGGAATAAATTTTAACTGGAAATTAAAGTGACTGAAAAATTGAGCCCAGCGAATTTGTTTCGGACTGAGACGCCGGGGGGTGCAGAGGGCTTCCAAATTCCTGTGATCAGTCCAAACCTTGAAAGGGCATTTAGTGCCTTCCAGGAGGTGATGCCAGGCTTCCAAAGCGGCTTTTACAGCAAAAGCCTCTTTTTCCCAAACATGCCACCGGCGTTCAGTTTCAGAAAATTTTCTGGACAAATAAGTGCAGGGTTTCAAGTGATTTTCAGAATCTCTCTGTAACAATATAGCCCCAACTGAGGAGTCAGAAGCATCAACTTGGACCACAAAGGGGCGTTCAGGATCGGGGTGCTGTAAAATAGGCTCGGCAGTGAAGAGGGTTTTTACCTGCTCGAATGCTGCCTGGCATTCAGGCATCCAATTCAGCACTGCCCCAGGGATTTTTTACTTTGCGTGTCTCCCCCTAACCCTTGGTACGGAGTAAATCAGTAAGGGGAAAAGCAATCTCAGCGAACCTCTGGATAAATTAGCGATAGTAATTACTGAACCCTAGGAAACTTTGCAATTGCCTCCGGGTGCGGGGATGTTCCCAACTTAAAATCGCCTGAATTTTTTCAGGGTCCATTTCAATGCCCTTGTCAGATACCCTATAGCCTAGATAGTCAAGTTGGGTCTTGTGAAACTCACATTTGGAAAGCTTGGCATCTCTAAGCTTACTTAACACCTGCTTGAGAAGTCGTTTGTGTTCCTCCTCGGATTCAGTGTAAATGAGCACATCATCCAAATAAACCAGGACCCCTTTAAACAAATTATCATGTAATACTTCATTAATCAATTGCATGAAGACTCCAGGCACCCCTGCTAACCCAAAAGGGAGGACTTTGTACTGAAATGAACCCAGTGGACAATTAAAAGCGGTTTTCCACTCATCTCCAGCTCGTATGCGGATGCGGAAATAGGCTTCACGAAGATTGAGCTTGGAGAAAATCTTGCCCTTAGACAAGTGAGCTAACATGTCCTTCATGAGTGGCAGAGAGTATTTGTTGCAAATTGAGATGGAATTTAACCCCCGATAGTCTGTACAGAGTCGAAGCATGCCATCTTTCTTTTCCTGGAAGAGCACAGGTGCCCCAACTGGGGAATTTGCAGGTTCAATAAACTCCCTTGACAAATTTTTGTCAATAAAGTCCCGTAATGCCTCAAGCTCCTTCTGAGTCATTGGATAAAATTTTGGCTTGGGCAATTGAGCATTGGGAACCAACTCTATTGCACAATCAGTTTTCCGATGGGGGGGCGGGTAGCTGATCTGCTTCCATTTCCCCAAAGACATCTGCAAAGTCTTGGTATCGATCGGGCAAGCCTTCTAAACGTGCCAAACCAGGGCACGGCGTGGCAATTGCAGCCCTTTCAACCCCCGCACTTGAAGCTCTCTCCGCGGTAGTGGTTTGGTAAAACCCATCCTTGAAAGTCAGAGTTCTGTGTTCCCAATTTATATGTGGGCTTCAATAGGTCAACCAGGGAATCCCCAGAATTACCAAGGGGTTGCCAACAGGTGCCACTACAAATTTTAAAGTCTCACAGTGGCTGCCCATTTGCATTGCGACAGTTCCAGTGAAATGGGTTGCTGCCCCCCCCCCCCCCGCCGTTGAACCATCCAACTGTGTGAAGATCAAAGGCTGCTGGAGGGGGAAGCTAGGCAGGTCCAAAGCAGCAACCAGATCAGGGTGAATCAGACACCTGGAACACCCAGAGTCAACTAAAGCCCAGACCTCTGTAGTCTTTGTCCGGGAGCCCAATTTCACTTTTACTGCTAAAGTGGGACAGTCAGCACTCACCATAGCATCCTCGTGCCCATCCTCCTCCACCTGCCTGCAGGCGCTCTTCATGGCAGGTGGCTGGCGTTTCCCGCCGGCTCCTTAGAGTCATCTTCAGCCTCTCCTGAGAAGTAGAATACTTCCTCAGCATCAGCTGCCCCCTTGGCTGCTGTCATCCGCCACGAGGGGGGCAGTGATTTGGCCGGCAGCTTGCCCGCTTGATCTCCAGCCTTGGCTTTTGGGTAATCAGCTGCTCAATGCCCTTCCTTTCCACATCGTAGACACTGACCCCTCACATAGCGCCAATCTCTCTCCTCTTCCCAGGCTCTATAGCCTGGCCGGGTAGCAGTTGCAGCACTTCGGGGTCCCCTCATGGTGGCTGGTTATTTTTCAGGTCATTTGGTTTGCATGAAGGTATGCTGGGCGTGCTCAGCCTTGCCGGCCAGACAGATCCATTCATACAATGTCTCTGGGTCGTTTCTACACAGTTGAGTCCCTCTTTAAACCGTTCTATTAAGGTTGACTGAGACCAGTTGGGGATTTTCCCAGCTAAAGCCTTAAACTCCAGGGCATAATCAGCTACAGACAGTTGGCCCTGGGTAAGATCCTTCAGTGCCTTTTTAGCTCTTGCCTTGGCTAGAGGATCCTCAAAATGCAGCTTTAATGCCCACATGAAGTCCTCAAAATACTCAAGCTCAGGGGAGTCAGCCTCACTTAATTGAACATACCAGTCAGCCGCTCGTTCCTTCAACTTGGTGGCAATGGCAGTTATTTTAGCCTCTTCGGAAGGGAAGTATGGTCCAAACTGCCTCATGTAACTTTTAGCATTAGTGAGAAAGAAAGATAACTTGGTTGGATCCCCATCAAACTTGACAGAAAAGTCTTTCACCCCCACTCCTGTTGGAGCTGAATCAGCGGCTGCTTGAGTGGTTGGGCCCCAGGTTACAGTTGTTCTCCCTCCTTGGGGTGGGAACACTGGTGGTCGAACTCTGCGGGATGGAGATTCATCCCGGCGCCACCTCCAGCCCCACCCTGCCGGCGGTCCGGGTGGGGGGATGGAGGATGATTGTGTGGAGCTGGAATCTCCTTTGCGCCTCGGCTGCCCCCCCCCCCCATGATAGAGACAGGTTTCTCCATCGATTCTATTTTGGCCTCCATCACTCTTAGCCTTTCAGGGGTTTGAGATTCCTCCCTCCCACGCGTGTTAGGCTGTCTCCCTGTTGATACCATGGTAGATTCTACGTCTGGGGTCAGTGGGAACCGATACTTCCAGGACACTTGTGACGTCCCTGGCTGGGGTTCTCCCATTTCATCCCAGGTGATCAATTCTGCGGGCGATTCGCTGGGTGCCGGTTGCTCTGGTTCTCTCCCATCATCGGATACCTCCACCTCAGGGCTGGAACTCGAATCCTGCCATAAACCTGAAGGTTCTGGGGTGAGGCTCAGTTCTCCGCTCTTGACCATTGACTTGGGCATCAAGCCAGTCGGTTCCTCAAGTCCCCCAGTCGTGAGCTTGGATTCGGCCATCGTTAACTGTTTTCCCTCACAAGAAACCAATCTTGGTAGGAGCTAACGGTACAACTTTGGTGATTCTCAGCTTTATGTAATGGTTGCCTATTCTAAAACACCATCAGACTCATGAGCAGGATCACAAAGATATCTGATTTATTAAAGAATAGTATGCAGGATCACAAAGAAAGCTGAGAATGAAAAAAGCGCGCCAAATGCAAACTAAAAACCCTGGTACAAATGAGATCCCTCCCCCCGTAGAATCTTCCCAAGCTCACAATCCCAGGTGCTCCTAATGGCTTCTGATGGTCTGCGGGAAAAGTCCTTGAACAGAGCACATAACCCAAACACATTCCATTGAAATGAACATAGATACAGAGCTTGGCACAAGGTTTCACAGCAGCTCCCTCCCAAACAGAAACGTGTGTCAGCACCATGGCATGGGAAATGTTACGATGTACAGTGCACATTGAAACAGTGAACATGACACCTGGCCACCCTTGGATTAATTACTAAAGGTCCACTGAAAAAGAAGTGTCTTCACAACCTTTCAGAAGGCCAGAGGAAGGAGACTGAGTACCCTTGTGGGGTAGCCTAGTCCATAATATTGGGGACAACACTGCAAAGGTCTGCCTTCTGGCCAGTTCTCCCCATACCTCTCAAGAGGATCAAACTCTAAGGACACATTCTCTAGAATGATGATTTCATGGGACCAGCCAAATAAATTTAAATATGGTGATCCCTGCCTTGATAATGCTCAGTGCTGTGCCATGCTGTTCAGGTTTTTATAAGCAATAACCAGCTTTTTAAAACTGGGCCTAGAAGCCTATTGGCAACTAGTGCAGCAGCTGCAAAATTACCTTGCAGAAACGTATTCCTCCCACCTGCTGCCAGGATGCTGCATTCTGGACCAGCTGCAGCTTCTGAGTCATCTTTAAAGGCAGCCCCACACACAGGGCATTGTAGAAGTCAAGACATGTGATGGCATTCTCTGATCCTGAGAAAGAAAACAGATATTTCCAGAATATTGCAGAACAAGAACAGATGGACATTTTTGTGGTAGCAAATAAATGATTCATATCCTTCCCATCAAACCAAGACTTTAAGAGAAAAGATCAAAGGCATTAAAGTAGTCACTAATAAATGAGGGCCAAGATACACATAGCCCATCTTGCTTTCTAGATTGTGAGCTGCCATAAGGGCCTTGACAGGTACAAACCGCTCAGAGTCCCCTTTTCGGGAGAGATGGGCAGTGATAGAAATTTGAAATATAAATAAATACATACATACATACATACATGGTGAATCCAAGAGTTATAAGTGTTTATTATTGTTGTTTTTGTTGCTTTATTTTTCCTGTATTAAATGCTGCTGTGAACTACAGTTGGAACTTGGCATTTACACTTTGGGAATAAAAATCAAAGTATCTCAAAGGGGGACAGTGAGTGAAAAACTGAATCTAACTTCCACAGTACTGATCACTCACTTCGGTATGCTCCAAATTCTGTTACTTTCCAGTATCTTCATCTCAATTCACTGAGCAACAAAATTGGACTAGCCAAACTTAGTCCTGTGGGTGTTTGCTGGTGGCGGCGGGAGGAATGTCAAGGGGAACAAATGACAAAACGTGTCATAATGTCGTAGTATCGATGCCACAACTTACATAATTGTGGTGTTTACATGATGACGTGGCAACAGGAGTGATTCATTATGGTATCCCTGTGGTTTGCTGCAGATGTCACTGCCAGTTTCCCAGTGTTGTGGAGGACTAGATCTACTAGGAGCTTAAACTAGCCTTTAACGCTCTTTTTTCTTAATTTCCCACCAGGGCAGGGGAGAAAATGGGGTCACTGTTCTGTAATATTTTGGCAGTGCCAACTTGAAGGGCTCCTGAGGGCTACTAGAAAGGGGCGGGGGCCCATGTCTCTCTGGTGGGGTCTTATCTCTGTGTGCAGCCATGTCTGCAGGGGGAAGTCAAAATCAGCAAGATGGAGTGATGCAAGCCCCCTCCCTTTTGTATGTGCATCACTGTCACATGTCACGTGTTCAGAAGAGGTAGGACTTGCATCACAAGAGCCCACCCTCCATTCTGCCAACTTTGATCCTATCCCTGTGGTCCATGCTGGAGGATCATGGTAATAGTGTGCTGAGTTCTCCCCTGTTGTTATTCTACAAAAGAGGCTTTTGTCTTCCTATCTCATTTCTGGGTGCTTAGATTTTCTTTCAAATTTCTTTTGGTCTGGTGTTTTTTGAGTGATGTCCATGGAGATGGCAATGGATGCCACTGCTCGTGTTTTCTTCCTACAAAATAGGACTACCAGACCATTCCACTGAGGTAGAAACAGCTGATAAAGAAAAGATCTAACAAAAGTTGTGAGCAAAACTCTTCTTATATATCATTAGATGGGTATTTAGTTCTCTCCCTCCAAAATGCTGCTTCTCCACAGGAAAACTATCCTTTTTCTAAATAATTTCTCCCCAATAAAAGGCCAGCTGGAAGTAACAAAACACTCTTCTCTCATTTACTCCTACCTGGTGCCTTCAAATGGTGTTGATTTCAGTTCCCTGGACATTCTGGGCATTGAAGCCCTACATGGTTGGGAGATATCAGCTTGAGAAAGGCTGTTATACCACCCCTTTTTTTTTTCAATCTTTCACTTCCATCTGATACTCCACATTTTAGGCTCCTGAGCCCCTTCTGGGCTGATGGGGCTTTTTAAAAATAAGTTGTATTTCTACAAACACGGGGATCACATTTTTAAAAGCCCCATCGTAGCTCCAGCTCCCACCAACCCATGATTGCACATTTTTAGGAGGAACCATTTGCAGACAAATTTTGGCAGGTGCTTGTTTTATGGATGTTTGAAACATCAGAAATCCTCTGCACAATCAGAAGGTATAATAACCACAGATGTTTTTTCAGCAGCCTCAATCTTTCTAAATGGGAAGTTAGGGGGAAAAAAACAGTTTACTCATATTACAAAGAAATCTCATGCCAGGAAGCTGGATTGTTGTAATTACCTTTTGGTTGGGAGAGTGGGCCTTTTTAATATTATTGTTAATGTTTTTAGCTATAAGTCCTGGTTCCCTAGAATTTTTTTTCCAGTTGCTGTTTTATTTGATTGTATGTTTTGAATCCCAATTACTTACTGGGGAGTTGGACACTGCTCTGAGTCATCAGGCTGGAATTGCCTATAAGCCCAGCAAACAAATTAAATAAATAAATCTGATGGAAGAAATCTATATGGACTTACTCTATATTCCCTCTTTGGTGCTTCCTGGTTCTCCTCTTTCCAACAGTATTTAAAGTTTTTTTAAAAAAGAGGATTCTTAATACTTTGGTTGTGCTGCAACTGTGAGAACTTGATAAATGAGTGTTCATTCTCGGGAGCCCCTTCTGAACAGGAAACTTCCCGTCCTCTCTTAATTTTTCCCCCCCTCCCAACCTCTCATTTTAGCTAAAGCGGTTTCTGCAACAGTACTTAGCTGCAAATGAGTGCCTTTAGGAGGCTTTATTGCACTTCCCGGGATAATTGAGCCTCAGTTGTTGGTTAATTATTTTGGTCTGCTTGGCTGTAGCTCAGCACAGAGGCTGCAGAGGGAATGAACAGCACTTCTGTGCACAGGCTGTATGCACCGGTCTGACCTCCTGTTTATGGAGCCATGCCAAGCACATCCTCACCACCCTATCCCCTGAATTCTGGAAAGGCATAAAAAGTGGACAGGCCTCTGCTCAGGATGTTATTTCCCAACAACTTGCCTTGGTGCTCCAGCATTTCTCAGACAAAATTAAGAGGCAGCCAGCCTTGTGGATTGGCAACCCACTGTCTGCTTTACTATTTTTTGTGCCATAAATAAAACACTCCCAAAATGGTCACATTCTTAATGGGGAGTCGCCTCCCCTGTGCTTCTTTCCAAGCAAATAAAGGACAAAAGCAAAAATACAACGTTTGACCAGAAAAGCATAACTGCTCTATAATGCATTCTTCTTCCCCAGTCAAAACAATGGCCACCAAGTAGACAGAGCTACACATGGCTGCAATGCCATCCTAGGGGCAATCTGGGATAGTGTGAGGCATTCCTTCAGCATAAAATGGGTGTGGGTTTTCAGAGTGATGGAGGCTCCCTGGAGGTTCCTGTCAATAGGGAACAAATATGAACTCTTGGGGGTGAGAAAATGGTAAATCTTATGCTATAGACTTAATTCCCTTGTCCTAAGTCTTGATTTCTGCTTGAGATTGTTTTCTACAGCTCAGTTTTGTATGTAACCTTTAATCATACTTTATCATTAAGAGTTGTAGCACATGAAACATCAGACTTCAAGTTCTTCCTTTCTTCTGCCCAAGCGTATCTGTGGATTTGGGGATGGGGGTTAAAAAAAAGTCAAGGTGGCAGTTTTGACCTTGGAATTAAAGGTCTTACATGGGTCTGTAGGACAGGAAATCCTATCATCCTATTTTGCCTTTTTTGACCTCCCCCTGCAGACACCCCTGCTCCTCACTTCTGCAAAGAAAATATTTCCTTGGTAAAGTCATGAGAGCTTAGTGTTACATAAGCACACTAAACTGCAGACAATCAGAACTCGAGTTAGTGAAAACAAGCCAGTTTCACAAACTGTGTTTGCAGTTGGCTTGCTTCCTGTAATCCTGCCGAACTTTAAGATGTGTGGACTTCAACTCCCAGAGTTCCCCAGCAAACTGGGAAAAGCTGGCTAGGGAATTCTGGGAGTTGAAGTCCATACATCTTAAAGTTGCCAAGGTTGAGAAATGCTGTTCTATATGTTTTTTCATTTCTTCTTTTGTTTTGCAGATGGGAAAACAGCCCCTCTATAAAACACTTCATAGGACTATGCAAATAGGGAGGCAGGAAATGAGCAAAATGATAAATCAGTTAAAGGATATTTTGCTATTTAAGAAATACTTCAACTACTGTAGTGTCTTATCCATCATATACTATTCTTCCAAAACTAGAAAACAAATATAAAGAGCAGAAAATGGAACTAAGTAACTTCTGCTTTAGCATGAAGTAGTTGCAAAATGGGAAGATATTTTAAAAAAAAACTATCTTAACCCCAACTTGCCATCCATCCTAGTATCTTGTGATCTTTCCACTTCCTTCTCCTGCATAATATAGTACAAGTATAACGATCAACATCTAATCTTTCGCAGCATTTAACAGAGGTTCAGGATATATATTTCTTCCCTGTTTGGAGAGCCACAAGGGAATTTTCCCCTGAGTATATTATTGTTGTTGTTGTTGTTAAAGTCAACTTTTACTATGAACTTTCAGGCTAAAATGCAAAAGAGAAATGTGTTTTCAGAAACACAGCAACATTCCTTTCACACTCCCACTCACGCAGAGGTTCGTCCACTTCCTTCCTGTGGCTTTTTATAGAATCATGTGTTTCTCTCACATCCGGCAATAAAAGGATGTTTTGTGCTGTGATTGTAGATGGGTGTGTGTGTGTGCGCAATTCTGGTGGTTGTTTTTTTTAAAGAAAGAAAGAAAGAAAGAAAGAAAGAAAGAAAGAAAGAAAGAAAGAAAGAAAGAAAGAAAGAAAGAAAGAAAGAAAGAAAGAAAACCACCATCCCACAAGTATCATGGTTATGGTTTGTGTAGGAGAAATAGAAATATGTCTAACCTTAAAAAGATCAAAATGATGGGGGTATGTGGTTTAGTTTCAAGAGACCTTGAACTGATCCGCTAGATTTTTCTGGTAAGAATTTCATTTACAGCATGAGCCACTTGATTTTCATTCATAAATCTGAATCTTTCTTCCTTCCTTTCTTTCTTTCTTCCTTCCTTCCTTCCTTCCTTTCTTTTTCTTTCTTTCTTTGTCTCTCTCTCTCTTTCTTTCTTTCTGAATAGTTTTTATTAAAAGATTTTACATATATAATAAGAAGTACATTCAAATAAAAAGAGAAAGTAAATGTGAAAGAGAAAAGAAAGGAAAGGAAAGGAAAGGAAAAAAGGACAAAGGAAAAAGGAGATAGAAAAAAGAAAGACAAAATAGAAGAGCAGAAAACATGAAAAGAAATACATAGAAATGGCTTCTGATCTTCCTCTCGGCAGTTATACATACAATTATAATCAAACCTCTGTCTCTAAGATTACATCATAATTCCCTTCTTGCTATAAGCTATTCTTTCTAATCATCAAAACGGAAAGTCACAAAATCATTTTATTTTTTACACAAAAAGTCCATAACGGGTTTCCAGTCATTGATGAATGTCAATAATGACCTTTCTCTAATCAAACAAGTCAGTTTGTCCATCTCAGCAATTTCTGTCAGTTTCACCAACCATTCCTCCATGGTGGGTAGTGCCGAATCTTTCCATCTTTGTGCATATAATAGTCTCGCTGCAGTAATCAGACATTGAAATAACATTCTTTCTTTCTCTATATAACAAATCTCTACAGTAGCTCTAAGCTAGGACTGTGCAGGTAATCTTCAGTTCTTCCCCAGAATGACTGGAGAAAGCTCAGAAAATTCTCAGGGCTATAGCTCTTATATGCTATTTTTCTTTGAAGGAATTCAAGGGGTATATCTGTTTCAGCCCCTCCTGCCATTTTATTCTACAAAAATTGTATGAGGTAGGTTATGCTAAGAATGTATCACCCTGACATGCTAGCTTTTCATAGTAAGGCTAGCTGTGGGTTTGAAAGGGCACGTGACAACTGCCTTCTGGAGGGTTTTGTCCTGTATCATTGGATTCTGAGGAGGTTTTGAAGCCAACTGCCACCATTTTGATGTTCAACGTTGCCTTGATGTACCCTTATTCTGGGGCACTGTGGGAAATTTAAATGGTGGCTCAAAACCAGCCAGGAAAATCAACTAAAGAGTTGGATAGATGTCAGGTGTAGGTCCAGCTGGGACAAGAGAGCCCATCTTCTCTACTCTCTTGGGTTATTCTGCCTCTCCAGGTAATATGGACCTAAGCCAAGGCCCTCCACATCACTCCCCCCCCCAAACTGATTTTTTTCCCCTTAAAATCTAGAGGGGTGGAATAATTTGCAGAGTTTGCAACTTTTTCTCCCTACTCCAGCTCCCTTGTAGAGGGAACTGGAAGAATCCTCATTTATCTGGGGATCAGTCCCCGCCCCGCCCCAGGTAGGCCAGACCAGGAAATCAACTCCATAAGAAAGCTAAAACTACTTTTATTGAGAGTGGCTATAAAAGCAGAGTCTTTTGAGTCTGATTGTGAGAAGTCCTCCCCACTTCTTAAACTCCAGTAAATTAGGGAGGTGTCTGCCCGATCCACTTCCAAATGTTATCTTGTTTCTCTGGACTTAAAAGGTGTTTCAGTCCCCTTTGCTACAGTAGGTAACAGTTCCTGAATATTTCTATCAAGATCATCTTCCTTACTCTCTGCACTGGGTCACTATCTCAATAGCCATCAAATGCCAGCCAAAATGACATTTTTGCTTAAAGTATGTTACCGTGAATTTACCAGCAGTCAAGCTTAACTCGAAGGAGGCTTTGCTTTAAGTTACTACTTAATCCCAAACTCTGATTTTGTTGCATTCTTCTGTTCCAACATCAGTCTTCAGAGCCCCCAGCCACTAAGTTGTTCTGCCCTGTTCAGCTAATTTTATTGATATCATGCCATTTTTTTTATTATTTAAAAGCTCTAAGACTTCTGAGCTCAGAGCTGAAATTTAATCATGTCCACCTCCACCTGTGTTTTATTAATAGAATCCACTTCCTTCATCAAAAATGGCATGCGGAGAAGAATATGAGAAATTAGCCATAGGTGATAACAGCCTCCATACTGATTCCGTGAAGAGCACAGTTGAGATGCAGCTCAAACTCAGTGGCCAGCTTAATGAAGGCACAAAATGAATGTAATGGGTCCCACGTGAACAGGAAATATAGCTGGGGAAGAAAGTCCTGATCTCTGAACTCAACAAGAGTGTCTTCTTCCAAAGGTTGCCAGCAAGAGGTGGCCTTTAAACCAGAGACAGGAGTGTCTGCAGAGGGGAGGGTCAAAAAAGTCAAGATGATGGCTGCAACTGTGCTGTTGAAACCCCACCCCTTTTACATGTGTCAGTGCATGTAAATAAGAGGCGGGGCCTTGATCACACATTTGCAGCCGCCATCTTGACTTTTTTCAAAACCCCTCCCCTCCTTTTGGGCACCTTGATCAGTAACCCCAGTAAGAGGCAGTAGTGTCATGAAAGCTAGTGTGCTGGATCTCTGCACAACCAACAGTAATTAAGGCATTGGGCCAGGACTGGTGTGCACAAAGTTCCAATGTGCTCCATACTCTGGAAGCTCACTGGATGAGGCACTAGTTCTCAGCCTAACCTACATAATACTATTGTTACTGTAGGACAGTGTTTCTCAACCCTGGGAAATTGAAGGCATGTGGACTTCACCTCCCAGAATTCCCCAGATGAGTAGAGTGCCTCCATGTACAGCTCCATCAACTGAGCATCGATGTTTTTAATTAGGAGAGCTGGTGCTTCCATTAGGCAGGGTAGAGATGGCTTTATCCCTGGGCAGAATGCAGGGGTTCCTTTAGGTGGCAGACTGGATAGGTGGCAAATAGTGCTGAGCCCCAGGTCATGCCTTCTAAATCTATTGCCCAGAGCAACTGATTCATGCCCTGATGGCCTGTGGACCTCTTGGAAATGTTGGTCTGTAAGGGGAACATATGATGAGTAGCTGCATTAGGTGTAACGTAAAGATGTTCAAGAGATAGCACAGGGGTGAAGTGACAGGAGGCCCACCCACACTCCATTGTTCCTTCGAGAATGGAAGAGGATGGAAGCTCATCAGAACCTTGAGGGCAGAGCTGGGCAGAAGGTTGGGGCAGGAGACAGGCCCAAGGAAGTGATGGTGCTTCTTTCTTCCTTGGCCAGAAAGTCCCCTGGGATTGTTCCCCAATTGAACTCTTAAAGGTGTGTGAGTTTTTTTCTTTCTAAGAAAAGGTGAATTCAGACTTCTCTGCATTTTACTGGGCAGGAGGAAAAGGACTGACCCAGGAGGACTTTAATGAAGTTTATTTGTTCATTTGGTAAGCAATATAAGAAGTTCAGAAACCAGATTAAAATTAATAATAACAGAGATACTGTCTCACAAGGCTGCTGCAAAGACAAACTAGGCAGAAGTATTTCTCCAAACCTGTTGCAGTTTTTGGTATCCGTCAAGCGTGGGGAAGAACTGGACACAGGACAGTCCACAATACACTGTTCAGGTAACATCTGACCAGGAATACCTTGCTTGGACCCACCTTGCTTGGATCCTATTTAAATATGCCGAATCCAAACTTTAAGTTGCACTAAACTCAGGATAACCCCCAAGCCCACATCTGGCAGTTTTAATTCTACAAGATCTAAATAAAACAGTCATGCTTCCGGTGGATTTTGTTCTAGCCTGGATCTTGTTGGAGAAACCGACATAATTCAGAAACATGCCTTCTACTTTTTCTTGCCCTTCTTAGCCCTAAAAAGAAAAAAGGCATTGTCTCATTTCCTCTGTGCTCCTTACAAATTAAGCTGGCAGAACTGCTTGGCCTCAGTTTTATCTCTTTTATCTCTGCCTGAAACCAGACTCGTGAGTTAGAAAAGATGGAATGAATTCAGTGGAGAAACGCTGTGACCAGTACCATCAAAGAAACAAAAACTTGGGCTGAGTTTCTCTTGGCATAATTTGAGGCTTCTGGTCTGCCAGACCCCAGGGAGAGCTTGTAAAGATGCAAAACGTCTTTATGTTAGAGATGATAATGCAGATGTTGATGTCTTTGCAGGAATTCCACTCTGGATTCCTTTGTGCTAAATATGAAAAAAGGGAGACAACAGCTCCTCACGTTACTGGGAATTCTATATTACAGTGTTTCTCAACCTTGGCAACTTTAAGACGCGTGGAGATGTCTTTGAGGAGAAAAGAACTTCATGGAGACAGTGTGGGTAGCGTTTGTTGTTTTCGTATTGATTTAGTTCATTGAGATATACAAAGTATACAGTCTCTTCAGAGGTTCACAGCCTCCTTGGCTTCTCTTGCTTCAATTAAATCTCTCAGGAAGATACTGAGAGGGCACATCCCATTGATCAGCTACCATCTCTGATCAGCCTTAAAGAAATAAGGAAAAGCAACTTTTACTCATTTTGGGAGACAATTCAGTGATAACTATACTTTTTCACACAGAGGATCCATGGTTCAGTCTCTGGCATCTCTAATTTAAACTCGGTGGGCAATCCTTGACCACTCTTTATGGCTCATAGACCTTCCATATACATATATCTCTCCCTGCCCCAGCTTATGAGGAGAGATATATGTATATGGAATGAGAAATTGGCAAGGCATTCTTCCATTCTTCAAGGCAAAGGATATACTGGAAGTATATTTCACTGTGTAGTTATAACACAGTCATAATTAACATTTAACAACCAAACTACAAAACAGGGTTTTAAAACAACAATTTTAAAAATCAAGGGGAAAAAAATGCAATGACTTCCCAAAACTCCCGAGATGGCTGGGAATATTGTCCAATTCATGTGTAGCTTGAATCACTGCAGCCCTTAGGTCCTCCCCCCCTCCAAAAAAATGTTTGAATGCAATCCCTGGGCACCAATAGTTGCCCATCCTTTACTTTAAAAGATCAGGTGGCAGGTGATGCAAAGACACTGTGTGAGACCCTGGGAAACCGCTGTCAGTCACATGGACCATGTAGAAAGCAATTTCCTCTTTCCATAATTCCACTGCCAAATTGAGGGTGAGAGGGAAACCACATGTAGCATGGAAGATCTGCCTATGGTTCTCCTGGTTTATTTGTTTATCTTAAAACAGCTGCAGAACAGGTCTGGTTTTCATCACCGCTGTGGTGCTGAAGAAAAGATATGGCAAAATTGCTTTTAGCTCCATAATAGAAGGGAAAGAAAAATACAGCCATCGAATTGATACCATTAAGATCAGATGGTCCTGTGCATTCTTCCATCTTTGAGCATATAAGAGTCTTGCTGCTGTTATCATATATAAGAACAGAGTTCTGTGCTGCTTTTCAAGCTGTTGATCCATCAAACCCAAGAGCAACAGCTCCGGTTTCAATTGTAAGTCCACCTTAAGAATCTTTTGAATAGTACTACATATTTGGTTCCAGAATTTCTTAGTTTTTCCACAAGTCCGCCATAAATGATAGAAAGTTCCTTCCCCCTGTGAGCATTTCCAACAGACATTTGATATCCCATTATACATTTTAGACAGCTTATCAGGAGTGAAATACCAACTGTACAGCATTTTATAAAAATTCTCTTTCAACCTATAGTTCCAAGTGAATTTCAGACCTTTGTTACACATGTTTTCCCCTTGTTCTATCATAATATTGCACCCAAAATTCTTGACCCATTTAATCATACAATCTTTAACATATTCATCTTCTTTGCCTCTATTATACCTTTAAAAAATCAAACCAACTTAAATCATTATGGATAAATAGAATCATACAGCCTTGAAATCAATCCACATACTTAACTCTTAATTTCTTATCCCACCTCATAGTAAACCAGAACATTTATTTGTCTCCATATTATACACAGAACATTTTTTATAAATGAATATAATTAAATTGATGGAATTGGCACAAATGGCTAAACTGACAGCATTGATAAGAGAAAACACTGTAAGATTCATTTCCATCTGGAAGCTGTTCTTGAACTATTCGTTTGAAACGCAAAAGAATGAATTCTTGTTTTTAGGTTTTGATGATTGAATGGTTCGATTTTAGAGATACAGTGTTACTAAATGTTTAATTAATACTAAGAGATTAGCTTTTATGTACTTTTATACCTGTGCTGGAAAAGTCAGAAGCCACTGGTCTGATATGCTTTTTTGCTTATTCCTGTACCATTTTAGCTTTTCCTGTTTCTTTTTTAGACTTGTATTCTATTGGTCTTATATTCTGTGTTATGTGCCTTAATTGTATCTTGAACAATTAATAATAAAAATATTTTTAAAAAGGGAAAACAACTACAACAACAAAAGATCAGATGGCCCTATCTTCAGCATTCTCCTTTTCCATGCTGGTAGGGAAAAAAGAGTTGTTCTCCAGCACATATGGAGACCAGTACTTGGTTAAATGTGGGTCTGGAGACTTTTGTCAATCATAAAAGTGGTTGCCAATCTCTATTTTATCCCTTGCTCCTGAACAGTACTCTACCACTGAATATGCAGTTTCCATATACATATATATGTATATATATACATATACATATACAGCTAACTGTCCATCACAATCTTTTTTAAAGAATCAGAAGTCCCAGCCTCCAGCAGTGCCAAACAGGCCCAAGATGCTTTCTTTGGAAATAAAAATGGTGGCAATAGTTGCAACCCAACCCAGTAAAACCTTGATTTAACCAACCTTTTGGGGCAAACGGGTGTCCATTAAATCCAAATGTCCATTAAACCTCAATGGATATATTTCTGCTCATCAGCACTAGACTACTGCCAATCAGATTGACAGTTTATCCCCATCCCAGAATCTTGATCAGAATCTCTTTGGAATATTTGGAATATTTGGGTCTTCCAAATATTAGTTAATAAGCTCCACTTGCAAGAGTTGCTGATGTAGCAAGTGAGAGGGGAAGACCAGCATCAAATGGGAGTCAACAGTGTACATTCATTTTTTCTCTCTTAGTCCCTTGCAGAGTTTTGCTCTCCTGTAGTTCTGTGGATCCCATTCAAGTCCTTGTGGAATCCTAGAGTTTGGAAAAAGCCCATTTTTCATAAAATAGTTCCTAAGATATTTTGAAGAATAAATTTAAAAAAGGAACCATAATGTAAGTGCCATGTGAGTCTTCAGGTACAGCATCACCAAAAATGCCTTTGCTAGGTAGCTACAAGCTATGTCTCACTCAGTAATAATAAAACTGTAACAGCAAGTAATGTAAAATATATCTTCCTGGATGCCAATGGGTGCACACTTGCAAATTCATTTCCTGAGATTCCCTCCAAGGTTTGATGGACAGAAATAAAGTAGCTGTCTTTCTCTGATCAACTATTCATCCCAAATCTCCATTGGTGGTGAGAGATCTATTTGAAAAAGGGCATACATTTCTAAGCATTGCAGTACAAAGAAGATACTTACTTTTTTAAAAAAAAGTTTACATTGAAGTCATTTGTATTGAAAAACTTGAATCCAGGAGACATTCCTAGGTGATCTTTCTCTTCTCCCCCTTTTCAACAGTTGCTGTCTCTTCTTTCATCCAGATCCTTCATCCATCTATACATACAGCTTCTTCCATCATCAACTGCACTTTCTCCCCACACTTTCAAAATTTTTGAATGTTAAAATAAGTTGCAGACAAAAAGCTGAGCAGGGTCAGATCTGGTTAGAACTTGGATTGGAGACCAATAGGAAATACCAGGGCTGCAGGCTAGATGGAGATTTTAAAAAAACATCCTGAAAGAAGGCATGACAAACAGTTTCCATATTATTGTTAGGACAACTCCATGGATGTGTCTATGAAATCACCAGGAGTTGAACGCAACTCAAAGGAGACTTGACTTTTTTATATCCCTAATAATAATTAACAGTGTCCTGAAATGAACTGAAAGTGTTTGTATTCTTGCCACAGTAAAGACTACAGAAGTTCAGAGAAAGAGCAAATATTAGGCCTGCTGTGGAAATTCCACTGAAGACCTTCTGTGACAAATTAATTAGATATAATGTAAATGTAAATGTTGTTCCATTAATTGAAAAAATCTGATGACTGGCTGACTGGCCCAAAGATACTCAGCTGGCTTTCATGCCTAAGGAAGTTCATTTTCCACAGTTCTAATCCAGAACATTAACCACCACACCAAAACTCTCCCCTACATCCCCAACACATGCAGTGCCAACATGTGCAATGTATCCTCCCTCAGTCCCCCAAATGTGATCCACCTCTGCAGTTAAACATGATTATTGATTCCCTGCCCTGTGAATAGTAGAGAACAGTTTGCTTGACCCATTTCATTTGATTGTCACAAGTTTATTTATGAATCTTTCTGGACTTTTAAACCACCAGTAACAGTGAGTTCCCAGACTGATTTAGGAGATGGTTATATAAATAGACAACTGCAAGTGTTTTCACTATCAGTGAAAAGATATACCACAGAAAGGCTGTCAGAAGCTAAAAAAAATCCATCCTAATTTGTTCAAGGATTAATTGGTTGTAAATGGGAAATGGTCCAGTTGCTGAAATTCTTGTAACTACATCCCTTTCGTCTCAATAAATCTTGCTAAAGATGACTTGGTGAGAAACTTAAGACAGCTGATCCACTAGGTGAAGGACCTGGTGCTTTTTTGTCATTCTGTGGTCAGGATAGTGAGCACTGTCATGTGACTGCAAGATGGTCTGCATATAAATCGAATCCAGTGTCCTCAGAATGGGACTTCAATTTCCCACTAGTGATTCCAGGGGAGACAAAAGGTACCATTCATCTGGTTTTATAAGATACTTTTCTCTTGTTATCCCCGCAGTTTATCTGTTTGTTCAGTTTATGTCCCATCTCCCTGCTCAAAAAAGTACTCAACGCAGCTTGTGAAGAAGGTACCCCCAGCCCTGTGTACTCAACTCATATCAAATGTCCGTTTGGCTTGTGGAATTAGTACGGTTAGTCTGCATACCGACGGAGTGAAATAGTAAATGTTTTGCTAACTGAAAGAGGCAGTGGTTGAGTCTTGTGGAGAATGGGGTGTGGATGAAACTTTACATCTCTTACCTAATAATTGTTGAATTTCAAGCATTTCTTCTTTGGGGAAGCTTGCAAGTAGTAGTACAATCCTTCCAGAGCATTCTGGTTGAGACTGATTAACTAGCTCCATTCCAAATTGGATGCTTGTTTATACAGCGCCACATAGAAGTATAAGAAGCTGGAGCTGTGCTTCTATTCTAGAGCTATTGCTTCTATTCTCAACTTCAATACAAGCGGGGAATAAAGGCTAGGATTGGCTTCATCAATGAACATGTTGATATGTACACTGCGTAAATTAAAAAGGTAAGATAATGAGAAAGCCCATGTGGATATATTATAGTTACACTTCTTTAGATAACAGGCATTTGGGGATTCAGGGAACATGCCAAATGTTTGAATGAAAAATGAGTGTTGACTCAGGATTTGAAAGAAGGAAGAGTGGTCCCATTACAGAGGTGCTGAGGAAGCAGTTCCAAGCAAGTGGATCAGCCGGGGAGAAAAAGAAGATTGATGGGACAACCAAACATTTGGAAAGATGAGGGTCATCTTGGTTAGAAATGAACTGGATAAAGTGCAGACAGAGAAGGTGAAAATGGATAGGGATGACAAAGAAATGTGTTCAGTCAAAATACTGTATGTATGTGTGAGTGAGTGTGTGTGTGTGTGTGTGTGTATGAACTTACCATCAGTCATCAATAAACCATATTTACACACCATTCAAAAGAGTCAACAAAAAGCTAAGAAGGAAACAAAAAAGACCAGAACACATCCGCTGCAGCAGCCAACACCCAGATAATCAGGGATTAACACCAGACAAACAATCAAGCAGGAAGCAATACCCTCATCAAGGAACTACCAAGGAGAAAAGCACACCCCCACCAACACCAGCAGGGCAAGCTACTGTAGATAAGCATGGAGCAAACCCCACACTCACGAGCACTGATGATGTTGCCTAGTTAGGTAGTGAAACATCTGCAAGCAAACAATCAAGCTCAGAGAGCACCAAGGACTCCACAGAACTTACCCATGTCACACCTTCCAGAACAATACATGAATCAGGAGGCATTTGCATGCTAAACTCTGCATTTTTCAGGTTCTTGCAATGTATTTTGTAATGGAATCATGTTTGAAAAGGTGATGCTTCCTTGGGTTGAAAGTTGAAAGTAGCTTGAAAGAGATACCTTTTCCTGTGTTGCACACACTTAACCCTTCAGCAAATTGTTGCCTCTGATGGAACATGTTTTAGTCAGGAATTGTTCTGTATAATAAGTCTTGAAAGATTCCCCTGAGTGTGAAGCATTCTGGACTGGGTTTTGACCCTTGGACTCTCCCAATCAGGAAGAGCTAAAGAAGAAACCTTACTTGAGCTGAGATCTCAGAAAATTATAGAGTTGGAAAAAACCGTTTTAGGCCATCAAGTTCAACCCTCTGCTCCAGGCAGGAATCCTAATTAAAGTATCCTTGTTGTTGTTTATTCGTTTAGTCGCTTCCGACTCTTCGTGACTTCATGGACCAGCCCACGCCAGAGCTTCCTGTCGGTCGTCAACACCCCCAGCTCCCCCAGGGACGAGTCCATCACCTCTAGAATATCATCCATCCATCTTGCCCTTGGTCGGCCCCTCTTCCTGTTGCCTTCCACTCTCCCCAGCATCAGCATCTTCTCCAGGGTGTCCTGTCTTCTCATTATGTGGCCAAAGTATTTCAGTTTTGCCTTGAATATCATTCCCTCAAGTGAGCAGTCTGGCTTTATTTCCTGGAGGATGGACTGGTTGGATCTTCTTGCAGTCCAAGGCACTCTCAGAATTTTCCTCCAACACCACAGTTCAAAAGCATCGATCTTCCTTCGCTCAGCCTTCCTTATGGTCCAGCTCTCGCAGCCATATGTTACTACAGGGAACACCATTGTTTTAACTATGCGGGCCTTTGTTGTCAGTGTGATGTCTCTGCTCTTAACTATTTTATCGAGATTTGTCATTGCTCTTCTCCCAAGGATTAAGCGTCTTCTGATTTCCTGACTGCAGTCAGCATCTGCAGTAATCTTTGCACCTAGGAATACAAAGTCTTTCACTGCTTCTACATTTTCTCCCTCTATTTGCCAGTTATCAATCAAGCTGGTTGCCATAATCTTGGTTTTTTTGAGGTTTAGCTGCAAACCAGCTTTTGCACTTTCTTCTTTCACCTTCATCATAAGGCTCCTCAGTTCCTCTTCACTTTCAGCCATCAAAGTGGTATCATCTACATATCTGAGATTGTTAATGTTTCTTCCAGAGATTTTAACTCCAGCCTTGGATTCCTCAAGCCCAGCTTGTCGCATGATGTGTTCTGCATACAAGTTGAATAGGTAGGGTGAGAGGATACAGCCCTGCCGTACTCCTTTCCCAATCTTAAACCAGTCCGTTGTTCCGTGGTCTGTTCTTACTGTTCCTACTTGGTCGTTATACAGATTCTTCAGGAGGCATACAAGATGACTTGGTATCCCCATACCGCTAAGAACTTGCCACAATTTGTTATGGTCCACACAGTCAAAGGCTTTATAATAGTCAATAAAACAGAAATAGATGTTTTTCTGAAACTCCCTGGCTTTTTCCATTATCCAGCGGATATTGGCAATTTGGTCTCTAGTTCCTCTGCCTTTTCTAAACCCAGCTTGTACCTCTGGCAATTCTCGCTCCATGAATTGCTGAAGTCTACCTTGCAGGATCTTGAGCATTACCTTACTGGCATGTGAAATGAGTGCCACTGTTCGATAGTTTGAACATTCTTTAGTGTTTCCCTTTTTTGGTATGGGGATATAAATTGATTTTTTCCAATCTGATGGCCATTCTTGTGTTTTCCAAATTTGCTGGCATATAGCATGCATTACCTTGACAGCATCATCTTGCAAGATTTTGAACAGTTCAGCTGGGATGCCGTCGTCTCCTGCTGCCTTGTTATTAGCAATGCTTCTTAAGGCCCACTCAACCTCACTCTTCAGGATGTCTGGCTCTAGCTCACTGACCACACCGTCAAAGCTATCCCCGATATTGTTATCCTTCCTATACAGGTCTTCTGTATATTCTTGCCACCTTTTCTTGATCTCTTCTTCTTCTGTTAGGTCCTTGCCATCTTTGTTTTTGATCATACCCATTTTGGCCTGGAATTTACCTCCAATGTTTCTAATTTTCTGGAAGAGGTCTCTTGTCCTTCCTATTCTATTGTCTTCTTCCACTTCCGCGCATTGCTTGTTTAAAAATAATTCCTTATCTCTTCTGGCTAATCTCTGGAATTTTGCATTTAATTGGGCATATCTCCCCCTATCACTGTTGCCTTTTGCTTTCCTTCTTTCTTGGGCTACTTCTAGTGTCTCAGCAGACAGCCATTTTGCCTTCTTGGTTTTCTCTTTCTTTGGGATGTATTTTGTTGCCGCCTCCTGAACAATGCTGCCAACTTCTGTCCAGAGTTCTTCTGGGACCCTATCTACTAAGTCCAGTCCCTTAAATCGATTCCTCACCTCCACTGCATATTCGTTAGGAATATTAGTGAGCTCATATCTAGCTGATAAAGTATCCTTAACAAATGTCTAACCAGTTTCTGAACACAGCTAATAAAAGGCACCCATCATCTCTCTATGAAAATAGCTTCATTTTCAAAGTGACGTAACATTAAGAAGTTTTTTTTTTCTAAAATTCAACTGGAATATTTCTATAATTTAAAACTATTGTTCCATCTCTCGTACTTTCAAATAGTCTTTTCCCTCTTTTACATACTGTAGCATCCCTTCAGAAATTTGAAGACTCTTTTATCTCCTCACCATTTCCTATTCTCACGGCTAAATGTACCCAATTCCCTCAATCTCTCTTCACAGGACTTTGAGGACATCAGAAGTTCCTGATCCTGTTTTCATTGTTCTCTCATCATTGTCCCTCAACTTTTCTTCTGAGGCATATCTGCAAGTAGCTGATTCCTGACTTCCTTCCAACTCCCCGACACCTGTTTGTTATAAACAAATGTGTGGTTGGGTTGTCCTCTCTAACTTGATGCTCTTATTATTATTTGAACATATTTTCCATAGTTAGGTAATTATTGGAATTGTATCCAGAATATCTGCAGGGTATCAAGTGGTAGAAAGCTCGACGTATGCATTAAGACCAAAGATTCCTTTTTCAAGTCATTTCTGCCTCCAGCATATTTCAAACCAAACCAAACCAAAACTTAAGAATGGAATATATAACCAGGATGCTTTGGGCTTTTTATAGATTCTCAACAGCTGGGTTTTCCTCCTTGGCTAGAGGTAGCCAAACAGTATGGTATACTAATTGTGAAGAGCCAAGTGTGAGGATACTTCTCACAACTGTCTGGGCTAAGGATCAGTTCAGAGAAAGAGAGAATAAGATCTCTGATCATTTTTTTCTCATTTCCTGCTGCCGCTTTCATATCCTGGATAGATGCCCAGCCAATGTGGGCCTCTTCCAAACGGGAAGGTGTTGCCATTTAAGGGGACCAAAGATATCCTTGGCAAAAATCAACACAAAATGCTGAATGCTGGCCTGCTGATTGGTCAAAAGACAGCAGCCAGCTTGAATCGGCAAATGCGTTAGCATTTTTAACATGTCTTCTTTTGTCAGTTTGAAAGTTTCCAGAATTTAGGAACGGAATGAAAGAGAAGACTACAAGGAAGCTATTAGAGATATATAAAATAAACAGTGAAGAACATGCATTTTGGATGGGAAAGACAGAGAAGTTCACTTCATTGAGAAAGTGCTCACTATTTTAAGGAGGGTGTTTACAGTATTGATGAATGCTTATTATTTCAACAAAGACCTTTTTTGTCATGAATAGGACCAGCCAATGTTTAAAAAAACAGAAAGGAAGTAGCTATAACAAATGAAGAGAGTTTTGACTGAAGTCATGAGCTATACTTCCTGCTAGTGATTTCTTTAACTCTAGATCACCTATCATAATTCATACATATGTATGTACTGTATGTGAATTGTTTTAACCTCCAACTGCCCATCAGCTCAAGCTGTCTTTTGACCAATCAGCAGGCCAGCGTTCAGCATAGCCCAAAACCCCAGCTTAGGATATTGGTGCAAGTGGTATATACATCTGCTGAATATTAATATGCTTAACAAGACACATACAAACACAAATAAGCAATACAAATCACTTTATTTAAAATTAGACTGATTCACAACATAGAAAACCTCTGCGAAGGTCGTATGCTTCATGCAGAAGGATACTTATGTCCCCTTGTTACAACTAGTTCAAGAGGAAAGCAGTGGGGAATCAAAACAGGCAAGAGGGTAAACACGACATCACAGTGCAAGCCCTTACTGTTTTGTACTTGGATGCAACATGCATGAAAAAGGGGTGGGGCTCAATCACAGAGCTGCATCTGCCATCTTACCTGTTTTGATCCTACCCTACAGATGCACAACTTCTCCAGTCAGTACCAGGTTGTCTAACAGTGGCTTATAGACTTTAGGTAGGGTAGACTTAGGCATGGCTGAGTTATAGCCCTCATCCCTGAGTTACATGAGATCATGATATGGCAATAGTTGAAAGGAGGAGGAGGAGGAGGAGGAGGAATATGTTAACTTTGGACATACACAGATGTCAGCCTTGCGAGGTAGTCCAGACAGGAAGCACAACCAGAAGTACTAGCTCTACTTCATTGTAAGGTTCCATTAACAGAATCTTGCAAGTCTGAAAGTACATTTCTCCCCCATCGCCTTTACAGCCCAAGGAACTAGGGAGGGTCCCTTCTGAGATGTTTGCCAGGCCCCCATTCCTTCTGCGGACTTCTGCTGCTTATCCAGCCGTTGCCCTGGCTGCATCTCTTCCCCCTGTCTCCCACATAATAAGATCTTTTTTTTTATTTGCTTTGTGACTGGATGAAGTTTAGAAGTTTAGAAAGGATTAATTAAAAAAATGAAAAGAGATAATGGAATGAAGTATAAAAATTGGCTGGATAAAATATAACCTAGGGTGCATATTTGATCAAATCTAACAGAGCTAGAAGCCCAAGCTTCTAAATGTGAATAAATGTGAAGACTGGAAGGAGACTAGACAGAATGATGTGGCTCCCAAGCACTACCAGGATACACGCAGAATGTAAGCCTTCACCACAAGAACATTGAGGACATTGATCATGAGTCCTGTATATTTTACAGAAAGAATTCCTATACAGCCTTGAATCTAAATCAGACTAGCCCAGAAATAATGGAGAAAATAGATAATGAGCTAAAGGACAGTGAGGAAATGGTATAGAGACCAAAGGTAGAGCATTGAACAAAAGAGGATTTTACCTAGTAAAGATAGAAGGGTTTAAGCTAATCTAAGCTATGGAACGAAAAACCAAGCAAACTCACAGAGCTGAATCAAACAGACCTACAACAAGGTCAGCCTGAGTATATACTGAGTATGTATTGTCTCAAAAGGAGAGGCCAAAATTCAGGCCAGTAAACAAATGTAGTCATGCTCATGAGAAAATAGATCATAACACACATCACTGAGGTCAAGAGTATCCAACAGTATGCATGGCTTAGTCACTACAAATCTTTTCCGTGTCTATATTTGTAAGACTGAGATGAGGAAAAACCTCATTACCATTAAAGTTCAGTGCAAACTCATCCTCACCCTGTCTGCAGTCTCCTTCAAGATTAAAACAGCACTGTCTTGAAATGATTCGCTTTTCACTAGCCAAGGGTTTCCTGTGACTGAGGATTAGCTCAAGGGGCCTCAATAGAACTCAAATTGTGATTTGAATTCCATGTTTTTTTGGGACTCTTCAATTGCTCCCCATAACCCTGTTCTTCTCTACTCTCCATCATCTTTCCTTGAATATAAAGATTATTTCTGGACCCCTCTCCTGGTGAACCCTCTGGGTAGCTAGGGTGGCTACTTACAAATTGCCGAAAAGGGAAATGTATCACCCCCAAA